>NC_140581.1:495443741-496087741 GCF_964204655.1 Triturus cristatus | reverse complement strand
TCTGTGACAGAGTTACGGAAGTTCCTCCTCTCATTGGCTGACCCATGACAAGGTCAGCCAATGAAAGGAGGCGGAGGGACCTTCCTGCTTTACCTTCCACGAAGCCTCCAGGAACCAATGAGGCTTCCCTCCCACAATCAAAGATCACCTGAGGCCCTGTGTTTTTTTGTTAATGCTGATTGTGTGCTTGTGGTGATGTATGAATGCTTGTGTATTTGTGAGTGCATGCTGTGAATGGGGGTGTGTATGTGCATGTGAATGGTGGCTGTATATGTGTGCGCTTGCGACTGGATGAGTGTGAGTGAGTGGGTATGTGTATGTGTATGGCTGTGAATATTGGGTGTGTGTTCATGCAAAACAGAGTGTGAGTGTGTGTGTGTGTGTGTGTGTGTGTGTGTGTGTGTGTGTGAGAGTATGAGTATGAGTGTGAGTATGAGTATGAGTATGAGTGTGAGTGTGAGTGTGAGTGTGAGTGTGAGTATGAGTGTGCGTGTGTGTGTGTGTGTGTGCCCAACCAGTACTCCACATTACAGGCCGCCACTGCTATTTCCTAGTCCTTTTACTCCCAACTTTTCCAGCACTCTGTCTACCTGTGTACATCTTAGGTGCTTGACTGACCAGCGTTCGCTGACTTAACCTACTCAGACAGCAAAGATACACGTAACCCATAAACAGCGCATCCCTGCCAAGAATATGTTACCTCTCCATCATTCAAACTACAGATGTCAAAGGCTCCAATGCCCACATTTACTTTTGTAAGACCCAAATCCATTTCAGTCGTGGCTTGCATGACTCGCCGGTAAGGCGGTGGGGGCTCAGTTTCGTACGGGGGGAGGGTTTAAAAATAAATTAAAAACTTACCTTACTGGGTCCTGGGCCGCCTCCGCTCCTGGCCGCTCCTGCGCCTGTGTTTTCCTGCTGCTTTCCTGCTCCTGGAACAGGAAGCAGGCATCCTCCCTCCCCTGCCCTAATCACAATCACAGCGCTGCAATGGCAGCATTGTGATTGGTGCGGACGGCACCCAGCCGGGCACCTGTAGGGAGGCCATTTTCTCTATGTAGGCTGCATGCAGCCTACATAGAGAAAATCCAGTGTGCGCATGACTGGTTTGGTCGGCCCCAGAGGGCCGACCAAACAGTCAGGCCCCATAACATTGGGCAAGCCACTCCTCCCCGCCCCGTCCCCAACTAGGCATACCATTCTGCTTTCTCGCATCGCGAGAAGCAGAAACATAAAATGGTATTTAAAATACCATTTTATGTTTCTGCGTCTCGCACTGCGAGAAAGCAGTGAGGCGACGCTCCTCTGCCCTAATGGAGGAGCCGCCTCTGATCCTTTTGGCTTCTTTCTTTCATTATTGTGTTGTAAACATATTCACAGTGTTTTTCCTCTCCCCCCAGGAGGACCTCATTCCCATAACATTGTCATTCAGTGTATGAATGGGCAAAAACCTTGTATCTGGGAACTCCAAACTATCCTGACGGATTGTAGTTTGTGTGCTCTTCCACTCCTATTCGGGTCATCACACGGCATTTCATCAAATCGCAGGCTTTAGTTCTTGTGGCTTCTGTTTTGAGGTTACCAGATATCTGCATGTGCTTTCTTTCTTACTGTTTTCAACTCTCTTGGTCCAATTAGTTGTGCTGAAATAAACCAACACCATAACCTCCACAATCCATTAGGATGTGAAAGGAAATCCCAGGATCAGAAAACCATGTCCTTGATGACTAGGAGCCATCTAGCAATCCACTTTTCATTTCCCTGTGACCGTGCTTGTAGCTACCTGTCTTGGCGCCTTGATGAACCTTGGGTGGTAGAAAACGAGCCCAGTGTGTAGAAAAAATGTGAATGCATGCTGCAACCTCTACTTAAACTAAAGCTAAGCTTTTACTTCTTCTATAAAAACGTTGACATCTAAATGTTCCCAGGGCTTTAAGTATGATGAAAAAACTGGGGACGTCCCATAAAGGGGCGTGGCCAATGTAATTTAGAGCGTGAATTAAAACACGTAAGCTAAAAATCTGTGTTTAGCACAGTGTGCCACCCAACTTGTATTTTGCTGTTTCTGTCATTGCATCCAGATATGATACAACAAGTAACATCATACCTACAAGAAGTCAGGGCTATTGGCTTTGTCAGTGGTTGTTAGATGCATAAGATAAATAAGCAGCAACTATGGCATGTATATAATATTGGAAAAGCTTTCACTTAAAGCCCTGGTGACACCACAACAATGTTGCTGCTCCTGACTTTCAAAAAGAGAAGGGAAATCCAGAGAGAAAATGATTTTGCTTCCCCTACAACGCTCTGGTATGAGGGCATGCCGTAACTTCTCCACTAGTGAGAAGTGAGCAGTGTGAGCACCGCACATCGATGTGCCTGTTGTCACTGCAGTCCAGGAAAAAACGGACCGTCTGTGCCAGGGCACAAAATAGAGCCCGCTAGAGACCCATTTCGAGGCCCCCTTTAAACAAGCATTGGCATAGCCAATAGGTCTCGCCTTTGGGACCTTATAAGTGTTTAGCCATGCAACAGTAGATATTGTTGCACCAAGGATATTGTGCTGCATAACTAAATACTTATAAGGTCCGAAAAGCGAGACCTGTTGGCTATGCCAATGCTTGTTTCAAATTGTGGTGTGGGTTCTCGTTTATGAGTCCCGCCACTCATTATACTTAACCTGTGCTGGGTTTTAGACCGCCGGTTGTAGAGACTAACTTTGTGGTGACAAATAGTCTAACTAGGGTGATACAAACATACTAGATTATCTCGAAATTATATGATACAAATAGTACGGACTTTCTTCTAACAAAGTAGACAGAGGAACAATCACCACCCGTCGTAAAGAGACGGGTATTGATCGGAACTACAAAGATGGCTGCATACGATGGCTCAGCAAAGATGACGTCACAAACGCGTCGCTCCGTTTTTTTAGACACAAGCACAGTATGTCTTATTTTATAAACAGTGTTATTCGAGCAAATGGTTGCACCGTCTCTGAACACGTCGGGACAAGTCTAGCACAAAGTACTGGTGAGTGCCACAGTATGGGGATGATAAAGCTAAGGCTTTTAAGTTTGGAAGGGCTACGGAAGAGGGGTGGAGAGATACCTCATTCTGTTGGTTGGACTGCTATCCAGCCGGCCTCCTCGCCGCCGATTGTTATCCTCATTTCAGTTTAAACCCGCTTTCCTTGTCCACACCTTGGAGATAGCGCTCTCTGTCTCACAGTTCTACTCAAGCACTCAAATGCAGCCTGTTTAAAGCAACGCAGAGCTCTACAAAAACTACATGTAAAATCCCAGTTGCCCCGGAAGGAGCAGAGCAAGGCAGGCAGGCGTGCGTCTATTTGTTTTAGAGGCAAAACGCAGCGCGGAGTTCAACGCCTGCTGTGAGTGCGCACTCGGTGCACACTGCCCGCCCGTGCAGTGAAATCAGCACAGGGTCCCGAGTAAGAAGGGGCTGTGAAATTACTCAACACATGAGCAGCGGGATTGTGACATGGCCAAGTTAGGGAATTTTCCACTGCGGTTACTTCCAGGATAACAAAGCTGCATTTGTAATATGTAAACAGCAACTCGTCTCGAGATGCACTAAGTGTTTCTCTGGCATTTTTTTTTTTTTTGTGCGAGCTACACTCAGGCATGCGCAGCGTGAACGGACAATGTGAGGCACGGGCACATTACAGCTTTTCCACTGCGCCATTTCTCTTTTGAAGCGCTCGGGGACTTTAAATAATAAGACTTTAGTACATTTGGATCTCGTCTCTGAAGTGCTAATTTCGGACAACTTTACTTAACTCAAAGTAGGAAGCCTTTGCCTCATGTGGTACCACAACGCTGGTTTTTCCGAAGAAACATGAGCGTCGTCAAACGCGAATATTTACTTTAGTAAATGTGCTGATCCGTTTAATGCCCTGAGAGTGATTCTAAACAAGTGATCTGTCCCTCCGATGACTCGCCCTCCCTCCCTCCCGTACAGGCGCCTGCAGAGCCCCCACTGCTCCCCAGTCCGCTTTCACTTTTGTCCTTTATGAAAGCTTTTCTTGTCTTTATGGGACCATATGTTTGAAACACGTGTCCCCATTAAGATAAGAAAAGCTTTTACCACAAACGTAAAGGAACCGAGCCAGTCCAACTGGGACGGCTCTAAAAGAGAAAAGTGTACATCACTAGACGCTCTTTTCCAATGGCTGGCCACCGTTTAGCATAAACGGTGACGCCAGCCAATGGAAAAGAGGGGCGGGGCTTAAAGCCCACTAGAGAAATCTCTTCAAATCATTAAATCTCGCCAGCGAGACTGCGCATGTCTGCGCAGTCTTACGCCAGGCGAGGCCTAAAAACTGCTGGTACTCAGCACCGGTGAGACCCGTCCCACTTAAAGCCCTGATTGTTCCTAATCCCAGCACTACTTGTATGGAGGGAGCAGGCCATGATGCTGAGAGGAGGCCCCTCCATCACGCGGCCTTGTCTGAGGAGAGCCGGAGCTCGAGACCCCGCGGCTCCAGGTGCCGCCTTTTAAGCAATAACCTACAAATGAGGCCCTCTGGGACCCGAGCCTCGGGGGCAGCGGCAGCGCACGGGAGCGCGCACTGTTTATTTCCAAGGTGATTGTTTTTTTCTCTTGAAGGCAGAATAATATTGCTTTTAAGTTAAACGCTCCTTTGAGCACCTCAAGGCGTCAAGCCATAGCGTTTCTTTGTTCTAACAAACCAGTCGTGTCGTCTGTACGAATGTCCAATTACTGGAAAATGTTTTATTACATACTGAAACCCGTGAACGCGGTGTGCTGGCACCAGCAAAGTCTTTACAAACGGCTTCAGTGTGCTTTGTCGGCATTTTACTAAGGAAAATTCCAGGAGTGCCGGGCTGACAGGCTTTTGCCATTCCTTTCTTTCACAGATTTTCATGGGACCCTCTCAGCATATCAATTCAGTTTTTTATTGTAGCTGACCCTTTTGGGTTTAATAAATATTTAATGGGGAAAAACAGATTTTGCTCTGTTTGTTGTTTTTCTTGTTCATTTTAAATCTGCAGGCTCCAGGCCATTTTTTTGGGGTGTAATAAACAGCCGGGGAAAGAAGTCCATATTTGGTGAAATAGGGGCACTCCTCGTCATCCAGAGCAGTGCAGAATGGGGCACCATTTTAGACCTTTAGAGATACACCTACAGGCAGGGCTATAAGTGGGATGCAAAAACTGGGGGGGTCTCTCAAAGGGGCGTGGCCGATGTAATTAAGGGCCTGGCTTAAAAACACATAAACTACAAATCTGTGCTTAGCATAGTTTGCCGCCCAACTTGTATTTTGCTGTTTCTGTCATTGCATTCAGTTATATGATACAACAAATAACATCATACCTACAACAAGTCAGGACTATTGGCTTTGTCAATGGTTGTTTGTTGCGTAAGGTAAATAAGCAGCAACTATGGCTTGTATATAATATTGAAAAAGCTTCCACTTAAAGCCCTAGTGACACCACGACAATGTTGCTGTTCCTTAATTTCAAAAACAGAAGGGAAATCCAGAGAGAAAATGACTCTCTTTAAAGGATTTCCCTTCCCCTACAACGCTCACCTGGCATGACGTCATGCGTAACTTCTTCACTAGTGAGAAGTTAACAGTGTGAGCACGCGCACATCGATGTGCCTGCTGTCACTGCTGTCCGAAAAAAAAACGACCGCCTGTACCAGGGCACAAAACAGAGCCTGATTAGGGTGACCAACCGTCCGTAAATTTCACGGACAGTCCGTAATTTCGGCCGTCTGTCCGTTGTCCGTGAAGGATTCTTTAACGGACGCCATTTGTCCGTAATTTTAACCGGGCACCGATCGCACCACACTAAAGCCGGCACAGCTTCCACCCACCTCCCTGCTTGACTCCGATGCTGCTGAGGTGGGTGTAACAGACTCTGATGCTGTACCAAAGCTCAGATACCCGGCAGCATTGGAGAGGCACAGCGGGATGGCAACCCTCACACCTTCAGCCCTAGATGAGCTGCTAAGAGGTGCTTGAAGGTGACTGAGAGGGAGGGGCTGCAGCTTCTGGAGCAGGGGCATCTATTCAGATGCAAACAGCCCTAAATGCGTCATGTCTCTGCAATTTAGAGGGGCCTCACTCATTCCCTTTCTGCCCAGGGCCCCCAAAATCGTAGAACTGGCCCTGATTACACCGAGGCAGCACGTGGTTCTCTTCACAGAGCTTAATTACTCTTACTAAATTGTAAGCAAACCTCGGTTCTTCAAACATGCAGTCTATAATGTAATAAAATAAAGAAATGGCACAATCGCACCCTCACTGATTAACAAAGTATGGAGAACAATCAGTTAAATCAGTTCTCTTGGAGTATCTCCTTTAAGTACTGTACAACACAGTGGGGGATGACAAAACTAACATTTTGGAAAGAGAGCCTGTCTTCTCGATGTCCTGTCCAGGACGGGGTGAGGAGCCCTACCCCACCCTGGAGGGGCCAAGATGATACTAGAATACTGCATGCCCACCCCTGTGCCCACCCTGGTGGATCCTGTTCCCCCTCCTGTGATGGCTCCTGACCCCCCCCCCAGTGATAGCTCCTGTCCCCCCATGTGGTGGCTCCTGCCCCCCCCGCCTGTGATGGCTCCTGTCCCCCCTGTGGTGGATCCTGTCTCCGCCCTGGGTGGCTTCTGCCCCAGTCCTGGAATGGCTCCTGCAGCGAGGGTGAAGTTCTTGATGGGCCTCTTCTCAAAAAGGCTCAGCTCAAAATTAAATATGAAAAGGTGGGCGAGTGAGTAAGTGAAGGAATATGTGGATGGCTGGATGAATTAGTGAAAGGGTGAATGGGTGAATGAAAGATTGAATAGATGGAGAATGAGAGAGGATGGATGGATGGATTGATGAGTGAGTGGAAGGATGGATGAGAGAAAAGATAAATAGCTGGATGTATGGGTGGAGGGGAAGCTGGATGGGTAAAAGGGTGGATGGATGAGTGAAAGGATGGTTGAGTGAAAAGGTGGATGATGAGTGGGTGGATGGATGAGTGAAATTATGGATGGATTGATTAATTGATAAGTGCAAGGGTGAATGGATGGACGGATGATTGAAAGGGTGGATGTAAGGATGGATGAGTGAGTGAAAGGGAGGGTAGGTGGACAAATGGATGAATAGATGAGTGAAGGAGTGAAAGGATAAATGGATGAGAGAAAGGATGGATGAGTGATAGGGTCAATGGATGAAGTCATGAGTGGATGAGTAGATGGGTGGGTGGATGGATGGAAGGAAGGATGGCTAAGTGAAAGGGTTGATGGAGAGAGAAAGGGAGGATGGATGATGACTGAAAGGGTGGATGGGTGGAAGGATGAGTGACTGGGATGATGGATGAGTAAGTGAAAGGATGGCTGGATGGGTGAAAGGGTAAATGGCTGGATGGATAGGGTGAAAGGGTGGATGGATGGATAATGGATGGATGAGTGAAAGGATGGATGAAGGGATGGATGAGTGAAATGATAGATGGAAGGATACATGATGGATAGGTTTGCAAATGGTTGAATATGTTTGGATATGGCTGGGCTTACTTATATACTATTGCGCGACCTCCTCGGATGGGTCTGTAAAACTTACCTATTGTCCTGAAGTTTTGACCTGAATTTTGACCCCCTGTCCTGAATTTGTGTCCTGAATTTTGACCCTTTGTCCTGAATTTTTACACTCACCGTCCTGAATTTGCACCAATGCCAGTTGGTCACCCTAAGCCTGAAAGAGACCCGTATCGAGCCCCCCTTTAAAAAACTTCTGTTGCTCAGCACCGGTGAGACCCGCTCCACTTAATGCCCTGCCTGCCTACAGGCGAATACTACAAACACAATTGGGTAGATGTTTTCACCTTCAGAAACGACACATTTTTTTCGTGGCTTGGTCTGATCTAGTCAGCTCCAAGCCCACCAGCAGATGTTTGAAAGCTCTAGATTTTATGAGAATAATGGCACACAGCCTTATGGATTTTTCAGAAAATCGTCCATGGATGCATTTCTTGCGACAAACCAAAGGTCACTGGGTTTGACATTTGAATCGCCCTCGCCTTTCCTATTGGTCCGTCCGTGTGATGAATGTGCAGGCGAGTTGCGCCTAATGCGGGGACTCAACCTTTTACTGTGATGAAAGGCGTGAACGCGCCCCGCAGCCTTCCACGGTACAGCTGCCAGTTAATGAAAAGGCTTTGGGTGCCTCTGTGGGTGAGAGCGATAGCTGAGGGGTAATTGAAACGCTGCGCCACACTTTCCTTTCACATCCCTTGGCGACACGCCTGGCCTACGGCTAAAGCCACACTTTAAACCCTGTGAGGAGTGAACAGGCAAAGTACAACAAGCAGTGGCAAAGCCAATAGGTCTCACCAACGTCAGGTTTCACTTTTTCGATGCTTTTAGCTAAGTTGTGCTGCAGCACAGTTGCTGTGCAGCATGGCTGAATATTTAAAACAGGCATTGGCATAGCCAATAGGTCTCGCCTTTGGGACCTTCTAAGTGTTTAGCGATGCTGCGGCTCGACCTAAAAATTGCAGGTGCTCAGCACCGGTGAGACCCAGCCCACTTAAAGCCCTGCGTTCTGGAAACAAATGTTGTGAGAATCCCTGTGTGTTGGATGTGCGCCTCGAAGCCCTTGGCACCCAGGCCCCATGTTACTGCGCATCTCGCTCCCAGAGCGGATAAAACAGCCATCATTACAGGCCGTGGGTTTAAGACTCTTGAGAAGAGGCTTTTGTGGGGAGGACACTGCAAAACTTGTAATGTGTATTTGTTAAACGTGTACTCTTTCACTGGCTGTCGTCGAGCATTGAAGGGTCTTAAACTGCTCAATGTAAAAATCGGAGCTTTACATGGTGGTTTCAGAGTCCTGGCCTGGTGGTACTGGTTCAGCCTTTCATCCATCCTGGGTTAACGGTGCCACTAGATGAGCTCGGACATACACAATGTAAAGGCGTACTGGAAATGGCCGGATGGCTCGGTGAGTAAATCGCACATCGCTAACATCTGGCGTGAGCTGTAGGTCACACATTTGAATCCGTGGATGGCCAACCCAGCCTCCCACCCATCCTTCCAACAGCCATGCATGTTTACAGCGCCTTGCAGCGGTAAGAGACCAGTCTGGGATCAGTCTGGAACACTATTTATAAAACCAGTAATTCATGTTGTTGAACAAACCAATATTCAGTCAGTTTCTTTTCTTTCTTTTACCTATGTGGAGGCCTCGTTTTCTCTTGAGCCTTGTTGCTCTGCACCTAGTCACTTTGTCACGCCAATTCTTTCTATGCCATCCTGGGCCGCAGAGGAGGGCACGATGCCAAGAGTGGCACGTTGCCATCAGCGTGTGGACCATCCCCTGGGGCTGGCTCAGAAACAGATGGTTGAGCATTCCCGCCTGATGCGTGTACCTTGGACTAACATAGATAATACATCGGCTGTCTCTCCCTCTCCTGGGGGTCTCTTTCTCTCCTCCGCTCCCCAGAAGCTGGCAAGGGGGATAAGGTGGACACTGCGGGGGCTTTGGTGTCTGCACTTGGTGTAAGGCTGGAGCACTGGCACGTATGAACCGAGTATTGCACCAGGCACAGTTATAGTGTTAAAAGAGTGCCTAAACACACTTTTGTGATATCAAGTCATGCAGGGCACTTCGCACTCCGCCCTATCTATCTCAGGAAGGGGAACATATTTGTGTGGCCCAGTATTAGGACCAGAGATTCTATACATTTTTAAAAGAATATGTTTGGGGAAAAATGCTTTGATATTTTGCCTGCATTTTCTAAACCTATTCATTTAAAACTGCTGGGAGATTCCAGCCTCAGTTGAGCTACAGCCTGTAACCCTTACATGTAAAAACAAGCGCAGACATGTGCGGTCGCGAATGTGACCGTGCTAGGTTAGGTTAATTAGTAGCCTGATATTGGAATGCAGCTGGCACACTGCGTGCCGCTGCTAGCTTCCGAGACCACTAGGCCATGGGATTGAACGTTTACAGAAAAGGCGGGACATACCCCCACCTTTGGCCATTTACGTACTTTCATTTTTTTAAGCCACACGCAATGGCCAATAAAATGTGTGGGTGTGAACAAAAGCACAAGGAGTAGTCTGTAGGAAGTTGGGAGTGCTTACAAGAAGCCTCCACATAGAGCAACACATGCACGCTGCACTAGGCTCAACCTAAAAAGAACTATGGCACGGTCAATGATGGGAGGCCTGCCAAGTATCACGCATCAGGCGTGACTCTAATGCATTTCAGTGTGGTGTTCTGCATCACCGCACTGAAATGCATTTTCACGCATTTAAATACCACTGTCTCACTCTTCTGTACCAGCACTGAAACTGGCTATGCCAGACTGCTAGCGCGCGCGTTCTTTCCTTCCTCATAACGAGCCATCACTTACCGAAATATGCTGTGTTACAATAATCGTAATCACTTTAAGGAATTATGTTTTTTTGAAGCTATATGTATATTCACTTTGCTTTCCAGTGGGCCCTAAATAAAAGCAATACAGGGAAGATTCAAAGTGAGTCCCAAACTCTCCTGGCATTGTGTTGCTTGCTGTGCTTCCATGCTCATGACGTCTCCCGGCCGTCATGAGTCACGATGGGCGTGTGCGGACGACGGCCGGGAGACGTCATGACCACGCCCGAGAATGGAATGTCCAGCACTGCGGGAGCGCTGCGGCGGAATTTGCGCCGCTGCGAAGAGGTTAAGATGTTCTTAGAATTTCTCGTTGCATAAATGGGTATAATTCCCAATATTTATATGTTTCCCTCATCTTCATTGCTTGATTTTGCTCGCCAGAAAGTGTCACTCATAGCTGTTGAATGTCACTCATAATTACACTGAAATTATGAAAATGCCAGACATAAGCTATCTGAAACCTTGGCAGCTATGTGATGGCCGCATCATAGCACTTTTTAGGTTGAAGCCTAGGTTTGCTAACGACATCTTCACAACATATGGAACGTTTCCCTGGGAATACATTCTGCTCATTGCTTAACATTGGCTTAGTGGTTTCTAACTTACATTTTCTTACTTTCTATTTGCTTGCTTTATTTGTTTTAGGCTGTCCAGCTTGAGGTTGTCGTTTCCTTTTCCGAAACCTTATTTATTGTATTTTTCCACCAGTACTGGATTTCTGTAAAAAGGCCTCTAAATCTTGTTCTTATCTTGTCACATTGGCTGTGCAGTCAAAGACAGAGGTCATCTGTCAGGCTCTGTCTTCCAATGAGGTTGGTTTTTATGTTTCTTTCTCTGACTTCAAAGTCAGGGGATTTATGTTTCAATCATGCTGGCTACTGAGTGGTGCTGGAGGAAAGGCTGTACAGTGACATTTTCTAGCACACAACAACATTTAAATGTCTGTAAATAAACTGTGCTGAAATTTCAGAATTTTTTTGGTAACTCTGAAGTGTGATGGAAACACATATTTTAATACAATCAAAATAAATCAATGTACTAAGTGATGACATTTCCACACTGTTAGACATTGGCTTACTACTTTGCAGAGGTTTGTACCCTGTCCAAGAAGGGACAACAGTCCTAGTCAGGGTAAGTCAGATACACAACCTAAATTAACTTGTTCTCACCCTCTGGTAGCTTGGCACAGAGCACTAAGGCTTAACTTGAGAGGCAATGTGTAAAGTATTCGTGCAACACTTAAATTACAGTAATACAGTGAAAACATCACAAAAATACTCTACACTAGCTCAGGAAAATAAAGAATATTTATTTCTGTAAAACAACGACCAAAACAACTAAAATCCAATTAGTAGAGCTCGAGATATGATTTTTTAAAGATTAAATCCCAAAACAGTGCTTAGAAGTTAACAACGCTAAAAGGTTACTTGAGGTCATGCTAGACAAGGGTGAATCCAAAGTTCAGGCTGACCGCGACGGAGGACAGACTTGCTACAAGACCCACGTGGGCCAGCTGAAAAAGTACCTTGGACGGAACAAGCATCGATGTTGAAGACTCGATGCATCGGTTACGATTCATGCAGTTGGGCCGGTGAGTCATCGTCGAACCCCTTACCATGTAGGTGCTGCGTCATCATCAAGCCTCGCAGTCGGGACATCGGATTGAACCTGCGTCATTTTGAACCTCGCAGTTGGGTTCTGTGTTGTCATAAAGCCGCACAGGGATGTCTTTGGATCGGCACTGCGTCAGCATTGAAGGTCACTGTGTTGGTTCCAATCAGCTCAAAAGTGATGATGCTTTGATTTTGGAGCAAAACAGCTGCAAACCCTACATCTGAGCACCAGGACTGGAGGGGCACCTCAGACAAGGTAGATGGCAGAGTCCAGCAGCTGAAACAGAGTTGAAGGAAGTTTTTGATGGCCCTGAGACTTCAAGAACAGGGGGCAGGCCATCAAGTCTTTAGAGAAACATGGGTTCAAGGATGTAGAGAGCAGGTTCAGTCCTTCTCACTCCCAGGCAACAAGCAGTATACAGCAGACCAACACAGCAAAGCAGGTAGCAAAGTAGTAGTCCTAGGATGCTTGTTTCCAGTCCAGGGTGGACCTGGCTTGGCAGTTCTGGCTGGACTGTTCCCATGAGGCACAGGGTCAAGGCTGATTTGCATATGGCTGGGTCCAAATTGGAATGGCATGGTGAGCAAAAAAACGATGGATTTAGGCCCAGATCTCTGTACTGGGGTGAATGTATGATATTGTTCTGCATTCTGTCCATCAACTGTAGTTTTTGCACAGCAATCAACAGGCAGCAAGCCAACACAGCAAAGCAGTTAGCAAAGTGGCAGTCCCACCTGCACCACAGCAGCTCTTTTTCTAGGCAGAATATCCTTGGTTCCAGCAAAGTTCTGGTTTGGTGATGTTAGGGGTCCAGTACGTATACCAAGTTGTGCCTTTGAAGTGGGAGTGACTTCAAACAGCCTTTGAAGATCACATGGTCCTTGCCTTTCCTGCCCCTGGCTCCAGACTCACTACAGGGAATATGCAGCTCTTTGTGTGGAGACAGGCACTGCCCTATTCAGGTGCAAGTGTCAGCTCCTCCCTCCCAATCTACCTCAGGAAGGCGTATCAGCCTGGTGATGTGCCATCAGGAAGCAAATGTCCCACCCCATCTCCCTTTGTGTGTAACTGTCTAGTGGGAATGCAAAAACCCCCACTGTCACCCAACCCAGACGGCTATTCAGAAACAGGCAGAGGCACAGAATAGTTAAAGCAATAAAATGCCAACTTTCTAAAAGTGGCATTTTCAGACTTACAATTTCACCATAAGTTGTGCTTTTAAATTGTGAGTGCAGAAACACCAAACTCCAAATCTCTATCTTTTCCCATTTGGAAATTACACTTAAAAGATATTTCAAGGCAATCCCAATGTTAACCTTTGGGAGAGATAGGCCTTACAGTAGTGAGAATAAATGTAACAGTTTTTTAATTCCAGGACATGTACAACTCAGAAGTACTTGTCCTACCTTGTACATACACTGCACCCAACCCACAGGGCTGTCCAGGGCCTACCCTAGGGGCAACTTATATGTATTAAAGGGAAAGGCTTGGGCCTGTCAAGTAGGTTAGCTTGCCAGGTCCAAATGGCAGTTTAAAACTGCACACACAGGCTCTGCAGTTGCAAGCTTGAGGCATGGTTAAAGGGCTACTGAAGTGGCCGGCACAATCAGTGCTGCAGACCCACTAGTAGCATTTCATTTACAGGCCCTAGGCACATGTAGTGCACTTTATTATCTATAAATAAAATATGCCAATTGTGGATAAGCCATTGTTACCATGCTTACCATGCTTTGAGTACAGAGCATATGCACTTTAGCACTGGTTACCAGTGATAAAGTGCCCAGAATCCTAAAGCCAGAAAAAATGAAGCCATCAAAACAGGAGTTCAGAAGGCAAAAAGTCAGGGGAAACCTTGCCAAGGATGCCAGGTCTGACACATACATTATCGTTTGTGCACTGTATACTTTCATCAGTGAAACTGTATGTCTATGTAAATGTAATGCTCATTTCAATTGAAGATGTGCTGTTATGCCAGTATGCTACCACACCATGCATACTCTACTCTACCATACTCCACTCTACCCTGAACCACCGCACACCACTGCACTCCATATCTCTCTATTCTAATCTGAACCACTCTACTCTATGCCACTCTACTCTATGCCAATGCATTCTACTCTGTACCACTCCACCCTATGCCAGTGCACTCTATGCTAATCCACTCCACAACACTGTCATCTACACTGCACCACTGCACTCTACACCACTCTACTCTATGTCACTGTAATCTACTGTGCACCACTCGACTCTACGCCACTGCACTCTACAACTCTACACTCTGCACCACTCCACTTCATGCTACTCTACTGTACAACACTGTACTCTACACTACTGCATTCCACACCGATGAACTCAACGCCATTCTACTATACACCGCTGCACTCTACAACAGTCTTCTCTGCAACACTTCACTTTCTACCACTGAACTCTATGCCACTGCACCATATGCCACTGCACTCTACATCGCTGCACTCTACTCTGCTCCACTCTAATCTGGTCACTCTACACCAATGAACTCTATACCGCTACACTCTACGCCACTCTACTCTGCATCACTCCCCTCTATGCCACTGCACTCTACCCTGCACCATTCTACTCTACTATGCAGCACCACACTATGCCACTCTTGCCACTCTGTTCTGAAACACTGCACTCTCTGCCACTAAACTTTACACCACTGTATTCTGCACCACTGCACTCTATGCCACCTCACTCTACTCTGCACCACTCTACGCAACTCTACTGCACTATGCAGCAATACACTCTATTGCCAAAGCACTCTAAGTCACTACACTCTGTGCCACTACACTCTGTGCCAATCCACTTTATACCACTATAAGCTACCGTGCAACACTGCACTCTATGACACTGCACTGCATGCCTTTCTACTGTACCCTGCCCCACTCTACTCTATGCACCACTGCACTCTTCACCACTGAACTCTATACCACTTCAATGTAGGCCACTGTAGGATTCCTACTTTACTCCATTCCACTCTATGGCACTCTACTCTTCAACACTGCACTGTAAGCTCCTGCACTCTACACCAATGTACTCTATGCCAATATTCTATGCAATTGCATTCTATCCTGCACCATTCCACTCTACGCCACTTCACTCTACTCTGAAACAATCTACTCTATGCCACTCTACTCCACTCTGCACCACTCCACTCTACACAACTGCACTCTATGCCACTGCACTCTACGCTGTACCACTCTACACCACTCTACTCTGGACCCCTCTACTCCACTGCACTCTATGCCAATGTAGTCTGCACCACTTTACTAAATATCACTGCACTCTATGCCACAACACTCTACACCAACTACTCTGCACCACTGAACTCTGTGCGACTATACTCTACTCTGCAACACATTACGACACTGCACTGTATGCTACTGCATGCTATGCCACTGTATGCTATGCCACGCTATACTATTGCACTCTACATCAGCGCACTCTGCACCGCTCTACAATGCACCACTGCCATCTACACCACTTTACTTTGCACCAATACACTCTATGCCACTGCACTTTATAACACTGCACTCCACGACACTGTACTCCGAAATACTACGCTCTCTGCCATTTAACTCAATGTCACTCTACTCTGCACCACTGCATTCTATGCCACTGCACTGTGTGCCAATGCACTCTATGCCACTACACTCTACATCACTCAAATCTACACCACTCTAATCTATTCTGCACCACTGCACTCCATGCCACTGCACTCTACACCACTGTACTCTACTCCACTGCACTCTATGCTACTCTAGTCTATACCTCTGCACTCTACCCTGCACCACTTCACTCTATGCCACTTTATTCTACTCAGAAACAAACTACTCTACCCCACTGCACTCTACACCACTGCACTCTATGCCACTCTACTCTACTCTGCGCTACTCCACTCTACGACGTTGAACTCTATGTCACTGCAATCTACTTTGCACCACTCTACTCTACACCACTATACTCTACGGCACTGCACAATATGCCAATGC
Organism: Triturus cristatus; assembly: GCF_964204655.1. Classification (NCBI taxonomy): domain Eukaryota; kingdom Metazoa; phylum Chordata; class Amphibia; order Caudata; family Salamandridae; genus Triturus; species Triturus cristatus. The sequence continues at coordinate 496,071,703 of NC_140581.1, read as the reverse complement.
AGCCTACACAACTTTACTCAAAACCAATGCACTCTATGGCAATCTATTCTGCACCACTGTACTTTATGCTACTTCACTCAAGGCCACTCTATGACACACCACTCTACACAGTACACTCTATGATGCTCAAATCCATTAAAATCTACTCCACTCTACGCCACTCTGATCTACAACACTCTGCTCCACTCTATGCCACTCTGTGACACTACTCTATGACTCTCTACTCACTCCGTCTATACCACTCCATGCCACTTTATTCCACTCTATTCTATAATACACTGCTCCACTTCACTTCTCCACTCTGTGCCACTCGACTCTATGCCACTCGACTATAACACTTTACTCCACTCTGTCATCTCACTCACCTACACTACTACACTAAATGCCACTCCACTCTAATACACTCTACGCAACACACTCTATGCCACTGTGCTCTGTTCTACACCACTCTGCGACACTCTATTCCACTCCACTCTACAACACTCTTCCTCACTCTGACACTCAACTCTACTCTACGCCCTTCCACTCTATGACATTCTACTCCTTATGACACTCTACACCACTCCACAACACTCTAAATCACTCCACTTCAATCAACTCTACTCTACGCCACTCTATTCTACTCCATGCCTCTCCACAACTCTCTACACCACTCCATAACACTACACTATGCTCGAATTTATGACACTCAACTTCACGCCAGTCTCCTTTACCCGACTAACTTTTAGCCATGCTGAACAGCAGCCACGCAGGTTTACAACATGGTTACATTTTATTGGCACAGCCAAAAGATCTTTCATAGGCGAGAGCTATTGGCCTTGCCAATGCTTGCTTTTGTTGCTGGCATGAGGAAGGGCAAAGCAGTAGACAACACTGAGAAAGGACGTGTGGGGGGGGGGAACACAGACAATGGAGGGTGTGGGGAAAAGAGTGATGCAATGCAGCTAGCGCTGGCCGCATCACAACGCTTTTTTCCGTTCTGGCTGGTGGTGGGGGGCCGCAACAGACATCCAAAGGCGGGCAGGCGGGCGGCCGGGCTAACAGAGACAATGGGGAAGGGCCAAAGCATATTACCACAAACATATTTAAAACGAAAAGTAAAAACGGATCGACCAGACTTTGCTGCTTAAAAGGTTTCAAAACAGTGGGAGTAAGGATTGACAGACAGATTTATTTTAATTCTTGAAATAATGCCCAAGGCACTGGTGCAGTTTACAGCATTGCACCCCTCCACACAAGGTGCAGATGGAAATAGTGAAGTTGATATTGTGAACAAGAATTGATGCCTAAAAATACAGCTTGGAGTGGCATTCAGCAAGTATCTCTAGATAGTCAGGCTCGGCAATAGATGCCGTTCATGTGAGATCTTACGGAAGTGCTGCTGGACGTCCCTTTGACGGGGGTTTGATGGGGCAAGATTGTTCGACCTTGGATGTCTTTCAAAATCTGAGAGCGCCCAGCTTGGTCAGAACCTGGCTTTTCAGCGCTATGTTTCTGCCAGAAATCTGGAGTTTTTCTGGAAACAGTTTGGACTTGTTCGGGTGGATAGGACAGCCTTGTGAGTGATGCATGCAGTTTTATATGCTGAGCTGGACACGCTGCAGCATCGAAGACCGCATTGAGGGGAGCTAGGTTAGACTAGATCAGACCAGTAAGTAGAGCGTAGCTTCAGTCTACATGTGAGGTGACTGGCCATTACAGTAGTCTATACATATGGTAACTAAACAGTACCATAGTCTATATGCAGGGCGGCTGGGGTTATGTGAGTCTGCGGCCGTGGCATTTTCTGCTTAATCACGTATTTGCCACATTTGCCACAGAACTCTGCATCCAGTAGCGGCTGGTGTCAGGGAAATGTGGTGAGGCAGCACGGGGTGGCTGTAACAAAAATTTTAAAAAAAAGCGTATCTGCCAGTCTTCTGCACGCTGCTTTGCTTGCTGGTCTTCTGCTCCTCTGGGCACAGGCTGAAGCTCCCAGCCTCCCCTACAGCCAATCCAGACGCTGCTCTCATACCCATACCAATCCCGACATCTGCAGTGTCAGGACTGGGTGTAGCGGGCTTGCTTTGCGCTCCATCGGGAGCTGTGAGCCTCTGCCTGCTGGTCTCCCTTCCAAGCAACACAGCTGGGTTTGAGAGATAGTGTGCATGACGGTTTGGCTGCCCTAAGATGGATGGCCAAACCGTCATGTGCACTGACAGCAGTGCCCACCACTTCTTCTCCCCCTGCTGCAGTGGTGCAGCCACGCACCCCAAGACATGGCCATAGGACGAAAAATAAAACGATCTGCATTTAGATCATTTTATTTTTCGTTTGCCGCTGTGGGCAGTGGGGCGACACTCCTCCGCCATAGCGGAGGAGCCGCTGCTGCCTGCATCTGCTGTATAATTTGCAGAAATCACCCAAACGATTTGTTTTTAGCTCAAATGGATCACAAGTTACTTAACAAAGAGAGCCGCATGTAATTCTCCACTGTGGCAGGTCTCTTGCAAAGATTGCCAAATCAACTTTGAGTTTACGGTTGCTGTATTGAGGTGTTAAACTGGTCCTAATGAGGTGCAACTTTACTCAGAGAGTATTAATAGGTTTTAAAATGAGAAAACAATGAAATACAACAGATTGTGTCACATTTTCTTTTCACATGATTTGTTCCTCCGCTGCTGTATAATTCCAGGAGTCCTGTCTATACATGACATGAGTAAATAATTTACTGTCCACAAAATTATAAAGTGGTGAGCTTCATAAAATCCAGTTGTTGGCTTCTTATGCACCCAGGCCAAAGGCATACTGAGGTTGCACATGTACCAGCAGTCGGCATGAGTGGGTGCAAGCAGGACCATGTCTCTACTTGTAAACAAATGTTCAAGGCCGACGCATGCAATTGGCACGTACCTTTGCTTGTATTTTAACTCTGCATGGGCGCTGCATGAAAGCATATTTAATTGCATTGCAGATGTAAACCTATTCGCTGCAGTAGGGATGGCTTAGCGCTGGTGCCGCCTGGTGCAACAATATGGGCGCTCCCCTCCCCCATGACCTTCGCCGCAAAAGTCCCCCTCATCTCTTCATACCCCCTCTCTCGCATACATTTCATTTGTTTTAAAGCTCTGGTAAAGGCTGGTTTCACTAATCCACTCAGCTATCCACATAAAATACAGATCTATTCTTTGCAGAAGGCATATTAACCCTCTGCACTACTTTATGGTGAGTCAAAACTGCCACTAGACAAAACTCCAATCCCTCTCTCTAGCAGGAACATTAATCACCAGAGTTATCTTGACATTTTTATTGCTGCCTGAAAGCTAGACACACATGGCACTCTGCAGCAGGTGCTGTTAAATCATTTTATTGCTGGACACAGCACCCCCTCTCAGGTCAGTGCCCGCCCCCCTCCAGGTCAGCACCCAGTGCGGCCGCACTAGTCACACCGCCCTAAAAACAGCACTGCTCTGCAGCTTGTCAATGCGACTTGCCACTGAATGAATACAGTAGCCCTGATAGTAGAAGCATGCAATCATACACCCCAGGATCACACGGCGCCTTTGCTTCAGAGGGAGAGGCCTTAAGTAGTGCTCGCTTTAATTTGCAGGGGCTGTTCTGCAGTCCGTTGAGCTGGGGAAGGTTGCGGGGGTTGCAGTCAATAGGAGATTGCACAGGGATCGGAAAAGAAGCATCCAACGGACAAACCAAAAGACACTACTCTAAAAGCTGCTGAAATAAAAAGGAGTAAGCAAGAAAGATTCGTCTTGATGTTAGCTAATGGGGAAAAAAGATGTTGGTATAATAATACGTTTGTGCAATCATATTACTGAAGACATTAGTATCAGACTCATAAGTGTTACTAGAAGTAATGGTGCCTGAACATGGTTGGATAAAGATGAGAGCAAACAGGCTCTTTCTCCCTTATCCATCCTATTTTCATAATTCTCCCATCCCAGACTACTCCACGGGCTCTCCACTCCCCCCTCTCCTATCCCAGACTACTCTACGGGCTCACCACTCCCCCCTCTCTCATCCCAGACTACTCTACGGGCTCACCACACCCCGTCACCCATCCCAGACTAATCTACGGGCTCACCACTCCCCCCTCTCCCATCCCAGACTACTCTACGGGCTCGCCACACCCCGTCACCCATCCCAGACTAATCTATGGGCTCGCTACGCCCCCTCTCCCATCCCAGACTACTCTAAGGGCTCACCATGCCCCCCTCTCCCAACCCAGACTACTCTACGGGCTCGCCACGCCCCCCTCTGTTCGAATAAAAAAAATTCTAGCTGACGCAGTAAGAATTTTCTATTCTATTAAGGACACGGAGGCGAGGATTATGCTTCTCTAATCTTTATTGACATAACAGCAGCCAATAAAACTTTAAACCAGCATAACCCGGAAGGACAACCCCCTCCATTGTATACACCAATCACGTATGAGTCCCATACATAAATGTCTCTGTCTGATCTTCCTCTTCCTCTTTCTTTGCAGAACTTGTAACCTCAGCCTTGAAACTCAACTGTTTAAACCAGAGCGGCGCCGAATGTGCCCTCGACAGCACCTTGAACCTTAACCCCACAGGCTCCATACACTGATCACCAACCACTTCAACTTGACTGTTCAGGTCTGCTTGCCCTGATCTCCTGAAAAGAGAATAGTAATCGTAATATGCCATTCTAGTATTTCCAATTCCAATACGATCATAAATACTTCAACATCATACTACATAACAGTATATGAAATCACAATCAATAAATGAAACATCTTATTACAATACGACATCATCCTATTCTTTGGGTGGGATAATCCTCGCCTCCGTGTCCTTAATAGAATTGAAAATTCTTGTCGCGTCAGCTAGAATTTTTTTTATTCTATGTCAGTCCACGGAGGCTTCTGATTATGCTAGTTTAATGTTGTTCCACCACGGTAGAGGCCACATCAACAATTAGTTTATGATAAAACGTTTTAAATGTTGAATCAGAGGACCAATCTGCCACAGTCATAATGTCTTGCAACCGGGAAACAGTAGAAAAGGCTTTAGAGGCCGTTGCCCCTCTCACAGAATGTGCCCCAAACATTGCAGTATCAACACTTGCTTGACTTAATAGCCAAGTGATCCACCTGGCCAAAGTTGCTGCAGTGACTTGACGGAAAGGTCTCTGTAACGAAATCAACAACTGCCCTGCGACATCACTCATGAACTTCCTAGTACAATCCTCATAACATTTCAAACATCGTACCACACATAACTTACTGTGATGTGGAAACACAGTATAAGAAATACACCTGGAATTCGTTTTTGTTCGTCTTGAAATTGTGAAAGAAACTCCCGAAGAGTAAATACTCTACCTGCTAGATCCAATGCACGCACATCCGAAACACGTCTGCAGGATACAAGGCATAGCAACATCGTAAGTTTAGCTGAAAGCTGTTTACGATACAAACCCTCATTAGCTGGCCAATTTCTGAGAAAACGTAAGACTACATTAACGTCCCACAAAGAAGAATATTTGGTTTCGAGGGACACCCCTCACCACTTTACACACCAGGGGATGTTCTCCCACCGGTTTACCATCCACATGTGGATGCCCCGCTGAAATCGCTGATCTAAAATTATTTACTGTCCAATAGGCCATGCCCAATATCGCCAACTCTAAATGAAAATTAACGATCATATGAATGCCGGATCCCAAGGGATCGCCCTGCCGTTCAGCACACCAACTAACCCATCTACGCCAAGCTGACTCGTACCGCTTGTGCGTAGCCGGTGTCCAAGATTGGGATGAGAAAAACAAAGTCTCCTGTGAAACTCCAGGCATCTGCCACCTTCGCCTGAAAGTCTCCAAGCCATGAGTGACAATTGTTCCTGCATCACCAGCGGGTGAGGAAGACCCAGAGGGAGCGCCAGAATCTCGGTAAGCGAACGCAGACGCACTGGCGGAGCACACGACAAGGTCAGAGCTACCGGAAACCAAGCCTGTGCTTTCCAACATGGTGAAACCAATATCACCTCCACTTTCTGCCTGCGGATTTGAGCTAAAACCCTCTGAATCATGGAGAATGGAGGAAAAGCATATAGAATGCCCGTCGTCCATGACTGAAGGAATGCATGCAAGTTGATCGCCGGAGGATCTGGGCGCCTACTGTAAAACTGAGGTAGTTGCCTGTTGAGTATGGACGCAAACAGATCCATTGAACATGGACCCCACTTGGTGTTCAGTTCCCTGAATACTCTGGGATGCAGCCTCCAATCGCTGGCATCCATCAAAAAACGGGAGTTCCAGTCTGCTACGACATTGGACGAGCCCGGAATGTACTCCGCCGTCACCGAAATATGATCTGCTAGGCAATAGTGCCAAAAATCCTTGGCTATCTCCACTAGAAGACGCGACCTGGTGCCAGGCAGTCGATTGATGTATCTCACTGCTGAAACATTGTCCATTCGCAGTAGAATACAACAACTCGCTCGTTGCGGTGAGAGTGTCCGAATCGCAAATGAGCCTGCAAGAAGCTCCAGACAGTTGAATGAATGAATATACATTTCTAAAACGCATGGTTACCAGAAGGTCTCCCAGCGCTAGAAGCAGAGTCATCACTGTGCTACAGTCAGGCATCATGGAAACAGAAAAGTTTTCAGGAGTTTGCGAAAAGACGAATAGTTGTCCTCCAGACAAATGTAGTTAGGTAGCTGGTTCTAACATTTCGCTGCGGTATATGAGAACATGCGTCCACCACTCTGAGATCTATTTATCCTGGGAACAACTGCTAGATGTTTATTCCCAGAGCGCAGAGATATTTTGGGGTGATAGGGGGAGATGATAGAATGAAGGATCGGTGGACCCTTAGCCGAAAGAGTATTATGGACGATGCACAGTGCCTTAAACTGAATTCATTCCGCAACCGGAAGCCAGTGAAGAGAGGCGATGTGCGGTCTTGCGGATTCCCGATTATGTTAAACATAAGGATCCACCTCTGGAGGAAGAGGAACAAATAATCTGGGTATAGTACACTGAGGTAATGACGAGTGCGTGTCCCAATATGGTTGGGCACACACAGTGTTGTTTAAATACCCCTCACACACCGAGAATGGCCCATGGTGTCATGCTTCATCATAGGGGTCTTCCCGCCCCGCTGCGGGACGGGGCGTGCTACGACCTACGACTACGCGGGAGCACTAATGATAAAGTGCTATGTGTGATGCAAAGGGAGGGTCTGAAGTGAATGTAAGTATGTGTTATAAAAAGCACCTGGCCCCTTAAGACACGTAAAACTTTAATATATCAAGGGAGGCTGGTACTACTAAAAAAGTGGTGCGGAGTTTTCCTACGTGATGTGTGGTTACTCCTAATATGTCAACATGTTTCGATGCGAAGCATCTTCATCAGGACAGGAAAAGATCCCTCCAGAATAGAAAGCGTGCGCTTATTCACATGACTATAAGTAAAAGTGAAAATGCAATAAATAATGCATTTATATACAATGCCTAATCGTATGTTTGAATGTCTGCAAAAAAGAATAAAAAGGAAAAATTGACATATTCAGTGTCCCAGGAAACAGAACGTGGTACCTGCAAATACAATTGATGCGCCACAATGTGACCAAAACGTGAACATTAGCCATAAATCTAGCTTAGCAGGAAAAAGGTGCAGTGACCTGTAAGAGAAAGGACAGTACAAGACACTACAAACAGAAAACACACACTCTATAAAATTGCGTGACCTAATCACTAGTGGTCCAGATGGACAAAGCGGTAGAAAAGCCCAAATACATAGTTATGTGTATGTGAGGATACTGCCTCATGAACCTGGAACGGGTGGAGAAGTCACGAAGCCTCAATTCTAATGGGGAAAGGAGAAGGTAGGGGGGTACAAAACAAGAATAGCCTGTCACCTTCAATGCGTTGCTCGAGTCCTGAAAAAAGCAGTCGGCAACACGGAACGGCTGTGCCGTACTTACGTGCCCTGACATAGACTCAGCTCTGAGTGCGTCCTTCCCGCGGTTCCGCTGTTGTGCGGGACCGTGCTGGATGTCCGCTTTTAAATCAAACCGGTAGTCTCCTCAATGAGGGAGAACTCGTTGCACCGGGGGCGTGTTGAGAGACTTCCGGGTTAAGTGTGAAAGAAAGACTAGACCGTGGTCTCTACCCTGAAGAAACCGGAAGTGAGGAAAATCCTCAACAGCAACGTGTAGACTCCAGTTCTAAATTGTAGAAAGTACATTGGAGAGGTCAGCGGAAACGAAAAATAAATATATTTCTTCTGTTCATTTTGAACATAAGCGTTCTGAGAGATCTAAATAGCCCGGCTGCCTATATAATGGCGGGAGTGTCCCCGTTACGGTGAAAGCCCGTAACGTAAAAAGCCCGCTCAAGGTTACCAGGTGGGCGTGCATTAACGCATAGTAAAAAGAAAATTGGCGAACACAAGAGCAATATCCGCTGCAAAAAGAGTACAACTAAAATGGCAACTCATTTCTTGACCATGAACCATGGTGTTGATGACCTTAGGTGGACCAACATAGAACAATTGAACACCGATTTTGGACTTTTTGAGAAAGAGCAACGGTGGGTGTTTCGTCAGGGGACACACTTGACGGGCCTCAATGATGACATACCTTGGGCACAGCTGATCTAGCACCTTTGCCTGTATTCAATCGACTGATATGTGTCAAGGAGCTGTTTTTACTTCCCAAGGGTGATCTACAGTGACCCTTTGTATACATCAGCACCTTTAATTTATTTTTTATATTTTTGTATTTTCTCTGCCATCGCAGTATACCCCCTGCTGAGGTTCTTATGACCTCTGGCGGCACAATTTTTTGTAGCCTCTCCCTTCACTTACAAACACCATCTGCTTTCCTTTTGCTTTCGAGGCGCCTTACAGTTATATGCGCCTTACACTGTATGAGGCTTTACCAGTGTTATATCCCTTCCCCTTTCTTTTTTCTTTTTACTATGCGTTAATGCACGCCCACCTGGTAACCTTGAGTGGGCTTTTTACGTTACGGGCTTTCACCGTAACGGGGACACTCCCGCCATTATATAGGCAGCCGGGCTATTTAGATCTCTCAGAACGCTTATGTTCAAAATGAACAGAAGAAATATATTTATTTTTCGTTTCCGCTGACCTCTCCAATGTACTTTCTACAATTTAGAACTGGAGTCTACACGTTGCTGTTGAGGATTTTCCTCACTTCCGGTTTTTTCAGGGTAGAGACCACGGTCTAGTCTTTCTTTCACACTTAACCAGGAAGTCTCTCAACACGCCCCCGGTGCAACGAGTTCTCCCTCATTGAGGAGACTACCAGTTTGATTTAAAAGCGGACATCCAGCACGGTCCCGCACAACCGCGGAACTGCGGGATGGACCCACTCAGAGCTGAGTCTATGTCAGGGCACGTAAGTACGGCGCAGCCGTTCCGTGATGCCGACTGCTTTTTTCAGGACTCGAGCAACGCATTGAAGGTGACAGGCTATTCTTGTTTTGTACCCCCCTACCTTCTCCTTTCCCCATTAGAATTGAGGCTTCGTGACTTCTCCACCCGTTCCAGGTTCATGAGGCAGTATCCTCACATACACATAACTATGTATTTGGGCTTTTCTACCACTTTGTCCATCTGGACCACTAGTGATTAGGTCATGCAATTTTATAGAGTGTGTGTTTTCTGTTTGTAGTGTCTTGTACTGTCCTTTCTCTTACAGGTCACTGCACCTTTTTCCTGCTAAGCTAGATTTATGGCTAATGTTCACGTTTTGGTCACATTGTGGCGCATCAATTGTATTTGCAGGTACCACGTTCTGTTTCCTGGGACACTGAATATGTTCATTTTTCCTTTTTATTCTTTTTTGCAGACATTCAAACATACGATTAGGTATTGTATATAAATGCATTATTTATTGCATTTTCACTTTTACTTATAGTCATGTGAATAAGCGCACGCTTTCTATTCTGGAGGGATCTTTTCCTGTCCTGATGAAGATGCTTTGCATCGAAACATGTTGACATATTAGGAGTAACCACACATCACGTAGGAAAACTCCGCACCACTTTTTTAGTAGTACCAGCCTCCCTTGACATATTAAAGTTTTTCTTGTCTTAAGGGGCCAGGTGCTTTTTAGAACACATACTTACATTCACTTCAGACCCTCCCTTTGCATCACACATGGCACTTTATCATTAGTGCTCCCGCGTACTCGTAGGTCGTAGCACGCCCCATCCCGCAGCGGGGCGGGAAGACCCCTATGATGGGCCATTCTCGGTGTGTGAGGGGTATTTAAACAACACTGTGTGTGCCCAACCATATTGGGACACGCACTCGTCATTACCTCAGTGTACTATACCCAGATTATTTGTTCCTCTTCTTCCAGAGGTGGATCCTTATGTTTAATAACTAATTCCTTGTGGAGGACGTATCCACCTCCAGTGCCCTGCAGGGCTCTTCCTCGACACTCCCCAATCCTGTTACTACTAGCGATTCCCGATTATGGCCCTGCATAAGGAGATGTGCTGCACAGTTTTGTACAGTTTGTAGTTTTTTATAGTTGAGCGCGGAGAACCTAAATAATGCACATTAGCGTAATCAAGTCGAGAAATAATCAGAGCTTGAACCAACAGTCTCCTTGCATTGAAAGGCAGTAGAGGGAGAATTTTTCTAATCATCTTCAGGATCCCATAGCAAGTACCTGCCACCCTCCGTGCTTGCTCCTTGAAGTTTAGGATATGGTCCAGCCAAACCCCAAGGCTTTTAATCTGATCTTTGGGAGGAGGCATAATGCCTAAGCATCTGGGCCAGAGTGAACTGGCATCCAGGGTGGAGGTTTTGCCTAAAAATATCAACTCCGTTTTAGCCCCATTGAGTTTTAAAAATGAGTCGTCCATCCACGTGGAGACCCTTTCCAAACAGATGGCAAGATTAGTCTCCACATTATCAGATTGGGAAGGAGACACAATCAAATGGGTGTCATCAGCATAGGTGACAATCTGAATGCCAAAGGGCTTGACAACCTTGGGCAGGGGGCTCATATAAACATTAAAAAGCGTGGGGCTCAGGGAAGAACCCTGAGGTACCCCGCATCTCAGAGGCATACTTTCGGAAATAAAGTTATCGTTAAATACTTGGAATGATCTGTCATCCAGAAAGGACTCTAGCCACTTAAGTGCAGTTCCAGTCACTCCTACCTCTCTGAGTCTCGAGATCAGTAGTTGGTGGATAACCGTGTCGAAGGCCGCAACAAGGTCGAGCAGGACAATTGCCACGGAACCGCCAACATCCATTTTTTTCCTGGTTTCTTCAACTACAGCCAGCAGGTCAGTCTCCGTGCCCTATTAGGGTCTAAAATCGGTTTGTGAGGGGTGTAAACATGTGTTCTTCTCCAGGAAAGCGGAGAGAACGAAGTTAACATACTTTTCACCAATTTTTGAGATCCCTGGCAGGAGCGAGATCGGCCGGTAGTTCACAAATACTTCTGGGTCCAAACTCGGTTTTTTGAGAAGGGCTTTGACCATGGCCCGTTTCCAAATAGAGGGAACGTATCCAGAGGAGAGTGAGATGTTAATAATATCCAGTATGGTGGTAGCAACCGTATCGGAAACCTGACTTAGAATATTGGGGGGGCACATCGCTAGGGAAGCCAAATTTCAGTTGGTTGAGATAGTTTTTAGGAATGTCATATCTATGGGGGGATTGTCTCAAGGAGGAGATCGGGCATTCGTGTTTGCTCCTCCAAAAGGGGGGTGTTTAAATATGCTGAAGAAGGGGGAAAAGTCGCATAAATATCTTCAATTTGTTTCAATAAGTACTTTGCCAGATTGTTACATCGTCCTAGAATATCGTCAGAAGGCAGGGGAGGGTTAAGGAGAGATTTCACAATCTGGAAAATTTTGCGGGGGAGTTGGAGGCTGAGATAATTCTTTTTTCGTAGTACAGGGATTGAGCACTTCTAATTTCTGCTTTGTAAGCTTTAGTAGCCTCTCTATATTTGGTTTTCTTAACGGTAGAGAAGTCTTTCCTCCAGCTTCTCTCCAAGCGTTTACATTTTTGCCTCAAATCTCTGAGCTTGGGAGAGTACCAGGCTATTCTGTTCTAACCTTTCTTATTTTTGTTTTATAAATCTTTTTTATTAAACGGACTCAATAACATGGTACAGTTCCACAAAGGTCAATACAGAGGGTACAGCGAAAGCAAGTATACATACAGATACAATATAATAGTGCATTGGAAATCATGGGGAGGGGGGGGGTCGTCACTGTCCAGGTCACGAGGAGGGGTACAAATATTTCCACTATATGAATTCCAAGGGGCCAATATCTTGGACCATTTTCGGGGGCAGCCACGGGCCGTATATACAGTCTTTTCTCTCAGCATGCACCAATCAAGGTCTTTTTTCTAATCTGCAATTGTGGGTGCGTGCGGGCCCCCCAAAGCATAACCTTTCTTATTGGTCATCCATTTTTTGGGGACCAAAAGATCTAAAGAGGAGTCAAGCCACTTATTAAACTTGTTGTTAGCGGTTTCGGGGTCGCCCTCTAACACGGGTCTGGTATTATCGAGAATTAGTGTCCTGGACTCAGTGGGGAGTTTAGACCAATTCCGCCTCCATTTGTTAACCGTTTCCAATGGCTGACTACTAACCAGAGGGGTCCATGCGGAGGAAATCATGTGATGAGGTATGGGTATGGGTTTTTCAACAGCAAGTTTATCAATGTTGGAGAAAACCGGGTCAAGAAGATGGCCTTTTTGGTGGGTGGGGCCAATCACTTTCAAATTAAGTGACAGAGCACCCAGACTATCAGTAACTTCCTCTGCAGCAGGTGAGGACATATCGTCAAAATGGATTTTAAAGTCACCCAATACAGAGAAATTGGGGAGGGAACTTACTGATTTAGCGATTACTTCTGGTGGGTCTCTACTGAAATCGCCGATAGCTCCTGGAGGCCGATATATTAGGACCCCAGAAAAGGTACAGGTATGAGAGAGACCAAGTGCAAAAGAAAGACTTTCATAGTCAGGAATCAAGCTTGCTGCTATACGACACTTGATTTTGTCTTTGTAAATAATATCCAAACCCCCTCCTTGACTTAATTCATGATCTCGCCTCTGAATCAGATATCTGGGGGGAAGTGCTTGAACCAGCACCGGATCTGATTTGTTGGTGAGCCATGTTTCGGTAAGAAACAAGGCATCTGGATCTTGTTCTTCCAACAGTAGCCGGAGTTCAATTGCGTGCTTAGGCATCGAACGATTTAATAGGCACATTTTAAAAACAGTTTGAGAAGATGGGGTCTTAACAGCTGAGGCCGTGGCCAGGGAACCTAATTCAAAAGGACAGTGAGGACATTTTTTCCTAGTATTTGTTGGCGCGATTGAGTGACTGCATTTATGTGACAGTCTCTCTAAGGTCGTACAGCTGATCTGCAGGGTAGGAGAACTTACCTCTTGTGGGAGAACCAGAGGTTCTGGCCCCTTGGCCCGGTGGTGCGCGTACGGGCGCAGACGGGCTTGCCTTAGGTGCGCCAGCGGCGCGGCTGCGTCATCCGCCCCTTATGAACTGTGGCGAACGCAGAAGCCGTCACAGCTAGACCGCTAATCTGGGTTTACAAAGCCCGCGGTAAAAGATCCCCTCCTGGAGTGCAACGTTATCAGGTAAAAAATACAAATTTTAAAATATTATGCAAAGTAGCAAGGTTTTTAAAATAATCAGGCGGTCTCTACGAAATTAGATGCTTTCTGCTGCCATAAACCGAACCGCTTATGTTCGGTTATATGGAGTTTCAATTCCTCCTGGGACCACCGGCCCCCAGTCTCCACTGTCCCGCAGCGGGCTCACCAGCCCCAACGACTGGCATCGGACTCTCTGACGATCTCCGGGCTCGCCGCAAAAATGGCCTTGCCATTCCATGCGTCCATGTGGTCCAGCCACCAAGCCATCTCTGTCCGGGCTTCCGCGGGGATCAAGATTGGCTCTTCATAACTCAAGCCCTTGTGTAAGTGCAGAATCATCAACCTCTGTAGTGCCCTGTAATGTAAGGCTCCGGAAATATTGTTTGAATTGATGCCGCTAAGAGTCCCACCAGACGGGCCAATGTCCCCAAGGATATAATCGGAGAGGCAAGTGCTCTCCTCAACTCCTTCTTGATAGCTATCCTCTTTTTGAGAGGCAACAGCAGTTGGGCTGCTATGGATACCACCTGAAACCCCAGGAATTCCATTGATTGGTTGGACTCAGAATAGACTTCTGCGCATTGATGACGAATCCCAATTCCTGTAAGACGTGGACCGTCCAGCTCAAATGAAGATGAACTGTTTCCGGAGTCTGAGCCATAATCAAGATGTCGTCTAAATAGATTATGAGTCTCACCCCTCTTTCTCGAAGGTACTGAACCACCGGTTTCAGCAATTTGGTGAAACACCAAAGGGAGGATGAGAGCCCAAATGGCATGGCCGAAAACTTGAACCATTGGTCTCTCCACTGGAACCGAATGAACCTCCGATGAGGTGGGAAAATGGATACTGCCAGATGCGCGTCTTTCAAATCCAGACGCACCATCCAATCTTTTTCCAACAGAATATCCCTCAATAAATGTATGCCTTCATTTTGAAATGGTGATACACTACCCAGGCGTTGAACTCTCTCAGATTGAGCACTAGTCTGAAACCTTGGTCCTTCTTGGTAACCAGAAAGACCATGTTTACAAAACCCTGAGAGTGTGGAAGTGTGTGAACGATTGCCCCTTTGTGTAATAACGACTGTATCTCTTCGTCTATGAAGGACATCTCTACATGGGAAAAACTTAGGGGCGCAGGAATTTGTGTCTGATGAGGGGAGGCAGAAAACTATATTTGGAACCCTCTTACCGTCTAGAGGATCCATGGGTCGTATGTTAGATTCTCCCACCTGCTGTGGAACAAAGCAATCCAACTTCCCACCATGATGTTCCCAGAATGCATTAAGTTTACCTGAGTAAGACTTATCTCCGGAGTTGTTGTTTTGGCTCCTGTATTCTCCTCTGTTCTGTCGACCTTTGCCAACACGGTTCCGGGTAGGGTAGAAATTGGACCGCTGGGCTCCGCCTCGCACACGTTGTTCGAATCCTCGAGAGGTCTGATTAAAACCTTGGCCGGTTGTTTGACCCCTGAAGCGTCCAGCCCTATTAAAAAGGCCAATGTGGAAAACCTTCTTGATGTTTGCCTGTGCTTTATCCAGGGCGGAAAACGTGGCCACGTACTTCCCCATCTCCTTCACAAACGTATCCCCGAAGAGCATGCCATTGGCCAGGGTACCTGGCTCCGTGGTCACCATCTCAGTAAGCTGAGGATCAATTCTTATGAGGAATGATCTTCTTTGCGCCGTTGACAGAGCACAGTTCGCATTTCCGAGGAAACACATGGCCCTTTGCGCCCATTCCAGAATCTCTATGGGGTCTAGCGGGGTATTGGAGTCTTTAGCGGTGACTGCCGCCTCAAGTATTTTGGTGAGGGGTCCAGAAACATCCAATAGTTTGTCCTGGCAATCCCTCCACGCACGATCCAGTCCTTTTTTAGGATCTTTAGAAAATGTTCTCATAAAGGTGGCCATATTCGGATCTTGCTCCGGTGTATCCGCCACTTTCCCCAGTAGGGAGGGCCTAGGGCATTCGGAGCGCAAGGTCACTCTAACTTCCTTCTCAAAACCCTGTTGTAGGTTGTTCTGCACATAATGCGCCACCTCCACACAGGGAACCCACTCAGTAGACCTCGGATGCATCAAATTCTTGGGGTCAAACAATAGGACTTGTTTGTCCTCAACGTTATGGGAGTTGCATTTTCGTTTAGTCACCTTTTTTGGAGCATCTGACTCCAGATCCGAATTGGACGTGTCCGGTGCGGACGGGTAAGATTCCTCCGCCGCCCCCGCGGTCGTCATAGATGTGTTACCGCAGCAAGGGGGCCCATCATACCCATGGTCACTCATCACATTACGACCCATGCGTGCAAGAACCTCCGCCGAGGTACGCCCTGAAGACTCCCCTTGAGAGGCACCAAATTTCCGTTTACCATAGTTTTTTATGGGTTTGGGAAAAGGTTGCAAGGCCTTTATCAGCGCCTTGTTTACAGAACCCTGGACGTGGGTATCCAGGGACTCCACTAATTGCTCCTCCGTCTGATGTTCGTAAGGTTCCTCCTAATCAGCATATTCATTGAATTCTACCCACTGACCTTCCTCCTCGGCGTAGTACGCCATCGTGTTGCAGGAGGTCTGGTGTAGCTTCAGGGGGGAAGAAACCCAGGGGTGTTTCTTTAATATCAATACTTCCTAAACTGTCCCTAGTAAATGAAACACTCTCCCTACTGAACAGAAATACACCTACTATAATAACTGATAAACACTTTCATGTGGAGGGAGCCACCCCTTAATCTCCACGCAGGCAGCGCCCTTGATCGGATGTCGCTCCATTAAGCGTTTATGAGGGACCGGGGATTGAGCAGTTGTAGCGTGCACTGATGCGCGATGAGCCGATCGTTGTCTCTGATGAAAACCGGCTGATCACACATGCACGCATGACATGGGCAAAGAAAAAGGACTGCGTCTGTCCCGCTCCCACTCCACTGCTACAATGCCCAGCGAGCGCTGCAGGGCTGCAACACCGCAAAAGCAAAAAGCACACAAGCGGAAGCGGTAATCAATAAAATACACCAATAAATATTGCCTCAATAATTCCAGCGCGACTATGGAGCGCTCGTAACAGCGTGACAATCACCAACGTGTGTACACTCAGTTAATACACCACAATCAATCAAAGAACATAGAAAATAAAAGGTACTTAGCTCGCTGCTGCAGCAGCAAAGAAAGAGGAAGATCAGACAGAGACATTTATGTATGGGACTCATACGTGATTGGTGCATACAATGGAGGGGGTTGTCCTTCCGGGTTATGCTGGTTTATAGTTTTATTGTCTGCTGTTATTTCAGTAAAGATTAGAGAAGCATAATCAGAAGCCTTCGTGGACTGACATAGAATTGTGTGATCCAGATGATTCTAGAGGTTATGGACCAATACCATTATTGGATTTTGAAGCTGAATTGTATGCCCGCACCATATTGGGAGAGTTTGAAGATTGGGTTGCAACCAACAGAATAATGCCCATCTTAGATCTGGCGTTAGCCAAGACATTTTGCTTTTACTGAAGTTATTTATAAAATGTAGTTCCTCATTGGGGCTTTCAGAAAGCCTTCTTCATTCATTGCCTAACTTCACTTTGTGTGATAACATTCTTTTTTTTCACAAGGAGAACAAATGCACATGTTCCCTTTAGTGCCAGGGGCTATTATGATATGTCTTGTCTGAGATAAATACATTGTTTTACTTTTAGTCATTTTGTTTTTACATATTGTCAGGTGCCTGGCAGTTCCACCAGCAATACATTTTTACAAAAACTGTGACAAAACGAGCATTGACAAGAGAGAAGGGCTGACAGCCAACACCAAACCTGTTGGCTTTGCCAATGTTTGTTTCATACATGCTTTCGACCTGGCTGCTGCACCCAAGATAACCGCTTGCCACTCTTCTTAAATCTATTCAAGCATGCTACTTATGACCAGGCATAACCCTATGCACTTTTTATTGATAGAGTCATTCATGGTCAATTGTGGCAGAAATGATCAGGGTGGGGAATAAAAGACTCCCCGTTAAGGGCAATAGTGAGTCTTTATTCCAACACCTGGGTGCAAAAAATTGGGGAACATCACCACTTATCAGACAGAATAAACATAGCAGAGGACTGACGCAAGGGTGCGTGTTGGCATCATTGCCCTTCTGTCGATCCATTGCCCACCTTGCCCACACCTTGCCTACTGAGGGGTCGGTTACACCAAGATTAGGCGGTTCACATACTTCTGTATTACAATATGCTGCTTATATTTCAATTTGAGGCAATCATAGCGCATGACTGTAAAAACCTATCACCGCACATGAACAGGTCCGTAGAGATAATAACAACTTTCAATGTGAGAAAGCAAATATAGTTATTTTGGATGGAAAGGGAGAGAGGATGGAACAGGAAGTGGTTTACTGCCATTAAGGTGAGGTCTTTCAAATGGTAGGTCTGTTACATCAATAATGGCAGAGAGTGGCTGAAGATTGCTCACTATTGCTGTTTAGGCAACATGTCATTTTCTATTCTTTTTACATTTGCAATGTTATTGTTAAGTTTTGAATCGGCAAAATGGGTGTTAACTTCTATTTAGTTTCTGTGTGGAGGGCACTCCTAGCTATTAACTGATAATAAATTACCATAAACACACACATAAAATTTCATTGTTACAATTTCTTTATGGAAACATATATAATTGTTGTTTTATTCTTTGCAGTGATTTTAATTAATAAAGAAATGCATTTGAACATGCATATTGCTATAACAAACAGCCAAAGTTCCATATCATCGTGTTATGAGCAAGTGTGCATAGAGGTAAAAAGGAATGTTACTCCCATTACAAAAACAAGAATTGGCAAAGCCAATAGGTCTTGCCATTAAGTCGTGTTACCCAAACTTTTGGTTTTGCAGATGCTTTTAGCCTATGTGGTTACGCATCGGAAAAAAGAAAAATAAATACTTGTTTGCCAATACAAACAGCATTGATTAAAAAACAAAAAGCTCTATGAAACATGTGCATGCATTATTATCCATCCTCACTTATGCATGACGCTTAAGCTCTGATAAGCGGTTGGGGCAGGGGAGGGAACAATGGAGGAACTGGTGGTTGGAGGGGTGTAAACATTTAAAACAAGAATTTGCAATGCAATAGGTCGTGCAGTTGCAAGATTTTGAGCTATTTGCATTGTGAATGGCAATGCCTCTCATATTAATAAAAGGCATTGTCATTTACAATACCAATAGGTCAAAGTTTTGAAAAACCGAGACCTATTGTATTACAGAGAGCACGGTGTCCCTGAAGTGGGCGCCGCGCTCACCATTAAAGTCAAAAAGAAAAAATGAAACAGATCGCGGTGTCCCTGAAGCGGGTGCCACGCTCACCATTAAAGTTAAAAAGAAAAAATTAAACAGATTGCGGTGTCCTTGAAGCGGGCACCGCGCTCAGCATTCAAGTTTTTAAAAAAGCTGAAAGAAATTGCGGTGTCCCTGAAGCGGATGCCGCATTCAGCTTAAAAGTGTTAACAAAAACAAGAAGTGTCCGCAATTGTCCCGTGAGTACTGTGGGGGTAGGGGGTAGCCACTTTTAAAGTTAGATACAAGAAGCGGTCACCATTGTCCCACGAGTGCTGTGTGGGCGTGCTGCCAATATAAGAAGCAGCCGCCATTGTCCCCATTGTTCAATAAACAAAATAGTGCTCACCGACTTATAACGCAGATAGTGTAAAAACAAAAGTAAAAGGTCCGTCGTTTTGGGAGGTTACAAATGCAGACAAGGCGGTACCAAGGCGGGACTAACAAGCCTAATAATGAATCAGAAGGCATCGTTTACAAAGGACAATGACACAAGCCAATTAAAAATATTGGCAGAGAGTGGGCGGGACTTCAAGTCCATACTCCAATACTGCATGCCTCGCAGCAGCGCATGCGCTGCCCAGGCTCGAGCTGAAAGCACAACACTGGGTGGTCTGGGGGAATCAACGAACAAGCCGTGATTGGGGGGAGGGAGAGAGTAACACAGAGAGCACCGAGGAGCAGAAACACGTGCACTAGTATGGGGTGCTGAATGAAGAAGAACAAAGTAGTTCCAGGAATGTAAGCAGTAGAAGAATAAAAGTCATCGAATCAAAAGGGTGGTAAAAATCAATGTTCCAGGGGAGGGACAAACAGAGAAAGAGAAAGGGAAACTGTTGAATAAGAAGCCAGCACAAGAGATTTACGAAAAAGCCAGCCAGTGGTAATCGGTGGACTGACCCAAAGCCCGCTGTAAGTATTGGTACTGGCTAGAAAGAGAGGAAGGCACCTGCTGCCACCCCCGCTGCAGTGAGCAGCACCAGAGGCAAAGTAAAGGGTCTCTTGAATCTGCAGTAGGGTGCCCCTAAGTGTGTGCACTGTTTGAAATACAGCAATCCAAACGTTCAGTGCATGCCTGTGCTCACAAATCACAATCTCTCATTACGTGTCCCTTCGCAGAAACTTCTTTACATGCCTGCACACGCCCAATCCTGTGTGTACTTCACACATCGTCCTGTACCATTTCACAAGGAGGTATGCACACTCTTTTTCAATTGCACACTTCACAGTTATGCAGCCAGAACGCCACACATTTTACAGATTTGATGTAAAAAAAATTCTAACAAGAGGGCCATTTCTCTTATGCAAAGATATATTTACGAACTGCATTAACTCGCTGAGCTATCTTACTGAGATTGGATCTGCCTCAGCTTTGCAAGCCTTTCCGAGCCTCTGGTGTATTGTGTCATCTTTCTGTGTACGCAGACACATCGCTTTAAGGAGGCAGTGTTAACGAATGGTTGCATTTGTCAATGATAACTTTAAAAAATATTTTAAATACTATTAAAAGGGTAAGTTTGATCTCATCAATAAACATTCATTCCTTCCTATTTCTTTTTATTTTTATTAATTGAATGGTTTGGCTGGCTGATTGTGCTCACAATGCGTTCGCGATGCCTTTGTGTTCACATTGGCCTTGTGGGATGGTAGATCACCAGACAAGTCTGTGGTCATTAACTCCATTTGCAGCGGCGCTGCTCAGTCTTTAATCCTTGTGAGGCCGGTAAAACGAGCGCCACTGAATTAACACACAGAGGGGCATATCAACAACAACCGGCGATAATTATCGCTCAGCGCTCTTAGCGTGAGGATAATTATCGCCGGCTAGCGTGAATTTTTATCGCTGAGATAGCGTGCTATTAGCAACGCTTATCTCAATAGCGATAAAAATCCTCACGCTAACAGGCTAACGTGAGATTATCGCTGGAAACCCAGCGATAATCACACGTTACCTTGTTGATAGGGACAGGCAAACTTAGCCATGATATCCTCCTTCCATAGGATATCATGGCTAAGTCTGAAAATTAGCAGACGTAAAAAAGCAGCGTTAACTGCGGTTAGCGCTGCTTTTTTTGTCTCTAACAGGGTTAGCGACATTCTTGATAATAGGAGAAATGTCGCTTAGCGACATTTCTCCTATTATTTTACTCTGGAACGCCCCCTTTGCATCTCATTAGAGATGCAAGGGGAAGCGTAGAGTAAAAGGGTGCTAACATGCAAATTTGCATGTTAGCACCCTGTTGTTGATAGGGTGCTAGTTTTATCTCTGCTTTTTTGGCTTTTAAAGCCAAAAAAGCAGAGATAAAGCCCTTGTTGATATGCCCCAATATTTGTTATCACAACTAACGTACTCAATGTGCCGTGCAGTGATACAGTTCCAAAATCACTCTCGTTGCAACATCCTCCCACATTAAGTCAGTATGACTTTTAAGCTGTCATCAACTTGCATTCTGGGATCTGTAGTTTTTCTGTTCCCACGTGTCAGACTGCATGTCAGTAGGTAGCTCGTGTTATTGGCTGATAGGTCATGAATGGCTTGGAAGCCTTGTTTGCGGCAATATGCTCAGAATTTCTACATTCCATTCTCATCCGGCTGTAGACTGTTACTTTTTCCGTGTCCTTCATGGAGTCGGTGCGCAGGCCCTCCCGCTTCACAATTCATCACACTTCACCCCCTAAGTAAAGCCTCCTGTCTTTGTTCCTTTTGTTGTCCCTTAAGGAAAAGGTGAGCAACAGCTGACTATCCATGTGAGAGGCTCGGACAGCCGCACACTGGTGGTGGGCGGATGGGGTTGAGTTACCATGTCCAAACCAGGCTGGAAAATGCAGATTGCAAGAAAAGTGGTTGATTGAAGGGGACTGTATCCATCTACGTGACATGCCATACCATACCACACCATACCATGGCAGGCTATGCCGTGCCATACCACACAATGACAGCCCACTCCATACCATGCCATACAATTGCATCCCATTCCATGCCATAACCACATTATACAATGACAGGCCATACCATACTGTATAATGAAAAGCCACACGATTCAATACCACACGATAGCCCATCCCATACCATACCACATCATGCCATACAATAGCCAGACCCCCCAGGATTTCGCAATTTGCAAAAAACCACGAAATAGGCTCTTTGTAAAAATGCTGCGTTTTTTACAAAACTGCTGCAAAATGTGTAAAACAAAAAAAGCGGGATTCACCCTCTCTTTACTGGCTTTGTGCTGCCTCTGAGCCATTAAAGGGAGGGTGAGTAACAGATCAGCAGACAGCAGAGGTGATAAATTCCTCTGTCGCCTGCCTTTGAAATACACCCCGCTGCCTCCTTAGCAATTAGCCTGCAGGCCACCTCACACCTTGTGTGCCCCCTGTAGACCTTGCAGGCCATTTGAAAGCACAAATATGCAGTATTTTTGTGGCGGGCACATATTTTGCCCACCGCCAAAATACCGCGAATATTAAGGTTTTGGGGTGCAAATTTTGCTTTTTTGGGCCGAGAAATTTGCATTCCAAATCTGCAAAATTCTGGTGGGTCTGAATAGCATCCCATTTCATGCCATGAGCATACTATGCAATGACTGGCCATACCATACCATCTATGTGACAGGCCATAACACACCATACCATACCGCACAATGACATCCCATTTCATATCATCTATGTAACAGCCATTCCATTCCATACCATACCATACCATTCCATGACAGGCCATACCATACAAAGCAATGAAAAGTCATACCAAACTATACAATGACAGGCCAATCCATACCATACCATACAATGACAGGCTATACTATACTGTAATATACCATACCAAACTATAGAATACAATGACTAACTATACCATACTTTACAATGACAGGCCATACCATACCACACTATACAACATAACTAAAAAAACAATGGCAAAGCCAATCGATCTTGCACCGGCGAGACTTATTGCTTTGCCAATGCTTGTTTTACATCTGTGCACACTTGTTATAAAATCATGCTATTTCATTAGTAGTAATGTTTCACTCATGTAAGACGACACACAACCCAACACGACATCTGTGCTGTGCTTGCAGGTGTGCATGGTCAGCCTGCGTGGTCTGGCTTGTAAAATATGACTAAACATTGAGGGTAAATGCCTCGTGCCTGCCAAGTTTGGAGGATTGCCCCTTCGGCTGCAGCTACTCTTGTTTGAAGGAAAAAGACTGAACAATATTCAAAATAAAAGCTTCATTCTGTGCAGCCTGTACAGTGCGGCATGGACAGAAGGCCACATTTCTAAACACACCCACGGTGCGCAGTTAAAAAATCCGTCACTTCTGATTCCGCAGCAGCCGACGAGTAGCCGCGGGTATGCAGACGTTTCACGTCCCTGTGCTGTGAGGCGGAGCCCGTACACCCCCGTGGGGCGCAGTGGGCTGCGCCACCTCTGCGCCAGGGTCCCGGCGGGTCAGTGTCATTCCGGGGCGCGCGGGTCCTGGTGAGGCACAGCTGATCCTAGCACAGCTGCAGAGACTGGCTGCCCTCGACAGGGGGAGTTTCTGCAGACGGCTGGGAGAGACCAGGAAAGGTTGTTAGAGAGCACATACATTACTAAATATTGTGAATTATGAGACAAATGCTGTCACGTCTTGCCTCCAAACACTGCCCGTGTAGCAGACAGCAAGGCGAGTCACTGGGCCTGTGAAAAAGGAACACATTAAACTAACTTGACTTTCTTCTTCCAGGAAATAACTAGTATGCTTGGCCAAGGGGATGCAACCGACTGCCTGTAACTTGGCTGTAGAGGATCAGTTGATGTGATGTTATAGCGCTTGGGAAAGCTGTGGGTGAACTGGAATACCAAGTGGCGTGGAAGAAAATGTGCTTCGTGGCCTACTTCTGGGGTGTACGACTCGAGGTAATGTAAGGTGGGCGTCTGCTGCTTGGTGGGTTAAGGCCAGACCTTGAAATCAATACCCGCTGTGCACGTTCAAGGCCATGGGCAGCAGGATTGATGACCCGCTGGGCTCAAGGCCAGGACTTGTGATCAATCCTTGCTTTGCAAGGCCAAAGGCGGTGCAGAGCAGTGGCGGCTAGCATCTACTGGGAAGGGGTCGGGGCGCAAATATTAATATTAAAAAACGTACCTGGATCTACGTCGGACGTCCTCCTCTCCATACCTCTTCTCAGGAACTGGACGCAGTGCGGGCACCAATCCTGGCACTGCTCTCATGCTGCGGGATGAATGGAGCGAGAGGCCTCAGTCGGCGCTCTCCAGCGCCCTGGAGGCCTGCACTTACTCTAACGCAGTGTGTCTCAAGACAGCTGGGTTAGAGGTTTCAAATTGCGCATGTCAGGCTGGCTGTCGCAAGAGAGGCGGTCAAAGGGACATGCGCACTTTGAAAAGTGCACAAACAGCCCATCCTCCTCCCTGCTGCTGTCATTCAGTAGCGGTCCCGCCTCCGTCCTGATGCTCGGTTCAGGACGGGAGGATGAAAAATCAATTGGTAATGAATGACCATTTTATTTTTCATCTGTGGGGATAATTTAAGTGGTGCGACGCCACTCTGCTCCAACGGAGTAGCCGCCCCTGAGTAGTGGTGGGCTAAAACAGGAAGTAAATGCAGTATATCATAAAAAAGCAACAACAAAAACTGTAAAAACACAGTTGGCAACTGAAATCCTCCTTAAATCAGTTTAATTGAAGTTATTTTAATGAAACAAGCCCAAAACAGTGCTGCAATTGGCCAGCTATTGTTAGCCAAGTAAACCATAACTCACACCCCTGACATGAAAACCATAATTATGCGGCACTTTCTATGGCAGTGTCACCTGAAACATGGTGGCCACTTATCCAAATTTCAGTGGCTTTAAACGCAGGAACCATGATGCCTGCCTGGTTCCCCTGATGTTAACACCAAACAGAAAAACATTTTTCTTAAAGCAGTAACAGTTCCTTTTAGGGAACACAGGCTGCCTTTCAAACAAAAGTTGTCCATTTAGGAATACGAACACGTGGATGGTGGCCTGTTGCCCCTTGCTGTCCACAATCACTGTGTTTGTTGCTAGTCACAGGGGAATGTAAATTGCAACCATCCATTTCATATTAATTAGACAGGTTGGTCGCAGAAAGTTAAGTAATTTGCAGCCACTTTTTGCGAAAGACTCTTTGGACAGCTGACCAGTGGCGTAACGAAACTTGAGGGGGCCCCCTGCAAGGTATGTGGAGGGGCCCCCTCGGGGCTCAATCAGGAGCTCCCGGGCCGGAGCATTGTGCTGAGGGGGCCCCCCGCACCGCGGGGTATGCGGGGGCCTGTGTTACGCCCCTGCAGCTGACCAATGCTTGCAGGATCTTTTGTGTGGTTATCAAGGTACTGTTGGTAAGTACAGTTCCATCTCTGCCCTACTTGAAGGGATCCATTGAGAAATACATTTGAATTAGAATGTTCTCGCTCAGAAGTCCAAGATGTATGGTTGACCCTTCCCAGCGATTGAGTGGTGTCAGGTTCTGAGCCGCCCTCCAGACAGACTGTACACAGCTGCCCATGCACATGGTGACCCAAGGTTACTGATGGCAGCAGACTTCGAGGGAGCAGACTTTCCAGGAACATGCCCATACTTCGAGCACAGTCCCTACGAATGGGCTCATGAGCAATCATCTGGAGGCTAGGCGACTCTGGCTGTCAGATCTGATCCGCGTTGATCCAACAGAGCCAGAGCTGGCCTTTCTCTGTCATGCACATCTCAAAGGGACAGTTCCAAACATTTCAGATTTCTTTATGGTCCAGGGTCTCATATTCGCTATACCATTCCACATGGCATTTCAGAAGTCTTATCATTATTCACACGTAAACCACTGATTGGGAGGGAAGCCCTCTGTATCCCTAGATCCGTCCTATCCAGATCTGTATTAGTGTAGACATGCAGAGCAGGCTTTCGAATCACTTGATTACATAATAGTGCAGAGAGGGACGTAATCTCTTTATTCAGGGAAACGTTGCCCAATGAACCACTGCAGAGTTCGCTGTCTGGATCTATACCAGCGCGCTGCGTATTCTGCCACGGGCTACTTTGAGGGGGCCGGATGATCATTCCACAAGGATGTTCAATACTCATCGTGTCATGAACATCAACCTTTGAGAGCTGCTGTCTGAGCCCCCCGGCACTCGTACCACCAGCCATGAAAGTTATGTGACTGCGCTCTTCAGCCATGTACAATTCTCAATCGACCCGATAGCTCAGTTAGTGTACGCGCCTCTATTATTTTCTAGGCTGTGAATCCTCAAAGCCTGGCTTAACATTACGGCTAGGCGAGACATGCAGTGAATGTAAAGGACGTATGTTGGTCTAGGTGAGCTTGAAGTATCTCATCATCATCAGTGGGTCTGGGGTGTAGCACAAGCGATGTCCTATGAACCAGGGATGCTAGAGGTCTGAAGACTACTCCCCTTGATCTCCCATCTCAGGGCGTCTACCTCTCCTCTATCACCGTAAAAAAGCAAAAAAGATTTAATATACTCATTTGTGTATAAAGTACGACTCTTTACTATCAGTACAGCTGTTATACTTGGCTGGTGTATCACCCCTCCAAGGCGGAGCCTGCTTTTCCTAGGATCTGGACAATCTCCCCCTAGCATTGCCCCTAACCATCAAGAGAACCCCAACCCCAACTCTAATGCTAAACTTAAACACAACCCTATACCAAAACCTAAATTAGCCACAGTCCTGAATCATACCCTAATCCCACCTCAGCCTTATCCCTATACTCATTTAGTTATATGCGTATTAGGGGTTTTATAAAGCACTGTGCCTCACCTTTCAGCTTCAGCTGACCACTAACAGGAAATTAAATACAGCTTAACGATTGGAAGGGAAAGTTACATTTTAATCGGATAGTGTAAGTAACCGTGACCGATATTTTTCCAATGCCATCAACTAACCTATACATTAAGAGTTCTTTTGAAGATAAGTCAGAAAAGTTTAGTTTTCAGGCGTTTCCTAAACCTCATGTGGTAGAGTTCAGCTCACAGGTTGGGGGTTTAGGGTATTCTGGAGTCTCAGCTCCGCACCCAAAGTAATCTCCTCTTGACGGATTGTTGATTGATTAGATGGGTAAACATTGAGTCAAGGTCTTTGGTCTTGATGTAGTGAGGTGTGAATTTCTGTAAGTATTCTGTGCTTTTGCCCCAGTATGCTTTATCGGTGGACTACAAGACCCTTATCCTGGTGTCCACTGGGAGCCAGGGGAGGGCTTCAAGGTCTGGCTTGATATAGCCCCACTTAAAAAGGTTAAGGCCCATTCTGGCCACCTGGTTCTGAAGTCTTCAGAGTCGGGCAATGAGTGTTTCTGTAGAAGATCAGGCTAAAGTCGGAGGATTTTTGGGAGACAGTAGAGCTGCAGTTCATACACTTTACCACTGCGTTGACTACGGGTGAAAAGATGAGCTTGACATCAAACAGAACTCACACGCTCCTCAATTGCGGTGAAATGATTGGGAGCAATTTCAGGCCTCTCTAAGTGACTTGGGCTTAGAGTTTCTGATTACTAGGATCTCTGTCTTAGCATAATTTATGCTCTAGAATCTCTCCTCGGTGTAGCGCAGCCCACGGTCCACGGACAAGGAAATGCTGGTGGGAATCTCTAGACCGTTTTCAACAGGAAACAGGATTTGTGGATTGTCAACATAAATCTTGAAGATTACACAGTACTGCCTGAGGAGGTGTGCCTGGAACTCTATAATTTAAAATGTTCTTTATATTAGTTTGGTTACAATGGGTTTCTTCATAATGATGTCTTCATTTTCACAAGATGCCCAACACCAACGATAAGCCCCTGTGGCCTCCACAACATAGATGGTGATAATATAGGCCCCTGGGCCATCAAGGGCACTGCTCTGGTTGCATTTTTGTTCAGAAGCTTACAACTCCCACAATTGACAGATTTTCTCTTTGCCAGACCTTGCAACCAAGGTGTATGTGAAACTCTTCATTTTGGTGAAAAAGAGAGAGAGAGAGCGAGAGAGAGAGAAAGAACAAAGAGAGAGAAAGAGAGCGAAAGAGAAAGAGAGACAGAGAGAGAGAGAGAGAGAGAGATGACCAAAAGTGGTGGTTCCCACCACTCAACAGTTTGAAATGTATTCTAGCCCTGAAGCTGTAAAGTACAGAAGGAGACCACCAAACAGCCAGAGATGCCATCTTTGTCATAGTCAGAAGAGGGGCGATTTGTGGAATGTGTCATATGGATTTTAGCCTGACCTGTTTACATTTTTTTGAGGTAGCACATATACAGGATGAGTCGTAAACCATGAGGACCTGCCCGATGGTCCTCATAGAGGAAACATGCACTTGGCGCCTCCTTTGTGTCCCAGCTTGATTGCTTCCTTCCATTCAAGCTGGTCTCCAAGCAGTTTAAGGCTTAGGAAAGGGAACTTTAGGGATGCACGCTTTCGACCTCTAGCCGTATTACAGTCATGTGGATAACATGCAGTTGTACCGCCATCTAAGGAGAGGTAAAACTGGAGCTCACACTCCATTCCTCATAGTAGCGCAGAACATTCTGTGCTGTTCTGCAGTACTTTGAAATAATGCCTCGGAGGTCAAAGGTGGTGAACGGGCAGTGTTTTTTTTTTTTTGTAAGTATTGGAACAAAGCACCAAATGGAATCCTGTGTAAGCCATTCCTGCCCTGAGTGTTTATTAATGTTCTACTCTTCCAAAGCTGGTCTTCCTGACACACTTGATATCAAAAAATGCATCTGGACTAACTTGTGCATGGGATCACCGGAACCCGGTGAGGAGTGTAATCTGGTCATTCACCAAGAAAGGATAGCATGATCTGCAGACTCCAATTCCCACGGAATTATTTCCTCTACTGACTGTGAGGTGGAAGGCCACCTTGTGCTGGACTCTGGAGTTACCGTAACACCAGTACATACGGTGGGCAAATCCAGTTCAAGAAAGTCGAAGGTGCCAAGGCCAGCTTCGAGTCAATCAGCAATTCAGAGGAAATCACATGCCCCATGCCACTGCAGCCACTCCTTTTCTATGGTTTCAGAGAAAGAAAGGGTATGACTCCTCCAAAGTGGCATCCAAGCCTTCCACATAGCAGTTCTTCCTGAGTGTGAGCTGCTCACACTTGCATGCAGAGGTCCCCACTTTAAAAGAACAAGAGCACCGTCTACCTGCTCTTTGTGGGTTCTGGGCTGTGAGCGTCCACCCGCACAACCAGCTTGAGTCAGTATTTACTTACAATTTTCCTAAAAAGCAAATCAATGTCATATGTGTCTGACATGTGGTGCACAGACATTGACAACGTGCCCCATCATGGAACCATAACAGGCTGCCCTCACTGGCCACAGCTGATGATTGCGTGTAGTTCTCAAGGCGTGCCTCACTTGCAGCCACGCCCACAGTCTACGCCTCTTCCATACGTCTCTGCAGGAAACGAGACAAACTCCTCAACACCGCACCTACATAGTATCTTCTGCTGACTTGCTGAAAGGATCACTTTCTCTTCTTACCTCGCGCCCCTCGGCCTTCGGGGTTCCAAGGAGGTAGTGTAATGCAGGTCTACACTCTCAGGTTGTCCGCCTTGCTCAGCAGCACCCTCAGATGGTGGTGTATGTTTGGCCTAAGATGCAATGCAAGCAAGATGTCCCCTGTACCAGTGGGCCAGGAAAGAATCTAGAGGGATCATGGTGGGAGGGTGTATATCTAGGGGTGCCTTAGCCCCTCAGCAGTAGAAGATGCGTTTTTTAAATAGAATTTTGCAGCAGCAGTTCTTGTCATGGAGGTGTGTGCAGTGTATCCGCATAGGCTGAGATGACGTAGAGGATAGTGAAGGTAATGGTGTAAAGAAGAGGGGTGACAGGGTGGTGGGACGAAGTTGAAGAGAGTAGGGAGGGTAAGGATAGGCCGTCTTGATTGGTCACAAATGACCTACTGGCGATACCGGTGTTTTTTACCCACCGGTGCACAGCCATGCCACATTGCTCATTGTCATGTTTTTAGGTCTATTATTCCATTGTGAATCATTGTTATGGGGCGGGGGGGTTGGTTTCATGGACGCAAATCAATACAGCAATCCCCGGAATGCATTATGTTAATACATGAAAGTGCAGGACTACAAATATGATAGACTGAGATATGGAAGAAGGTACAAGCACGTCATGCTATTGTTTTAGTGGGCGTGGTTCATACAAAGTGACCAGGCAGAAGCATGTATGTAAGAGTTTGTAAGGCATGAGCCTGGGCAAAGCACTACGCTACGCTCACGTAGTTTGCGAAGTTCGTGCTACTTCACACTACGCGAATTGCACGTAGCACAGTGCGAACACGCGTAGCGTAGTGTTGCGTAGTGCTGCGGTCATTTTTTGCTTGCTCGTGGTCCTCAACGTCAAGTTGGCGACCGCGAGCAAGCAAAATGACATCCCGGCGAGACTTTTTCCTTGTTCGCGATCAGCAACATCAAGTTGGCGATCGCGAGCATGGAAAATAAACCTCCCGGCGAGATTCCCAACGCGAGGAGGTCAGGTTTCTCATTGCGAGTGGTCGCGTATGCTCGCGATGAGAAACTACCAGTTCGCGTTGAGAAAGCTGCCGCTCGAGTAAAAATCTACTCCAGCAGAAAACTACAGCTCGCACTGTGCAAGATGCCATTTTCAATGATTGCACAGTGTCGGTTGCTTGTCCGCACTGTGCAATCATTGAAAACGACATCTGGCACAGTGCGAACAAGGTACTACGCAGTTCGCGAAGTGCTACGCGTAGCTCGCGAAGTGCACTTTGCGTAGCTTCGCGAAGTGCTACTTCACGAACTAAGCCCAGGGTTAGTAAGGCAGCACGCTGGTTCTTCAGAAAAGTCTAGTAAACATGTAAACTGCCAGATTTTCATGGATCCATTACATTTTTAACGACTTCCATAATTAATAGGTAGGCCCAGTTGCCCATGTAGGACTCCTTTGTTAAGCATTTACAAAGAGAAGTTTAATAGTAATTAAAAAAAAATTTAATAAAGGCACAACAAATCGTTTGTTGTTTTCAGGAATTGGTCGCGTTGCCAGGGCATGCTTCAGGGAGGTGCGACCGGTGCATTCGCACCTGGCACTGACCTCTGGGGGGAGTGTCTGTGCTTAGAAATAACTTATGAGTTCAAAGTGCCCGCTGCAAAATTCCTTGTTTGTCCAGCAGTTTTGAGACAATTATAAACATGTCAGGATACGTCTGGTTACTAATGTTCCTGCTGGAGAGAGATCGAGTTTTGTCTAGTGGCAGTTTGACTCAAGTGGGCTGAGGGTTAATATTCCTGCTGCAAAGAATGTGTACCATGCAGATCACAGAATTGTATTTTATGTGGATAGCTTAGTGGGTTAGTGTTTTTGACACAGAGATCCCTTTGTTACTTGCAGTTCATAAATTCATAAATTACAATCCTAATATAGCATACTGAGCCATGAACTGTCATCAAAGAGCTACATGCAAACGGTATGATATACATTAGAACGTTATGTTTATTATGTTTCTTTCCCCAGTTTTCATTATCCTAATGTGGCTAAAAAGAGTTTGTTTGGGTAGAAGTGCATTCTTATAAGTAAAGTGAACCCCAACCACTGTGGTACGTTTTAAATTGAGCGTTTGTGCTTCTCCAGACCAACTACTCTTAAAATATGCTGCCTACTAGGATGGATGACATGTGATTCCTACACCTTATAATCCTCATTGTTTTATGTAACATTTCATATAGACTGATTTACACACATATGATTCATTGTCTCTGCATAGTGTGTGTGTGATGTAAAGTGTTCTGACACTCTACAATGGTAAGAGTAGTGTTGTAAAACAAATGAAATGCATGTGAGAGAGGCGCTATGGACAGATGAGGGGCACTGCTGGAGGGTGGTAGTGAGGTAATCCGTGGAGAAGGTGGTCATGGGGGGCACCAAAACGGATTGTTGCACCTAGCACCACCAGCACCCTGTGCGTCGCTGTTGGAAAACGAGGCAGCACCTGTGAGGCCTGAACAAATAACATGACTACATTTGTCCTTCACTGGGAACCAAACACCCAATTGTAGCGCCTGACTCTCAGAGGGTAGCGTTGCAGAGCAGTCTGAGGCTTGCTCAAGGGAGGTGGTGTATGCTAGTAACCGCCATTTGCAGGTGCGCAAAAATAACACTCAATAATTGATTGTTTAGTCTGTACTTTGCTTTATAAAAGTAAGAGTACATTTATTAAACACACACACTACTCAATACTATGCACCAATTTACAAATATACATAAGCTGTTGGAATTACTTTGTGACATTGCAGAACATCTCCACAACTCCCGAAAGGGGGGGTGGGGTCTAGTACCACCACTCCCATGTATGCACATCAACTTGCCCCCAATGAAGATAGTTGAACATAACCTGGAGCGAGGGCCCTGCGCACTGGAACCATCCTAGTGGCGACCCACTCCATTACCTCAACAAGCATTAAAAAGGGGTAAACCTGCCTTGGTGACACATGACCCTGACTGAGCATCTCCTACTGACCATAAAGTATGCACCTCTATATCTTAAGGGCTAGCAGTCTGGGGACTTCACCTAAGTGCAGCAGCAAGAATCCATGTTTACACACACTTTAGAATGACAGTACTCATCACATTAGTTGATCATTTGAATGCATTGCAATTACAGCCCCTAAAGGCATCACAGATGAAATCACAGGATTACGCATATACAGCCAGACACCCTAGCAGGACTGTCTGGCAACATAACCCCACTTGGCTTATGACATCTCCTTACACATGTGACTTACAGTCCCTTCAAAAGAAGTACTCCTGGCAACTACACTTCTCCTGCAGTGCACCTCTTCACTTTAAAAGGAATCACAGGTAAAAGCATGGGATTACGTAAATACAGTCAGACCCCCTAGCAGGAAGGTCCAGCAACATAACTCCATTTAGCTTAACAACACCTTACACAGGTACTTCACTTTACACATGTGACTTTCAGTCCACCCAAAAAGAAATAACCAATAGTAAATGCATTTCGGTGCAATTGCACCACTTCACCTCCAGGGGATGCACTTCTTCACACATCCCCAACTCAGCCCTTCACTTCATGATGCACTTCTCCACACACCCTCAGCTGTATATCGCAAACTTAACCTGAAGGTATTGGAGGGCTTTACATGAGCAATAGCAGAAGGTCACATTAATTTTTTAAGGCACAGGGAAATTAAGTGATTTGCCCAGAATCACAAGATGTTGAGCCCGACGCCGTGACTCAAACCTGGTTTCCTAGTTCGAAAGTCAGCAACTCTGGACACGACATCACATCCTCTCCAAAGTTATCTTGTGTCCTAACATCCCATCTTACAAATACTCTAAAGGTATTGATGCTGATGGTGTATGAATAAAAAATAAAGAAATGTGCATAAACTACACCACCGGCCACTAATTTTCAAAAACATCGGGGAAAGGTGGCAGAGGGAGGCGAGTTATCCCAAATATCTTGAAAAGATGTTTTAGGACCTATTCAACTACCCTCAATTAGTTCACAAAGCACCTTTGCTAATAATTGTCCCAGAAACAGAAGCATTATGTTTTACATCCCATTGAGTATTAGAATCAAACATTTATTAGTCAAGGCAGACCTTAAGTGTAATGGTGACTCCAACTTTGATGATGGTTCCTCCCCCACATTCAAATTCTTAGCTCCCCTCCAATCTTCAGACCTATTTGCGCCACTAGCCCTTTTTTCAGAAAGGAACACTCATGGAGTAATTCAAAGAGAGGTAGTGTGAGAAGGCTTTGGGGCATATCAACAAGGGCTTTATCTCTGCTTTTTTGGCTTTAAAAGCTAAAAAAGCAGAGATAAATCTAGCGCCCTATCAGCAACAGGGTGCTAACACGCAAATTCGCATGTTAGCACCCTTTTACTCTACGCTTCCCCTTGAATCTCTAATGAGATGCAAAGGGGGCGTTCCAGAGTAAAATAATCCAGGATATCGCTAACCCTGTTAGAGATTAAAAAAAGCAGCGCTAACACCGGTTAACGCTGCTTTTTTACGTCTGGTATTTTTCTGACTTAGCCATGATATCCTATGTAAGGTGGATATCATGGCTAAGTATGTCTCTCCCTATCAGCAAGCTATCGCCAAACCTTGTGGGATTATCGCTGTATTTCCAGCGATAATCTTACAATTGGCAGCTTGCGTTCTGAATTTTATCGCTTTGGAGATAAGCGTTGCTAATAGCACGCTATCTCTGCGATAAAATTCAGAGCTGGCCGGCGATAATTATCCTCACGAGAAGAGCGCTGAGCGATAATTATCGCAGGCCTTTGCTGATATGGCCCTTTGATCCTTGAGAGGGAAAACTCACGCTGGACAGCCCAGTGGCGTAATGAAATTTGAGATGGCCCCCCTGCAAGGTGCATGGAGGGGCCCGCTCCCGATTTATCGGGAGCTCTTGCACGAGAGTACTGTGCTGAGGGGGCCCCAGGAAACAGAAAGACAGAAAACGTGATTTACAACACACAAAGCAAATGGTAAACAAGGGGGACTGCTTTCCCAGGGAAGCGTTCTGAAAATCCCTGCAAATCTGGTAGGAGGATAGGACCTAAAAATAGGAAAGGTGATTATTTGTAACTATTCCTTTCAAATGGTTTCCCAGTCTATTGGAGTGTGATGCAGTGTGCTATTCCATACGCGAACTTGTTTCTGCTCCTCCGTACGTGCAGGCCGCAGGACAAACAGCAGCTCGTCCGCGTGCGGCGTGGCCTCGTCGTCGGTAGAAAGCGTCAATTACTGGCGCTTGGACTCCCAGACAACGCTCAAGAGAGGGGGCCCGCGGCCAGGAATCTACCAAGTGACAAGACAAGAACGGGAGCGTCGCGAGCCCTGCTGGGATTTTCTGGTGCTTGGTCTGCAAATGGCGGCTAATTGCCTTCAGCAGAGAGTAAATTAAAGGTTATGCGTGAAAGCGCATTCACTTCAGTGCAGTGGCGCCCTGTGGCTTTATATAATGGGAATGGTTTTTTTCTCAGTACTATAGATTTTTAGGTACTGCCCACAATTAAATTTCGCAATTAAGGTAGCCTGGACCCCGCTTAATATACGCAACCTGGGGGCTTTTTTTGGTGGACAAGAGTGGGCAGCAATGAAAAGTTTCTTTCTACATTTTTGCTTGTCTATTGGAAATGTGTGAAAATGTTAGATAAACGATATAGTATTTCCTACAGGTGTGTTTTACTGCTCAAACGAGAGTATCGGCCCATGAAGTTAGTTTTTCACAGTTAGGGTGTCCAGGGCTTGAAACAGAATTATAAAAGTGCAGGTACTCCTTGTCCCGAAAGACCCATTTGCTGCTGAGAAGTGCCGGTACTCTCCGATTAAAAGCATTGCATCGCGGCTGAGAAGTGCCGGTACTATCCCTTCCACAATAAAGTGCAGATGCTGAATAGCTGATAGCACCTGCCCGTCTGAAGCACTGGTGTTGTCATAAGAATGGAAAACACTGTTCCTGTACCAATGAACCGTGCAAGTATGTTCGGCACTCCAGACTGAAGCACTTCCCATCCAATAAAAAGGTCAATTTGACCCTTTGCTTGTAATTTGGCGCTACCTAGTGATGGTGCAGCAAGGCTACTGCTTTATTCCGCCTTATGGAAGTGCTGGCCCTGCTTTCCTTTTGAAAAGCCTGTTCTAGACATTGTGAGCCACATCTTGCATCAGCCAAGAGGAGTGGTTTATTCTCACAATAAGGCTGTGTGTCTGTTTGGTGTAATCATTCACCTCCTCAGAAGCTCTTCCACTGGAATGCTTGAGAGATTTTTTTACATTTGAAAACTACCCTTCATCATCACACTTTTTGTCACATTCAGTTCTTTATCTCCTGCCTGCAAGGCATACAAAAATCAATTCGTTTTTTTAACACATTTTCACTGAAGACACATTGGCTCACTTTACAGCGAAACAAATGAATTGCCAGGGGACGCCAAAGGGTTGTTCCTGTAATGGTTTCCAATAGAAGGATGACCTTTTGGTGTCCATAGCAACCACATTTAGCGGAAGAGCTGCTGGTAAGATTCAGCATGTCCAGCAGCTCCCCCGCTCCTGCCGCTGGCCTTCGGGGAAAGACACATTCAGTGATCCAGCTGGCTGTAGCAGAGTGAATTTATATTACTTTTAATTGAAAAAAACAGTCAAACCTATTGGCTTGTCTAATGCTGGCCTTTTCTGCAGGCCACCAATGCTCCATATGCCCAAAAGCAAACATATGAGGTAGGCAGTGCCTAAGTGGGTGTGGACATGGGGCCTGAAAGCGTGTAGCTCCGTGAAGTGGGTGGCAACTTAAAGACCATGCTGTAATGCTGCTAGGTGCTGTGTACGCTTACTGCTCTTCCCCAATGACTGCTGGAGGCTGTATAAGTGGTATAGATGCCTTTATTCAAATTAGATAACAATTCTCCGAGAGAGCGCCGGGCAACACGCTCCGATCGCCTTCTCTCGCGCCGCGCTACTCGCGCATGCGCAGTAGCGTCCAATATGGCCGCTACTCGCAATGCCGTCCTGACGTAGTGCGCGTCAACTAGACCGCGACAGTA
The DNA here is from genome assembly GCF_964204655.1 of Triturus cristatus. NCBI lineage: Eukaryota > Metazoa > Chordata > Amphibia > Caudata > Salamandridae > Triturus > Triturus cristatus. The sequence goes on along the minus strand of NC_140581.1, from coordinate 496,035,162 downwards.
CATATCTCCCCCTTTTTATACCACCCAACACAATGTACCCCGACCAGGTGGTCAGTCCATTTCATAGTCTCTAAACTTGGATGGTCTCACCACAGCTCTCTACACCCTGGTGTGTCTTACCGGGGTGGAATGTCCTTCTCGGCCTCCTTCTGCAACCGGGCCTCCATTCGTTCCTTCCGGAGTGCCCTGGCCCTCTCTCTCCCCTTTCTCACCGCCTTCCCGGGTCCTTTCCTCCGGGGGCCATCCGTCCGGTGTGTCTCTCTCTCTCTCCTGTTCTTCACTCATGTTCTCTCCGCACTCTCTTTTGGACGTTCCTGCGTCCCTTGTCGCCCCTTCTGTCGGGGTTTCCCCTTCCGTGTCCTCCCGGGGCCATTGTAGGATTTTGTTGCATTTGGCCATTCGATCGTGGGACCACACGTTTCCGTCGCTGAGCAACGCTGCCCGGTCGTACACTTCTTCTACTCTTAGGGGTGGGGAGTACTTGCTTTCTCCCTTCCGCTTCAGGACAGCCAGCTTCACTCTGACCCACTCCCCTTTTTCCAATGCCGTCTCCTTCACCCTCTTGTTGCGGTTGTAGTGTTCCGTATAAATGCGTTGTGCCTTCTCCAGGTTGTGTTGCACCACCGCTGGAGACCATTTGCTGGTGATGGTCTTCTCCTGCCAAGCAACATTGTCTCTGGTGAAGGGTTGCCTTCCTCGTAGGATCTGGAACGGGCTGTATCCCGTACCGGTGGGGGTGATACGATATGCCCATATTGTACTTTGCACTTCTTTCTCCCAGTCTTTGCCCCTCGTGATGGCCGCTTGTATGGAGCCCATAAGCACCCTATTGAACCTTTCTACTTGTCCGTTGCTGGCCGGATGATATATCGATGTGTGCCGAAGTAGAATGCCATTCCTGTTTGCAAACTTGACCCATTTGTCCGAGGTGAATTGGGGGCCATTGTCACTGATTATGGTCCTGGGTATGCCTTCCCTGAGGAACACTGCCTTGAGGAAGCGCAGTATTTCGTCCGTGTCCATGACCTCGTTGATGTGTACTTCTGGCCACTTTGAGTACTTGTCTACTAACACACAGAGGTATTTGGGGATCCCCTGATCATCCAGTATAGGCCCTAAGATGTCCACTGCCACCTCTTCCCATGGGTTACTGGGACTCGTGAACTTCCCTAAGGGCGGTCTCATAGGCTTCAGTATCTTGTCCGCTCCTTGGCACTGCACGCAGTCTCTTACGTGCCTCTCTACTTGCATGTCCATTCCTGGCCACCAGTACGTTTGTTTGGTCCTGGCCTTCGTCTTCACGATTCCCAGGTGTCCTTCATGTAGTATGGATAGCAGATCCGGTATTATGTTCTCCGGTGGTACCACTCTGTTGCCTCTGTAGACGAACACCCCGTCGTTCCCCACCGACAGCTCTTCCCTGACCTCGTAGAACTGCCGGACTTTGGGTCTTTGTCGTCTCCTTTCCGGCCACCCTCGTACAATGTACATCTTGATGTCGTCCATATCTTCATCTGCCTCATACGCGTCTTTCCACTCCTGCCTACTGATGGCTTTTTCCGGGTCGTCTGTCAGGGCTACCATCTCGTCTTCTTCCTCCGTGCCATTGGTGGCACTGTCCATCGCTGACGCCCTGCTGAGGTAGTCTGCTATCTTGTTTCTCGAGCCCGGTATGTACTCCACGTCGTACCGATACTCCAGGAGTTTCAGCGTCATCTTCGCAATCCGGGGAGTGGCACTGGCATGGCCATCGGATGTCAAAACCTTCACTAGGGGCTTGTGATCCGTCTTCACCTGAAATCTGGTGCCCCACAGGAACTGATGGTACTTTCCCATGGCCCATACCACAGCCAGCATTTCTTTTTCGATCACACTGAATTTTTGTTCCGGCAACGTCAACGTCCTGGACGCGAAGCTGATCGTCTCTGTCCCTCCTTCTGGTCGTTCTTGCAGGAGCACCGCTCCTAACCCTTTGTCACTTGCGTCCGTCATCAATATGGATCGCCCCTGAGGATCGTACCCATGCAGCGGGATCGCTTGGCTGATTTCACGTTTCACCGTGTCGAACTCCTCCTGCGTCTCTTCAGTCCATACAAACGCCGTCTTGTCCCTCGTTAGTTGCCTCATATGGTGAGTTTTCGTGGCGAAATGGTGGACGAACTTGCTGTAGTATTCCGCCATCCCTAAAAATGACCGTACTTCTTCCTTGGAGGTGGGCGGGGGTGCGTCGCAGATGGCCTTCACGTTCCCTTTCTTCGGCGTTATCCCCTGCGCTCCTATCTCATGCCCCAGGTATGTGACTGATGTCATCCCGAAGTGACATTTCTCCCACTCTGCCGTCAGGCTGTTTTCCTCCAGGATCTTCAATACCGCTTCCAGCTTCTTGTCGTGGTCTTCCAGCTCTGTCCCCATTACTAGGATATCGTCCTGGAAGTATTGCACTCCCTCGATGTCCTTGAATAGGCGGGCCATCAGCTTCTGGAACACCGCTGCTGCCGATGCTAGACCGAAGGGCATGCGGCAGAACTGGTAGCAGCCAAACGGCGTGATGAATGATGTCAGCTTCGTGCTCGTAGGATGCAGCACTACCTGGTGGTATGCCGATTGCAGGTCGATGGTGGAGAACCATTTCACGCCTTTCGTGCGGGCCAACATTTCCTCTATGCGTGGTAAGGGGAATTTTTCTACCACGATGCACTTGTTTAACTCTCTGAGGTCCACACATAGACGCACCTTGCCTGACGGTTTCATGGCCACCACCAGAGGCGCCAACCACTCCGCGCTGTCGATGGGTTCTATGATTCCCCCGTCTTCCAGCCGGTGGAGTTCCTGTTGTACCGCCTCTCTCACTGCGATCGGTATGTTCCTTACTTTGTGCGCTACCGGGCGGGTGTTTTCTTTAAGGACGATCTTGTGGGAGAACTTCTCGAGTTTCCCGATTTTCCCGCCAAAAACTTTCGGGTGTCCACTCCGCCATTTCTCCACCGTCGACTCATCTCCGTCCAGGGTTACCATCACCTGGGTGTCCCCTCCTGGATTCAGCTGTACGCCCAACTCTCCTTGGTCCATCCAACCCAGGACTGACGGTCCCTTCTCCGCAACGTACAGTTTGCAGTGGGCGCTTCGCTCTTTGAACTGGAACAGTAGCTTCTTGAACCCTACCATCGGGATGGGTTCCCCTGTGTACGTGACCGGTCGTATGTCGGGGGGTTCTAGCTGTGCGCCCCATGTGGGTCTGAACTTCTCGTTCCACACCGATCTTTGGACAATCGTGTAGGGAGACCCTGAATCCGCCACTATGGTGATGCCTACTCCTCCAATGATCATGTCACACTGGGGCTTGCGCGATCTCCTCCCATCGATGCCCAGCACCTGGTCCTCCACGCACAGGACTTCATCGTCTTCCTCCAGACCCTCTACTTCTTCTCCTGCGTCTTGCGCCACAAATTTCACCGCGTGTTGTCTCCCTTTCCTTCGGCATACTTTCTCGTAATGACCGACCAGGCCGCAGAACGCACACTTGGCTCTGAAGGCGGGGCACCGTTTGTCGTGCGCCGCGTGGCTCGAGCTTCCATATCTGTAGCACCTCACCGTCTCTCCCTTGTCTTGCTTCCATGATTGTCCTGGTTTGGCTTTCCCTTTGGGCGTTCCTCTGTACTCCCCCGGCGCCGTTTTTCCTCGTCCGTGCTGGTCCGCGTCGTCCACCTTATTAACAGTGAGTCTGGGGGCTTGGTCTCTCTTTGCGGCCTCAGCACAGCGCTTGGTCAGTTCTGCCCTTTTCACTATGGCGATCACGTCTTTCAGCGTCGCATCTCCACTCGCCCACAGTTTATCTTGCACCGTCTTGCTTGTCGTGTGCATTACAATTTGGTCCTTGATGTTTTCTTCCTGTAACCCTCCATACTTGCACGTTATCGCAAGTTTACGCAGCGCCGCCACGTAGTCGTCTATCGTTTCCCCCGCTTCTTGCTTCCTCTGCTGGAAATTGTAGCGGTCGATAGAGGTGCACACTGCAGGCCGGTAGTGGTTGTCCAAGTCGTCAATGGCGTGTTTGAACACGTCCGTGTCCCCTGCCTGTCTGGTGACCGGTGTGAGGTTCTGAAACACCCGTATTCCTTCTGGTCCTAGATTGTGTAAGAGTATCCTCTTCCTCCTGGCACTGGAGAACGCCTCCTCGTTCTCATCTTCCAGCGCTTCTAGGTAGTTTTTGAAGTACTCCCTCCAGTCTTCCCACTTCATTTGTGGTTCTCCAGGACGTGGAAGGAACGGGATCGGCGTCGTTAAAGCTGATGCCTGTGCGCTCATTTTGGCTTCCACCTGTTTCCTCGGGCTACCTGGCGCGTCTGTCCTCCCTCCCCTTCTTCGGGTTCCTGGGACTTCGTTAGAGTTGCCTGCGCCGTCGTCACCCGATTCCGCCAGGGTCTCCACTGCCGTCCTGCGGTCCGCCTGCGCTGTTCCTCCGCCTCGTGGCCGGCACCTTCACTGCCCACGTGCCACTCTCTGGCGTCTATCTGCCACTGCCGCGCTCTCTCGGTGCGTAGGCATCTGTCCTTGACCCCCTCGGTCCTCTTACCGTGTGGGGCGACGTCCCTCCTTGTGGGTTTTTTTCCTGCCGCAAGTCGGGGGGCACCTTCCTCCTTGGTCACACAGGGTCCTCGCCGTCCCAGCCTCGTCGCCACTGTAATGCTTCTAGGTGCTGTGTACGCTTACTGCTCTTCCCCAATGACTGCTGGAGGCTGTATAAGTGGTATAGATGCCTTTATTCAAATTAGATAACAATTCTCCGAGAGAGCGCCGGGCAACACGCTCCAATCGCCTTCTCTCGCGCCGCGCTACTCGCGCATGCGCAGTAGCGTCCAATATGGCCGCTACTCGCAATGCCGTCCTGACGTAGTGCGCGTCAACTAGACCGCGACACTACACATGCTGGGCAACACGAATGACAGAATTCCTGATGAGGCACTGTAAGGGTCTGTGTACGGACCCCACCCTTGGTCGGGGGAAATCTGTGGAGGCTCCCCGGAAGCTTCTAGGCACTGTGTAACCCTCACAAATGCCGCAGTATAGGCACTCCAGTGTCCAGTGGGTGCATATTCAGTGCCCTACCAGTAGCATTCACAGCCCCTGCAGTGTTAGCTGGCACCATGTGTCACTTGTGAAGGAAATGCGTCACAGGCACCTTTTGTATTGGGCCCCAGCATGCAGGGTCCCTCACCTTCAGTACTACATTCTCTTTCAAAATCCAGGAGCTGCATGGACCATGTCAATGCATTACACATCATTCTGGTATGGTGTGGCTGACCAAGGTGCCCCTCAGCTCATGCCACAGTAGGAAGCAACCGCTTAAGAACACACCCGTTCTTAATAGAAACATTTAATGCATTTATAAATAGAGGTCTGAATGAATCTCTCAGAAGAAAGAAATCTACTGTGGATTGAAAAATGTTGGCGTTGTGGTTTGTGCAGCATGCCCTGTTGCCATATGGCATTTCATTGTGTCATTTGTGCATGATATGAAAGTAATTTATGCCCTCACAGTGGCCCTGTTAGGATCAGTTATTCTGTTAACCGCTCACAAAAGAGGGGGCCCCCGAACAAAGATAAAGGTAGAGAAAAACAGGGGAAATCCGCAAACTAATCCAAAAAAAGGAATTTTCTACCTATATTTTTTAATTATAATGTGCATAACGTCACAATAATACAGGCATCTGAATTTCTGGCCAACTGACAAGGACACACCTAAGTGGGATTATTAGATTGTATCAAAATCATTTTTATTTTATTATATTTTTAATTCATAAATAGGTGAAAAATTTCAATAAATGAGAACATAATAAAATTGAGGCACATCCCACACCACACACATTCAATCATACAGACATCCAGTTACATACCCATACATACTCATACGTCCTGGAGCCCAAGGATCCAGTAATGCATAATTAACAATGGAAAAAGACAGGTGGACCAATACCCTTCATGGGTATGAATAACATCAATGTTTGTTGCATCTAGAGGTGCAGCATATCTTTTACAAAGAATAACATGAACAAGGTAGATAGAATGTCCCCACTATATCATCAGATTCAACATATATATTTCAGACCAATATCGCAACAATGAATCTAGGAAGGGGTAGAGAAAAAAGGATGATGATTAAAAGGGGTCCACAGTTGTCTTAAAACGCAGATGCGCGTTTCGGTGCTAGACCCAAGAGTGGGTCTCACCTTCCTCAGGGCGTGCAAGTCGACAGAACAATGACCAAGGGATGTGCCTGTGATTCAGCAAAGCAGACCAAGCAGGAATGCAAAAAATGTTTTGAAGAAACGGGTCACAAAATATACCGCGCAAGGTTATGCGGCAGTGAGACAGTAGATAAGTCTGTCCTATGAGTGGTCCCTGGTGGAAGGCGACGAACACCGCAACACCCATTGATTTTGACGCTGCCCCACATTTACAATAGTGGCGTAAAAATGGAGCAGCATCAAAATGAATACCAGGGAAAACCTGGTCTTAACATGACAAAACAAGGAGCAAAACGCCATGAATAATTGCTTATGTGCAGGAAGGTGTCCCTTCCTACACATAAACAATCATGAAAAAAAATTATGATTTGCAACTTCTATGTGTGCTGCTCAATGAAGCACACATAGGAGTTTCAAATCGCCATTCTTGATTGTTTATGTGCTGGAAGGGACACCTTCCTGCAAACAAACAACCATTCCCTCAACATAGGCACCCTTTCACTATGGTGCAAGGGTGCAAGCGTTGGCACTAGGCAGCTGAATTTAGCGCTAGCGCAGGTAGAAACGCAGGGGTGCACCATATTATTGTAAATATGGTGCATCCCTCTGTTTCAAAAGTGACGGACCACGGCGTTAGCTATTTTGGAGCTAACCCACGCTCCGCCACTTTTGTTGTAAATATGCCCCACAGTTCTTTGTGCAAACTGAGATAGTTGTCTGAATGGCATTTTGGGCTAAGTAAGGAGGATCTTTGTTTCTTGATGTATTCGTCGTTCAGTCGCATGTTTAATTTCCTTTTCTTTTATTGTGTGTTATGTTATAGTGTCTGTCAAAGCGCCAGGACGCCCCTTTGCTGGGGCAGCTGTGCGCTATAAAAATATAAATAACAAATATAAATAACATAGCATGAAGGCCGTTGGTTCTCAGACTTTGTACACAGGTTGATTTCGTGAGAGAAAGCTACATGATGGTCAGGGGTGGGTGCGATTAGTCGATCTTCTTTTCAAACAATAATGATAATTAAAGGTGAATTGCAAATTGTGAAGGATAGTTTGACTTTGTCTGCTAGTTATTGGTGCCCGTTGAAAACATCTTAAGGGGGCATTGCTACTTTTGAAGATCAGTCAAACATAGGAACATGTGAATTCCTGCTTTTGAAAGGTAGATAAAGTCCCTAAATGGTATTAAAGATGACATTTGTATTTTCACCTATTTATGATATGTCACCAATGACAAGTTTCAAGATTATTTTGTTTTTTGTTTTACTTCTACACATGAATTCAACATATTTTTTCGATATCTGCAGGTCAGAAAATTCTCCATCACCGCAGTGACGTCCTAGAAACTGTTGTCCTCATCAACCCATCAGATGAAGCGGTCAGCACTGAGGTAGGTCACCAATTGTCCTTGGCCCTTAACACCATGCATGTTGCAGATCAGCTCATAAAAACTGAATGTCTTTTGAGGATAAGGCCCCACAAGCTTCCACTACTCTTCCCAGAAGCAGTAGCTTCATGCACACTAGTTGCAGGCCATCCGCAGCTTGAATGAGTTCACATGCGTGGCACAGTCAGATGTGGCTTCTATTCAGAAATGCAGGTATCCCACCAAAACTCACAGGCAATTCATGGCCTTAGGATCCTCATCCTCAGTATCCCCAATATAACCTTACAATTTTCAATTTACTTTCTATACTAGTGATGGCCTGCTTCAGCGACCCTTTTCTGGCACCCCACAGTAGTTTTAATGTGCTACCTCTTTGTTTATTCCAAATGATAGGCAGTCAGATGTTAACTTTTTTCAATCAACTTGCGGTTAGTAAAGTTTCAGAAAGATGGGTGGGATTCATGCTCTGTGGGAGGCACTACAGAGGTTTGAGGTTCATCTTATTCTGCTGGACAATAATTACAGCCTGCGTGGAGAACATGCCCATGCTCTCTGTTCCTGGCTGAGCGTCAAACCACGACACTCAGACCGATCACAACGCTGCATTGCAGTGCTGTGATTGCTCAGGGGAGCTAGGGTGCTTAAGAATCCCAATGCTGCATTGCAGCGTTGTGATTGGCCAGAGGAGCCTGGCTGCTTCCTGGTTCCTAAGTCCTGACATGGAGGAGCGATATGGCGGCGATAAGGTGAGTTTTTTGAAACATTTACATTCCTTCCTCCTCCCCCTCCCTCCCAACCCCCAAAAACCCTTAGCCCCAACCTCCAACCCCCGCCCTGCCGCCTGCGATCCGTGCTGGCCACCACTGGTTCCTAGAGAAGACACCAGTTTCTCATGGTGTGGAATGGATTGCTGCAAGAAAACCAGCAAATAGCACCATGATGAGACTGATCCCTGAGGTATGAGTTGTTCCATCAGTCTCATCCTGCCAATCGAAACCTGCCCTCAGCTGAAATTTTACAGACTTTATTAAACTAAGCTGTACAGGCTACCGGAAAGGCTCCTAGGGGGTCTCCTGCATCCAAAAGATGCAGACTGGAAGCTTCTCCTGATTAACGTTTAATTTGTAGACAAATAAGTGCCAGGGGCCTCGTCGGGAGGCCACTGCAGCTTGCCCCTGCCAGCGCTGCTAATGATAGTACCAGCACAACTACTAACTTTCACACTCTTATACATGTGACAATTCAGTATATTGCAGGCCCCCAAAACTATAATAATGGCTTGGGCAGTAGGTAATAGTCATTTTTAATATATATTGAATTCATAAACAACTGGTGCTTTGTTCATTTCTAAATTAGACAAACATGATACCAGGTGGCAGACATTCACAAGTGCCGGTGTTAACAATTAAGTGCAGGTGCCGAGCACCAGAAACCACTGGCTCAACTTAAACACTGCTCCTGATCCAGATACTGGCGTATCTGTGATGAGGATGAATATCTTCATTCAATGTTTAAAGAAGTGACCTGAGTATCCCCCATTGCATAATGCTTTAAGACACTTCCCAAACAGAGTGCTAGAATGTGGAGAAGACTATATATTATCTTGCAGATGTCCTCTGACTAACTTCCAAGAAGAATTTTCATCTGTTGTTCAGGTAGCTTCCGTAATGGTTGGCCTTTTCTCTCAAGTACCTATTATATCAAAAGATGCTTCACCGGCTAATGCCGTTGATAAGAAGGTAGATGGGGCCATTAAGCAGCCTTTGTGGCCAGAGCCAACTCTTACGCAACATATGCAGCACAGACTCTCCTGAGTGATTACTAAGTGCTAGCTGAAGAAATGCATCAGGGCATGGATTGTTCCTCCCATCTATCCATGATTGAATAGCAGGCCTGATTTCTTTCAGACATTTACTTCGATTGCCTTTGCGCTGCTGCTTCTGGTTCCACAGGGGCAGCAGCTAGGAGGCGTGTTTGAATCAAAGATTGGAAGGGAGACTGTTCTCAGAAAGCTCTACTAAGTCTCCTACCTTCCCTGGAGCAAAGTTGTTTCAGCTTGAAGAATTGGTAAAAAGAAAATCTGTGGAGGACTTCAAGTTGTTGACTCCGAACCCCCTCCAGGAAGGAGTAAAGGATCTAAGACTGCCAGTCACCCCTTTCATGGCAGGAGTTGGAGCCAGAGTGGCCAATATGCTGATAAGTACCAGTCCCCGCCTGTCATCACCCCTCTTCCCCGGTGATTCTTACCGCAGATGTCAGCAGCAGGGAATAGGGGTCAATCCTGGGGAGGGCCTCGTCCAATTGGAGAAAATGGTGGCAGTTCTCCAAGCTCTCCTCGTCTCTTCTCCTTTAATTAAGGGTCAAGGTGTAGGAGCCCGCATAGTCAACCAGGTGATGTGGGCTTATGTCAATCACCTGAGTGAAACAAGAATTCCTAGTTCAGCTTTTCCAGCACAGTTGATATAGACCTGGGCAGAATACATTCTTCTTTCCCTATCAGTGATCTGCCTGCTGGGGATGGAGAATGGACTTTTGGATCCTTTGTGCCTGATTTTTCAAATATATGAAGTTGCAACGCCATTACAACGTATTCAATTACAGTACATACTATTACAACGCATACCATTTCAACACATAATACTTTTAGGGCAACAGTAGGGTAAGTGTTGGATAGTGTAGGGGTAAAAATTACTATTCCCACTCCAGTGAGTGAAACAGTAGGGTAAGTGTTGGATAGTGTAGGGGTAAAAATTACTATTCCCACTCCAGTGAATTCAACAGTAGGGTAACTGTTGGATAGTGTAGGGGCAAAAATTACTATTCCTGTGTAGCCCAAAACCCATACCCACCCTGAAACTAAAAAAATCTCCATTCCTTACCTTTTAATGCATTGTAATGGCATGCGGTGTAATGGTATGCATTGTCAAGGCATGCGTTGTAGTGACATGCGTTGTAATGGCATGCAATGTAATGGCATGCGATGTTAAGGCAGTTGCATTGTAACAGTTGCGTTGTAAAGGTAGATCGTTGTAAGGACTGCGTTGTAATGGATGTTTCCCGATTTTTCAAACCTCAGTGTCCCTCAGTCTGTGCCATGTTCATTTAGTCCTGTTGGCTAGCTCTATTTGCCTCAGTTCGGGATGCTCTTCTTCCCATCTTCGGTTCTCAAGATCCATCTCAGGGGTGTTCGGGATCAATGCCGTGTCTGTCCCTTGGACCAGACATCTCCGGTACACCTTTCCTCTTTTTCTCATTTTGGGCAGGGTCCTTTGGAAGATCAGGGCTGAACAAGCAGTGGTTCTGTTGATAGCCTCGTTTTAGCCTCAGGGACCTTGGTTCCCTCCACTTTACAGCTCTTAGTCCAGGATTGAACTAGGGCTTTGGAAATTGAGCCGCTATAGTTACAACCCTTGGGTAGTTTATCAGACTTTGTGTATTCAGCAATTTAGGCACTAGTACCCCCCCAACATCTACAAAAGTAACTGGTGACATTTTTAGAATCAATCATTTTTTATTACGTGGCTGCAAGAGATCAAATACACAATGTAGCTGTCTACATCGTACTGCCGGCCGAGCGACACAACTAAAGGGAACACAGCATTTAGGTCTACATCCCTGAGCCCGACCCCGCGAGAAGTTCAAACCATAGTGAGACACGAAGACAGCAAGCAAAAGGTGCCACTTTTATAAAACATAAACCGAAGAAAACAAACCCTCCGCCTCCCCACCCTCCCTCCGCATCAGTTCGATCTGGCAAAGTCAGTCATTCGTGTCACCTACCATTAAGCAATTAACCAGCGCTCAGGTCGGGGATACCAGAGGCGGCTCTAAAGGTATAAGACGCAGAATTTGCAGATATTTCGGGCACGTGACTTCTCTCATATCTTTGGTAAGTATCTGCAAGAAAGGAGCCCACAGCCGCGCAAAGTCCTTGCCTTTCCCATCCACACTCATCGACAATCGCTCCATCGCTAAGAGTTGCCAAAGCTTCTGAATCCAATCCCGGGAGTCCGGAATCATCTGCGACCCCCAATGGGCTAGTAGCACCTGTCGCGCTGCCAGTAACGCCATAGCGATTTGCTTACCCTTCAACAATTTCAATGGGAAAAACTTAGGGTGGGGGAGACCTAACAAAGTAGACTCTGGAGTACGGGGCAAAGACACCTGAAATGCAACATCAATGTCATCAAGGACTGCTGCCCAGTAGCGCACCAGTTTTGGGCAGCGCCAAAGGAGATGTACCAGAGTGCCAACCAGCCCACACCCCGCCAGCAGAGGTCTGACTTGGAGCTGTCCCAATTCTTAATGCGCACTGGAGTATAGTACCAGTGAGTGACCACCTTATAGGCAGATTCCGCTCCCGCCGTGTTAGAAGCAGTATGGTGTGCCCTATAAAAAACATGTTCCCACTCTTTATGCGACAATGGCCTCCCCAAGTCAGCTTCCCTTCGGACCTGCGCTTTTGTGCAGAGCCTCTTAACTGAGGCCATGATCATAGCGTAAAGTTCAGAGACAAGCTTACTATCGTTCGTTTTACACCCAAGCCATTTCTCAAAGGCCGTCAGGGGGCGAGACATTAGAGGGAAATTCCCCGGGCACGTAACCCAGTGCACCACCTGTGAGTAAGGAAAGGCATCGGAGTCAAGCAAACCATAGTCCCTACGAAGCTGAGGAAAGGGAACCACTTCCCCGCGCTCAAACAGGGCACCCACTCTTTTGCACCCCTCCTCCCGCCAGCGTTGAAAGGTCTGGGATGCCCATCCCGGTGGAAAGTCGGGGTTGTCTACTATGGGGGACAGAGGGGAAGGGAAAGTAGTCCATCCTCGTGGGCCTGCCAAGCGATCCCAAACTTTGAGTGTTGGAGAGGTAACGGGAGAGGAGTATAACCCCCATGCCCTATGCCGCCGCAGAAGCCACAACTCCGCCATATATTTCGACCGGCCACTGTTAGGTCCATAAAATTCCAGTGTTTACTGGAAAGGGGTCTGTTCCACTCCGTAATGAAACAGAGGCACGACGCCTGATAATAGGCACTCACTACGGGAAAGCCGAGCCCACCCTGTGCTTTCGGGGAGGCAACGTGCGCAAATCTGAGCCGTGGTTTCTTGTTATCCCATAAGAACTTATTAAGAAGGCCTTGCAGTTTGCGGAGAGCCCCTGCGGGCGGGCTCAGAGGAAGCATTTGGAAGACGTAGAGGATGCGCGGGAGCACCGAAATCTTTACGGCCGCCAACCTGCCATACCACGCTAACTTGAGACGCGACCAAGTCGCCAATACCTTGGCCGTTTGCTCCAGCAACAGGGAGTAATTAAGAGCAGCCGTTTTAGTAATGGAAGAGGTCAGGCGAATGCCCAGGTAGGTAATATTTATAGACACCCACTGGAACTCAAAATCTTGTTGGAGATCCTGAACCTCCTGCTCCGGAATAGAAATATTAAGGATTTGCAATTTGGTGAAGTTGACCTTAAACCCCGCCACCGTTCCAAAGGCAGAGAGCTCCCTAGTCAGGTACCGCAGCGTTGTTCGGGGATGCATGAGGGAGAGAATGACATCATCAGCGTACATACTAATCTTATGCACATCGGCACCAAATTTCAGACCCTCAACATCAGGATTGGAACAAACGCGTTGCGCGAAAGGCTCCATGTAGAGCGCAAATAAGATGGGGACAAGGGGCAGCCTTGCCGCGTACCCCGGGTAATAGGGAAGAGGGACGATTTGCAACCATTGACTCGCACCGCCGCCACGGGGGAGGCATAGAGGCAACTAACCCAGCATATGAAATTGTCCCCGAACATGCGCAGCACTGCAAATAAGTAGCCCCAATCAACCCGATCGAACGCTTTCTCCACGTCTATCGAAAGCAAAAGGGCCGGTGTACGCGACCTGTGAATGAAATCAATAAGGTGCAATAGTCTCTTAGTATTATCCCCCCCCCCCCCCCCCCGCCTTGTCAGGATAAAGCCGGACTGATCCGGATCCACTATGTTGTCCATGAGGGGGCTAAGTCGTGCAGCCAACACAACCACAAACAGCTTCGCGTCAATATTAAGGAGCGAAATCGGCCGATACGACCCACATTCAGCCGGATCCTTCCCGGGCATTAGATTCACAGAGATGGCCGCCTCAGACATGGAAGGCGTAACCCCTCCAGTGTCCAAGAATGGTGACATTTTTAGACTGTGTGTTCCTCCAGATTGTAACCCAACCAGTGTTCTTATTTTTATCTTGGATGCTTCTGTTCAAGGACTGGCAGTATCTACCTGCAATCTTCCCACACATTTCTGTGCCATTACAGACTTTGTATGGGTAATGCTGTTGCAACCTCCTTTGGTTAAAGTTCGATTTTGAGTACTGTTCAGATATGGAATTGTTTGACATGTTTTGGTATCATAATAAAGATTCTGAGTGTTGCAGTGTTTCCATGGAAACGTGACCCTTCACACCTCTCCCTTTGTTAAAAACCATATATTTGGTTTTGGACACATTGACAGACAAGTCAAAATCAGAGCAAAAATGTGTGAAAACGTTCAGAGCCACCTGTAGTCCAGACAGGGTCTGGGAAAGGAGTAGGGTGTCATCGGCGAACATAAGGAGCGGAATTTTGGTGCCACCCAGCGTTGGGGCGTCCGTCGAAGTGTTGGAGTAATACTGGACAACTCTGTTAATAAACAGTAAAAACAGAGTGGGAGCAAGGACGCACCCCTGCCTGACACCCCTATTGACCCTAAATCGATCTGTAACCTGTCCCTGTTTCCCCCAGCGAACTTGTGCAAAGTTATTATCATGGAGCCTAATGATGATATTCAAAAGATCGGCTGGGAACCCTAACTCAGCCAATACACTCCAAAGTTTCGTCCTATTGACTAGGTCAAATGCTGACCGAAGGTCTACAAAAGCAGCATATAAGGTACCGCCACACAGATAGACCGTTTTCCAGACAATCAATTGAAATTTGAATGCCTGGTCGATGGTACTAGTACACGGTCTGAAACCGGCTTGCAGGGGAGAGATGACATCCTCCTGCTCAATCCAGGCCTGGATTCGTGCCAGAATCATTCTAGCGATAATTTTCTGGACAGAGTCAATAAGACTAATTGGGCGGTAGTTCCCCGGGCAAGAGCGGTCACCTTTTTTGAAAATAGGGAGAATCTCGGCCCCCCCCCATGAATCTGGAATGTCGGCCCCTCTGGCTACGGCGTTGGCAAAATGTGCGATGTAAGGCACCCAATTCCCAGGGTCAGATTTAAAGAGATCCGTGGGAACACAGTCCATACCCGGCGCCTTACCACTTGGAACCTTACTTAAAGCCTTTTCAACCTCAACACAGTCAAAAATTAAGGTCGGGGAGAGGGACAGGTCCCTGATTATTGCTGGGGCAGGCCTCTCAACCTGTGAAGAATCCGAAAACTGGGATTCAAAATGTGTCACCCAGGCATCCGGGGGTACATGGTTGGTAGGGACCTGGCTATTCTGCGAATTGCCCCACTTAACAATGTGCCAGAACTGGGTTAGGTTCCGGTGTTTGCTGGCAGCCAGAAGGTCGTTCCAGTGATCGTTGTCCCACTCTTGTTTGGCCTTGGCTTTAGCCTTGTTATACATTTTTCTAGCCAATCTGATATTGTCTGGATCTTTGTTAGCAATAGCGAGTTTTAAATTACTAAATGATTCTCGGCAAGCTTTATTATACCAAGTAGATGGTTTTAAAATAACAGATTTCTTAGCCTTACAAGGTTTTGAAAAAAGAGATTTAAGGCCAGAGAAAAGATGGTCATGTACGCGTGTAGCATTGTCAACGACGTCCTCAGTGCTCTGAAGAGACTGTAAATCAACCAGAGCACAGGATACCTTGGAGCTGATCTCGGATAATAATGCAACATCCAATGCAACCTTGTCCCAGCGTACACGCCGTTGGTCATTGGTTAAAACGGCTTCCGCAGTCACTGTTTCAGAGGGTTTGATTCTGTGAGCTGGACAGAGTGAGAGACTTAAGACCAGCGGGTTATGGTCACTCTCGGGGCGGTCGAATACCGCCATATCACATAATGTGTACCAGAACTCCACTTTAACAAGGGCATAGTCAATTCTGCTGTTACAACGTCGGCCATCTGAAAAAGTCATCTTTCCATCCTTATCAGAGGCGGTCCGCCCATTTGCGGCCTTGAAACCCCGCTCCATACATAATCCCATCCACTGAGTGGCAGACTCTGTCCACCTCTTGATAGGAGGGAGATCGAGAGGGGGGATATTTAGAATCGCGTCCACCTCCCAAGTTAGTGAGTCAGAAGTAAAGAGCAGGGGTTCAAAACAGCAATTTAAGTCGCCCACAATGTAAACATTAGTGTGTATATTAATAGTGTCCAGAAACCCATCTAATTGTATAAAGGTATTAGTACCACGTCCACCAGGGAGGCCTCTATTGTAGACATTTATAATTAAAACTTCAGGTTCATTGCGGTGTTGCAAAGAAATAATCAATAGATCTGGGCTATCGATGGCCAATTCCTTGAGGGAATACCCAAGGGATTGCTTAACCCATATACAGAGCCCGCCGGACGGACGGCCCCTGATACCACGGGTAGCCCCCTTGGAAAAATTAACATACCCGGAAAAATAGATCGGGTCCACAGCCCTGGTTTCCTGGAATACCAGGATATCATGGGTGTTTACCCAGCCTGACCAATCTTCCGAGGTTACCCTACTGCTGAGGCCCGCAACATTCCACGAGACCAGGGTCAAGGGAAGAGAACTAGAAGACATGATACACGGTGCAGCAGGGACAGGGCCCGTAGCAGCTGGATTAGTTGCAATGTTAATGGGGCCCTTAGTCTCGCTTTCGGGTGGGCGAGGATCAATGAGGGTGGGGGGTGGGCTAAATGTTGAAAAAAACGGGGTACTAGTAGACATGGTGTCCAAACCAACTTGTGCCCCCCGTAGACCACCTCTCCCTGTTTGCTCCGTGTTATCTGAACCAAGACAGGCCTCCCGCAAATTACTCGAATTTACCATGTTTGGTGACTGTCAGTCAACCCCATCTAAAGAATTCAAGGGGATAAAAAAGTTTGACAATGGGAGATAGAAATCCGACTTTGTCTGTCGGTGGGAATTCCTATTAACCCTTTCCCAGGCAGTGGGCGAATCACGTGTTGATGCAAGGGAATTGTGAGGATAAAAGTATGACAAATCCACTGTGGATATGCCAGTCGCTCTTGAGTTATTAGGAAAAGAGCGAATATGCCTCACCACCCTAGGGTCACGAAAATTTATAATCACACAATCACCCTCCACTTGTTTGGCTCTATTGCCCAACCAACGTACCCTACGTACAGTCAATATTTCAGCCTGTAGTCCAGCAGGTAAAGGCCTATTATTATTTAACCAGTGAGTGACTTTGTTCTTCAGCTCACTATGACACTCGGGCTTTGCCTGTGGGAGCCGAGGAACACCGGCCATTATAATTGTATAGGGTTGGGACTCGGGTGGAAGGTTGATACAAGGGAGATTTTGGAGGGAATCAACATCCTCTAGGTTGGGCTTACTGATAGAGATATTGTTTGTAATGGTGGCAGTGTTGATATTACGATCTGATTCTATCGGGACATTGATGTTGACATGAAGGCGGGGTGCTTCCACGGCCTGTTCGGTAGGAGCAGGGATATTGGGTAATGCTCCATCCAAAAGTGCGTTAGCAGTGGAAGCAAGCCTAGTTTTGTCAACTATATCTAAGTTAGAAGAAGTTGTGGGACCAATAGAAGACACTGCAATCTTTCCCATCAGAGACATGTTGGCAAACACCATACCCTCTATCTTCTCAAGCGAAGTGGCGAGTCGAGTGACTCGCTCTATTAGAGGAAGGAGTAGTGATTTAAATAACTTCTCTACTGGCTTCAGAAAATCAGTGGTAGTGGAGTCTGCATTGGGATGGAGGGTGGAAGGGTGCGGGGATCTCAAACTACCGGTTACCAAATGGGGGCTATCAAACATAGTAGAATTGGAAGCATCACAAGTATTTGCAGATTTATGTGAGTTGGACACTTTAGAGGTTTTAGCACGTTTCCCCTTGGGAGGGGCTCCCGTGCATTTCCTTTTACTCGGGATACGCCTAGGCTTGGGGGCCTGGGTCGATGCTACAGTAGATAGCTGGTCATGGGTAGACTGTGGGATGCTGGTGTTAGCAATAGTTGGTTCACCACTGGACTCGGGAGTACTAATTATCTCATGCAGGTCAACCAGCGGGCAATGAACAGATGTGTCCGGCGGTGCATTAGGGGTATTACCTGACATGCTGGGGAGAGGTTGGGGCTGGCGGTTGTCGGGCGAGACAGCTGTCATAATGTTGCCAAGGGATGATCTTTTGGCAGACAGTTCAAGGGACAATCTTTTTTCCGTTAATAAAATCTCATGTTCGAGAACACGAGCAGCTCTAGTAATAAAATTATCAAGGGTCCCTGTTACTTGACCCCCTAGGCTACCCCGGGCCACCTTCCTACCGGACCTTAAAGAGGTCATGATTTAGGAAGAGAGCAAACAAACAATGAGGGGGGGTAACCGGGGAGAATAACAGATACACCTCTGAAGATTAAAAATAAAATTGACTAAATATGACCAAAACACACTAAAATATAGGAGTGCTAGATATAGGCAACAAATACTGATTAAGGAAGTTCACCAGTCAGCAGTGACACGTGTACTCACTATAACAGCAAGGTTTGTAACTCGTTACGGGCGACCCTTTTTCAGAGAGGTGGCCCGCCCCGACCACAACCGACCACGAACGGCCACAAACGGCCCGCTCTTTGCCCGGTCTTCGCCCCGGTCGTCGGCCCGCGCGCGTCCCGCTGGCGCGTTACAAAGTTGTGATGTTATTGGCGAGGGCCGTTAACCAGGAGGCGGTACCGGGAAGAGCAACCAGGTGAGGCTGATGTGATTGGCGCTGGGCCCCTTGGTCCTCGCAGTCCCAGAGCAGATCAAGGCAGCAGCCTTCCCCCGTAGTTCAGCTTAGCGTCCGTGGAGGTCTGTTAACTTCGAGGCACACAGCAAGAATGGGGGCTCGACCAGACTTTTATGCAGATAGAACCAGCGAGCGGCGCCCGTGAAGCGGGGGCCGCGAGGCGTTGTTTGGTGCAGGGAGGCCGCTCCGGGAAGAGCAACCAGGTGAGGCTGATGTGATTGGCGCTGGGCCCCTTGGTCCTCGCAGTCCCAGAGCAGATCAAGGCAGCAGCCTTCCCCCGTAGTTCAGCTTAGCGTCCGTGGAGGTCTGTTAACTCCGAGGCACACAGCAAGAATGGGGGCTCGACCAGACTTTTATGCAGATAGAACCAGCGAGCGGCACCCGCGAAGCGGGGGCCGCGAGGCGTTGTTTGGTGCAGGGAGGCAGCTCCGGGAAGAGCAACCAGGTGAGGCTGATGTGATTGGCGCTGGGCCCCTTGGTCCTCGCAGTCCCAGAGCAGATCAAGGCAGCAGCCTTCCCCCGTAGTTCAGCTTAGCGTCCGTGGAGGTCTGTTAACTCCGAGGCACACAGCAAGAATGGGGGCTCGACCAGACTTTTATGCAGATAGAACCAGCGAGCGGCTCCCGCGAAGTGGGGGCCGCGAGGCGTTGTTTGGTGCAGGGAGGCAGTTCCGGGAAGAGCAACCAGGTGAGGCTGATGTGATTGGCGCTGGGCCCCTTGGTCCTCGCAGTCCCAGAGCAGATCAAGGCAGCAGCCTTCCCCCGTAGTTCAGCTTAGCGTCCGTGGAGGTCTGTTAACTGTAGTGTTTCAATTCTGTGCATATTTTTCAAATTTTGCATTTAGTGGGTACATTTTAGCTTGGGTACATCCTCACGATGTAAGGGCTTGAACCATGAAAACAGACGTGGAGTAAATGTCCAGATTACTTAACAGTAGGATTCATTACTCCGACTCCTAGTCTTCCTGGTCACAGACCTAGGTTCCCACCAGCCCTTCATTTATAACAGAATAGGTGCTGGTGCCAAAAGATCTGTTCAGAAGTCTGCAACTGGCACCATTAAATGTCAGCTCACCAAATATCAAGGCTGTGTAGTCTTAAATCCACCCAGGCGTGTTTAATCATTGCCAGACACCCCCTGCCCATGTACCTCACTTTTGCTGGTTCGTTTTTATGTCTTTCTCTCTTTCTTTTTTCCACTTTGTGTGTTTTTCCCTCTCTTGGTCTAGGGAAATGGCTAAAGAGAGAGAAAAAAAGTCAAGGTCTCAGAAAATAAGTGCCAATTGCCCCTACCTGCAACCACCGGCTCAAATTAAGCACTGGTTTAAAAAGGGAGGAGGGGACCACTGGATACTGATATAAGGTTTATATTCTGGAATAGATTAGGGCGGATCCCTGTTTATAGTGCACAGGAAAGGGTAAAATCAGTACAGGTATCTCACCAAACAAAACAGTTTTAAGAAAAATTAGTATTTGAAATTATAGATATTATAGGTAAAGCCTGAGCTTATATATATATATATATATATATATATATATATATATATATATATATATATATATATATATATATATATATATATATATATATATATATATAGATAGATAGATAGATAGATAGCTAGATAGATAGATAGATAGATAGATAGATAGATAGATAGATAGATAGATAGATAGATAGATAGATAGATAGGTAGATAGATAGATAGATAGATAGATAGATAGATAGATAGATAGATAGACAGATAGATAGATAGAGAGAGAGAGAGAGAGAGAGAGAGAGAGAGAGAGAGAGCGAGAGAGAGAGAGAGGTGGAGAGACAAACCTCATGATACAACGTATGTGATAAAGAAGACTAGACAGAGTACTAAAGATTGGCAGTAAATAATGGTAAATAATGGGGTCACGTGCCTCTAGTGGTTCTTATATCGGCACTCAGGAAGCCAAGATGGAATGTCTTACATGCTGCTCTTACCAGTAAAGGTAATTCTGGGGAGCTCATTGCCATAAGGTACTAAGGCATATTCCTCAAGAGCTGAAGTAACATCTGTGACCAAAACATGCTTCTGCTTTAGAAAACAGCAATATGGTAAATGCCTGATATGAACACTAATCCCTGAAGGTCAGAGCCAGCTTCAGTCAGGTGAGACATCACAGACTCTTTACTTGAAGTCTTTCGGGCACCGTAGAGATGCACACATGGGGTACCCTGATTCAGAGAATTTGTGAATCATGCTGTGTTGTAGGACCGACCATCTCTTCTATTCCATCATGAGTCCAGGGCCGCAATGGGAACCAAAAGTAGCCCTGCATTTTTTTTTTAACCAGCTTGTTTTTTCCCTACTCCCCAACTGTCTCCTTTCTACTCTACCCCTTTCTCATCTTTCCACTCTACTCTTTCTACAGGCCCTGCTATGCCTTCAGCCATAAGCCTAAACAAGCATTGGCATAGCCAATAGTTCTCGTTTTTGGGACCTTATAAGTGTTTAGCCATGCAACAGTTGCATAACTAAATACTTATAGGGTCCCAAAAGCGAGACCTATTGGCTATGCCAATGCTTGTTTCTGTTTATTACTGCTCTGTAGTAATGGCGGTGCACGGGTGCCACCATTACTACATAGAAGTAATAAACAAAACAAAAAAAGGCTCACGGAGAACATCAAAGCGGCCGTGCGGCCGCGAAAGTGAGGCGTGCACGCCCGCGCACATACACTGTAGCACTAGGCTACAGTGGTAGCACTTTTTTGAGCCCTCACAAAAAGTCTCGCCAGACCAGCGCATGCGCTGGGTCAGGCGAGACCTAAAAAGGCCCTAACAACACCCTCTAACTGCTCCAGTACACCCTCAGGGCCCCGGTGGAAATGCCCCATTGCAGAAACGGCCAGTTCAGCCCTGTGTGAGTCTGAACTGAACCCGAGGTGGACCCACAGGGAAGTCTAGAGGCGCAACCTGGGCACTGCAGCTAGTTGTCGGACAGCTAAGGCAAGAATACTGACTAGACAAGTTAGGAAATACTGTCTAGTTGCAGCATCAAATGAATTATTCCTTTGACAAAGTTCATCACTGAAGCTGTGATCAAACTCTGTGACCTAATTTTCCTATCTCCAGTAGCAGAACGTGGGGATTAGATATTTGGGCAGCCAGCAAACTAAAACATGAAATCCAGCTGGAGGAGGGGGTCACGCTGCCAGCCTATCAGCATCAGTTCTCCCAAATGCATCCGGGTCATTGCAGATCCTAGTAGTTTCGGTCGTACACAAGTGGAAAGTGTTCGTCCTCAGGGTTACTAGCACAGGAGGAGCTTGCGTCCCTGGACACGTCCTTGGTGGGTGCCAGACAGCAGCAGAAAGTAGCGACTAGGTTTGGGGTGCTTGAAACGCTGCGCAGGTGGCCACTGTGAGAATCTGGCAGTGCCAGGAATTAGAACAGGTGGGCAGATGAGAAGCACACATTGGTGAACAGTGGGCAGGGTGAGAGACACGCTTTAGTGTAGAAAGTAGGCTTGATGTGCAGTGTGAGAAGCAGGTGTTGGTGTGCACTGTGGTTGGCTGCCACTAGGGGGCAGAGTCCGCAGTCTCTTGATAGTGGGCACTGGTGTGGAGTATAAGCAGCTGACAGCCGCGAGTAAGGTATGGAGATAGTCTGACGGGTAGCATGATAACCTTGCCTTAGTGGGCTATACACAGGCGAGCAGAGTGTGATGCTGACACTCGGGAGTGTAAGCTCTGGGCACTGATGGGCAGTGTGGAGTGGGTGTCGATGTGAGGGTCTACTATTGATGGATGGTTAAGAGCTGGCACCAGTGGGTAGTGTAGGGAGCAGACTTATGTGGGCAGCATATGAAGGTAGGATTGACAGATACTGTGAGAAGTGGGCACTGTGAATGGTTGGTATGAGTGGGCAGAGCGTGTGATAACCGGGCACTGGTGTGGAGTATATGCATCTGGCGCTTCTGAGTGATGTTTGGAAACGATGCTGATGGGCAACATAAGCAGCTTGCACTGGTGGTTCGTATGATGTGTTGACACAGGTGTGTAGTGTGAGCAATGGTTGTGTGGTGGGGAGTTGTGAGGCACTGGTGACCCAAGCCCTTGACGATGAAACCTGTGTCTTTCTCAAACAGCAAATTCACTTCTGATGTTCACAAAGTGTTATACAATGCAGGAAGACTGGGAGACATCAAGGCGTTTGAAGCTGGTATTGTTAAACGAATACAACCCTCTCCTCCTGGAACACACCAATGCAATGAAGATACAAAAGGCAGAAGCCTGGCTAGCGTGCCTCTTTATCTTAGGTTACGCTTGCATTGTCCTGTCTTTTGCCTTCTGACATTCGCTCTGAGTACTTGCATTCAGCGCTCGAGGGACTCTGTCACTTCAGTGCCATAGCTGATTACACAAAAACAGTTCTGTCCTTCTGCGTTTGTCTGCAGGGCCTTGAATTCATTCTACATTCACAAATGCAGTTTGTCAACATATTTCAACACATTTCATTGTATGTATGGAAAGCATGGTCAACATGTGAATCACTAATTTTTCTCAAAGACTGCTTATGCATCAGCGAATCCTTTTTGTGAAGCTCCAATTTGCCGAAAACAGGATCAGTCTGCCACACTGACAGCAATGTACATTATGACATGAAGCATAGCAGGGGAGGCATTCATTTGCAGAGGCAGGATATGACGTGATTTGTGGCTATCTGACCCAGTCTCGCTGTAATACCAACGCAGTATATCTAATGGTAAAAAACGTGTCACTACTCCAAAAAGCTAAGAAAAGGAGAGGGTGTTTGAGATTGTGAGACAGAGAGAGAGAGAGAGAGAGAGAGAGAGTTTGTGTGTTTAATATACCAGCAGGTGTATTCTACTGCTGTTGATTGAGTTAAGTTACTTGAAGTGCTGTTTGTACAGGTAAATCTCCACCTGTTTTAGCATCCCTTAATGTATTCGTATACCCTTTTTAGGTCTCGGCTAGCGAAGGCTGCGCTTGCGCAGTCTCGCTCGCGAGATTTAACGTTTTAGAATTGGGGCTTTAACCCGCCCCTCTTTTTCCCTCTTCTCCATTGGCTGGCCTCTTAAATGCTGGTCAGCCATTGGAGAAGAGCTTTGTCTCTCCAAAGAAGCCCCGTCTTTTTCGGATTTGGGGCGTGTTTTTTACTTTCTTTCTCTCCTCTGGAATGTAAACATTCCAGCCAATGGCAAGAGGAGAGAAAAAAAAACACGCCCCCGAATCCGAAAACGCCGCTGCGTTTCTCCGAGGTATTTCTGCTTGACCTCGGAGAAAGGCGGCGGTGTTCATGGCTCTGTGTCTGGGGGAGGAGTTACACCTTATTCCTTTGTGTGGCCTTTAAAAACCCATGAGTTGTCAGGGCCAGGATACTTCGACTTTTGAGATTCCCCTGCCGTGTCTTCCCCCGGGCTCTCCCCACAGAATGCCGACCCCAGCACTCCCGGTTCTTCCAAGCTCTGATAAGCCCCGGGCTTCCTTCCCGCCAGGACCGGCGGTTACACGTACCGGTATGGTGGCAGCGCTTGTGAACCGACCTCCTGCTTTTGCATCTGAGGGGGTCGCCCTTCCACCCTCGTGCAGTTCCCCATTCTCGTCAGGTCGGGGAGGACCGTCACAGCCCTCAGCCAACCTGGTCTAATGGCCATCAAACGTGCACAACGTAAAAACACAATTAGTGCCTTTCACGTCAAGTTTATCGTCGAACGCGAGCACTATTGTTTATTTCGCTCTTCTCTGCCCAGTACAGGTTTACACTGACCATATATGTGCAGTGCCGAGCAAACAGTAATTTTTAAATCAAGAATAATCGAGCTACGCCTCAACATCGATAGTGGCTGGTCACTGTAACTACAAAGTAAAAACTTTTCCGCAAAAAAAAGATTTATTTTTGCCGCATTAATAAAAAAGCTACTTCTGAGACATTCTAACTTCTCCTTATGGTTTGAGGCCAACGCACATCACCCGTATTTCAAAGGTCTGCCCAGAGGAGCAAGGCAGATTTGACTTCGACAGAAACGAAACGCCGTGGTTGAGTGCGTCCACAGGCCCACTGGCCGAAAACAAGCCCTCCCACTGATTTCTGCACCGCTCACTGCCACGGGCCCTTTCTCTTTCCCCATAAAACTGAAGCATGGCCCTTGACCTGACGACTTGTCTTTCGAGCAGCTGGAACCCGGAAGTAGTGTTCCTTGAAGACTGCTAGCTGGCAATTTACTGTAGTCGACACACACACAGCATGTGTGACTTCACAGCTGAAGGTACCTGCTAATGAAAAATCTCTTTTCCCCCCTTCTATTTTCATAAACCGAACACGTCATGTTTTACACTCCCTACTCCAAAGCCATCACTCGGAATCAAAGTATTTCTGTTCATTACAAGTGCTACGCTCTCCATATTTTTTACAGCCTTGTTGTTCATCTGATTTGTCTTTCTTTTAACATATGTTACGCCTAGAAGCTGGGCTCGAGCATTTGCATATTATCATGAACACAATACGGTAAAACTTTTAAAATATGGAAAACGTTTTTTTTCCAAATGCCAAGTTTACCGTCCACATTGCATACAAAATCTTCAAAACCGGTAGGTGTGTTAAGGGTTCTCCCTGTTGTGTTCTGTGTTTCTAATGTTGGTGTCATAAAGTTGTCTGCCAAGCAGCCAGTAATGGGCGCCATGCCATCTGCTGACCAATGTACCATAAACTGCACCACAATACCAATACCATGTATAAACTTAGATTAAAAACAATATGAGAATCTCTGCTTCTCCACAAAAGCCGTGCACCCAATACATTATAAAATGAGGGTTCAATTACACTGCAAAGGCAGAATTTAATTTAGAAGGATGGGGCGCACACACATAAATATGCACGCGGTATACACTGTCAATCAGCAATTGTGAAGCAATTTGTTATAAGTAATTTAAAAGCGGGTGACTATTGTTCACTGAAAACCAGATCGTCAATTATTTTAAACATGAGTCAACATTTTTAACATTAGCCCTCTGCAGGGTTTGCGGTAAGCTGTCCGATTCAGGCTAATCCCAATCCGCCATTTTAGGAGAGCCATGATACAGGCCGCTGCCGATCTCTCACAATCCTGGTCACCCCAGGCACCAGAATGCAGCTTTCAATGCTACTGCCCCTGTCAGAGTGTTGCAGCAGTTATTGACAATGCATGTAGGGCACGCCAGCACCCATGGGTGTGTGTGTGTGTGTGGGTGGGTGGTTGTGTGGGTGGGTGGTTGTGTGTGTGGGTGGCTGTGTGTGTGTGTGTGGGTGGCTGTGTGGGTGGCTCTGTGTGTGGGTGGCTGTGTGGGTGGCTCTGTGTGTGTGTGTGTGGGTGGCTCTGTGTGTGTGTGTGTGGGTGGCTGTGTGGGTGGGTGGTTGTGTGTGGGGGTGGGTGGCTCTGTGTGTGTGGCTCTGTGTGTGGGGGTGGGTGGCTCTGTGTGTGTGGGGGTGGCTCTGTGTGTGGGGGTGGGTGGCTCTGTGTGTGTGGGGGTGGGTGGCTCTGTGTGTGTGTGGGGGTGGGTGGCTCTGTGGGTGGGTGGCTCTGTGGGTGGCTCTGTGTGTGTGTGGGTGGGTGGCTCTGTGGGTGGGTGGCTCTGTGTGTGTGTGGGTGGGTGGCTCTGTGTGGGTGCAAATACAATAGGTCTCGCATTTGAGTGATTAAGCTATTGACATTGTAAATAACAATGCTGTTTCTTTAAATGTTTTAAAAACAAAAACATAAACAAAAATAATGTCATGAGCAATGCCAATAGCTCTAACTTTAACAATGCCGACACCATTGCATTGTAAATGCTTGTTTACCAATCTTTCTAATGCTTGTATTACCATCTCTAATTAGGTCTTGCCTAGACAGCGCATGTGCTGTCTCTCAAGACATGCTGTGTCTACTGTATTGGTTTTCAGCAAGCCCATCCGTTTTCATTCATCCCTTCATATGCCTATCGAAATGTCTTTGTTTTCGTCGGTGCATAGTTTACATTTGTCCCTCCTTTGCTGTTTTGGTCATGCCCTGGAGACTGGCCCTTTTACATGGATCATTTCTAACCCCGGGCGGAGACCTCCGCTCCGCCCGCCGAGTGTGCAGAGATTTGCCTCCTCTGCGTACCACAGAGAAGGCAAATCTCCGCACACTCCACAGCGTAGTGGAGTTGGCCGGCCCCTGCCTCAACGCCCCCCTATATTAATAAGTAATTCTGCTACTTAAAAGTACATTAAAACCAATTACTTGTACTGCGGCGTCCCTGGGCTGCTCTCCTCCTCGCCGTCTCTGCTAATCCTTGCAAAAACTGGGGCTACGCGGAGGGCCACGCCCACTATGCCCAGGGTTAATCATTTCACTATCGGCCATATATGTTATTTCAGCACTCTACTTTTTCTTGTGCCTCAGCTTGTTTGGCTTTCCAAACATTCTCATGTCCTTATCTTTATTATTATTATTTTATTATTATTATTATTAAGTCTTTATTCGATTAAAAATCATAAAAGACACAGCATCACAATATATAAGCCACATCAATAAATTAGATAAAAAAACATTAAATACACCAAGACTAGAATAGTTACAGTAAATCAGAGTTAGCAATAAAAGGGTCAAAACCCAAAAAATAACTTTTACGATTGCAGATGATCTAGATCAGAGCTTTCCAAACTCTGTGTCGCGACACAGTAGTGTGTCGCCTGGTAATGGTGGGTGTGTCGCGGGATTACGGCGGAACTTTGATGTTCATACGCCGGACGTATGTGGAGAAAGGAGGAGACCCTTAGGCGAGTGTGTGCGTGTGGCACATGCGCAGTTTCGGGACGAGGAGGAAACGGCGGACCGCGAGAACAATCTGTGGCCATGGCGTAAGGAGGCCTTGACATTCTTGACATTCTCACAAGTACGGGTGTTGAAGTGCGCGCCTTTCTGCCTTTCTTATCTGTGTTTCAGATAACACAGCTGGCCACAGCCTCAGCTGAACCGACCAAGGCTGATAATTGCTGCTGGGGTCACTGGCAGCAAGCTGCTTGACTTAGCAGAGCTGCCAGTGCTGACTCGTGAAAAGTCACCAACGCGTCAGACCACGCTGCTGCAGCTGGCTAGGACTGACGATGATCTCCCCAATGCCTGCCACTTCACTTCAAGTACTTTTCATAACTTCTACTATTTCCGTTATATGAAACACAAAATAAATGCTTATGTAGATCAAAATATAAATTTTTTAATGTTGTGTCAGAGCGCGCGATCTCGCTAAGGCCGTTTGGGGAACTTTAATCCGTCAGCCCACACAGACCTCATGAAGAGAATGCCCGACATGAAGAAGACTACAGAATTGGGGTGAGTTGTCAGTCACTCGGGGCATGACTGTGCACTTTAAAGATCCTAATGTTTTGACATCATTTTGCCGATCACGTTTAGCTGCCTTCGGTGCGGTCCAGCAGGGCTGGCTGTCCGTTTCATCCTTCTCTGCAGCTAATATTACTGTTAGCGCCATTCAGTTGGACAAGAAAGCACTGCAATACCCTGCGTATAATTAACTTTTCAGCTCACCTAGAAACAATTATTCCTAATTTCCATAATGTCAGTAAGTAAACTGTAGCTGACAAAGACATATGGCTATGTTTACTTGTTTTATATGCAGGAGTTCATAAAGAAGTGACGTAACGTATTGCTCATTAAACTGCTTAAAATAAGTTTCTCGTTGTGCGAATGGCTGCAATTTGGGATATTTATATGTTTCCCTTCTCTTCATTCCTTCATTTTGCTTGTCACTCATACACGATCAAATGTCACTCATAATGGCACTGAAATTATGAAAATGTCACACGTGGCAATCTGAAACCCTGGAAGCTATGGTTTCCTAGCTGTGCTGTGTTTTCCCCCGCTGTCATTTGAGGTGTTCCTCAGAAAGTTTGGTGACAGGAGAAATTACGACTCCTCTAAATTCCAAAAATAAGCATCTATTGATTTGGAGCAGTACTTGTCATTAACTCGAAGGAATTTTGAATTCAGTGTATCTGCTTTAGAAAGTGCAATGGAGAAATAAAAACAAGCACACACCTGCATGATACAGCACGACGTGGTTTTAAAATGAAGTGCAAAATCTTCTAAGTAAAAACAATTAGCTGTCCACGTCCAATCAGCGAAGAGCTAAAAACGATTGTGTCAATTTTCAGAACGGTGCAAAGTTCTATATATAAGAAGCAGTGAAAAAAGAAAAAGGGTTTCTGTCACAAAAACAATTCTCTTTGTCATTAAAAAATGCAGTGCTGCATTGGAAATTAACCCTGCAATCCCCAAAGCTTTGAAAGGCCCTGGCTGGCAGCAGGACTCTTTCATGCGTTGGGCCAGTTTGTTGTCATCCTCAGCAATGCTCGGTTTGCTGAGCGTCGATGTCACAACACATGGGCGCAGAAAATCAACACTAAATTTAAAAGGCAGGACGTGAGAGTTTGGTCTCCAATTAATCTGGCAACAAAAAAACATTAGTTTAACCTTGTGTGAAAGCACCTCAAAGGATTTTGCTAGAGCGCTTGTCACATATTTCTATAGATTTGTCTTCAATACATTGTTACATTTAAAAAAAAGTACATTGAAGTTACCTTTACAGTGGTGCGGTTAGGGGGGGGTGGGCGAGGCGATCCGCCCCACGCAGCACTCGTTTTGGGGGCAGCCACCTAAATGAAGTTCACAAAACTGTGGTTTACGCCTTGCGCCTACGGTTGCCTTTTAGGTTGTGCCATGGAAGTCGATGTTCATGCTTTATTTTTTCATATATTTTATTTTTACTTGTGAAGTTTGCCATTGTTGTATAAAAAGGAGGCAAAAGTTGATGCACAAATTTAGTTTCTGAACAGATTTGTGGTACCTCTGGCTATTTTATTGTTTGGTAATCAATTTTCATGGCCAGGCAGGTTGCGGTTTGCCACTTCAATTCTGCATTATGTCTGCTACATCTGCTGTCTCTCTTGATCTTAATGTGGAATAAAACCCAATCCAAGATTTTTTTTTTTAAGAGGAGGTCTTTCTTCAAATTCATAGTGGTCTTGCCCCAGCTATGTCCCTTCTTCCAATGCAGAATAGCGCAAACTAGACCTGAAGATATCAGAGCGCTTTGTTCCACAGCACGTAACTGGTGCTCATGTAGTCAGCTATGCTTAATACAAGTTTCCAGACGTTTCTTTGAATTGAGGCTGCAGGATACCTCTTTGCTTCCTTATTTTTGGGAACAAGAGGGATGTAATGTGCCTGGATTACATTATATGCCCAAAGAGAAAATTACATCACAGAATAAGACTTTTTATTGGAAAGCAGCGCTATGACTTATGAAGAATGTGGTATTCAACGGTACATAATGCTGTTCAGGCGTCTTCAGTCACTCTGTCACTCACTGGATTGGTCCATGGTTAATCAGGAACATTCCTAGCACTTTATCCTGCTTCACTGAGAAATCTCACTACTAGGAACTTGGGGTGAAGTCAGGTTCTCAGGACATTCTTGGTGCAGTGTCTTTCTGTGACTGAAAACATCAGTCAGAATTACAGCAAGTTTGACCCACCCTTCCATACTTCCAAAACATTGGTAAGTATATTGCCTGTATTTTACAGCACTTCGAAACGGCCACATGCAAAATGTAGCGCTATATTTAAGGCGTAAATTCTCTTTTTCTTTCTAGTCTGCCCTTTTTTTCATTTTTGAATTCTTCTATTTTTGCGCAACATTGCCTTCAAGGTCATGAACATTTTCCACACCACCTACATTTGCTGTTGGTGGGTTCTTCAGTAGCTTGCAATGCATAATAAAGGCAGAAAGATGGAATTAACATTTTTGCATTTGCTATTGTTGGCAAAGAGGAGAATCACATTCACCTGGATGGGCCAGGGTGGGCCTAGTCTCGACGTTTGGGAGAGGGATGTGTGTGAGTAGGTAGGTAGGCAGTGGCGGAAAATGTAGAAATGAGGATAAAGTGGAAGATGATCTGCAGGTTTGGGGGGTGCTGTCTTTGTCAGAACAGATTCACAATTGCTTTATTAACCTTCCTGCTTTCTCAAATTTGCTTGAAAATGCACCATTTGCCCACTATTTTTGAAAACATTTCTCCGAGGGAGAACCTCCCTGAACCCCCCTTAGGTGGTTCGAGCTCGCTCACTCGCTTTACCGTGTCACTAAAGCAGGAATGTGTAAAAAGTGTGTCCCCGACATGAAAAGTTTGGAAAGCTATGATCTAGATGGTTCCTCCTTATGGCCCAACACGTGGACCAGAACTTTGCCATGGCAACCACAATCACCTCCTTGGTATCACACTTAAGGATACGCAGAGCTGTTTGCGCTGTGCTTATGCCTAACTGTTTACACAGTGGCTTGATCCATTTAAAACGAGGAGCTCTATATGCTGGACAAACAAATAAGACATGTGAAATGGTTTCAGTTGACCCCTGACAACAATGACAGGAGGAATCTGCATTTAAAGCCTGGTTGTTACCCCATTTTTTAGTGAAGGATTTTAGGGGCAAACAGCCCACTCTATAGTGGTGGTACAACTTCCTGTCAATGGTTCCAATAATAATGTCCCAATAGGGTTCCAATGAATAATCGGCCTTATGGTCCATAAAGAGGTCGGATAATGAATCCCTGGGGGACTTGGCAAGGGACCTAAATAAAAGCATCTCAGCATACAATCTCTTAAGTTCACTCTTGGACGGGAAAGAAGAACCTTCTGGATCTAACCAAAGATGGCCTAGGCTCAGAGCCTTAAGAGCTACTTTGATGTTACATAACCAAGAAATTTGACGGCACTTGTCCTCCCCTATAAGATATTTAAGGGCCAAAGCGTAAGGAGCTAACTCTGGGGTTGTCCACAGGCGTCTCCAATATGCCAATGGTCTAAACCCAGCTACCTCTTCAAAGGATACACACCCCAAATCCTGCAACAATGGTTTTAAGGGGGTAGATTGGGGTAAACCAGTGAGAGATCGCAAGAACTTATTTTGGGCCAGTACCAGCGGACGCAAGTTTTCGAAACCCCAGAGTTCTGCGCCATAGAGAATAGACGCTCTAACCTTCCCTTGATACAGCTTCATTACTGGAGCTATTGGTTTAGTTAGGGAGGATCTATGTTCTTTTAAAAGAGCCCCCGCCAGTTGGTTGTGTTTGATAACTAGGAGATCCAACTGATGGTTCCAATTTAGTCTCCGCCCCAGGGTCACCCCTAAATATGCAAAAAAATCAGTTTGCTCAATTAGAGCATTATTCATTCTAAGTGTAGTACTGATTTTTTTCTTCTTGTGAAGAACCATACATTTTGTCCTCCCGACATTGACCTCCAGCTCATTATCACTGCAGAAGAGTTGGAAGCGATCCAGGGCACGTTGAAGGCCGGGTTTAGTTTTAGACAATAAAAGGGTATCATCTGCAAACATTAAAAATCGGGATTCTTAATCCATCAAGTATGGGGGCATCAGTAGGAAAATCAGTGAAATAGGAAACAACATTGTTGATAAAAAGGGAGAATAAAGTGGGTGCTAAAACGCACCCCTGGCGCACACCTTTATCGACTTTAAAGCTATTAGTAATCTCCCCTTGCCCTCCCCATCTCACACAGGCAGTGTTATTTTCATGGAGCCTTACAATAAATGATAAGATCCCTTGAGGCATCCCAGCCCTTTTCAAAGAGTCCCAAAGCTTGTTACGTGGAACGAGGTCAAATGCAGATTTAAGGTCCACAAAAGCTGCATATAGGGCACCACCACCCAGCACTACTGTGTTCCAGTACAGCATCATAAATCTAAAAACCTGATCGATAGTGCTAATGTGGCTTCGATAACCCGCCTGAAAGTTGGATAATATTCCATATTCGTCTATCCACTCCAAAACCCGATTAAGTACCATTTTAGCCACCAGCTTCTGGGAAGTATCAATCAGGCTGATGGGCCTGTAATTAGATGGGAGGGCCCGGTCACCTTTTTTGTAAATTGGTATAATTACGGCCCCTAACCATGAATCGGGTATTGGGGCACCTCCTGCAATACCATTGATCAGGAGTTGAATGTATTTGACCCAGTTTTCACGTTCAAATTTAAATATATCGGAAGGGAGCCCATCCGGACCGGGTGCTTTCCCGGCCGGCCCGGGTCCTTATCTTGTTTTTCACTGTCTTTGGTTTCACGATCTTTCACGATTGCTTCTTCAGCCGGAGACTATGTTGTTTTTCATCCTATAACATTTTTGGTTTCATTTACTCAAATGTCTAAACCTTAAATTATATGCTTACTTAATCGAAGTGTCAGCCAACAGTAGGATCAGCCTATTTGCTCTGTGCTTTTGGGATATGATTGAAGAGCTAAACATGATGTTATTGCTCTGTTTTATAAAAATGGAAGCAGCTTTAAGTTGCACAATTTCAGCTTTTGATGCTTTCTTTTAGGTCTCACTCGTTGATGAAATAAAATCAATATCAAGGGATGCCTCCTCGTACTCTCCAAACGCGGCATGCAATGTGGGGTTAATTAACAATCTATCTTGCAAGTAGACCACCTCAGCACCACCTCAGCATCAGCACAGCACTCTTCAGCACCAGTCAACATCATTCAGCACTACTTCAGCAGCACCACTGTATCACCACCTGAGCATGACTCAGCAGCACCTGAGCACCATCACAACACCAGCACAGCACCAACTAAGGATCACTCTGTCCCAGGGCACCAGTGCAGTACCACCTCAGCACCAGTGCAGCACTACCTCATCATCAGTGCAGCACCACCACCTCAGCATCAACGCAGCACCAGCACAGCATCACTCAGCGTCACCACAGCATCACTCAGCACCAACTCAGCACTAGCACAGCATCTCCTCATCATCACTCAACACCACCAAAGTTCAACCTCAACTTCAGCATAGCACCACCTCCACATCAGTGCACCACCACCAGCACAGCACCAGCGTAGCCCGACAACAGCATCGGTGCACCACCACCTCAGCACCAGCACAGCACCACTTTACCAGCAACTCAGACCAACACAGCACCACTTCAGCATTACATGAACACCACCTCAGCATCAATGCAGAATCACCTCAGCACCAGCGCAGCACCACCTCAGCATCACTCAACACCACCTCAACACCAGCACAGCATCACATGAGCACCACCAAAGCATCACGTAGCACCACCTCAGCACCACCTCAGCATCACTCAGCACTGCCTAAGCATCGCCTCCCCACAAGCACACTACCACCTCAGCACTACCTCAGTATCACTCAGCACCATCTCAGCACCAGTGCAGCATCACCGCAGCATCAGCACAGCATCACCTCAGCTTTAGCGCAGCACCACCTCAGCATCAGCATAGATCCACCTCATGAAGGAAATGACCTGATTAGGGCCACCCGGGTCACTCGCGACCACCTCTCAGCCTTCCATACAAATGAAGAGTCGGTCAGACAGTAGAGGATACAAACCAAGTATATTTTATTCAAGTACACTCGAGTGGAGTCCAGTCGACCAGCCTCCTGGGATTGCTGCAGAGGGACTGACTTCAGCAAGCGTGGTGATACGTTATGTATAGTTCAGAACCAATAGAGACACGCCCTGACTGGTAATTTCCAGTTGGTAGCTGGTGAACAAAAGAGATACAGAAGGATGGGTTTCCACCCTGAGACCTGGCACATGCTATCTCAGCGCCAAGGTTACTCTGCCTGCACCCATCGCTTTAAGGGTGGGAGCAGGCCTATCTAGTGGGAAAGGTATGTACAGACAAGGACAGTGTATTCATTAGTACAGCAAAGCTTAACCTTGGAGAAATGAAGACCATCGCAGCTGCTTTCAGCTGGGGCAGACAGAGAGAGAGACAGAAGATAGTTTCGATCATGACTCAAAATGTCTGCTGAATATAACATGGTGCCGCAAATGCTAACTTAAGGCATACAATGCATGGACAACTCAGCTAAAAAAAAATATTCCAACACTCAGCACCACCACAGCACCACCCCAGCATCAGCACCATCTCAACATCAGCACAGCACCACCTCCTGATCAGTGCACCACCTCAGCACCAGCACAGCACCACCTGAGCACCAGCGCAGCACCACATCAAAATCAGCACAGTACAGCACCACCTCGGCATCAGTGCACCACCACCAGCGCAGCCCCACCTCAGCAACTGTGCAGTCCCACCTCAGCAGCAACTCAGCACCAAGAAAGCACCACTTCAGCATCAACGCAGCAGCAACTCATCACAGCACCAACTCAGCTTCACTCAGCACCACCTAATCACCAGCTCATCACCACCTGAGCATGACTCAGCACCAGCACAGCATCAGCACCAGAACAGCATCACTCAGTGTAATCATAGCTTCACTCAGCCATATCTCGGCACAAGAGCAGCATCCCATCAGCATCACTCAACTCCACCACAGAACCACCTCAGCATCAGCACAGCACCACCTCCGCATCAGTGCACCACACCACCGCAGCACTAGCGGAGCCTCGCCACAGCATCAGTGTAGCACTACCTCAGCACCAACGCAGCACCACTTCAGCATTAGTGCAGCACCACCTCAGCACCAGTGCAGCATCACCTCAGCAGATGCGCAGCACCAACTCAGCACCATCTGAGCACCAACACAGAACCACCTGAGTACCATCATCAAAACATCAGTCAGCACCACCTCAGCATCACTCAACAATACATCAATATCACATAGCACCACCTGAGCACCACCTCTGCACAAGCACACCACCACCTCGGCACCACCTAAGTATCACTCATCACCACCTCAGCACAGCACCACCTTAGCACCAGTGCAGCACCACCTCAGCCTCAGCACAGTACCACCTGAGCACCATCACAGAACAACCTCAGCACAGCACAATCTCAGCATCAGCACAGCAGCACCTCCTCATCAGTGCAGCACCAACTCAGCATCAGCGTAGCACCACCTGAGCAACCATGCAGCACAACCTAAGCACAGTATCACTTGAGCACCAGCAAAGCATCCCTCAGCACCACCTAAGCATCACTCAACACCACCTCAGTATCACTCAGCACCAACTGAGCACCACCTCCGTTCAAACACACCACCACCTCAGCACCTGCTCAGTATCACTCAGCACCACCTCAACACCAGTGAGGCACCACCTCAGCACCACCTCAGCTTCAGAGCAGCACCACCTCCGCATCAGTGCACCACCACCAGTGCAGCACCAACTCAGCACCAGTGCAGCACCATCTCAGCACCAGTGCAGGACCACATCAGCATTGACTCAGAACCAACGCAGCACCACTTCAGCATTAGCGCAGCACCAGCACCAGTGCAGCATCACCTCAGCACCATCAAAGCATCACTCAGCACCACCTCAGCATCACTGAACTCCCCCTCAGTATCACACAGCACCAACTGAGCACGCCCTCAGCATCAGTGCAGCATCACCTCAGCACAGCACCAACTCAGCATCACTCAGCACCACCTGAGCACCAGTTCATCACCACCTTAGCACCAGTGCAAACCACCACCTCAGCATGACAGCACCACAGCATCACTCTTTCCACCTCAGCACCACCTTAATATCACTTAGCATCAACTGAGCATCACCTCCAAACTAGCGTACCACCAACTCAGCATACCTCAGCATCCCTCAGCACCACCTGAGAATCATTCAGCATCACCTGAGCATCACCTCTGTACCAGCACACCACCACCTGAGCATCACTCAGCACCACCTCAGTCTGCCCTCGGGATCTGGCATCTGTTGCTTCTTCCCTAGTGTCCGCCCGCTGCTTGTGTTGCAATTTAGGTACTATATCGCAATCTCCACCCTCCCATTGGTTATATCTCCCCTCCCCCTAAACAAAAACAAATGCTATAACAAACAAGTAGTAGAACAGGCAGGAAGAAGTTGCAAGCATTGCAAGGACAAAAAAACTAGAAGACATTTTTTAGGTTAATTCTTTTTTTTAATAGGGCCTTTAAGTTGTACATAATGTGTTCTTGGTTAGACATAAGGTGATAAAAATGTATATAGCACCTTTTAATTATAATTTTTCAACATGCTGCACAGCGGCCACACTGCTCTACAGCATATCTTAAAGACATTGTCAAAGCCAATAGCCCTGGCTAAACACTTATAAGGTCCCAAAGGCAAGACCTATTGGCTTGTTCTTAAAAGACCTATTGGCTACTTTTTAACTACTGTTATCCCGCATTTCTTTAAAAAAAATATTAAGAGTTTCGCATATAGCAAATACAGTGCCAATACCCTACCCCAACCCAAAACAAAGCATACAAAAACAACCTCGAAGAGGCTTCAACCCATGCAGTACAATGTCATTGTGGGATAACCAATTACAGTGTTTTAGCACCACCCCCCCCCCCAACAGCTGTGCATTCATCTTGCCTACCCATGCAGGCCATCGTCGCCTATGATTTACATTTATATCATATCCGGGTGTTCCAGTCGATAGAACATAAGTGGGGCCAATATATCCCTAGCTCTGGACGAAACAGGCAGCTCCTCTGCATAGTTAGTCAATTGTTCCCTGCAATATACAATGTCCCTTAACCAACCTTTAACTATAGGTGCCCTTTTCCCACCCCACTTGATCGCAACCAGCCATTTTGCTAATAACATAGTATCTGCGATTACATGGTTTTAATGATTTGACCAGCCCCAACAGGCACACTTGCGGGGTACACTGCACCTCCTCCATCACCATTTGCGATATAGCACGTACTACCCAGCCCCAGTATTCATTAACCATCTTACAGC
The DNA here is from genome assembly GCF_964204655.1 of Triturus cristatus. Classification (NCBI taxonomy): domain Eukaryota; kingdom Metazoa; phylum Chordata; class Amphibia; order Caudata; family Salamandridae; genus Triturus; species Triturus cristatus. Next base: position 495,997,825 of record NC_140581.1, on the reverse strand, counting down.
TCCATGAGAGATGGAGAAAATCCGCCGCTTCCTCTCCACATCTCACAAATTTAGAGTTCTTCCTCAACCCATATCGGTGAAGACGCGCTGGCGTGTAGTACAAGTGCTGAATACATTTGAAGTTGATTATTCTGAGATTGCAGTTTGCTGTGAGCCGTCCTGTAAGCATGCAGCAGTACCCCCAGTCCTCCCATGACAAAGGCCCCTCAAGGACCCCATTCCACCGGTGTGAGGCAGCCAAACTAACTTCCGGGTTCACCAGTAAGGTTGTGTTATATAGTCTGGTTATTAACCCTTCTTCTCTGTAGTAGTCAGGGGCATTCGGAGGGCGTTTAAAGACTGCGGTTCACTGGGAAAGTCAGGGTATAATGCGCATACCACTGCACCCAGTCTGATGTAGACAAACCCCAGCATCACCGACTCAGGCTGTGTTGTCGTGAGCGCATCCCGTGTCACGAATTTCCCTTCTTTATAAAGCTCCCCTAGCGCGGTTATCCCAGCCTTCCTCAAGATTTCTAATGCTTTGACTTCATGAGTTACTGAAATATGAGGGTGCACTGTCAGGGGCAAAGCCGATGTAAATTATATTTCCTGCTCGCCCTATCACGCAATCCATTCCACGTCCTAGAGGTGCTTGCCACTGTTTTAATCTCTGTTCTCGGGATTTCGGGCCTCTTGTGCAGTACCATAGCGGTGAGCATGACCGGATGGGCATCTTCCGTTTCCACCACCAGGTGCAGCAGATAACGTTGCAGGAAGTGCCAGTATTGCGCAAATTGTGCCTGTGCACATAAGTAATATACTTTCATGTCAGGCGCACCAACCCCCCCTTTCATATGGTTTGGTCAATGTGTCCCAGCTGCATCTGGGCTGCTTTCCCACCCACACTAATATCAGCATGCATGTTTTTAGAGACCTAAATACAGCCATGGGCAGTGTTACTGGAATATTCATGAATAAATACAACATTTTAAGGAGTACTATCATTTTCAGCATCGCAATACGGTCCGCCAGCAACAGCGGATGATGAATCCACCTCGCAACCTGATTCATTCGTTTTCACAACCTCTGGATCCCTATGCACCCATATACCTAGGTACTTAACCGGATCAGCTGTCCACCCTAATGGGAACCCCAGTTCAAATGGAACAGTACACTGCATGAGGGGGAATACTGTTGATTTATCCCAATTAATTTTTTAATCCATAGTACCTTTCAAACCGTACATATTCCCTGATTACCGGCTCGAGATTTGTCTCTGGCTCTCTAACATACAGCAGCATGTCATCTGCATGCAATGAGATGGCAAGAGGGTGCTGACAAAACCTCAATGCTTACTGTGCGTGCCTCTGTCTGATTTTACAAGCCAGTGCCTCAAGGATGAGGGAAAACAGCATCGGAGATAAGAGACACCCATGTCTAGTTCCTCTACTTATCTTTATCTCCTTCGAGATGAAAACATTTATCCGTATCCTCGCTGTGGGGTCTGTATAGAGTAAACGCACCCATTTCAGAAATGCATTTGGCTTCCCCATACGCTTCAAGACTGTGAACATATACCCCCAATGTTTGGAATCAACCACTTTGGCGGCGTCAAGGACTACCTCTGCAGCCTTCAACTCCTGGTTTAACTAATGCAGCACATCGAACAGTGTTCGTAGGTTATGGGTCGTAGATCTCTCTGCTACAAATCCCAACTGGTCCGGGAGAATCATGTTGGGTACTAAAGGTTGCAGTATGGTGGTGATCATTTTTGCCAGGATTTTGGTGTCAATGTTAATCATAGATAGAGGTCTATAAGACTAGCACCGACAGGGGTCTTTGTCTGGTTTAGGGATCGCAATTATAAGGGCCTCCCGAAGAGTTTGGGGTAGGGTACCAGCTTTGTATGCCTCCGCATACATATTCAGCAGCTGCGGAGCCCGTTGTTCTGCATAAGTTTTATAACATTCACTCGGCAGCCCATCCACCCCTGCCTCTTTCCCATTTGGCAATGATAAAATTGCATCCTCCACTGTCATGGGCTGTGTTAAGTACTCTCTTTGGCCAAGGGACAGCCAGCCCATAGCTACATCGTCCAGATACCTGGCTTCATCGTTATCCCGTGCCTCTGGCCTAGGTCCATATAGCTGGGAGTACTCCGAAAAAGCTGCCAAGATTTCAGGTGTCAAGTACCTTGGAGGTGAGTCATGGCATACAATTTCCGCTATGTGTACCTGCGCCTTTGGCTCTGCCAGCTTAGAGGCAAGCGAGCGCCCCGGCCGTCCCCCCTCCCCATATCGTCGAGCCTCTCATCTTCTAGGCCTGTTCCGCACTTCTTGCTTAGCAATTTCCACATGTTCCGATATTAGCTCCCGTATCTGCGCTACTTTATCCCCTGATGGACGTTATGCATATTGTCGCTCTGTCGCTCTAGAGTGTGCAGTTTACTTTCTATATCTTGCAATTTATTCCGTAAACATTTCAGCACTCCTGCTTGTATTCCCATGCACTCCACTGGTATTGTGACTTTAAAAGCCTCCCAATTTAGCCCAGCATCTGACACGAACCTTTGTTTTCCTGGAAAAAATGTGTGATAGCGAAACCAATAAATTTCCAAAAGACAGGGTCTAGCAATGACGGAGGTTGTAACCTCCATTAGAAAGGGGGTCTGACCTGTGTGGGAACCTCCTGTCGAGTAGCACAGGGCAGTGGTCTGTAAATGTACGAGCCAAGTGCGAAACTCCCACCACCCATGTGCACATCTCTCTTAAGACCACCCAATAGTCTAAGCGCGACCATGTGCCTTGTACTGAGGATATATTTGTCCCCTGCCTCCCATCAGGATGTTGAAGCCTCCATATATCCACCAACCACTTGGTTTCCATAAAGTCCCTTATAATACCAGCTGAGTGTTTACCATGCCAGGCTGTCGTAGCAGAGCGATCCAGCTGAGAATACATTCAAGTCACCCCCCCCCCCCCATATCACCATGGATGGAGGGAGAGCCCCCGCCCGCCTTCATATCTCATTATAAAAAGCAGGGTCATCTACGTTAGGACAATTAGTATTCACGATTATCACCCTTGATCCACCTAAGTAACCTTGGATCAGGCGGAATCTACCCTGTCCATCCGTTTCAGTGTGTGTTACAGTAAATGGGGTTCCCTTCTTAACTTAACTAGTAGTAGCACCCCTCCAGAATAGGAGGAGTATGACGAAGCCACTCTAACAGCCGCCCATTTTTTTGTTCTGGTCGGCGTGCCTGGTGAGGTGCGTCTCTTGTAGGAGTGCTACTTGCACATGGTGTCGGTCGAAGAACGCCACCACTTGCCTTATTTTCTTGGGGTAGTTTAAGCCTCGAACATTCCATGTTAATAGTCTAATCATCCCCCCTTGCCTTGACATTGCAGTGCAATGTTCCCGCCATTTGTAGGAGCTGTCCCTCCATCTCGCATGGGCAGTGAAAGTGCCACCGCGCTGCCTGACATGTACTACATTCGCCCAGAACCCCAGCCAATTAACCCTCTCCCACCCAATTCAGCACCCCCAACTTGCTCAAGCCATCCCTGTACGACAATCCTGCATACAAAAACAGATCAACATTTAACATCTTTTGTGGGGTACACCCGCCAGGGGTCGCTAGTGCCTAAATTCCCTCCTGGTAACTAGGGGAGGTGGCCAGCTGTGTGCTGTTATACGGTACTATCAAGCAGTCTTTAACTCTGCGACAAGTCATATCCATACCTGATCCCCCCATTCATGACATAGTCACTTTCACTTGTCCTGGCGCCGTGGCAGTTCGTCCCTACAATTTTCCTGCAGGTGGCTGTAGCTCGCTCTAAACTCTGACCACCCATCCGCCCGCCCCATGTTCATTTAACTTGGCTAGTCCCCATCAGAGGCCTTCTCTCCTGATTTGCCTGCATGTTCTCGTCGGTTCCTTGACATTGTCTTGACGTATTCCATTGCTGTTATCGGGGAGTTAAAAATGTGTGTCTCCTCCCCATCCATGATTCGTAGGCGGGCCGGGTAGAGCATTGCATATTGCACATGGGCTGCCTGTAGCTTTTTCATCACTGGCAGGAATTCACCTGCCTGTACCGAGGCGGTGAAATCCAGATATAACGCTATGTCATTACCTTTGTAGTTGATGGTCTGCTTTTCCCTTGCAAGACGTAGCACTGTATCTCGATCTCTATAATTATGCAATTTAACTATTATTGGTTGTGGTTGTGCTCCAGCGATAGTTCTCGTCATAAGTGACCTGTGTGCTCTTTCAACAGTTCGGACCGTAGACAGGTGTTCAGGGCCAAAAACCTTCTCGAGCATCATTTCGATGTAGACCTCCAGTTTACCAGTGTTCATCTTTTCATGCAGCCCAGTTATTCGGAGATTGTTGCGCCGTGACCGAGCCTCCAAGTCCTCGTTCTTGGCCTGGATCACCGCCAACACCTTCTCCATTTTGAGGCATTCGGATTTAACTAATTGTAGTCTGTCCTCTTTATTGGATATGCGCTGTTCAGCTTCTCCCAGTCTGGCCCCTTGTTTGTCTAATTTTGCCACCGGTTGGTCCATTCGCATGTTTAAAGAGTCGATTTTCCCATCAATTGATTGTAGGCTGGTCTGCATTGCCAACAGCGTTGCCTCCAGTGTGGTAAGGCCTTTCTCCTGTGGCTCCAGTTCGGAATCCGCGTGCTCTTCTTGTCGTGCTCTGGTAGGTTTCCGTGCTTTGAAGTTAAGCTGTGTCTTCTGTTTTCCCCATAGTGCTAGTGGGGTCATGCTCCCAGACTCTGGATCCGAGCAGTGCCGCATTTTATGTGCCAGGCCTTCACAATATACAGTTTACAGTGCCAAACGCTGTACGTAAAGCTTTGGTTTTGTGCTCACCAGTGTAAAGTCAAGAGCACTTTCGCCACCCCCTGGCTCAACTGTATCAGCCCAGTCTAGCATCTCGGTCCTCTGTACCTTCTTTGCCTGTGGGGTTACTGCACTAGACCACTCCCACCTTCACATTGTTCTCAGCCCCCTCTGCACCGGTCACAGCAGTTCAATCCGTGGGCCTGGCTATATATTCAGGAACAGTCCCTCTGCAACGTATATATCCACTGTGGGGCAGGGCTCTTTCCCGGTAACCATCAGTCTGCTCCCCTCTGCACATTTCAGCAGCGCCCGCTCTGCCCCAGTTCCAACTCACGGCATTCACAGCTCGGGGATGACCAGCCTGCTTTCCCCCTACCGGGCCTGCCACCATCCACTTGCTGTCCCGCCACCATGTCTCATAGACTTTCCCAGCCCCTCGGCCTCCAATCGGATTCGCCGATATATTCCTCCGGCCGCGGCCATCCACGGCTGCACAGACGGGCCTCACTGCCCCGCTGTAGGCCACTCAGTCTTAACGATTCGCTCCGCTCGTTGCAGACGCAGCCAAATGATTTACCGGTGAGGGGAACTTACCCCAAGCTATGCCGCCGGATGTCCGCCCCACCAGCCACTGTTATGCAGCGTCCATGTGTCTGGCTCCGTCTGCCCAGTCGGGTCGCCGCAGACCTGAGCGCTTCAGGCGGCCGCCTTGTTGCTTCGCAGCCTGCCGATCCCTCCTCACTCCACCTCCTGCAGCGGCTAATGTCATGGATTTCGTCAAGCTAGTCAGTCTGGGCAGCTTGGGAATGCGGGGTCCACTGCTTTCCGGCTTCAATGGTGTCCTGTAGCAAGGATAATGAACTGATTTATACACCCGGCCGGCAGAGCTACACTGTGCAGCCATCTTGCCGCCAGCACACTAGCCTGTTATCACGCATTTCTTGAAGACATTATTACGTACTTTTTTTATTCTCTGTCCTGATTCTATTCATAGGGTGAATATACTTACTGCAACTTTGAAATTTGATGTGCACTTTTGATGCATACCCCAGTTTAGATACATTTTATATTCTACTTTTCTTCATCCAAATTTAAGGAAAATTTAGAACAAGTTTCCATATATTTTATCACTTGCAGAGACAGAGTATAGTGGTAAAACCACATAATCCAGTATATAAACCGTCTACCATTACCACTAGCTAATGGGTGCCAGTCATTTACAAACTGAAGGTGTGCCACCAGAGACTGACTGCATTACCAAGCGAATAAGTGACTGGATGTGTGCAACCAGACGCTGACCAGACCATATAATAACTAAGAGCTTGCAATAAACTTTTGTGGAAGGCATAATACCCTCAAGGTTCTGCCACCAAGATGCCAATTTCAAGAGAAGTGCAATCCCGCCCCCGTATCGCTAGTGGACCACCAAACTCCCACTATGTGAGGATCAAGTAGTTCCTTTTTCCATCAAATTAGGAGATGACCTTGCGGATCAGACAGATGGCTATTGAAAGCGCGCCATTTGACAAAGCGCGCCATTAGGGCCCGGCACCCTGGGGTCCTAACCCCTCCCATCTTTGAGCGCTGGGGTAGCCCGATTGGTGACCGGCTTTGGGAACCACTTCAGGGGGAGGGAATGACGTGTTTCCGGCCTGGGCCGGCAATTGAGGGTGGGTGGAGGGAGTCAGGGGAGCTGGTGGTGAAATCTTTGTGTACCTGAGACTTCAGAACAGGACAGGAGGCAAGCTCTACTTCAAGCCCTTGGAGATCTTCCTCAAGCAGGGAACACAGCACACAGCAAAGTCCGTGTCCTTTCCTTGGCATTAACAGCCACTGCAGGCCAACCCCAGACAGCACACAGCAAAAGGGCAGTACTTCTCCCTCAGTTTCTCCAGCTCTTTTCCTTGGCAAAGATTCCTCTTGAATTCCAAAAATGATCTAAAGTTCTGAGGTCTGGGCCCCAATATTTATACCGCATTTCTCTTTGTTCCCTTGTGGCAGAGAGGCTCTGTGGTCAGTCAAAACCAGTTCTGTCCTCTCTGGTCCAGAATCCCATCAGGAAGTGGAGACAGCATTGTGTAAGGCAGACCAGGCCCATTCAGGTGCAAGGAAATCTCCTCCCCCTACTTTAAATGCAGCTCAGGTCTATTCAAACCAGGCCTGACTCATCCAGGAAAGGCAGGACACTCCTCAACTCCCCCAGTGACTGTCACTACAAAGCCAGACAGTCAACACACAACCCAGCAGAGACACACAGGATGGCTAAGCAAGAAAATACCCACCTTCTAAAAGAGTTATTTTCAAACACAGAATGGAAACATCATCCTCACTAAAAGATGCATATTTATATTCTGAGTTCACGCATACTAAACTTTATCTTCCTATCTTGTCCCAATGGAAACTTATATTTATAAGAGGTTATAAATAAACTCCCATTCTATCATATGGTATAGATAGCCTTTCAATAGTGAAAAACGAAATTCACTGTAGTTCACTATCAGGATATGTTACGCACATCAGGACATGTCCTAACTTTCACATACACTGCACCCTGCCCACAGGGGTACCTTGGGCCTACCTTAGGGATGACTCACATGTAAGAAAAGGGAAGTTTAGGGTCTGGCAAGTGGGTGCACTTGCCAGGTCGACATGGCAGTAGAGACTGTGCGCAGACACTGCAGTGGCAGGTCTGAGCCCCCTATGAAAGGCTGCTTGTGTGGATGGCACAATCAGTGCTGCAGGCCCACTAGCAGCATTTGACTTACAGGCAATGGGCCCACACAGTGCACTATACTAGGGACTTAGTGGTAAGTCAAATAAGCCAATCATGGAAACACCAATCCACATTCACAATTCACAGCGGGAGCACTTGCACTTTGGCACTGGTCAGCAGTGGTAAAGTACCCAGAGCATCTAGACCAGCAAAAACAAAATACAGCACACAGCAAAAATACAGGAGGTAAAGGCAAAAATACAGGGGAAAACCATGCCAAGGATGCCAGGTCTAACAGGGAGAAATAAGAAATGCTCCATATTTACAAAGATATGGAGCATTTATGCTCTTTCCTTGCACTGGCGCAGTGTGTGGAGTCTAGCACCACTCCAGGCACCCTTCCACCATAGTGCAAGGGTGCCTGCATTTCAGGCAGGATTGTTTTTGTGCAGTAAGGCCCACCTTCCTGCACAAAAACAATCCTTAGAGGCACTGTCCTCTTTCTACGTATGCTGCACAATGCAGCACATATGGAAAGAGTAAATAACGAGAAGAAATAGATATATTTCTCCTTGTTACACCTCACTTGGGAAGGCGTAGCATTTTGACATATTCCCAGGGTTACAAATCTTTGAAATCTGGGAATGCACCTAAATCCATGAGTCGATGCATGGGAGCACCCATGCTCCAACCATGAAATGTCTCTCAAATTGAAATGTAACTTAACCCAGCACAAGCAGCTGCCTTGCATTACATTTCTTTACGAAGCCATGCAAGACCACACAATTCAGGTTATTAAAATAGTACTGAGGCCTTTGCATTGTCTTTGCATTGCCTTGCATGATGCAAGTGTGGTAAATAAAATACCGGACTGAATTTCATACGGAATCTTAAAATAAAGTAAAATAGCTCAAAATAACAAGAGGCAGAATCCGTGGTATAAGAGGTTTTCTAAATGGGCTTTATTCCATTCAAAATGGCCGACTCGAGTCGCGGCCTTCAGGTTCCGTCACCACGAGGGTTCAGGAAGTGAAGTACAATACTTTATTGACAGACATGTATTTTTATAATAAGTGCATTACAATGAAACGAATGTAGAAGGCGTAACATTTGATAAGAAAAGTGACAAAATAGGTACGTAATCGAAACTAGGCGTAATAAGGAATAAAAGAAACATGATTGGTTAGGATTATCAGACATAGGTGGATCTATAAGATAATACTTGGCATAGATGCGCGCGCAGCAGCATGACGTGTAATTGACGTGCAACTAGGGGGTGAAGGGGACTTGACATTTAGCTCTACATGTGGAGACGAGAAGTCTGGGGGGTCAAGTCAACCTAATCCCAAATCATATCTACCATCCTATGTTTGGAGAACTATGTTATCCACAAGGAAGGACTCTCGGACAGAATCTATTCTATACTAACTGTGTGTGCGTGTACAAGCGTCTAAGTGTCTATATGAGATGCGAGGGGCAGAAAACTTTCCATGGCAGCAGGGCTATGAATCACTTGCAGGAGGACGGAAAGGCTGAGTCCTTTGCTTGTGAGCTAAGGAAATGTTTACCTAAATCACTAGACAGGAATGCATCGGCTGAAGAGCAAAATAGATAATTCGAAGGTGAAATACAGCTTCTTGGCAGGCATGCGAAAACTGGCCGAGGCAGGCACCGTTAGCTGCACAGGGAGTAGGACAAAGTTCATGGATACAGATGCGAGCTCAAGCTGAAGCTGTCAAAGACAGAGAGCAGGGAAAGGCTTTGAGGACAGAATCGGGCCTACTTGCCTGAACTGTAAAAATGTAGTAACTTAGCCATATAAAGTCGGTGGCCTTTCATACTTAGGAATCGAATATCCAGCCCATCGATGGCGGATCTGACAGAGAACATGTCGACGGTAGACACACATATGTTTGCGTCTTAGAAACTGGAACTGGAGGGAACATACATGTACTTGTAACATGCATATAGAACCGTTGGGGTCCAAGATAGGGGACATAACTGATCAGGAAAATCCACATTTCCACATTCCCTCCTTGTCCCCTTCTTGCCCTTCAAGAGACATCAATCTTCATTATTCCATCGATTTGCTCATGGAGCATCATTTCTTCTTCCTTCTTCTTCCGGCATTCTGAACGAGAACTGTGATATGGAATGCATGATGTGGCACACAGACCACAAATCGCTGGTCCACATTGCAGACATAAACAACAACTGAAGAGCATAAGAAGGCCAATACCTAGGAAGGATAGAACTCTCCATCCCCAGGCTGATATCATATTCCAAAACCACCCGGACCACGTCCAAGTGCCTGGATTCTCGTGTATCTGGCTTACAATCTTATGAAGTCGTGTTATAGCTTTATATACAGATGGCGAATTTTCTGGTATGAATATGCAGCAGCTGGATCCGATGACCCTGCAAGCTCCGCCCCTATCGGCCAGGATGACGTCAAGGACAAGACGATTCTGGAGAACAACAATTCTCATCACTGATTGTTCCTCTGTCAGATTGCCTAGGGCGGCTATAGTCTCGTTTACTACAGCTTCAAGAGTCTTGGTTAGTCTACGTATCAGCTTACTATTTGATATTGTACCTATATAGGGAAAGATACCTTTATTGAAATCTACATACTTGTCCCATGCCGTCTCAGTATAATCGACAACTGGGAGATCTCTACGCTCTCTTTTATGTACTAAATGAACATTTCGATAATAATCAGGAGGAGCTAGGAAAACAGGTGGCAGAAGGAATGCTATGTAACAGGTACCATCCCAATCTAGAGGCAGACGCATATATGCCGTCTGACCACATATAAAGTAAGAATGGCGAGAAGCTCTAAATGAAGATTTACCTTGATCGCTATATTCTACTATAGTAACGCATTGGCTATGGCCCATATGTATGGAACCAACTTTTCTCACACATAATTCACCCTTAACTGGAAATACTGACATAGTGGGCAGAATTAGTTCAACTTCGGATTTGACATTCAAAATCATAAGATTAGGCGTAAAATTACCTAATTTATACACTTCATTTTCTAAATCAGTTCCTGTTCTACTGGGGTGACCCTCCTTATTAGGGTGACAGACTTTGAATAAAACTAGATTCAGATTTCCCCATATCCAATGTTGTTGATAAACTGCTGTGTCTGGGTCTATGGAATTTAATAAACTAAACCATGCTCCACAGGAGCCATTGTGTGTGAACGGATGTGGAAAGAAAGGCAGAACTCCTTTGTTATTCTGATAGGGAGGAAGTCGGCCACACACCCAACAATTGGTGGCATTACTAGTCTGATGGGAATGATGTAACATACTAATGAATGTGTTATTACGCAGCGCAAGTCTATAGGACAACTCATGTGGGGGTAAGTCACTAAAAGAATGTTCATCAGTTATATTGAAAGCACGTTTAGAAACAGGATAATACATATGCAACAATATACTTGCAGTAACTATTAAAAAACTCAAGGAAAACAAAATTAATAAAGTCACAATACAGTGGTTACGCAGTAATTTACAATAAGCATGTCGTTTCACTATGATTCTGGACTCTACATGATTCAGACCTAAGGGATACATGTCGGGACAGATTCAACCGCTTCACCTTGGAGAGGACTTAAACAATCAAATCGTCCGACAGTTTAGATCTGGACCTGAGTTTCTGCTTATAGAGTTCGGTGCTACTGGCCTCAGCCAAAGGTAGCTTTGAGTCAATGGGGGAAGACACACGGGAAGTACTGTTTGTGTCAGGAGGAAGTCCATGAAATTTCTTTATATGGCTGGAATGCACCCATCCTTTTCTTCCTTCGATCTTCACAGCTGTTCTGGTCGTCAGCAGGACCAACTTAGGAAGCCTCCACCTTGGCTCCAGTTGGGTTTTCCGATCAAAATTTCTGATGAGAACATAATCACCGGGAATTACGTCATGAGGTTTCACCTCGGTGTTGTCGGGAAAAGCTGCGACTACCTGTGAACGACAAGATTGTAGTGCAGACATCAAGGAAGCCAGGTAATCTGTCAGCATATTACAGTCAACATCAGTTATTTTACGGGGTATAGGCGTCCCCCACATATTCGGTGGTCTACCAAAGATCACTTCATAAGGGGATAGCCCTGTTCGAGAGTGTGCTACCATTCTCATGTAGAATAGCGCAACTGGTAAGGCTACTATCCAGTCCACACCTTTTTCCTGACATATTTTAGACAATCTGATTTTTAAAAGTTGATTATGTCGTTCCACGAGACCTGCTGCCTCGGGGTGTCGGACACAGTGGAATTTCCACTGATATCCCAACAAAAGTGAGACATGTTTCATTAATTCGGATGAGAAAGGCTGGCCGTTATCTGAATATACAACACGTGGTAAACCGTACCGTGGGAAGAATTCTCGAACTAGCTGCTTGGCAGTAGTCGGGGCAGTGTAATCTGATACGGGATACGCCTCTGTCCAACGGGAGAGAGCGCAAACAACTACAAGAACATATTTGAATCCTCGACAACGTTCCATCTGAATATAATCCATCTGGAGGACTTCAAAAGGATGGTCAGGAGGCTGAAATCCACCCTGCTCTACGGGAACACTCTTTCCTGGATTAAACTGACAACATATCATACAGGTACGAACTTTTTGTTTAGCTGCTGCTCGTAAATGTTTGTTGAACCAAATGTGCTGAATGCTGTCTAGCATAGCCTTCTCTCCTAAATGTGCTGGACTGTGAACTGTAGCTATAATGGCTTGAACCATGGAATCAGGGAGAAACCATACAGATTTCTCCTTCGTCATCCATCCTTGATCTGTCTGGATCCCTCCTAGTTCAGTCCACTTCTTTATTTCTTCTGCTGTGGCATGTGTCTGTATGTCAATTACGTCAAGTGCGGGATCCTTAATTGTCATACACTGTGTTGGTGTCTGAACTATTGGCTTTGTCATGTCTAATGTGCGATTCTGAGCAGTCTGTTTAGCTGTTCTGTCAGCTAAATCATTGCCTTGAGAAATGGTATCAGTAACCTTCGTGTGTGCTTTACATTTCATAATCGATATAGCAGTGGGTAGATGTATTGCGTCTAACAAAGCATGAATGAGGGGTCCGTGCTGAATGTGGGCACCATGGGAGGTTAAATAACCTCTCTCTCGCCACAGCACGCCGAAGTCGTGTACAACTCCGAATGCATAACGTGAGTCAGTGTATATATTAACTTTCTTATTTGTGGCTTGAATACAGGCTTGTGTTAGAGCAATAAGTTCTGCTGCTTGGGCTGACAAAGTATCTATACAATTTGTCTCAATAACTTCAGTGTCTGTTGTGACTGCATACGCGGCCACTAAGTCTCCTGTACTTGCTCTCATGCATGATCCGTCTACATACAACGTCAGGTCTGGATCTAACAATGGAACGTCTGTCAAGTCTTGTCTAGGTTTCGTCTTTATTTCAATGATTTCAACACAATCATGAGCTAGTGGGTCTGTTCCAATTACAGGTAATAGTGTAGCAGGATTCAATGTATTACACCGTCGGATCTCTATGTGTGGTTGAAACAATGTCAGTTCATAACCGGTAAGTCTTGCTATGGTCAAGTGTTGTGTTTGTGTTCGGTTCACAAGAACCTCTACTGCATGTGGTACTTGTACTGTCAATGGGTGTCCTAATACTATGGCATCGCTTTGTCTGATTGCTAAAGCTGTCGCTGCCACTGATTTCAGGCATGCAGGCAAAGCCTGAGCTACGGGATCTAATGTACTGGAAAAATAAGCACATGGCTTGCGTGATCCTGCTTGATCCTGAGTGAGTACTGACAAGGCAGTACCTTCGCGTTCTGTAACAAAGAGTGTAAAATGTTTGCTATAACATGGTGTTGCTAAAACAGGTGCTTGACATAAAGCTTTCTTTAAACTTTCAAAAGCTTGTGTATGTTCCTGAGTCCAAGGGAGAACAGTCGATGTGGCTGCCTCCTGTGTGGTTAACTGAATGAGTGGTTTTGCTAGAAATGCGTACTGAGGGATCCACTGCCTACAATATGAAGTGAGGCCTATGAAAGCCCGCACCTCCTTCTGTGTCTGGGGTATTGACATGTTAGCAATTAACTGGATGCGATCTGGTGTAAGCTGCCTTCCCTCCTTGGACAGCGAGTGACCAAGATAAATAACTCGCTGAACACAGAATTGCAGCTTAGAAGGGGACACCTTGTGCCCCTTGTCGGCTAGGAAATGTAAAACTGTCAGAGAAGCCTTTTCACATTCTGGCTCGCTTCTCGCGGTGATCAGCAGATCATCGACATATTGAAGCAGTGCAGTATTGACTGGCATGTGGATACTGTCAAGTTCTCGTTTCAGTGCTTGGCTGTAGATGCTGGGGCTTTCTGTAAATCCTTGGGGAGCGCGTGAGAATTTAAAGCTGCGCCCATTTAAACTAAATCCGAACAAGTATTGGCTTTCCGGATCTATTGGGACGCTGAAAAAGGCATTCTTGAGATCGATTACAGTAAAGAATGTTGCTTCGGAATCAATTGCTGTCAATAATGATGATATATCAGGGACCACAGGAAATTGTGGCACAATACACTTGTTTAGTTCACGCAAATCAATAACCAATCGGTACACTGGTGGGGCAGTAGGATCAGTTCGTTTAAGAATCGGAATTATCGGTGAATTACATATATTGGAGTCTGTTTCTACAACTACTCCCTGGGTAATCAGCTCATCAATGATTTTCAACAAAGCCACTACAGCATCATGCGGTAACTTGTATTGTCGCATTCGTGGTAGTACCACTCCTGCTTTCAATGTAACTCGATAGGGTGTAATGTTCATGCAGCCAACATCCGTAGGGCCTTGTGCCCATAGATGTACTGGTAAAGTCTGTAGTCGGGGATCCATGTCTCTAGACACATAGTGACCTTTAAAATCACGCAAAAACAACCTTACTCCTTCCGGAGAACAACATATTATGGCTCCTAGTGCTTTCAGAGTTTTAATTCCTAACAGATTTTCTGGGCATGATTTAGTAAGCAATAAATCTGTAGTTCGTGTCAAAGGTCCTATCGTAAGTGGTAGAGGCTGTGATACTTCATTAACAATAGGTTTTCCCGAAAAACCAAGGGAAACATTTTGAGAGCCTGAGAGGGGTGCCCCTGGAACTTCACTACGTTTTATTGTTGTTCGACTTGCCCCTGTATCGAGTAAGAATTTTCTATTTTGACCTAATAATTCACTATGTACATAAGGTCCTTCTTGATCTACAGGAATCTCGATGAGCGGTAAGTCAACTTCCCTCTCTAGGCTGGTTCATGCGTGATGCTGATATTCAGGGTATTCATACTGTGCAGTCTGATACATTTGTCGTGTTGTGGTTTGTGTGGCAGTAGCAGGCAACGGTGGTGTAGCTGGCACAAACTGTATGGGTTGCTGTGAGGCTGGCATGGACTGTTGCTGAACTGGCATGGACTGTCCATGCTGCATAGCTCCTTGTTCATTCTGATCTTGTCTAACTAATCGTGGTCTCTCTTTTGCAATACCTGTAGCTATATTACGTTTCAGGACTGGACAATCATGTACATAATGGCCTAGTTGTTTACAGTAATTGCAGGTTCCTTTTACAGGAACTGCGGAATCACCAGAATGTGTCACACCCTTTTTGTGACCATCTGCTGGTACTGTCTGAGAAACTAGCATTTTCATTTTTGTATCCTTCATGCGTCTATGCTCGTGTTCTTGTTCATCCCTAATTCTATTGTGATGATACTGTAACATTTGTAGCATTTGCGACGGAGTGTTACTTTGCCAGGTACTCTCGAATTTCAATATTCTATTCTTCACTGGGGGCAATGCATTTTCCACTAATTTTGTCACAAATAAATGTGGATATGAGTCACTACTTGCTTTTATACCACTATTTATACCAAAACATTTTTCAAATCGGGCATAATAATCGCTTGTGTCTTCATCTTGCTTTTGTTTGCAGGCTGTGATTGCACCCCAATCTTCCTTTTTTGTAGTTAATAAACGTGGCAGTACCTGTACTAGTAAACCTGGTAACAGTTTAACTTTATCCCCGAGCCCCGAACCTGCAGTTCGGCCCCTTTCTTCCTCTGCTAATGCTGTCCAGTCTATCTTTTGGTCTCCTACTTCCCACTCTTTTTCTTTCAGTTTTTCATAAATGCCAGCAGGCAAAAGCACCTTTAATATCGTCATAATATCAGGAAAGGTGTACTCTCCCATCAGTAACATGTCTTTAATTTCTCGGTGGAAACCCGCTGGGTCTTTGTCATGACTAGGTACTACTTTCTTCATTTCTAATAATTCCATTTTTGATATGGGTGTGTAAACAAATACACGGTGAAACTCATTGTCTTCGCCTTTTATTGGGTGCACTTCTCGTAAAGGATTTTGTCTATCCATATAGTACGGTGCTCTTTCTCTGCGGGGCAGGGAGAGAGAATCTGGATTTACAAAAAGGACATACTGCTTACGTGACACTAATATCTCTTTAATTAGCTTGTTACTAGAACCTCTCCATCTGTTTGTGAGTAGTTCCGTTAATATATCAGGTAAAGGACCAGGGTCAGCATGTTGGCTCTTATATAATATGAGGAGTTGCTGAATCATATAGATTCCAGCTAAGCGTTGTTCATCTGTACTGAGATTAAAAAACGTGTGTGCTACGGTCTCATCACCGTATTTTTCAGGACTGTCAATCCAGTGAACGGCTGATCTGGCTAATTCTTGCTCATCCATGGAATCGAGGAGGTGGTAACCCCTTCGTTCTCGTAGTATCTTATCTGCGGCTTGAAACAAATGTTCAGGAGATTTCAGATTTATTACAGGCGTCGGATACGTTCTGCTATTATTCGGGCATACAGAATGTATTGGATCAGGAAAACATCTAGCATTATCACAGGATCTTCCTCTGCCTACATAGGCTATGGTCTCTGACTGTCTTGCGGAATTCCCTGATTCGGACACTTCATCTTGCTCAAACTCGTCTGTTCCCAATCTTTCTTCACGAATACGCTCTATTTCTTTACGGATTTTTCGGCACATGGCTATTATACAATTTTGTTTATCGTGTCTCCCTTCCGATATATTCTGACTCCATCTTGTAAGAATAAGCATTGCATTCGGGTCTACCCCCGGACGATCTTGATTTCTGATCACACAGTTTATGAGGAAACGTAACAGTTCCCCCTGTATTTCTACTTTCTGGAATTCCATAGCTCTGTTAATACATCCTGGATCTCGTCCTGTTTGAACAAAATGATATATGTTATCCAGATGCGTAGTCATTCCTGGTAACCTTGCTAAATACTCTGCGGCTCGTCTGATACGTAATGATGCCAGGACCATTTCGTCCTCTTTACCGACCACGGGGTCATATCTACAATTAACAAGGAGTTCCTTAAGCGTACGTTCATTTACGAATTTTGGTGTACGTGAATGTGCTGACTCTTGAAAGACAAGTTTATTTATTCTAGGTGGTGTAAAAGTACTGCTAGCACCTCCCGTGGCCCTATCTGGGGCGTCGGGTGCGAATGGGTTCGTTGAACGTGACACAGCAACTATGGGTGTCGATACCTCTGTAGAGTCGACTGCGGAGACAGATGCGGAAACAGATGTGCTTGCCGACGCTTGTGTCGGAACTTGCTGTTGCACGGGGACAGATACCTGATCCTGACGTTGAACCCCTCCGCCAGACGGTCTATGTGGTGTGGCGTTAGCATACTCGGGAGCTGCGTCATCTAGATATGAGGAAAGAAAAACATCTTCTGCGGTTCTGGGATGCCCTTTTGGATGTACCTTAATTGGAAATAATGGGGGTGGCAAGTCCTTTGGTATCTCTGGAGCAGCCTTAGGTAATCCTTCGGCTAGTAGGGGATACATACCATTCATAAGAGCATTTCTTTGTCTATTTACTTGTTCTGATTTCACTCGGATACCTTCCTCAATTAATAGATTTTCTTGAACTTTATTTGAACTTTCTTTACTCCTCTCTTCTTGTCTACGTGCTTTTTCTGTTCGTCTATGAGATTCTTTACGCCATAACTCAACAGCGTCTTTCTGTGACTGTCTGACCTTTCTTTTCCATAACTCTTCCTCCACTTTCATGATGCACTCTGCATCCCAGGTTCCCGCTATGGGCCACCTTTGACTTTCCGGTAATCCCTTGGTATAATCTACCCATAGATCAAGAAACAATATGGCATCTAAGCCATGTTTATGGTACATAAAATGCCCTGGAGTGTCCCTAGGAGGAATAGGAACTGCTTCTTCAAGCACCCCTTTTCTGGTAGTAATCTGTCTTAACTTCGAGAAGAGCGGCATATTGACAACTGATCTGATACTTACTCTTGAACTTACTTAATATGAAAAAAACACAATAATGAACGGTGAACAATGAACAATCATTCATACCACAATATGCAAGACATTTCTGACTACTTTAAACATTAAACATTAAACATTTTAACAATGATCGACAATGATGACAGTCTGCCTAACTAATCACCACGCTGAATTCTTGACAATAACTGAATACTTCGGAATACTTGATATACTGCTAAACAGTACATATACACTGCTAAACAGTGCAGACCGGATTTGTGTACCCAAATCCGTCTTGACCGGCACAACCTATGTGCGCGTCAACACGCCTCCCCGGCGATGGTACTCACCGAGTAGCTCCTTGAAACGGAAGGCCTCAGAGAATGGACAGGACTCGATGACTGCGGACAGCGGACCCTCTGGACATCGGGATTTCGGAAAACCTGGTGGGCCTCTGTATACCTCGGATCTTGCTCTCTCAGCTAGGCTCTGGTCGGGATACTTCGCACTTCTCACCGCCTCGTCTGGGTTGATCGCAGCCTCAGTCGCCCCCGCTTGACCGGAGGGAGCTTACAGGAAATCCTGCTGGTACGCGTTTATGGTCCGTCCAGCTGTGGCAGGAGACCGGGCCTGCAACGCACCGCCGGCGCGTGAGATGAGAAAGTGTCCCTATTCGGGCGCCATTATGTGGTAAATAAAATACCGGACTGAATTTCATACGGAATCTTAAAATAAAGTAAAATAGCTCAAAATAACAAGAGGCAGAATCCGTGGTATAAGAGGTTTTCTAAATGGGCTTTATTCCATTCAAAATGGCCGACTCGAGTCGCGGCCTTCAGGTTCCGTCACCACGAGGGTTCAGGAAGTGAAGTACAATACTTTATTGACAGACATGTATTTTTATAATAAGTGCATTACAATGAAACGAATGTAGAAGGCGTAACATTTGATAAGAAAAGTGACAAAATAGGTACGTAATCGAAACTAGGCGTAATAAGGAATAAAAGAAACATGATTGGTTAGGATTATCAGACATAGGTGGATCTATAAGATAATACTTGGCATAGATGCGCGCGCAGCAGCATGACGTGTAATTGACGTGCAACTAGGGGGTGAAGGGGACTTGACATTTAGCTCTACATGTGGAGACGAGAAGTCTGGGGGGTCAAGTCAACCTAATCCCAAATCATATCTACCATCCTATGTTTGGAGAACTATGTTATCCACAAGGAAGGACTCTCGGACAGAATCTATTCTATACTAACTGTGTGTGCGTGTACAAGCGTCTAAGTGTCTATATGAGATGCGAGGGGCAGAAAACTTTCCATGGCAGCAGGGCTATGAATCACTTGCAGGAGGACGGAAAGGCTGAGTCCTTTGCTTGTGAGCTAAGGAAATGTTTACCTAAATCACTAGACAGGAATGCATCGGCTGAAGAGCAAAATAGATAATTCGAAGGTGAAATACAGCTTCTTGGCAGGCATGCGAAAACTGGCCGAGGCAGGCACCGTTAGCTGCACAGGGAGTAGGACAAAGTTCATGGATACAGATGCGAGCTCAAGCTGAAGCTGTCAAAGACAGAGAGCAGGGAAAGGCTTTGAGGACAGAATCGGGCCTACTTGCCTGAACTGTAAAAATGTAGTAACTTAGCCATATAAAGTCGGTGGCCTTTCATACTTAGGAATCGAATATCCAGCCCATCGATGGCGGATCTGACAGAGAACATGTCGACGGTAGACACACATATGTTTGCGTCTTAGAAACTGGAACTGGAGGGAACATACATGTACTTGTAACATGCATATAGAACCGTTGGGGTCCAAGATAGGGGACATAACTGATCAGGAAAATCCACATTTCCACACAAGGACAATGCAAAGGCTTCATAAATATGGGCCTGTGTTTTGTGAATCAGTAGTTGTGACCAGACCTTTTTTTCTATGTCACCATAGTGAATGGTATATATGTGCATGCATGCAGCTCATGTGGTAAATGCATTGTGTGTATGAGTGAACCAAAGTAATGGAGACTTGTTGGTTCCATTTTGGAAGCCTCTGGTCTCTTTCTGTGCACAAGATGGAGGTATGCTTGTTTTTCTGGACTGTGGAAGTGCATCGCTGACTTTCCTGAAGATGGGGATAGGAGACCTAGACATTGAAATGGAGAAAGAGGAGACAAGGCTCCTTTAGAAATTTGATTAGGTCCATTTGCTGAGAGGTGCTGTTGATTAGTCTTCCTGAGCACTGCCATTTGGTAGATGGTGGGGGTAAAGGGTTGGACTGCAGTCACTATTGTTCAGAGTGAGAAGGGTCCTTAAGGTAAGGGCAGCCTTTTACTTCTTTCCTGATCACTGTTCAGTGCAGTCAGGTGCAAAAAGATTGCACCTTTTTATTCCTCTGTTATGGGTACTCGAGGCTGGAGGCGATCCTTCTGTGAGAAGCATCACTCTACTCAAAGGCTGTATCTAGAAAACAGCCTGGAGAGGACACATGAAAGAGAACCCCCCCTCCCCCCAACCAGTTTTGAAAGTGCAGACACCGAATCTACATCCCTTGGGTGCTTTGAATGTATAAAACTGGGAGCCACTGCCTTGTTCCAGTTCTGAGTTATCTTTGAACAAGGAAGGGAGTGCTCCGCAGAGTACTCAGAGGAGTCCTGTGCAACCAAAGGTTGTGTCTGCCTCACAACCAGATTCCCAGAGGTGAGAGGGCTTCATCTAGAATCTTACCTGGAAGGAAAGGAAAAGGCAAGCTGTTCCCCTGTCTTGAAGCGTCTGAAGGCCAACCTGCCTGCTGATAGAAGAAAGAAGCCTGCTTATCTTACGGAAGCTGTAATTGTAGAGGACAAGAAAGAAGCAGCTTGATTTCTCCCAGTGCTCTAATGAACATTAGAGAAGTCTCTCTAGAAGAGCAGTTCCATGCAGAAACTGTGCAGTCTACAGACAGAGCTAAAGCAACAGCAAACTGTGCCTGAGTTAACAGTGCTGCTACAACAACAAACTGTGTCTGAAAGGACTGCACTATTGCAATGATAAACTGTGCCTTAACTGACTATGCTGCTACGACAACAAACTGTGCGTGAGTAGACTGCGCCGCTGCATCAACAAATTCTGCCATAGCGAGGTAATGCCACCCTAGAAATACTGCAGACACACAACCCAATTACCCTTTACCCTATGGTCCAGGGCTCAGTCTCACCTGGAGCCCAGAAGTGGGTTTGTCACTAGTCAGAGACCTATGATGACGAAGGAGCCCTGCATGCCAGTGCGCACTCCGGGTGGCAGATTCCACTGCTGCGGGCAGTGCCAGAGTGCAGGAGCACCTTCAAACGGTTTGCCTCCTCCTGGAAGAGAGAGTGAGCCAGACTTGTGCTGCAGGTCCCTGCCAGCCGTGCAAGTGGGACTGACAAACTCCACTGTAGTGAGAAAATACCATGTGGGGACTGATAAATGAATGAGCACACAAACAATACAGTTGCCATACGCCAGTGCAGCATTCAATTAAATTGTCTCTCTTGTGTAGTGTTGAGGCTTCTGTGTATTAAATTACCTTTTTTTTTAACAAAGTAAAGCACTGGGTTTGACAATCCATTATTGTGCTGCTGAGTGATTGTTTAATTCTGAACTATATGAACCCCCACACCATCTCCCTTAGAAGTCTGTGACTGATCGCCGTGGCTATCACTGACAGTCAAGTACTGGAGGGGTTGCACTTGGCCCAGTTTGTAGAGCCGTAGTGGAATGGGTCCGGGGATACCAGAGTCAAGCGACCCCAGTCTCACAACTGAGGCCCAATAACCCCTGCTTGCCTTGTGGTCCCTCCAAACAGAGTCTGGCAGTCAACCTATACAGCAATGACATATATTGACTATCTCAGACCAACTGAACCAGCAGATTCTGTGAGGTGTTGCAGTTTCTACTTATACCTATAAGGCACTCATTTTCACATTTCCACCGCACATTGTTTCTAAGACCTATCCTCCCAGTCTCTGCCTGTAAGATAGCGCATCGCATAGAGAAGTGCATTTTCCAACTACAGGAGCATTCGTTCCAGGTAGCGTACAAGTTGTGTGCACGGTGAGACACTTGCAAAGAAGCTACTCAAGCTCAAGACGCTGAAGAATAGGTGAGGATGGTGAATGAAGAATCAAAATCTCTTCCCGTTTCGCTAGATGTTACTCGAAGGGATGGACAGACTGATGACGGCCCCGAGTAAGACATTGCAGCCACCCTAGATGGCATATTGAGGAAAGTAATGCAGACTTTGTCTCTCCAAACCCAACTTCAATCTTGACTGCATTCCACAATGCACATTATGAATTAACACTCGTATCAGATGAACTTCTACTGAAGAGTACCAGGAAAGCTGAACCCAGGACACTGAATGTAGATCACTTTGAATCACTTGGAATAGTCAAGACCAAAACTAGAATTGGAGGAAATGTATTGTTCCTTGATCTGTTCAGTCGAGTAGAGGGACTAGTTACCAACTGCACTGCCTGCCAAGCCTCACAGTGGAGCTGGCCACGTGCTGCAGTCATCACAGATGAAACCTCTGCAATATCCTGGGCAGCGGCGAGTTTGGAAGCCTTCCGCAAGGATGCTATATGCTGATGGTAATTGATGATCAAATAAAATATCTTATGATAAAAATTCTTCCTTCCACCTCAGCTGGTGAGCTTATTCCAAAACCCTTGCCTTCTCAATGAACTTCAGCGGGGCCATGTATCACCACGCCAAACGACTGAGATTGTTAAATATCTGAAGTACTTCAACTTGAAAGACTTGAAAACTTCCCCAGCATGGTCCCAAGGTAATGGGAAGGTGCAGAGGCTGCTGCACATCATGGAGAAAGGGGTTCAGATTTCTTAAATCCTGTGTGTTACTACTCGCATTAAACGGTGGTCCTGGGTGGGGGGCTGCTCTCTTCCCTCTCGGGGTCTTCAGCTATGGAACAACAGCCAATTCATCTCACAGCATTTGTTCCAATCTGGCATTCAGAAATGCACAGAAAAGGCCGTTTTTTGGTAAGCACCCTCTCTTCTGCCGAATTGTATTGTCAATGTTGGCCTTTTATTCTAATCGTTGTCCACTGGGGCCAAGAGTCAAGGGTGGGTGTATGTTGAGTTCTAATAATAAATTTAAAAAATCATAACATGCCACTGATGAGAACTCTAAGGGCCTGATTCACAGAACTAACTTAAGACAAAATCCTAAACTTACTACCATTTTGGTATTCACAGACGGCACATACTCATTTTGGTATTCACTGAAGGCACTTACTCATTTCGGTATTCACAGAAGTTAGGAGGCCTAACTTTAGGACTTCTAAATGCCTTCTGTGAATACCGAAAGTCTTAAAGTTAGGATTTTTCTCAGTTTAGGAGTGGTAAACTTAGGACTCCTAACTTTAGGACTCATAAAATGCCTTCTGTGAATACCGAAAGTCTTAAAGTTAGGATTTTTCTCAGTTTAGGAGTAGTAAAGTTAGGACTCCTAACTTTACTACTCCTAAACTGAGAAAAATCCTAACTTTAAGACTTTCGGTATTCACAGAAGGCATTTAGGACTCCTAACTTTACTACTCCTAACTTCTGTGAATACCGAAATGAGTAAGTGCCTTCTGTGAATACCAAAATGAGTAAGTGCCTTCTGTGAATACCAAAATGAGTAAGTGCCTTCTGTGAATACCAAAATGGTAGTAAGTTTAGGATTTTGTAGTAAGTTAGTTCTGTGAATCGGGCCCTAAGAAGTAATTCTTGCAATTACTCCACATGTATCGAAACACGGCTTATTCCATCGCGGGGTACATTCCTATTTCCATGTGCCTTGTGAGAATACTTACAGACTCTATTACTCAGCATCCCTCTTGGTCTCCTTCACCTCTCGTGCCACCTTCTGTACTGGGAAGGTGGACCCAAAAGGACCCGTAGGGCATAGACAGACGACTAGCATGAAATGCGGACGTAAAGATGCCGCATCGTGTACGGGTGAAAGACCATCACTGAGGGAGCAAGTTTCAGCCTCTTTTGAAGGCACACCATGGAGGTTAACAGCTGTCAAAAGTGAAAGGCGCAGGTGCGAGGATATCAAGAAATGCATCATACCTCCCAAATAATGGGTCGAAGCTGAGATCCCCTAATGTCTGTGACCACATGGCTTCTGAACCGAGTACTCTGAACTATGAAGTGAGCCTAGCTTGTAACTGCAGCCAGCTAATATATCTAGCTCCCCTCTTCTTCTCCACGCTCACCACTAGTAAACACCCCTTGCTAGTATGAGAATCACAACCTCCCTATACTTTGGGCCTAGTTCAGTGCCCACCAGATCACAAACAACTTAAAATGAAGTAATTGAAGCTTACTTTACATTAAGTATTGCTGGTATGTATCTAATTGAATTCTGTGTACTGTTACTTTTGTTTTTGAATTTGGAGGGGGTGTTATGTTCTGAAGGTGGTTCCCCAGAGGGTGTACCCCTTTTACGTTTTTTCACCGCTTGTTCAAACATGGTGTGGTTCACTCAATCAGTGGCGCTGGAACTAGGGGTGCCGTAGGTTCTGCAGCAGCCCATAAAACTTTGAAGAGTTCAGATGGAGAATGAACAATGAAGGGGCTACCCATATGTTTTTCTTCAGACAGCATTGTTAATGTTAGTGAGGTGGCATCATTGGCCAGCACCCCCATGCTAAAAATTGTAGCCGCACCACTGCACTTGACGAGGAACTAAAAATTGCGAATTAAAGGGGTCTGCTGGGGCTCCTGCGCTTGAGAACTATGTTATAGTCATTGAGTGTGTGTGCTGGCATTATTAGGGGCTCTGTGCATGCGCTCAGTCACCACGGCGCGACAACATTCTCTTGCATACTTATTTTTTCTTTACCTGAAATGTTCCATTTGGGATTCCACCCTTGGCACCCCTCACCACCTTGGACTCAATTTCCACTTAAAATGAAATAAATTAATATAATCAATAACTTTGCGCGTTTCGTTTCAATGTCGGCATCAGTGAGCGGCTAAACCAATTGGAACTTGCTTGTACCTGTGACAACAGATGTATTGACAATCAGGAACACTCAATCCACGTATGCAAAGAAACACACTGATGGAAGAAAGACGTGCATCTGCAGGTGGTCAGATTAAATGGCGCGGTGCCCAGTGCTGAGCTGTGCCCGGTGCAGCTGTAATGGCAGCACCTACAAGGTTCACTGCCCCACTCTGCGCTGCAGTGAATGTACCAGGCATAGATTGAGAGAGGACACACTGCACTGTTCGCAGGGCAGGCACAAACTCACTCCTGCACTGGGCACAAAGCATTAATGAAATGTGCTCCAGCTGGTTGAAGCTGCCACCATGCTTTGTACTGAGGTGGCTGATCCGTCCTCGTGTTTAAAGGGGGCAGAGATTGAGATTCCACTGCAGACGGGTCCAGTGAGTGACTGCCACGCCTGCCGGATAATGCCTGACCCTGTACTCTCTTCACAAGTTGTACACCTGAGGGCACGCTAACTGTGCACCACCTCTATGTGGAGCATAGTCAGAGCGCCCCCTCACAGCCTCTCTGCCTGTGCACCTGTGTCTCTAATATGCTATCAACACAAAGGCTATAGATCCCCTGAGGTGCATGGGTCATGCCCCCTTACAAATGAGGACCCTCTCTCGTGGGGTGGAGCCAGCGCTCAATGTGTGCATATTACAGAAGAGGTCACACAAGCATCTACTGCCCCTTCCTTTCAGGACCTGAATACTCACGCAGAAGCAGAATGCAACTCCTCACCACCCAAACTGGAATCAGTAGCCTTGAGGTAAACTCCAAGGCAAACCACCACAAGTGTTAGGGGGGGGCTAGGAAGGGGTCTCCAGGGAATTGATCCTTTTAAACATAAAGATCACTTTATTTGTGTCCTCGGGGGGCAATATAGCTACTCGCTTGGATTAAAAAGAATGAAGTATCTTTCCAATCTGAATCCTTTCGAACGGCAACTGAGATGGTAGGGGGGTTAGAGGACTATTCCTCTGATGATTTTTGTGATGGGGGAAAAGATGGGGGACGAAGCTGAGATGAAGCCCTCACTGCTAATTCAGTATCAGAACATACAAAGAAACAATAACACTTTGACATTGTCTTCTTCTCTAAGCAACCTATTCCTTGAAATGCACAACCCCTACACACCTGCAAGGTCTGCATACTCTCCTTGGGTTCTAGTGCGCGAGGTCCATAATGAGTCTCAGCTGTTCCTTTGGCTGTTGTCCACAGCAATCGGGTCTTAATTCTGACCAAGCGATTACAGGATCTCTACAACTTCAACATGACTGAAAAAACAAATCCTCTGTCTTCTCCCAGGAACAAAATACTCGAAAAAACATGAGTTTTAAATATTTCTAAGGCCTGCAATTCTAAGTCTCTCTGCAAAGGAAATAAGCACAAAATGTGCAACCGCCATCTCTACTGTGCACCCATGTGCTTGGCGAATTTCATACAGTTCTTTACTTTCTTGTTCTGTGGATCGCTCCTGAGTGCTGACCTCCTAATACGAATTTTGTCCGCGTGATTCCAGGTTGGTCCTCACTCTAGGTCGATGAGGAACCAATCGTCAGCTTCCTGAAGACGTCTAAAGTGAGAAGTCACAGCAAGCACTAATCCACGAGCACAACTGCTCGTCATCCACCACTGGTCAAAACCCTTATTGGCTGCGGGTTGGAGGAAAGGCGTGGCTGCCTTTTATTGAAAGGCTCCACCGAAGATGGCTGCTGTACCATGTGACTTGGAGCTAATCTTGTGAGAGTTCAAGAAAATCTTGAGAGTACTCCAGCGTGATTGCTCAAAGTCTTTCATTTACATAGGGCTGGACATAATTTCACCCAGCTCACGCCAGGCATGGAATATTTTAGGCCCTGATAAGGCCTACTGCAAATGTAGCCCTAGCCACTAGAGCTGCAGAAGCTTGCCTATGGGGAATAGTGCACAATACTATTCTTTGTACTCCCTGGGGTGGCGGGTGTAGCCTATGGTGTAGCAGCCTAAGACCAGGCATTGGAGGGAGGAAGCTGACCCTTCTCTAACAAGCATTGGCATAGCCAATAGGTCTCGCCTTTGGGACCTTATAAGTTTTGAGTTATGCAGCACAATATCCTTGGTGCAACAACATCAAGTGTTGCATGGCTAAACACTTATACGGTCCCAAAGGCGAGACCTATTGGCTATGCCAATGCTTGTTTCTCCCGAAGCTAATACCACTATGGACAAAGGAGCCAGCACGGTGCCAATCTTTAAATTACTCTATAAGCACATTATGCATTATGATTATATCATAAGAGTTTTTTTATGTTGAGAAAATAAAAGAAAACGAAATATTCTAATGGGGGTGGTGTTATTACTCCCTTGATAATGGTTAATATGAATACAGGAATCTCAAATTGAAAGCATTTCACAGACTTCCGGCACCAGTGTTAGAAATGCACAACATTAAATCAAATACAACAAGCTGAACGGAATCCCACAGTGATGCTGTCCACATAAATAATTACAGTCCGCAGTACACCGAGATGCCAAAAATCACCAAGAAATTGCAGCAGCTGCATAAAAAAAGACACAAGAGAGACTCTCCCATATAAACCCCAAGGCACACATCCAGCCATCATAGCCAACATTTCGATTTTGCACTAGCTACCTAAACAAAAACAAATTTAAATTTAATATTTTCACGCTGATTCATAACGCGTCTTAGATTGCCGAGAACTCATGCTATTCAGGGAAAAGCCGACGTGAATGATCCTTGGCAGGTCCTTCTGCCTGAGTGAGCAGCAGCTGCTGAGCTGACCACCCGAGCGCTGCAACGTCTATGCGCATAAAGGGCAGTCTCTGGGCCCGGAGCTTCATATATGGCTCAACCTATCTGGGAACTTGCGTACAAGGAAGACAATGCCATGTGTAGACATTTGTAAACGACTCCTCTGTTTAAACAAGCATACGTCATCTTAAATGGCGCAGCAAGGAATAGCAGAATGCAGCGAAATGGAATGCCACATTTTCATATTATAGTTGATTCGTAATGTCAGAAATAGTCTGTAACGAGAAAACCGAAGCTAGGTATTCGTGTATGCTTGTTTCAATTATTCGAAGACCGTACAACATAGTTATGTACACAAATCCTTTCTTTAAAAGGGTAACTGGTGGACATGCGCCTCAAATACAGATTGTAAAGGAATCCCTAATATAAATGACATTAAAAAGAGAAAAAAACAAAGCGGAAATCTAAGTATTTTATTTACAAGCTAGCTATTCACCAGTACATTGACTATTTAGATCTCGTCCAGGAAGGGCATTCTAATAAAAAAGATATGCAGAAATAAGCCACCTCTGTTCATTTCTTGCTAGGCGGGGACGGTTTTCTGACACTTTCATTCACTTCGTACTTCTTAAACTGTGTGTGGACTAGAATTCTCGGATTTCCCGTGGCTGGCATTTAATTTTACAATAACAGAAAAGCAATTCACAAAATGAACACTGGAGGTCAGTGTTAGCTCTAAGAAAATCTTGGTAACACATGCAGAGAGACAATATAAATATGCATTCCTTTACTTCGGAAGGTTATAGGTCTTTTCGAAGCAATGTGGGTACCCGTAATCAATGTTTTCATTTCGGTGGGGGAGGGGCAGAGCGAGGCACTTGGGAGAGCAAGGCTTAATGAGCCATGAAAGCCACATGGCGGCTGCGCGCGTGCACGCGCTCGTTAACACAAGCTTGAGGCCAGGAAAAGATTGTGGTAGCACTTTGAAAAGCCACTAACTAAATGTTTCACAGAGCAGCGCATGCGCTGGCTCAGCGAGACATAAAAAGGGCACTGGGTGCACCAAAAGCAGGATCACGTGCCTGTTGCACCCCAGGGCCCTTTGTACCAAACAGTCCCTGTTGCAGAGCTGGACTGTTTACCAGAATACTATAGCAAATGTCCTCTCCCCACTGTGGACGTGAAGTCCTGAGTTTGTTTCGGTGCTGGAAAAACAGAGTACAGTAGTTAAATATGGAACAGAGGCCTCCAAGTGCCACTCTGTTTTTCACTGCTAGTGGACTTGTGTGTCTACTGAGAGCATTCTAGGACCTATTTATCAAAAAATAAGGGGAAGGTAGAGGTTTGAGGTTAGGTTCACCCTCCACTAATACATTGATCAAAAAAACTACCTGAACGAGTCAAGTAGACAGGAACCTAACCGGGAAAGACAAAAGGTGTAGGAAACAATTTGATCCTTAATGACACCGTTTTAGAAAGAAAGGGAAGGATTATCTCTTTCTATAGTCCCCTCACTCACCAGGGTTTCCCCACGGTGACATGCTTCATCATAGGGGTCCTCCCAGTCCTCTACGGACTGAGGCGTGCTGCGACTTGCGGTGTTACGTAGGAGCACTAGAAACTTGTGGACTATGTGTAGTGAAAAGTGAAGTAATGGTGGAGTGGGATAATTAAAATAATCAGCTAGTGGGCTACAAAATAAACTTTATTGGTGCTCTAAGCTGAAAAAATTAAAAACGGGGTAATATGACAAGGGACCCTAACTGTAATGGAAAGGTGTGCCTAGCATATATTTAGGTCAACTAGTTTCGAGCTTCCCCAGCTCTTCGTCAGGACTACACTGGGACCAGCCCAGTGTCGAGAAACTTGCCACTCCTAGTCAACCTCATTAGGTGCAATACGTGTGATGCCACAATAATAAGGCATGCGTTTTTTTAAAAAGAATACATACGTAATGTACGTCAGCACAATGGTCTGTAAGGTACAAAACAACAGTTAATGAGGGAAAAAAAATATATATAAATGTATAATGTAATACGTAATTGTCACTAAAAAATTTTTTGTGAGCACACTACACCCAAGTGTATGCACACTTCCTTATCTGACGTGCCGCTAAGTGAAAAAGAGAAGAAATACAATTATTCACTCCATGCCGGCGCGGTACTAGAAAAGGTGTGCTGAAATTCATAAAAATTATTAAGTCTGACTAAGTACACACATAAACATACAACACAGAACATGTAACATACTTAGGAAAAAGCAACACTGTGCCTCATGGTCACTGGAGGGGATGCGGCGATCTCGTACATCTAATGGAGGATAGGAATCGAGGTCGTTAGGGAAAAAGGCGTGTTCCGTAATGACGGATCGCCCAGCGGGGTGAGAGGGAGACAGCCAAGGGTCTCCTCGCACCGCACGGGTATGGAGAATGGTAGCATTTACTTGTACGTTGAACCCCGCATGATATGACACCTACTCGAAGCCAAACCTCCCGGACCGCATTCTGGCGTGTCCTCGTTGCTGCCCTGTTTTAATGTGCTGGCGAGCGTGTCATGAGGGTAGAGAGAGAAGAAAGCTCCGATGCCGGTATGCAATTGGAGCCGCCATCTTGGAAAGGGATGAGACTGGGTGTGGAATACTCTTAAGTATTGTAATTTATTTCTAAATAAAGTTACTATACATCACATAGCTCCGGAGTAGATTGGCCGTCACTCGCAGCTTTGGCCGAGTTAAGAGGGCGAGATATGGAGCGATGTTAAAGTTAAGTTATTTCTGTAAAGAAAAACTCGAACTATATTGCGAAGGCTGACTGGAGCAGCTCAGCGATTGGTCAACAAGACCGGCTGTGATGGGAGCCGCCATCTTGGAATGGGATGGGGAGGAAGTGAGTTTTGTTAAGGAATGAGTGCTAATTTCAAAAGATTCAAGTTGAAATGGGGCTGTGGAGAGATGGTAATCACTCTCAACTATGGGTGACTCAGAATACAGAAGTGAAACATGGAAGAAGTATATAGACTGATAGAATGAAGTTAATATTTCAATAATGGATATCACTTAAGCGAGGTTATCGTAATGCCCAACGTGAAAGATATTAGTGGCTTATTCTCCTAGTATACCAGAGAAGGTTGGTCAAGTGAACTGGCACCAGGGTATATCATCGTTAAGACCCCTGTTGTCTGAGTGTAGCTTGAACACCCAACGTTGTTCCTTCTCATGTAGCTTTTTCTCTATGTTGGGATGATTCTTGATATGTTCCAAGACAACCCAGTTGAAGTCATTGGGTGTGTGTCGTTTTTCCAGGAAATGGGTGGTCATCTTGGTATTATCCCGTTTACACCTGAAATTACTACGGTGCTCAATCATTCGGGTGTTTACTTTCCTGGTAGTCATACCTACGTAGTGGAAATTACAAACGCAGGTTATCAAGTAAACCACACCTGTTGTGTTGCAGTTTGTGAAAGACCGAAGATTCCAGGTTATCCCATTGTTGCATTTCACTGTCTTGGTCACTTTTGTGAGGTGACATACACTGCAGTTACCGCATGGGAAATGGCCCTCTGGTAGGGGTTGGAGCAGGCGTTGGGGGCCTGCAGTTTTCGTCGTAATGGGACGTGTATGGACAAGATGATCCCTCAGATTGCGGGCCTTACGATGGCTGAACATAGGTTTTTGTAGGTTTAATCCCCCACTGTTCAGGATGCGCCAGTTTTTCTTGATTATTTTACTAACCAAGTTAGATGCAATACTGTATGTAGTGATACAAATTTGTCTTCGTGGCTCATCCTGTGTGGCTACGGTTTTTGTCTCTAAAAGGGCCTCCCTATTGTTATTTAGGGCTCTTTTTCTGGATCTGGACACAAGATGTTGCGGGTATTTACGTTGTATCAATTTTTCTGATAGTTCTTTTGCTTGGGTGTTGTAGTCATGTCTCGTCGTACAATTCCTTCTAAGGCGCAAGAATTGGCCAAATGGAAGGTTGTCTTTAAGACTGCGAGGATGGAAGCTGTCATACACCAGTAGGCAGTTCCTTGCTGTGGGTTTAAAATGTGTAGTGCTGAAGAGACGTCCGTCTTGTGCTGATATGTTGAGGTCTAAAAAGACCATACTGGATCGGCTCATCGAAAAAGTGAATTTCAGGAAGGGGTCTTGTTGGTTCAACCAAAATAGGAAATTCTCCGCTTCGTGTTCATTACCTTCCCAGATCAACAGCACATCGTCTATGTACCTTTTCCATAGTTTAATATGTTTGATGTGAGGATTGTGTTGGTGGAGAATGTTCTGCTTCTCCAAATGATGCACATACAAACCAGCCACACTCGGCGCAAATGTGCTTCCCATGCTGGTACCGTGGGTTTGTTTGTACAGGACATCATTGAATTGGAAAAAATTCTCAGTCAAAGCCAGACGGCAACATTCCAGGACCACATGTCTGGGTGTGTGGTACCCCCAATCGTTAAGATAGAGTACCTCTTCCAGGATGTCTAAGGTATCCTTATGTGGGAGACTCGTGTACAGACTCTCTACACCTAAACTGATTAGAATGTTAGTTGTGGGGTTGAATTCAAGATCCTGGATTAAGCAGAGGACTGCTTTGGTGTCTTGTAGATAGGTTTCAGTAGCCTGAACCAAGGGTCTTAAGAAAGCATCAGCAAACTTAGACAAAGGTTCCAAGATTGAACCGATTCCTGATACTATGGGTCTTCCCGGGGGTGTTTCCATAGATTTGTGTATTTTGGGAATCGTGTAGAAATAAGGAGTTATTGTTTTTTTATTTTCTAGGAAATCCGCTTCTTTTTTGCTGATCCAGTCATTGGTCAGAGATTCTTCCACTAGGCTCGCGATCTCTCTCCGCAGGCGTTCAGTGGGATCCTGTTGTATTACTAGGTAGTTACGTTCGTCACCTAGTAATCGTAGGCATTCTCGTTGGTAGTCAGTCGTGTTCTGTAAAACAATAGCTCCGCCTTTATCGGCTGGTTTAATAGTTAGGTCTTTGTTGTTAGATAGTTGGTAGATGGCCTCCAGCTCGATTTTGCTCGTGTTGTGAAAGACTTTAATTGTTCTTGGATCAATCTCGGTCACCTCTCTTATAACCGCTTTCTCAAAAGCCAGTAATTCAACCGGGAGGTTATGTGGTGGAGGTGTAAAATTAGATTTTTTATGTAGTCCTGTATCGGTGGTGACATTATCGTTGGGGTCTTTGTCTTTGAAGTAGACTTCCAGTTTACTTTTACGAATAAACTCCTTTAATTCGCATATCAGCTTGAATTTGTCCAATGCTGCTGTGGGGACAAAACCTAACCCTTTCTCCAAAAAACTTTCTTGTATGGGTGTAATGGTTGTACTGGATAGGTTAACCGCTAGGCTTGGTTGTGGCTTGTCGAGGGCAAGTTCGGTGGTCCCATGCTCCGTGTGTGGCTCCTCGTCACCTCTAGTGGTTGGGCCCACTGTGCTTGTTGTCCTTGTCTGGTTTTTCCTCTTCTTGGGGTTTTGCCTCTTCCTAAAAAAGACTGATTTTGTCCTTGACTTGGTGGTCCCTCCCAGTATGGATATGGTTGGGGTGGGAAAGATTGATGAAATGGTGGTGGTCCATAGAAAAATTGTGGGGGTGGGGCAAAAGGTGGCATGTTCTGATAGGGAGGCCAGCCAAATCCTGGTCCACCTCTGTTTCTCTGACGTCCTCCTCTTGATCGTCTGTTCCGATTATTAGGGTTATAATTTCTGCCAGTGTCTGATAGATCCGAGCCTGTGTCGGAGCCATCGCTGTCAGTATTATAACCTGGATTGCGATTAGTGGCGACGTAATCATCTCTAGTGTATGGGTAAACCTTTTCTAGAGAGAAATTCTGCTGATCTTTGCGCAGTTTTACATATTTTGTGTCCTTCAGACTTATTTCGAACTCGGTCATGGTTTTATTGAGTTCATCCAATCTTTTTTTCAGTTCAGCTGTACTCTGATATGTTTTGAGGCGTATCTCCAGATCATGAATGTTAATTTTCATTTCTTCAGAGAGGCGTGCTGCAGTTTTTATTATTAGCACAAGCCAATCTCTGGTGCAGTGCCAGGATATTAGCGACCAATCTTTTTTGAATAGTTTATCATTTTGGAAGATAAACGGTTCGTTTCTGACTATAAGGCCTCGTGGGGCCATATTTGCTCTAACATATTCAGTCATCATGATTCCATGTATTAAGGTCTTGATTTGTTCGCGTTTCAATTCTGTCAGTTCATCCCAACATTGGCTAGCTTCATTAGAGTCCCTGGTACTGGTCCCAGCCAGGGGAAGCATGGATGCTATAATTCTGTCAACCTCATCCTGAGAGTAGGTGAGGCCTGTTATCTCAGTCATGGTGGTATTGAAGTATGGATGTTGGTAGTGTGAAGGAAAGTCAGACTGTGATTAAAAAAAAAGGGGAAGGGATTTCCCACAGCTGTACGCTGTAAATGTATTTATCAAAAAATAAGGGGAAGGTAGAGGTTTGAGGTTAGGTTCACCCTCCACTAATACATTGATCAAAAAAACTACCTGAACGAGTCAAGTAGACAGGAACCTAACCGGGAAAGACAAAAGGTGTAGGAAACAATTTGATCCTTAATGACACCGTTTTAGAAAGAAAGGGAAGGATTATCTCTTTCTATAGTCCCCTCACTCACCAGGGTTTCCCCACGGTGACATGCTTCATCATAGGGGTCCTCCCAGTCCTCTACGGACTGAGGCGTGCTGCGACTTGCGGTGTTACGTAGGAGCACTAGAAACTTGTGGACTATGTGTAGTGAAAAGTGAAGTAATGGTGGAGTGGGATAATTAAAATAATCAGCTAGTGGGCTACAAAATAAACTTTATTGGTGCTCTAAGCTGAAAAAATTAAAAACGGGGTAATATGACAAGGGACCCTAACTGTAATGGAAAGGTGTGCCTAGCATATATTTAGGTCAACTAGTTTCGAGCTTCCCCAGCTCTTCGTCAGGACTACACTGGGACCAGCCCAGTGTCGAGAAACTTGCCACTCCTAGTCAACCTCATTAGGTGCAATACGTGTGATGCCACAATAATAAGGCATGCGTTTTTTTAAAAAGAATACATACGTAATGTACGTCAGCACAATGGTCTGTAAGGTACAAAACAACAGTTAATTAGGGAAAAAAAATATATATAAATGTATAATGTAATACGTAATTGTCACTAAAAAAAATTTTGTGAGCACACTACACCCAAGTGTATGCACACTTCCTTATCTGACGTGCCGCTAAGTGAAAAAGAGAAGAAATACAATTATTCACTCCATGCCGGCGCGGTGCTAGAAAAGGTGTGCTGAAATTCATAAAAATTATTAAGTCTGACTAAGTACACACATAAACATACAACACAGAACATGTAACATACTTAGGAAAAAGCAACACTGTGCCTCATGGTCACTGGAGGGGATGCGGCGATCTCGTACATCTAATGGAGGATAGGAATCGAGGTCGTTAGGGAAAAAGGCGTGTTCCGTAATGACGGATCGCCCAGCGGGGTGAGAGGGAGACAGCCAAGGGTCTCCTCGCACCGCACGGGTATGGAGAATGGTAGCACTTACTTGTACGTTGAACCCCGCATGATAACTGTTGTTTTGTACCTTACAGACCATTGTGCTGACGTACATTACGTATGTATTCTTTTTAAAAAAACGCATGCCTTATTATTGTGGCATCACACGTATTGCACCTAATGAGGTTGACTAGGAGTGGCAAGTTTCTCGACACTGGGCTGGTCCCAGTGTAGTCCTGACGAAGAGCTGGGGAAGCTCGAAACTAGTTGACCTAAATATATGCTAGGCACACCTTTCCATTACAGTTAGGGTCCCTTGTCATATTACCCCGTTTTTAATTTTTTCAGCTTAGAGCACCAATAAAGTTTATTTTGTAGCCCACTAGCTGATTATTTTAATTATCCCACTCCACCATTACTTCACTTTTCACTACACATAGTCCACAAGTTTCTAGTGCTCCTACCTAACACCGCAAGTCGCAGCACGCCTCAGTCCGTAGAGGACTGGGAGGACCCCTATGATGAAGCATGTCACTGTGAGGAAACCCTGGTGAGTGAGGGGACTATAGAAAGAGATAATCCTTCCCTTTCTTTCTAAAACGGTGTCATTAAGGATCAAATTGTTTCCTACACCTTTTGTCTTTCCCGGTTAGGTTCCTGTCTACTTGACTCGTTCAGGTAGCATTCTAGGACCTCCATTCCTAGATGCTCGGTGCAATTACTCTCTTCACCCCACCCACCCTGTGGGTTGGTGCTTGGTGGTCCCATAACTCATGCCCCCTCCCCTTCCAAAAAGAGGCCGTTGTGGACATCATTTTAGGTGGTGCACAGTTAAAGCGCTTCCCAACAGCCTGTTTGTCCCCGAGCCAAAGTCGGTAATCAAGTGCAGCTCAAGCGTAAAGGCGTGTCTTTATTTGCACGGGCTGCACTCCCATATAGGGATGCGCCCTTGGCATTGCGAGTGCAAAATGTGCACCTGTACATTGAGTGTTACAGAAAGAGCCACAAGTGTCTGCAGCCAGTTCTGTAATATGGGCAGCAGGGTTCAAGCGCCCCTTGCGCCTCTCGGCCACTTCATCTGTGCATACCGGCCTACCTAGTTTTCAAACCCTCGAAGTCCTCCGTGTTGGTACCACCTTTACAGGGTTCACCCCCTTTGTAGTCAGTTTGCTCTGTGAGGTGACCCAAGAAAGTGTTCTTCTGTCACCTTTTAGAGAAGCCACCTTCTTTGTAAAGTAAAATGCTAGTGTGTAGTAGGCCCACGCTCGGATTGTTTATTATTATGGCTTTATATATTGTGAAATCTGAGGTGCGTGTTTTTATGGTGTAAGGATATGTGTATTGGGAAATGCAGACAAATTGATGGTATTTATTGATTGATATGATTAGAACGCAGCAGAAGATCCGTGGGGAGTGCTGACGGCGCATCCTCGCAGCGCGTGGTGCGTCGGCGGCGCGTGGCCGGTCCTGGAAGGCCATTGGCCTTTGGGGCTCGCGTCTCATATTTCCACAAGGCTGACAGGCCCGGCGCATCTCCCTCTCCACCCAGGAGACTCCCGTCTCTGATGCCGGAGAGCTCCTTCCCCCGGAGCAGCATGTGCACAGCGGCTCTTTGTCTGCTCGTCTCCGAGACGCCGTCTGAGGGGCGCGCTACGGCTCTTGCAGGTCTGTCTCCATCTTTCACTTCTTGCATTCGGCTCCGCGCGCGGGGTCAGCTTGTTTGTAATCCCTGTCAGGCGACCATTAGCATTGGGTTTTAGTTGGTATATTTTTCAAGTTCGTCTGTATCCTTCTTTGCCTTTTGATATCCGATTTACAGACTGCTCGACTGTCAGGCTTGCAGCGCTGTGGTTTTAATGACAGTTTATGGTCAGGCGGGCGTCATGTGAACTGAGTGTGACATGAGATGAGATATCCTCCTTCTTGAGGATCACAGAGGTCGCGTGTATTTCCAAGAGTGGGTCGTTGGCGGTGCCTGCATGTGACTGGCCTGCGCGCATTAACTGCTAGGAAGCTATCTCTTGAGTGGACTTCATGTCTTAAGCAAATCGAGTGTTAATGACGCAGTTTTAGTGAACATAGACCAGGCGTGCTGAAGGGTCGGAGCACTGCCCGGCGGTTATGCGTATCATGAACCTGATTACTGATGTTTACTCAAGCACGGGCAGTATATGGGTGGGGAAAGGGGTGCACTGCCCGTGATCGATTCAGGATGGCCATGGCCCCACCCAGGGGCGTAGTAGCCGTCCACAGTGCAGCAGGTGCAGTGACAGGGTGACCCGTTACCACCCAACCACAGTGCCGGGGCGGCATTTTCCTTGATTGCATTGTTTCTGTGCGTGTTCACCAACAAGTCCACCCAAATGACCCTCACCTTCCCCCGAGGCTTCCCAGCCTCCTATGCACTCAACCGGCCTATGGAACCCAGGGGCGAAGCGGCCATTTGAGGCTGTGTCACCCCTGCAGGGCTCTTTCAAGGAGGGGTCAGGAAAGAAAATATTAACCTTTGATCCGTGGCGCGAGCACTGCTTTGTCTCAGTGATCTCTATAGGTATAGGCAGGACTTTAAGTGGGATGAAAAACTGGTAGGTCTCTCAAAGGGGCGTGGCCGTTGTAATAAAGGGCGTGGCTTAAAAACACAAGAAAGCTCAAAATCTGTGCTTTGCATAGTGTGCAGCCCGCTTTGTATTTTACTGTTTCTGTCATTGTAAGTAACATTATACCTACAAGTTAACAAGCCAGGACTATTGGCTTTGCCAATGGTTGTTAGTTGAATAGGAAGAAAAAAGCTCAATTATGGGTGAGTTGTATATAATATTGAAAATGCTTCCGTTTTGATATCATGAGACTGTGAAAGAACAACTATACCGAGTTTCTTTATAGTTACATCAAAGGCAGTGAAGAGTGGCGCTGCTGCTGAGGTAAGATTTTTCATTTACCCTGAGGGTGAGGGCAAAAATGGAGAGCCATATGGGGACCCGTCTCAGCAGCTGCTTTTTAGAAGTACCGGTGCTGAGCACCGGCGGGACCCGGCCCACTTAAAGCCCTGTCTATATGCCCATACTTACCTTGTATCATTCATATAGCACGTGCAAGCAACCGATTGGCGTGGCTGCTTCCATACGTAATGTTCGAGTGGGGAGTATAGAGAAGGTGCTGCATCTCTTCATACCGATTCAATGCTTCATGACGGATTACACATGCAAATGACTTCATACTTGACCCCTAGTATGTATTTTAAAATAAATGCAATAATCGTAACCGCTGATTAGTAGAACAAATTATCACGAATTGGCACAACATACGTGCATTATTTTGTAGCAAGGCCGTGTTTTGAGTTGGGTGTCCTGGGGTGTGGCAGATGTCTAGCTGTATCTGGCGAAGGAAACGCGACTTTGTAATAAAGGGTCTCTTCTTTGAGATTTTTTGTGACTTAAAAAAAGCATCTTTTTTCGAGAAGAATGTTACAGAAAAATAACTGCAGTGGTTTTGGAGAATGTTTGCATTCCAAAGAGGTCTTTGCTCGGTAGAAGAGGCCATCGTCGCTTACTGCACTCTCAAAGGGGCATCTCTAACCGGGAATCAGGTGGCCCCCATTGCACGGCCAGAAATACACATAAAACACCAAGTAGGAGCTGGATTGTTCCAGGTGCTTCTCTCGTCCCATTTGTCCTCCGTTCATGCCCTCTGGGCACAGATGGCCAATTCACAGGCGTTGTTCTGTCAGCAGCGCCTCACTCCAGACCTCGCTTGGGCGCCACTAGGGTAGACGTGCGTCGTATTTAAGTGTGCATCGTACCTTACTGCGCTCTAGTGTAATCATTTGCACCGGAGTGTCTGAAAATCATGCATTTGTTCATTTGTCATGGAGCTCCCCACCTATCACTATTTCGGAAAGTGGCTGTAATTTGGGAAACATTAAGGTTCTCATAACGCTGTCCCTAAATGCGGGTGTGGTAATTTCTCACCCATGCAGTTAACAAAACTGGTGGTTCCTTTTAACTCTGGAGGTGAGGAGCCAAAGGAGATTCCAGGCTGAATCCTGAGATGCCGCTGCGTGATGAGGAATTACTGGGGAAGTCGGGAATTGCTGGTCTGCTTCCCCTGGAAACTCCTCATTCTCCCCCTCTGTTTCTCCTGGAGGTAACGATCCCACTGGGAATGGCCGGCCTCTCGTATGGACAGAGGCAAAGGATTCCCTTTATGGGTTCTGCTGGAGGGCCGGACTGGCACAGTAGGAGACTAAGGCTATAGGGGGGCAGCTTTCAGGACTGGAGGGGCCCAGGGGCCTTCAGCACTGAAAGCAACAGCCCTTCATAACTAATCTATCTGCGGCCTGCTACCCTGGCTCCGACCCCAGCACCAGCCGAGTGCGGCCTACTCCCCTCTAGCCAGAGTGGACACCGAGGGCCTGGCGACAGCCGCAGATCACTCAAGGTAGCAGCACTCTCCACAGGGTTACTGGATGGAATGCAAGCTCCCTATGCTGGCTGGTGCTTCACCTGCAGCCGTGCTGTAGAACCCAACGGCAGCTTCTTCCTTGGAGTCAGACAACTGGTAGCAATGCAGGATTAGTCCACATTAGAAGCAAATGGAGAGCTGCCATCTGCCTGCGCTGGTGATTGCTGGTGGACGACCCCTAATCAGCCAGCTGAGGCCAAACAAACCACCCTCTGCAGATCTGTGACCACTCTGACTCATCTGCCCTGGGGCACCGCCACCATAGTAGGTGCGGTACCCCTGAAGTCTGGCTGTTGAGGAGGGTCTGAAGACGAGAGCTTTCACTGACTTTTTACATATCAGGACACTTTGAAAACACGAATGGTCCATGTGAGCTTCACTTACAAAGGTGGCGTTTGGTCAGTGCCATTGATCATTTCCGCACCTGGGCAATCTAGAAACTGGAATTGGTAATGCATGCTTTCCATACTTGGATGCAATGTGCATAGTACAGGCAGTGTGGTTTTACATGAAATGGCAATATGGAAACTGGAGTGGCGATGCAGTTCCCTGGTAGGGCAATGTGTGCTTTGAATACGCTGGTTAGTGTGTATACTAGCATGGCATTGGCTACTTTAAATACTTGGGCAATGTGGATTTCAGTTCAGTGGTGCGTGCGTTGTGGTGTTCGTGCAGGTAGTGGCGTTGACAATGATGGCAAACGCCTTTCCTTGTGTTGAGAGTTAAACCTGTAAGATCAGCTACCTTTGAGTAGTAATTATCCTGCACCAGTCCTACCACCCTCAGCAGAGGGAGCCTGCCATTACTTTCATGTGAGCCTTTATTCATCTACTCATCCTGATATGTCTGGGACTCCGGCCCTCAGAGGCCCAGCCTCTTGTGAAGTCTCCAGAGCACTTTGTGAGCCCGCAGTCCTCTGCCTCCGCTAAACACAAACGCATTAAAGGCTACCTGAGCAGAAGCAGCGCAACACAGTATACAACAGTTGTGGTTTATTGTTTGTGAGAGCCTGTCCAGAGGCGGACTAGGGACTAAACCCCACAGTCTTTCCCTTTCGACTACCGAGTGAGAGGCCTAAGGCGACTGCCAATCCACTGGACCCTCCTTCCCCTCCCATGTTTTATCAACTTGTATTGGCTCTTGTGAGGACACAGTGATGTGGGTGATGACTCTTTTGACCAGTGCGGCGGCCCGTGATCTTCTCGTCCCTACTGATCAACATAAATCCTGTTTAAGCCTCATTTTCTCTCCTCTCAGTGCTCTGAGGTAAGCTCAGAGCTGGAAAATAGCATTTAGTGCTGCACAGAAATTACAAATAAGTGAAAAGTTGGGCAATTGGGTATATTTGCAGACAGATCAGTGCCTCTGAAAGGGCAGTAGCAGGGCTGGGGTGGAGTCTGTCAATCAACCCTGTTATTCTCATCAGAAGGTCCAGCCTCCCCATAAATCTCATGATGTCCACTAAAGGTTCATTATCTCCACCGTGGTCAGTCCTCCTGCATGAGTGAAATCTTAATTGAATTTGTAGACGGCCAGAACTAGCAGGACCCAGCGAGTTATAAATGATCACGGACCGCGTACCCAAGAGCATCACCGGCCTGTCGGTGCTTGAGATGCTGCGCAGAGCAGAAATGAATGAGAGGTGAGGTGGCTGGGTCGGAATGAGTATATCGTGTAAGCTTCCTCCCTCAGTAAAGCAATTGCCTTTCTCAGCAGCCAGTCTTTAAAAGCGTTGCCTCTCTCACCTCAGCCCCACAAAAAGGATATCTCTTAGTTATTCTCATCCCTGCCAGGGATGTACCTTCAAAGACAGTATATGCCAGTGTACCCTATCATCAGTGGCGCAGGAGTGGGGGTGTTGCCATTAATGTTATATCACTGAAGTTATAGGGATTTGGCAAATCTAAGCGTCACACAAAGAACAAGTGTAGCGAGTGTGCTACACCCTGAATGGTATGAGTGTGGTATGCAGTCGATGGTGCATTTGGAGCACTGGTGAGGCAGCGCACTGTCATTTACAGACAGCACATTTTCTGTTGAAATGGAACCCTACATTTGCATGGACCTACAGTTTTACTGATAAAACTATATAGCACACAACTGGAAATCGTGTTTCAGCTAATAATTATCCTATGCACATCACCAACTAAAGTATCTTGATTTGTTTTGATCCCATTAAAATCTCTTTCCATCACACTTCACAATTTACCAAAAAAGGTGTTTAATTTGTGCTGTCCTAATCGCTTATATCTGTATAGTTAATCTACAGATATTTAAATTGTGTATGCGTGTTAGAAAAAAATGACATCTTTCAGTCATTTTTTCATTCTCTCTACCCCAGCAAGATTGTCACTTGGGCCACTTTTACAAAATCTTTTATTTCTGCTGTCAGAGAAAGAAAAGTGACCACCAGTTTACTTGTTAAAAGCATAAGCAGCAATTTGACAGACGACATAGCCTGGCCTTTGACCTGTCTTTAAATGCACAGAAAATGGGACAAGATACACACAAAACACATTTAAAGGAGTCTTAATTGCTAATTCACTTCTGAACTCCAGCATGGCTGTTTGTCACTCCCTCCTTCCAGCGCCTACGCTTATCATAAGGGGAAAGCAGGGACTTATAGCAGACTGTGGACAAGATATCTAAGAGAAAATAAACTGATGTTGGACTGCTTGAGAATATATCACAGTCACATTTTGAAATCACGGAAATAAGCCCCAATAGAGAAAAGTCCCCGTGCAACAGTGTCCCCTCTCTAAAATTGCAGAGGTGGCGCACCCCTCTCTGGCTCCCTTCTCCACGTGGCCCTAGATTTCAAACAACAAACATGCTCAATTAGGAATTTTCTGTCCTTCCCTTATGTTGAATTTCTGCAATTTCGGTCATATTTCATTCATTCAATTATCAATCCTGGCTAATCTGGAAATGTTCACTTTATTTCTATGTAGTTCATATTTCACTAAAAAGTTTCTAGAAAAAAAATCATTCAGTGCAACTAACACTGGAGTTCTGTTTGAAAGCAACACACGGGGATAGATGTGTAGTCTGAAGACCCAACACTCCCGCTCTCTATTATCCAGCCTCCTGCCAGAAAGAGATGCCCAGTGTAGTGAAGTCATGTTACCCAAGGATCTGTGTGGGACTTGTTGACAAGATGGCGCCGCCCTAATTAGTTGCCTTTTCCAGCATGAGGGCTGCGGTAATAAAATATCAATTTCTAAGGGACTCGGTGGGGCTTTTTCGTGGTACATAAAACTGTGAATAAGGGAATGCATCATTTCAATGGAAAAAATCATATTTATTCACTGTTTGCTAGTGAAACTCTCCCACAGAGGATATAAGTTATGTGATTCTGTGAAAGCGTGTCATACACGCCCAAGAGCAAATCAACAAGAAACAGGGCCCGCTCACAGCATCTGATAGACTCATAAGGTCATATGTCCACCCTTTGCCTCATAGTGAGTTGATAAAACTGATTCCCTAAAAGTCAAATTTGGAAATATGTGTGGAGTGCCTGTAAACCCTCTTAAAAATTGAAAAACTAAAAGTTGGGAGACAGGCAGAGAGCACAGGAGAATAAGAGGGGCTCTGTGAAGAGAAACCCATTGCAACAGCCGTACTTGCATAGCTTTTCAGCTCTGAATGCTGTAAAGCTAATGCTTAGTAGCATGAGGCACAAATCTAGAGTGCGGCTGGCAGTGCAACCCCAACTCACGTACCTCGCCGAGTCGAACGTCTTTACTATTTGTTAGTTTCAGTTTGAACTTGAGAACCACAGTAGCCACATCACGTCCGGCTGAGGTAGGGGTCATCTTAGAGTCATAGGGGCATATTTATGAGAGGGTTGCATCACTTTTGCACCACGCAAAGTGGTACATGTGTGACGCAAGCCTCTAAGTGAGATTTATGAAGCCACACAAAGTTTTGTGTGGCTTTGAATGGCTTCAACAATTTGGAGTAAAGCAAAGCAGCGCGAATCGCTGTATTGCCTTACTCTGTAAGGGGGGGTAGGTGTTTCATGGGCTTTGCAATGGGTGTTCCCACACAACTCTCATGGTTTTTGATGCATTCCCAGATTTACAAGGACTTCTAAACCTGGGAACGCGCCAAAATCTTAACGAGGAGAAATATGTTTATATCTCCTCGTTTTTTTCCTCTTTCCAAGTGTGCTGCATTCTGCAGCAAACATAGTGGAAAAAGCCGCTCCGCAATGTTTTGGTGCAGAATGGTGTCACTTCCTGCACAAAAACAATCCCGCATGCAACGGAGGCACCCTTGCACAGTTGTAAGGGTGCCTAAGTTGCCGCTAGGTTACCAAACGGCATCACTGCAAGGGGAAAGGTCAGAAATGTGCTATATTGGATAAATACGGTGCATTCCTGCCCTTTCCCTGTGACGCAGGGCAGCGCTGGACGGTGACTTGCTGCACTGCGCCACCAAACTCGTAAATATGCTTTATATTGTCTATTAAGCATTTGCATACGGCAGCATTACCAGTGCTGCGCGCATCACTTGGTAATGGTAATGGTGTAGTAGACGAAATGTTGAGGGCTGGCATGCATCCGTAGTTGGATTACAGTAACAGTTGTACATCCATCTAATACATTCCTAGTGCCACTTGCGCTGCTCTGCACGGGGCACTGGTCGATCAGTACTGAGGGCAAGGCATAGGGCACGCCCCTGCCCAGTATCTGCGGCTCTCCACGGCCCCCGCAGGGGTCCACCTCAGAGGGCGGCCCTCCTTAGTTCCATTTGGGCACTTCCCAACCCCCATTCACTACTGCGGGACTCCAGGAGGACTCCCCTTACAGGGCACACCAGACACGTCATGTCCGGCGCGCCGTGGAGTGGGGAGGGTATTTAGGCCTCCCTCTCCATTTTGGGTCCTCTTTGTTGCCTGCTGCTATGGCTGAAGTGTGTGCCCTGCAGACCCTGGTGGTGGGTAACATGCACACAGAGGCCTGTGGTCACGGAGGCAAAGGGGCGAAGGGCATGGCGCCCACCATGCATGGTTCCAGGGGAGGGGCCTCGTCTATTGTGCGTCAGCGTCGGCCGTGCTCTGCAGGTCCCTGGGCGGGGGCAGCGAGCAGTGCTGCACCAAGGGTCTGCTGTGCTTAGCTAAAGACCGAACACAACAGAGCTCATGATCTTACATGTGATGTCATTGATGACATCATGAATTACATCACCAGTGATCAACTGATGATAAAATGAGCCATCACAATTCCTGGCCATGCGGGGTTAAGCAGCCCTCCCTTAGGGTGCAAATCTAAATGAATAATTGTTCAGTGAACGAACATGTGACTGACAGTGCACACATCTTGT
This sequence comes from Triturus cristatus, assembly GCF_964204655.1. Taxonomy (NCBI): domain Eukaryota; kingdom Metazoa; phylum Chordata; class Amphibia; order Caudata; family Salamandridae; genus Triturus; species Triturus cristatus. Next base: position 495,952,844 of record NC_140581.1, on the reverse strand, counting down.
CGCTCGTGTTATTGACGGCCTGTAGCTCCTTCTCATCAGAAACCCCAAGAGCCGCTGCAGTGATGTCCCTGCCTGTGTCACGGAGACTGCGCCTCGTGCGCATGGAGCCGCCTCGCGCCGGCTGCTTGTTCAAGAGTGCTCGGGTACTGCCAGGGCCGCAGCCCTGAGAACCCTCTTCTGAAGAAGAGTCCTCTCTCTCCGTCACCACTGCACCGCCATCCAAACACTGGGCCAGCACCAGCGCTTCTGTGAGGCGCCTGCACTCACCCCGCTTTACATTTAAAGGATCGTGTTTGCACCCAGCGCCGTCTCTGCATAAAGAGCACATCCCAGCGGTAGTTGCATAATGAGCCCTGCCGGCTGCTGGCTTGTCAGGCAGCTTGATGTCTCACGGGAGGCAGGTTGGCGGGTGACCTTGGTACTTGGCTCCGGCAAAGAACCGAAGAATGAGCTCCGCCCCCGTGGGCTGGGTGGGGAGGGGGAGACTGTGCCAGGCCGTCTTTACAATGTGCATCTCGCACAGCGTGGTTGGGCCTGCGCTGCTCACTCCAGGTGTGCCTTTGCTTCCATTACTGGGTAAGGTAATGCATCTAAAGCAGGCCCGGCACTAGCGCGGGGAGTGGGGGGGGGGGGGGGAGGGGGGGAGGGCAGGTGGGCAGCCCTCCAAGGTAGCCCCCTGGCCCTCCCAAGGCCCATTTACAGGTTGAAAAAACGTATATGTATATTTTCTTAATGATTCAAATGGGCCCGAAACCTCGCTTTCTGAGCCACCAGTGCTGTGGGCTACTTTAAGCGCCTCGCCTCGGGACAGGTGTGGTCTGTGTGGATGGCGGCTGTTAACACACACCCGTGAAAAGCAGGGGTACCTGTGACGCATCTAATGTATTAAATGAGGCCCAGGAGCTCCAATTACACTGTACTTCAGAGAGGACATATGGCCAGTGCCTCTGAGATGTGGTGTGTTCCGCATAATTATGGATTGGCCGCACTTGCCACATTGTTCATCATCTTCAACGTAATTTGCTAATTTCTAGCTTAAACAGGTCTAAAGTTACTAAAAACACTGCCACGTCTGTTGCTGCGCGGTGGCAGGCCTTTTATCGTGAAGAGGAAGGTACCCTCTCTTTTGCTCATTGTTTTATTGCTGTTAAATTGATATTAATGAGGTAAAACTTTTGCCCATACAGTGTTAACGTGTGAAAATCGTGAATGATGCTTTAAAATAAGGCCTCACTAAACCGCATAATTTGCCTTTTCTTATTGCATAATTTAGTACACCCTGTCGCATAATTTGGTTCTCCCTTGCCGGATAATTACAGTGGCCCCGCATATGGCTGAAACAATCTGATAGGATTTTGACATCCCAAGAAAAGTAACTGAAAATATGCATACGATCAATTTATATCTCACTAGCGGTTTGGTATGTTTTATTTTAGATTGTTTTATATCTGTAAGAATCAGTAAAAGATAAAACTGGAAGCCGTAATCCAGGGTTTTAGGTGGAATGAAAAAACTGTGGGGGTGGGGGGGGCTTTCGAGGGCCGTGGCTAATGAAATTAAAGGTTTGGCTTTAAAACACTTAAGTTAAAAATCTATGCTTAGCATAGTGTGCAACCCGACTTGCAATTTGCTGTTTCTGTCATTGCATCCAGATATATGATACGAGTAACATCATACCTACAGCAAATCAGGACTATTGGCTTCGTCAATGGTTGTTAGTTGCTTAAGATAAATAAGCAGCAACTATGGCTTGTATATAATATTGAAAAAGCTTCCACTTAAAGCCCTAGTGACACTACGACAATGTTGCTGCTCCTGACTTTCAAAAAGAGAAGGGAAATCCAGAGAGAAAATGACTCTATTTAAAGCATTTTCCTTCCCCTACAACGCTCCCCTGGCATGACGTCATGACGTAACTTCTCCACAAGTGAGAAGTGAGCAGTGTGAGCACACGGACATTGATGTGCCTGCTGTCACCGCAGTCCGGAAAAAACAGACCGTCTGTGTGGGAAACATCGTTTACAACGCACTTGTTACAATGCGTGTTATTACAACAAATGTTTTACAATGCGAAATCCATTACAACGCATGTCATTACATCGCATAATCCATTACAACGCATTCCCCAAAGTAATGCCCCGGCGGAGTTAGAATAGTAATTGCATTGTAATGGAATATGCGTTGTAACGACATGCATTGTGACAACGTGTTGTAATGGATTTTCGATGTAAAAAATTTGTTGTAATGACACGCGTTGTAACGCGTGCGTTGTGTAAAGTGTCATATATGTCTGTGCCAGGGCACAAAACAGAGCCCGAAAGAGACCCGTCTCGAGGCCCCCTTTAAAAAACTGCAGGTGCTCAGCACCGTTGAGACCCGGCCCACTTAAAGCCCTGTCATAATTACAGTCCCGCTATGCTCTTGCATGGCCCTCTCAGGTCCTGAATCCTGCAGCCAGTCCTGGATCCGGGCCTGATTTAAAGTACAGGAATATCTCAGCTTCTAAGCTGCCTGTGTCCTGATTTTGCAAAAGCCAGGAACAGCGTCCCCCTCCTCCCCACAACTGTGGCCTACAAAAAAATATCACTGCACTGCTGTTCGCTCAATGTTGTGTCAGGTTTAAAAAGCAGAGACCGCTGCACTTAATGTTAGAAGTGCGCCTATGGGACAGCGTAGAGTGTGTCTAGCGGCTCTCAAGTGGTTGTTTATATGTTTCTTGACGGCTCAGAGAGACAGCGACACCGCATGTCTCAGCCTCGGATTCATCATGCGAGACACGTAGTGCTGAGACCTGCCAGACACTGTTAATTGTCGATATTCAGGGGCTGAATGGGATTCACAGGAGTTGAGTTGTAGGCCATAACCTTACTCATGTGTGACTTGTTGCATCTGTTTGTCTACTCATTTCGTGGTTGGCTAGTTTTAATTGTTTAGACCTGCCTGTTCAATCGTGGCCTCATGACTGCCTGGAACCAGAGCATGCCTGAGCGTTGTTCCTCCGTGTCACCTCCGTGTCACCTCAATAGACTCTATAGATCATCTGCAAAAAGAACAATTGATGGACAGAATGCAGAACAATATCATACATTCACCCCAGTACAGAGATCTGGGCTTAAATCCATTGTTTTTTTGCTCACCATGCCATTCAAGTTTGGACCCAGCCATATGCAAATCAGTCTTGACCCTGCGCCCAATGGGAACAGTCCAGCCCGAACTGCCAGGCCAGGTCCTGGACATACTGGTACCGGTTTCGTGCAGCCCTGAAACCGATCCCAGGATGCTTGTTTCCGATCCAGGGAGGACCTGGCTTGGCAGTTTGGGCTGGACTGTTCCCATAAGGAACAGGGTCAAGACTGATTTGCATATGGCTGGGTCCAAACTGGGGTGGTGTGTTTAGCAAAAGAATGATAGATTAAACCCAGATCCTTGTGACTGGGGGTGAATGTTTGCACTGACCAGCATTCCGTCCATCAATTGATTGTTTTGCATATGTCGCCATAAGTGGCAAGGGTATGCCCAGATGTAGGTCCCATGCTCTCTACACCACTGGATTCAAGCTAACCTGGCTGATGAAGGGTGATGCCCTGAAACCGGTCCCAGGATCCTTGTTTCCGATCCAGGGAGGACCTGGCTTGGCAGTTTGGGCTGGACTGTACCCATGAGGAACAGGGTCAAGACTGATTTGCATATGGCTGGGTCCAAACTGGGGTGGTGTGGTGAGCAAAAGAATGATGGATTAAACCCAGATCCTTGTGACTGGGGGTGAATGTTTGCACTGACCAGCATTCCGTCCATCAATTATTTCTTACTCTATAGATCATCTGCCATGGCTGCCTGTAATCCAGTGTATTTCTGGGAGCTGCTGGTCTGTCACTGAAACACAAACAAGAAGCCGAAACATTGCCTGGTCTTGGATAACACATCCACATGTGCCTGTCTTCTCCATACCACTCCAAACATAAGCACAGCTACAAGACTGCAGCCATGCATCCGCATTTCACTACTCACCCCCAAACAATTCCCACATAGGCACATTCATAATTTATCAATTTCAACCAGGCACAAAATTAAAATATTGTAAAGTGCATGTGTTCTGTGCCTCACCCCTGTTTCCTCCTTTACACAGTTGGGTGCCGTGACCTAAGCAGGGACATTTTAAGGATTTTAGGGTGCTCTGGTCCCAAAATATTTTGGGGGCCCCTGTTCAGAACAGATTTGGTTTTGTGATCTAATTTCAGCTCTTTCATGCCCTCTTTGACCAGATGGCCAATACTGCACATGCACTATGCACTGTGGCCCACATTCTATGTGTTTCTATCTATGAGTCAGGGATTGTGATGTGTGTATTCAATATTGTAATACCGCAGCAGCAGCTCGTTAATATCATTGCAAATAATCTCTGTGACCTTTCTCCTATGAATGGGCCTGTTTTGATCTAAAAAGATCTTTTTTTTATGGTTGCTGCATGGTGCTGAAAAACAGACATTTCTCAGCAATGTGTGTGCAATAGACTCTCGCACATCACTCATATTAGAAATAAATTAAAGGCAAATGGTATTCAAAACAATCTATGTTCAAGAATCATTCAAGGTCATCAGGGCAGGACTGTGTGGAGAACAGAGTTGAATCTATGAGGGGGAACAATTTAATGCTGGGGCCCTGGACTAGAGCCCACTTTGCCCATGGCTTAAAACGTGTCTGGACCTAAGTGCAGATCCCACTCTGGTCACTGAAGGCTTCCCACATATGTCACTCTGCATTCAAATACTGTTCTAATCATTAATCCCTCCCTCGGCCCAGGTAGTAGGCGCCACTCATTTGTTCATGTGCTTTGGGCCTCCAAGAGGGGTATGAAGTACTACATAAATGGAACTGCAGCACAATCAATTGATGCTAGTTTGAAAATAGAGCAGGGTAGATAGTCCTCATTGGGTGCAATGACCATACAGCTATGGCCTCGAATATTGTGATGACACAATGTCGCTGGTCTCCGCCCACCACTGCACTCAGGCTTCAGGGCCCCTCTCACATCTACCTCCTCTCCTGGCGGATGAGATCTCTTCTCCTGGAAGCTGGGACTATCGATCCATGCTTACCTCTAAGAGGGCTCTCGGGTTCCATGGGAGCTCTTTAGCTATCAATTAAATTGCAAGGCCAAAGAAAGTGATGTGGCAGCAGTTAGATATTGGTGATGTGTGCTACAAGGCAGGAAGTCATTTAGCATCTTTAAAAAGCTATGAGACTTGTGCACGAGCGGGCAGCTTGCCCGGTACATCTGCTTCCAAGCAGAGAAAAAGGCATCGTCAACCATCAGGGATCTGACATAATGAATGTTGGAGAGGTCTGGGTGATAAGCATTCAAGCAGCTGGCACTGGCTATCTCTGCCCTCACATCCTATTATTGTGTGCTCTGATGGCCGCAATAACTTCCCCAGCAACTGTTGTTGGACAAAAGGCCCTTTTTATTCAGATTCACAAAGCAATACTCATATGTTTTTATCTCCTTTTAGTCACCTGCTTACAAAGTAAGCATTATTTTCTTGAATAACAACTAGCACCTCTCAGCCCATAAAGAGTGAGAAAACAGGAGGGAGTGTCTGCCCAGTATTGGAACAGAGAAATCACGGCTCACCCTGTGTCTCAACGGTGCTCTTCAACCCATGGCTGATGGAAGTCTAAATCTGAAGGCACATTTGTAAAATGCTGACGAAATATGCATGTCCTGAATGAGTGACAGGACACGTACACATCCCAAGCCGGAAGAGAAGGTGAAGAGCAGGAGCACCGCAAGTGCAGGCAGGTAGCCTGGGGACAGCACAGAGAAGGGCATGCTGGAAGATTAAATCCTTGAAAAGCAGCTCAGTGTAAGAGGTCGAGAGGACCAAAATAGTTTCAGAAGTCTGTATGAGAAACCGAAGAAATCTGTGCAAAGATGGTGGAAAATAATATTAATGTTTCTTGGATCAGTGGCAAAAATAATGCGATATGTGCATTACAGTGTGCTCACTTCATTGATCTTCACCATCGCGGAATGTTTAGGAAGCAAGCTAAATGAAAGAAATGTGTGGAATCCCCCGGGCCCTTACCTTCAACTCTCTTCAGGGCCCTCTTTTGAGTCCTGATAACAGTGTCTATAGCTCCCTCACACATCTCTCAGCCGCCCTTCTGTGTTGCTTGAGTACATGCACCCTCACACAACGTGCCCTTGCACTCCCTCGCATGCTTTAGCGAGCAGCGCACTGGCTTTTGCTGCCTTCGGCTGGAGGGACTAGGAGGAAGTCTGCACCGGGAGGACGTGGCTGGGCGACTGCCCTGCACAGGTGTACTGTGCAGCCCCCTGCTCACCCCAGCTTGAAGCGAGCTGGGCTGCTGTTGACATCAGTGGTACCTCGGTCTGTGCCTGCACTCGTGCCACTCTACGGTAAGAGCAGAGATCCAGGCTGCAGCCTCCCTGGCCCCAGCGACTTCTCTTTACTCTCTACTGGTCCTGCACACCTTCTCTCTGCCTCGAAGTCTGCAGGCAATTTCCAAGATATCCTAAATATGTGGGAACCTTGCCTTTGCAAAACGTCCGAAACCTGCGGGCAATTAAGAAATCTCATTTTTCTACACAAAACTCTGCACTGCAGATCTGGACTGTCCCTGGCGACGGCCACCGAGGATACGTGTGCTTATTGACAGTAATTCCTGTTTCTTCCAAATCTCTGTGTTTCGGACGAGTCCTGACTTCTCCGTTGTATTGCTACTGGAGTCTTACTCACATAGCGCCAACCCAACCCAATAAACCTTCTCCAAACACTACACACCAAGTTATAGAATGTGACTTTCAGCCTTTGATTTGACTTGTTTAAATTATTTTTTAAGCTTTTGTTGGTTCCCTTTTCTAGCCCCCTGGCCACTCCCTCTTTCCTCATACCCACAGTGGACTTTTCCCAACGTTGTATATATATATTTTTTTACACGGGAGGGGGAAGGCAGACCTCTATTCTCCCCATTTTTCTCCAAAGAGGTAGGTAGGTGCCCTCCTGTAGCTCTTTGCGTCTTGTTGGCCATCCTTTTTACCTTCCCGTCTTCAGATCCTTTACCACTGTAATCTGTCTGCCGATGCTACCCCTTTCTCGCAAACTGATGTCATTCTATTAAAAAAGCAGTCACTCCTTTGTGTGCTTTAAAGCAACTTCCTGTTATATGCGTGTATTGTGGGATATTTCTCGTTTATGGGTTACACATAAATAGCAAGCTTTATTTTTTCCTAAAGGCAAGTGCAGGAACATGCACAATAGCAGAAGCAGTTTTAACGCAAAGGATGCTTGCGATAGATCAGTTACTTACTCAGTGAGATGTACTCGATGTATAAACTCAGTCGCCTGTATACATAGATCTGACTTTGCCATCACAAAAATACAATCTGACCCTCTTGAGTCATGTGAGTATCTCGGTATGTCCTTAAGATCCGCCGATAATCAAATTTGCAAACTTCATACATTCTACCACCCTCCAGGCAAAAACACCAGATTCATAGACCAGCTGATAGAAATGATCACAGCTAACTCTTCTCCTCATTCCAATGATATATTCTTGGAGACTTCAATCTTCATTGGGAGGATCATTCTGACAATCAGATCACGCTACTCAAAGCCTTCCTTGGAGATCAATCGCTGGTCCAAGAATGTCTTCGACCAACCCACTCCAAAGGCTCTACCTCACACTGGATTATGGCTAAAGAAAAAGCAATAGAGAAAATTGAAATCACCCCATGCGATTGGTCTGATCACCACATCATTACCTTCCAAATACCCTTCAAAAAAACCAAAAGCTTCCTCACAAGCAAAAAAACCCAGAAAATGGGCTTGGGACACTAGAGGGCTGAATATGGATTTTGTCGCAGCACGCTGTGAGATAGAATTGCAACCTCCTAATAATATGGTGAATGTCAGTGACCTCACAGAGTATTACAATAATACAATGTCAAGTATTATTGAGGACATAGCTCTGCTAAAACTCAAAAGGATCCCTGACAAAGATAAAAACACTTGGTTTAACGGCGACCTCAACGAAGAAAGACGGTCACTTAGATTCACAGAACGGAAATGGGGACAACACCCTTCCTCAACCCATCTATTGCAACTAAGACTGGCCAGGAAAGCATACAATAGAAGCATTATAAACTCAAAAAATACTACTTCAGGAAAGAACTGGACAATGCAAAAAATAGACTGAGGAGACTATTCGATCTGCTAAAAGATCAATCTAATAAAACGGCCAAATCTGCACCAACTACTACAAATGCAGTGGAGATTTCTCCGCCTTCTTCACAGCCAAAGCCAAATTGATGGAGATAGAGCTAAAAAAATCAGCTGAAGACCCTTCTATTACTAAGAGCACCCCAGATGAGGTTCAACTGCAACCAGTTCTGGAAATGCCAAAAAATAATGCGGGATGGTCAGAATTCAAGCCAATCAGTGATCTAGACACTGCAAAGATCATCTTGTCCATTAAACCAAACAATCACTACAACGATCCTTTACCTGCAAAGTGTTGGTCTTCAATAAACCAACTGCTCATCCCCTTATGGACAAAGATCATCAACGCATCACTGGTACAAGGCTCAATACCGGACTGCCTAAAAACAGAGCAAGTCACCCCAATCTTAAAAAAAACAACAGAGAACCCCTCTGATCTCAACAATTTCAGACCAGTAACAAACCAACAAACCTCCCAATGCTAGCCAAAGTCCTGGAAAAACGCGTACAACAACAATTGAGCCATCATATCTCTGAATTCAATCTGCTGAATGACTGCCAATCAGGATTCAGACCAAACCACAGTACTGTAACAGCGATTATGCACATCGTAGATGACGCTCTACTTGCACTCGACCGCAATGAAACCTGTCTTTTAATCCTGCTCGACCTCTCTTCGGCATTCGACACGGTTAACCATGCCAAAATACTAGATCGAATGAAAAGTAGGATGGGATTAGAGGGTACAGTCCTAAAATGGTTTAGATCGTTCTTAGAGAATAGAACGCAAACATTTACAGTCAACCAAACATTATCAGCTTCTTCCAGAAATGCGATCGGAGTTCCTCAGGGCTCAACACTGTCCCCGGCACTATTAAATCTGTAAGTAGAGCCACTCACAGAAACCTTACAACGAGCAAACATCTCTTTCCACATGTACACAGATGACACACAGCTGTACATCAAGATTACATCGACAGAAGAGATAGATATCATGAACCAAGCTGTAAAGAGCAAGACCACTAACTCATTGTCAGTGAAATTGCTCTCCCTCCCTCGCTGCTCCACCATTAAGTGAGTGTTGGTGTTTGAGGCCCTCCTCCACCCACAGGTTTCACCTGCGCCTCATCCCTGGTGGTCCAGTGGACCTCTGTCTCTATTCTCTTGCTCTGTTTTTTCTCTCCTTTTTCACTCGTTTTTTCCCTCACTTCTATCTCCCCCTTCACTCTCCTTCTGGGTCTTCCTCCATTTTCTGTAATTTTCCGCTCGTTTCAAGCCCCCCCTTCACTCTCCTTCTGTGTCTTTCCTCCGTTTTTCACTCATTTTTTACCCTCATCTCAGTCTCCCCATTCTACTCTCCTGGGCCCTCTGTGTCTTTCCTCCACTCATTCTTGCACTTTTTCTGTTGTTTTCCCCTCATTTCAAGCTCCCCCCCTTCACTCTCCTTCTGTGTCTTTCCTCCGTTTTTCACTCGTTTCTTACCCTGATCTCAATCTCCCCCTTTCACTCTCCTGTGTCCTCTGTGTCTTTCCTCCACTCTTTCTTGCACTTTTGCTGCCTTATTTGTACTTTTCTCTCTCTTTTTGCCTTTTTCCTTTTGCCTTTTTCAGCCCGTTTTTGCCCGCCGCTGCTACCACCGCGGCCCTTCCCCCCAGCACAACCAGTGCGACCGGCCCAATCCAGCCCCCCTCCCTGCTCCCGCCTCCCAGCTGTCCAGGCCTCCCTGACCCCTACTTAATGGCGGCCACTGTGCGGACGTTGTGCGGCTGCGCCACCGGGGCACCAAAGGCAAGCTCGTCTGCGCCAGTCCGCGACCCGACTGCGACCTGCGCCACCAACCCTGGATCTCTGCACCGCCTACGACAGAGCGGCACTCCACGCTCTCAGCCCAGGCCGCAATAACAACTGCAAGCTAGCATCACCAGCCGACACCGACGTTCCCTTCAGCTGTCACCGCTGTCGGCACACCTGTAGCACCGCCAAGACCAGTGACCCAGCGCAATCTGCCCGCAACAACACAACCAAACCGAAGACCCTGCAATGCATCCTCCTCAACGTCCGATCCCTCCACAAACACGCCACTGAAATCTGGGACCTCCTCAACAGCACTACCGCAGACATAGCATTCTTTACCGAAACCTGGACGAACACCACCTCGGGACCGGACATCGCCATTGCCATTCCCCAAGGATACAAGATCTCCAGGAAGGACCGCCCCACCCGCCCGGGAGGAGGAATCGCCATCGTCCACAAATCCACCCTCCGCCTGAGCACACTCCCCGACAAGCCCTCAGACCTGATGGAACGCCTTCACTTGAAGATACTGGCCAGCCCTACCTCCACCCTCCGAGGAACCCTCATCTACCGACCCCCTGGATCCCGTGGACTTTTCGCCAACTCCATCACGGACATCATCTCCCCGCATGCCATCGCGTCCACCAACTACACCCTACTGGGAGACCTCAACTTCCACCTCAACAACCAACTGGACCCCAGCACGACATTCCTCCTGGACAACCTCCACAACATAGGACCCCACCAGATCGTTACCGAACCCACGCACTCAGCAGTACACACCCTCGACCCCTTCTTTACAACAGGAAACTCCATCACCTTCAGCCACACCACCGAACTCCCATGGACTGACCATCGATGTGTCCACTTCACCTTCAGAACACCCACCATCCACAGACACCAGCACCTGCTCCTACAAAGAAACTGGACCAGAATCACCGACGACCAGCTAACCTCATCACTCAGCAACTCCACCCCAACCATCGCGGAAAACGACGACGCCAACACCGCAGCCCGAACCATGCACGGATGTTTCTCCGACAGCGCTAACACCACAGCCCCCTCAAGAAAAACAACAACATCCACTTGCCACCGCCTCGAAAAGGCTTGGAGGAACACCAAATCCACAGAAGCCCATAACAACTTCAGAGCCGCCATCAACGCCCACCACCAACTCATCAGAAAAACGAGGAAAAAAGCGATTGAAGACAGAATCTCCACTTCATGCAGAACTCTTCAACATCATCAAGAAGTTCGCCCAGCCCACCAGTGAGTCCACCTACATCCCTCCCTCACCAGACCTCTGCGACAAACTCAGCACATTTTTCCACCACAAAATCAAGAGCATCTACGACAACTTTGATGAAGACAACCAAAACACTGAACCCTCACCAACCACCCCCGACACCCCTGAAGCCAGCGATCGACAAATGGACAGCCCTCACCACCAAAGACACACTGAAGACTATGAAGTCAATCCACTCCCGGGCCCCCATGGACCCCTGCCCCCACCACATTTTCAACAGAGCCACCGACACCATCGCACCCATGCTCTGCCACACCATCAACTGCTCCCTGGCAACCGCCTCATTCCCTGACGACTGGAAACACGCTGAGATCAACCCCTCCTGAAGAAACCCTCGGCGGACCCTACCGACCTCAAAAACTACAGACCCATCTCCCTGCTCCCGTTCCCAGCGAAAGTCATCGAGAAAGCTATCAACTGGCCACATTCATCGAAGAGCACAACATCCTCGACTCCTCCCAATCCGGCTTCAGAAAAAAACCATAGTACGGAAACCGCCCTCCTCGCTGCAACAGACGACATCCGTACCTTACTGAACAAAGGAGAAACAGCAGCCCTCATCCTCCTCGACCTCTCAGCGGCGTTCGACAGAGTCTCACACCACACCCTAATACGCAGACTCCATGACGCAGGGATCCAAGACAAGGGCCTCGACTGGATCCGCTCCTTCCTCCACGGCAGAACGCAGCGGGTCAGACTCCCCCTTTCCTCTCGGACCCTACACCTACCACCTGCGGAGTCCCCCAGGGGTCCTCCCTCAGCCCTACGCTCTTCAACGTCTACATGGCTCCGCTCGCCCCCATCGTCAGAAGCAACGGACTCAACATTGTGTCATACGCAGACGACACCCAACTCATCCTCAGCCTATCCAACGAACCCAACATCGCCAGACACAACTTTCGAGAAGGTATAGAAGCCGTCGCCAAATGGATGAAAAACAGCTGCCTACAACTAAATACCAACAAAACGGAAGTACTCATCATGAGCCCAAACCCAGACGTCTGGAACGACACCTGATGGCCCCCTGCCCTCGTAAGCCCATCCACCCCCACAGACCACACACACAACCTGGGAATCATCCTGGACTCAGAGCTGAAAATGGACCGCCAGATCAACTCCGTCTCGTCCTCCTGCTTCCACACCCTCCGGCTCCTACGTAAAACCTTCAAATGGATCCCCATCGAACACAGAAAGACCGTCACTCACGCCCTGGTCACCAGCAGGCTCGACTACAGCAACCCACGCCGGAATAAACAAAAACCTCACCTGCAAGCTACAGAACATCCAAAACACCGCAGTAAGACTGGTCCTCACCCTGCCAAGACACTGCCACATCTCCCAGCACCTGCGCATACTCCACTCGCTCCCCATTGAAGCTAGTGTCACCTTCAAGATGCTAATCCACGCTCACAAGGCCCTCCACGACACCGGACCAGCATACCTGGATAGCCAACTCAAATTCCACGCGTCTGAAAGGACCCTACGATCAGCCCAGCTCTCCTACGCCGTGTTCCCCTGCACCAGAAAGACCAGTTCGGGAGGCCGCTCCTTCTCCTTCCACGCGACCAGAGCCTGGAACGACCTTCCGCTCCACCTCAGACAGATAACATCGCTCCCCATCTTCGCAAGAAACCTCAAAACCTGGCTCTTTGACAGACCCCCCTCCTTGATGGACTGGGACCTGCGAACCCCCCCACACACACCTCAGCGCCTTGAGACCTTTACGGGTGAGTAGTCGCGCTTAACAAACACCTGATTTGATTTGATTTGAAGTACCATCCATTGGCTAACCAGTAATCACTTAAAGCTTAACCCTCATAAAACTGAATTCCTGATGATTTACCCCCAGAAAAGCGCTACGAACGTTCTAGAGTGGACCAATCACAGGACTAAACTGTACGCCGAGGATTGTTGATTTGACCTAATCCCTGGGAATTATACTAGACAAAATCCTGAATATGCTATTGCATATCAAACCAATGGCAAAAAATGCCCGGTTCCATCTAAGCTACCTCAGAAAACTGAAACCTTTCCTAATTAAAACTGCAGTCCAGGCACTAGTAATATCAAGGATCGAGTATGGTTGCACAACCCTAGCTGGTCTCCCCAAGATTTCAACAGCCCCACTGAAAGCCTGTCTCAATGCGGAAAACAAGACTCATAACGGGCTCCAGGAAATTCGTCCACATTACCCCTCATCTGAAAGCGCTTAACTGGCTGCCTTAAGGAGCGAGAATACAACTGAAAATGGCATGTATTACCCACAAAGCAATACATTATAAAACACCAGCTTACCTAGCCCAGAAAATCACACTATCAGGAGGATGCCGCATCTCCCGGAGTCAGGGAGATCTACTATTGAAACCGGCCCGATTCCGTAAGAAAGGAACTTATGACCGAGCTTTCTCTGGTGCAGCGCCTAGAATTTGGAACGCTCTCCAACCTAACATTAGAAGAATTTCGTCAATCTCTGCTTTCAAAAACGAAACCAAATCTTTTTACATGAGTAAATACCTCCCATAATCGCAGCAGACTCGTCAATATCATTGATCCACCATGATCACACGCATGCTATCTCTCACCGAACATTAACCTCTTTGGGGTACTGTATATATGTTTTTCTTTTTGCTTTAATGTTTTCGCAAAATATTTGTACAACTACTGATGACTTGGTAACAAAACTGTTTATAGATATGCAAAATGTAAAGCGCGCTGATACCCCACTCAGGGTCATGTCCGCGCTATATAAAACACCAAATAAATAAATAAGTCATGAGTTCAACTTGAAAGTTTTAAGTCAAGAATAGTCAGGCACCATTGATCGTCTTGCAGCCAGGTGGACCCCAGCCAGGGTCTGATTGGGATCACAATTAAGATCGGTCACTCCCAAGACAAGAATTTGCAATGCAATAGGTCTCAGATTTGCGAGAGTTTGAGCTATTGGCATTGTAAATAACAATGCCAATAGCTTAAACTCTCATAAATGCAAGACCTATTACATTGCAAATGCTATATTTAGAAAAGCGCCCCATGCAGAGCTTTCATGCTAATGGTCGACCACACCCCTTTCTTTAGGCCTGGCTCGTCTAAAGAAAGGGGCACGGCCACCATTAAAGTGAAAGTGCGGTATGGGTGCTTTACAAAAAAAAGCATCCGTTTGTCAAGTTGACAAACAAATGTTTTTTTTGTAAAAGTGCCCCAAGCCGTGGTTTAACTTTAACAGCAGCTCCGCACCTTTCTTTAGACAAACTGTGTCTAAAGTAAGGGGCATGGCCGACATTAAAGTAAATGCACCATATGGGGTGCTTGTAAACCAAAAACTGAACAATAGTAAGAAAAAAAATGCGGCCGCATTCAGGCCGCAAACATCAAACTAAAGGCAGGGCCACCACTAGGGAAAAAAAAGCATTGGGGAGATCGTGTCAAACCATTAAACCAAATAGTGCTCGGACGCTGTAATTAAAGCCTACAGAGTAACAATGCTTGTAACGGGGGTGTCCTAATGTGAGGTTACAAAATGAGACAAGGCGGTACTAAGGAGAGGACTACTAAAAGCCACAGTTTACAAAGGACAATGACACAAGCCAATGAAAAATATGGGCAGAGAGTGGGCAGAGCTTCACGCCCATGCCTGAATACAGCATGCCTCGCAGAGCAGCGCATTCCCTGCCCAGGCACGACCTAACAAGCGGCCCACATTCGCAAACCAGGGTGTGGTCAAGAAAGGCATACAGCTGCTGCTGTTACTCCAGGGGGGGGGGGGTTAGGTGAGAATGTGTCCCCCGCCTCCACGTCACTCACCTGTGCCGCCCCACCTCCGCGTCACTCATCCATGCTGCCAGTACTGTTAAGGTATTTTTTCTCATTGCACCATTTGGGTGCTTTGTCCTGCTCACTTCCCTCTACGATATTTTAGTAAATGGGAAAGTTAAGGTTTCACATTTCTTGCCTTTCAGTCTTGATTAACCCATCATCACGAGTCCATCTCTATATCCATATCTCCCCCCACTCTTCATTCTTTGTCCGTTTGTCTTTTAATCTCCCTTGTATCTCTAGGTTTCTCTCCTTTTCGCTGTCTTTCTCTATATCCTCATCTCCTTTTCTCTTTCTCAGTCAGTTTTTTTCTCCATGTTCTTTTGTCTCTTTCCATCTCTTCTTATTTACCTTTTTTTTCTCTCTCCCTCCCCCTCCCCGTTTTTCCACTATCTCTTATATTTCCCTCTATCTCTCGCAATATTCCACTCTCTTTCTCCCTCCTTCTCCCTCGCACGCTTTCTAGCAGTCTGGCACTAGCAGCAACATGCTCTACTAAACTAAACGTGGCACACTGGAGCTGAACCAGAGGGATACTTGAGGGTTGGAATGGAAGACATAGTACAAGGCCACAAGCCCCCAGAGGGACTCCGACGGGACGTGATGTATAAAGTAGGACCGAACAAGAGGCAACACCGGCCTCCAAGCATTGCCTGACCTCCTCAAGTGAGATACACACATTATGGGGTCATAATTGTAAATTAGTGGCACAGGCAGACGCAAGAGACGTCCCAGGACAGGAGGGAGACCTGTCCCGACTGAGCCAAAGCAATGCAGACCTTGGACTCTGTCGCTGCTCACAACCTCTGACAGGCATACGTGTCACAACAAGTCATAGTATCAGACAAGCATATTCCGCATCTTTTGCCGGTTTCTTGAGGCGGTAGTGCTATTTCACTCACGTTTTTAAACGCCCCGTTATCACCAGTCTAGTACTGTTCGTTAGCGCTATACAGTAGTTTGTAGGGTGTGTTATAGTGCCAGGGAGATTTTCCCAGTGCTCTGAGTTGCACAGCTGGGGCATCCTTCCGTCCCTCTGATGGCCATGGGACCTCCACTTCTAATTTATTTTCCCTGCCTCAGTTTCCTGTATCCTTGGAGCCGCTGTTGACAAATTCTGGAAGAGCAAAAATGTGCTGGCCCCAGATCTCGCCAATGCTTGTAGCAGAAGCCATCCAAGGCATCGGGCGTGTCCCCGGGAGGCTGGAAAGGTGGGGGGCCGGTTTTGAAATGGTGGGGGCCTTTTTTTCTTTTTTTTTTTTACCGGGGGCCGGTTTTGCAGCAGCGCTGCAGCATCGGTCTCCATTAACAAAAGCAGCAGTTCTTCACACTTGGAGCCCCTCTCTGCCTCCTCCTCTCCCACCGGGGGCTGGTCTGACAACTTTGCTTGGGATGCTTAGTGTGCCCAGTCAGGCCCTGGCAGGCCTAAGCAGACACTGCGTCACTTCCCATACCTTCTGAGTCAGCCATGATCCCTGTCTCGTAAGGAGGTATATTGCCATTGACTATAAACTGGCAGACTTTGCACACCCAAAGACCTCATCCCCTCCCTTTTCATCTCCCTCTCCAAGCACACAGAGCCTGCATGACTCATTCTGTAATCTGTTGAATATTCATTCTGCAGGACACAGAGTGGGGAGCTAGCAGAAGGCCTGGTCTTAATTAAATGAAGTTCCAGCTGCCATTCTAATGTCTAGTTCAATTTCCTTTGATTATGGTAAAATTAAAAATGGCAAAGGACCCATCTAGTCAGAGCGCCGTTTCCTGATTTATTTAAATCCTTGGTGAGGGGAAAGCTGGCTGCGGGGCACGCATTTGTTAAAAGCGATGCTTGTAGGGTCCTGCTGGTAATGATGGCAACCAACAATTGGGCAGCAGTGCTGTGATTGCAAGTCTGGTCTGCCAGCCTCTTCCCCTCGTCAATGCACAGCTCGTACCTGCCAAGACACGTGCAGTGCATGCATAAAGTGAGATTAGCAGAGGAATGTCATATAATGATATGTTGAAGAGCAGTGGATGACAGGCGTCTAACGCTCATGAGAGCAGGGCAAGGTAGGAGTGCTTTACCCACTCCTAAGTGCACAATGACTGTTTGGTCAGCCCTCTCGGGTCGCCCAAACCAGTAATGTGCACTTTCCCCATTCTCCGTGCAGGCTGCATTACAGCCTGTATGGACAACATACCCAGGCCCCCATTCCCTGGGTGAGCGTCAAACTAGGACGCTCAAAACCAATCACAACGTTGGTTTGCAGAGTTGTGATTGGTCAGGAGAGCCTGGGTGCCTACCAATTACAATGCTGCATTGCAGCATTGTGAATGGTCAGTGGGGCCTGGCTGTGCTTCCTTATTCTTACGGAAAGCAGGAGCAGAGACGCAGGACCCGGGCGAGAAGGTAAGTTAATTTTTTTCGTTTTGCGCATACTCGCGTGACCCCCCCGTTCCCCGCCCGCGACGCCCGCCTCGCCACCCGCAAGCCATGCTGGCCGCCACTGTTCTACTGTTCATCAATCATTTGTTGCTGGTTTTCTTAGAGAAGAGAAGACATCCTGTTTTTCAAGGTGAAAAGTTGAAAGACATGCAGGTCTGAATTTTGGAAAATATATGGTGGAGGTTGTACATTTCATGAATGGCAGATGTTGTGATTTAGGGTTGCGTGTCATTGGGAGACTAGTGAACGGACACTCCCATCCTTTTGAGAAGTCAGATAAGAGGCTTAAGATACAAATCAAAAATGTTAGAGGCAAATATTGAGCACTGAGGCACACCAAAAGACATTTCAGCTTTGTCTGGGACGTGATCACTAATCTTCCCTAACTGAGAGTGGTTTATTAGAAAGAAGGTGAACCAACTCAAGACTAGGTGATAGAAGATACATATAGGCCCATGGTGATCAGTCATATTGAAAGTTAGTGATAGATCAATGAGAGTAACTAGGCAGGAGTCCCCATCATCCAGGATACAGTAAACATTTTCCTATATATGTAGGGTTGTGGTTTCTATTGTATTGCATCCCATATAGCACTTGCTACCCCTATGTGGGGAGCTGCAGCGCTTGCCTAAATGGGTAGCAGGCTACACTGTGTAGGGTGTGTGGTTGGGAGGAATTTGTCTTTGTTTTGATCCTATCTACAAAGTGTTTCCATGCCGTGTGTGATGATCACCGAGGTGTAGTTATCGTGCTATGGGATGCAGTGTGCAGCAGTGTGGTGGATGATGAAGTACAAGCGACAGGTGTGCAGTTTTATGGATTTCAGTATGCTTGAAGCTTAAAACAACTCTGCAGGTCCCTTTATGGTATTTCTTATGATATAGTTTGCTTAGCTGGTTACTGAACTAGGTTGTCCAGTCTGAGATTTTGTGTATAGTTGTGGTCTTAAGCTGCATGGTTGGAGGGAGAGGGAAGTGGAAAGATCTGTTGCGATGTCCATTGTTATCATCATCCCATATCTGAGAGTCTTTGTGAGATGTAAAGAAGTGGGCAGATTGCATAAATATTTGGGACCCGCAGTGGTGGACTACATTAAATCTGTATGAATTGTCCAGCAGTGTATGACAGATCTCTTCAGTTAAACAATGTTTGTTCGTTTGGTGATGTCTGTTTTTCTGGATTGTCATTGCTGCTGTTGGACAACCCTCGTAGCTGACATGTCTTATGTGACTGTAGGAGGTTTAAGTTACAATTTGCTGCAGACCCCTGCTTATTATGTTCTTAGAATTTTAGTGGATCATAATTGTTATAGATGCTAAAAACCACATTAATATTCAACCAACACATGTTTTTTATTGATGTAGACCAGTTGGATGAAGGCACACCTTTTAATGGTTTTCCCTGCACATGACTGGTTGTAAATGGGTTTGAATTGGGAGAGGAGATTGGGGGTTGAGATTAGAATTTTTTTTAGATGGGGTGCTTTGGCCAGTTTTGAGCACATAGGCGAAGATGCTGTGAGAGAGGAAGGCATTGATGAAAGAACGCCATGCTTGATTGAAGGAGTCAGATTTTTTTCCTGATGGTGCCAGCGGGTAGTATGTCCAAATAATAGTTGGTGAAGTTCAGGTATTTTATAATTCTGGCAAGCTCATCTCTTTGAATTAAGGTGATTGAATTCCAGTTTCTTGTAGATTGGAGTCAGCACAAAATAACCTGTTACAAAGCCAATTTTGCCCATGAAGGATCTATTAGAGTGTTGCGAGGAGGTGTGATATTGAAGAGAATGAAATGGAATACGATTCTAACTGGATTAAATTAATTGACAATTTGACCTTGTAAGAGGCTTGATTCAGCAGTGAGAACTGGCAATTTATAGCCTGTTCGTAATGCTGTAGATAGTTCTAGTATTGGAAATGTGGAGAAGCCTAATTTTGTTTCCACATCGATTATTAGTTTGTTTGTGAACGGGCTCTGTAAACAATAGTTGTCTTGACATTTTCATTTGACGCAAGACAGGGGAGTCTCCTAAATCATAATGTTGTAGTCTCAATAGGACATCACTGCCACTCAAGAGAGCTGAGTTGTTGAGCTGGCAAGGGAGGCGAGCCACAAAGCAGCAGAAGTCAGCGGATTCTGGGAATGTGCACTCATTTTAATTGCACCCCTTTCTGTGGTGTGATGAGATGAGGTTAAAAATCACGTGCTAATGGCAGTAAAACGCATCCTTCCAGTATTTTCTGAAATACTTGAAATGTCCCTTCTTGTTCTTAGTTAAATATCCCAAACTCACAGTGAACTTAGGTGAGATGGTGGCCTTGATGAAATGCAGGCAGCACCTCCTGTCTGTAGCACACAAGCCATGTCTAACTCAATCAGCCTAACTTGCATCTTCTTCCCCTCTGCCTGCTGTGCCTTCTCCCTCTCCTCCTGTGCGTACATGTGTCTGGTAGTCTGTGTGAGTGGCAGTATATGCATGAACCTCTTACAGTGCCTGTGGGTGAGAGAGAAGCATCAAACACACAAAAGGTAATGCGAGGAATGCTTGCAATTAGTCTAACAATTCGCAATCGCTTGGGGTAGCATCCCAACCCATCGTGGTTTTGCCCACCATTCCACCTCAGTTTGGACCCAGCCGTAAGCAAATTAGTCTTGACCCTGCTCCAATGGGAACAGTCCAGCCTGAACTGCCAGGCCAGGTTCTCCCTGAACCAGAACACAAATAACCCAAGACCGGGTTGGGGCTCGTCAGACGGGTGTATCTATGTTCCAGTAGCATAGTGAGTACAGGACTCACATCTGGGAATACCTTTGCCACCTAAGGCATTACATCAAACACACAAAAGGTGATGTGAGGAATGCTTGCAATAAGTCTAGCCACTGGCATTTGCTATGGGTAGCTTTCCAAGCCATAGTTCTTTTGCCCACTTGACGGTAAAGTGGGCTTCCTTAACAGGCTCATATTCTACTTTATTCATTTCTATGAATAACCTATACCGGTATGCTACTGCATTATCTGACACAATTTGTTCAGTAATGTATTACCTGTAGTCCAGAGTTAGACTTCCCCCTCGACATGCAGCCAAGCTTCATCTTTCATTTATGAGCAGTATATTAGAACCACTTACTGTAAATGTCATAATCTAAGACTATAAATTCAGTCAGGCAAGGAAAGTGTATATAGCATGTTATCCAGCAGAGTCACTGTTTGTGTATAAACCAATTAAGACTCGTTTATCAGGGCTCCCAGGGCATTAAGTGACTTTCCCGGAATAGCTGGAGAACTAATGCTCTTTCAGCTCTGTAACACTACAAATATTTTGCTAAAAAAACGTATTCTCGGTTGAACACTAGATACAGCTAATGTATTTGGGGCTGGCTCACAAAGTTTTGTCTGTGAGTAGATATGTCTTGCTTGTGTTCTAAGTGATGATTTGCTAGTGAACTGCCTGTCTTAATCCACAAAGTATTTTAGTTGTGTCATACTTTAGACTCAGAATTTATAAGGTGTAAAACGTGCCCAGTCATGGACCTGATGTGCAAAGCTTGTCTTCCTTCTGGAAATCAAAGTTGAGACTCAAGACAGAAGAAGGCAAAACACTCGCAGAAAAGACATTGTAAATCAGTTCCATGATTAAGAATATCTTACTCTTGAACTTCTTTAGTAAGTCACACCTAATAATGGAGTAAGACACAACTACTCATAGAAAATTCTTTTTGAATCAGGCCTGCAAACCCAAGAGTAATCCGGGCCCAGTATGTGTATCCAGCCTAAACAGCACAAAAAGCTAATAATTTAAGTATGTGTAATAATAAAATAGCCACTTCATCTGGGGCTAACTTGGATTACTGAGCAGGTTTGGAATACACCTTATTAAGTGCTACAATGTAAGGTAAAAGAAAAGAGTCTTGTTCTAAATGTCTAAATTCCAGTTATTCTAGGACATAAGCTGCTCGGAAAAGAGACTAATATTGAAACTAAATCTGCCAAAAACATATTTAAACCTAATTCATATAATGACAATTTTATATATGTTATGGACTGTGATAGCGATAGTGACCTGAGCTTCCTCTTGTTTGTCAATATACCCCTCAGTGACCATGACATACTTTAAACATTGACCATCATGGAAGAGCAGGATCCGATTATCAGGAAATCCGCATAAAATACATTGAAAGACAATGATTTTAGATGGAAAATGTGTATGCAGTGGTTATACTGAAAATGTGTCACAGATTGAAGTGAAGTGTGTCTATAAGACCACCTGTGTAGTCTCCGAAGCTGTGCGCCTTAATAATCCCAATATGTGGCAGTCAAGTTAAACATCTCAGGTGGTCAACGTGTATTGGTGGGATCCTAGCCTAGAATGAGTTATATTTGATAAACCTTGTCAAACTATTTCCAATGGAGCTGGTGATTCATAGTAACATGCTAAATATATGTTGTTTAGTCACTGTGCACCTTCACAACAAGGATTTCTCAAAGGCACGTCTCTTTATAGTATAAAGGTTTAGGTTTTTCATTAATGAATTTCTTAGTTAATGGTGTGAGCTTCAGCCAACTTGTGTTCCCCCCTTTTGGTCACAACGCGCCTAGGGCTTTTTCAAGGCTTAGTATCAGCATGGGGGAAAAACAGCAAAAGTAGTGTGTCCAATCTCAACCCATACGAGAGGCGGTAAATACTTGCTTTCACTACATCAGGAAGACATTTTTATCAATGCTACTAAAAAGGTACATCTTGAGGAATTTTCCCTATTTATTCCTGTCTACTTGAACATTAGATAAGTTTGACACCAGGTTATTATGTCCATGAATTATGCTCAAAGTCGTGGGAAGTTGCACCTGCACACTTTAGCAATTTTGTATTTTATTACACAATACCACTGTCATAACACTGTTGGACGCCGCTGAAGTGGCTTTCTTGCACATCCCTGATGCCCTTCTACTCTATGAAACTATGTAAATATGAAATAAATTAAATAGGTAAACAAATGACTGTCTCTTCTAAGGAAACAACATATGTCTAACAATTGAAACAGTTTGGTGTAATCCTGTGTTACTGAAGTAAACAAAAGTTAATTTGGTATGTCTGCTTTTTCTTCTCCTTTGGCTTCCTTCTAGGTGCGCTTGATGATCACGGATGCCGCGCGGCATAAGCTCCTGGTACTGACCGGACAATGCTTTGAAAACACGGGAGAGCTCATCCTTCAGTCAGGATCCTTCTCCTTCCAGAACTTCATTGACATCTTCACCGACCAGGAGGTTTGTTGTTAGATTCCCTACTACTGAGAGAATCTGAGGCAATGTCTAGCCTGTAGACTGCTGTCCATTGCTACTGAACCAGCATCTCTGCACCTGCCCTCATGACCTGCATCTTTATGCATCACTTCATTTAGCACATGGCTGTCTGCAGCAAAAAGTGTGCTCTGCATTTTACCTGACTTTTTTTTAATGTTGTTGTAAATAAAAAAATATTTAAGATTTATGTTGATCATCATTATATCATTCACCTGGGATTGAAAATAATGTGAAGTCAAATTTTTTGTTGGGGTAAGGGGGGATTCCTAGATGGGACACATGGCCCACAACCATACCAGATTGTCAGTTTATCCACATAACGTAAACTTATCTACAGTGATTTAAAGCAGAACCCATTTACGCAGTGAGTATCTAAGCCCAAACCCAGGCCTTGCCCTGCCTCTCGTGGACCTATGTTGGACACCCTCGGTAAAAGGTATCTGCCTACTTGCTTTCTAAAAATTTATAACTATTAACATTTCTTTTGCAACCTTCTCTATTTTGTGGCATTGTACTACTCTTATGGAGGTGTTGAAGTGCTTTGAAGACGAAGTGTAGCGGATTTCTCATGAAACACCTCCATTTCACACACAGCTGCCATTGTGACCAACTTATAACAGAACTTGAGCCCAATTTTGCTGGAGCATTGCAACACTACAAATTCTTATATTGTTTTAGTAAAAGTGACCACAATAGTATTCAAGTACTGTACACCTAGTCCCTAGACACAAACCTAACATTGCAGACAGGGCTCAAGTCGGGGGTACACGCAGGTACACGGCGTCCCCCCACTCTTTTCACAAGGTGGACGCCACCCCCCCTGCTAAGAAGAAGTTGGCCCCCACAGAAATATGCTGAACTTGTCCCGGTGTCATTTTCAGCCAACGGACACGTTCAGCGGCACCTGCACGTTGCCTGCTTTCCATTCCCAGCAGCAATGTACAGGCAGCAGGGGAGCCTTTTGTCACCTCTAGCTGGGACGAGGTTAAGGGGCCATCCGGCCTCCTTTTGTTTGTATATGCTGTCCGGGGGCCGCCTGGAACCTTACATGTAAATGCCTCCAAGGGAAACAAAGGCACACAGCTTGCCTTCTCTTCACAGGTACTTAAGAGAGGCATGCTTTTGCCTTTGCTCTGTCCCTGTATATAAATGCAGACACTGTAAGACTGTCAGATGGGTTAGTCTATCCCAGTATTTACACAAATAATTTAAATAGCACTATTTTATTTCTTTTATAGTGCTACATCGTGACGTAATGAGGTCATTTGCATACTGTCTTACTTGGTCAGTCCCCCCCACTTCTTTTTATAGGACTTGTGCACTGATTGCAGATATCCATTCTCACAAATTGTTCCCTCCCTGAAGTGAATTACTGTGACTTGTTTTCGAGCTGCTCGGACGGCCAGGTTTCTTTGGGTTGAAGAGCAGAGTGACAAGCGTGGGTACATTATGAGGGGTGAGTTGAGTAGTGGGTGCGGGCTGGGTCTCTCTCCAGATGTTTGCTGACCTGGAGATTCCACGCATCACATGACCGGCACCTGCTGTGGAAGGATCTAGAACCCTGCTGAGTTCAATTCTAAATAATCTGCAAGCAGTCTCCTGGAAGTTGTATTTTAAAGAAACCTAGGGGCATATTATCAAGGCGCTATGAAATTATCGCCGCTTTTGCGTCCGTTTTTGGGCGAAAAGCAGCGATAATTTCATCGCCTTATCAGCAAAGACACGCTATCGCGTGTTTTGCTGACTTAGCGCCCATTTCCAGCACGCCTAACTTTGCATCGCTAATGAGATGCAAAGTAGGCGTGGCTGTGAAACCAACCAGGGAAAATATCACGAAGGCAGCTTCGCGATATTAACAAGGAAGGGTAGTGATTTTTTAAATCGCGCTAAGTAGGCATACTTAACATGGGGGGTGGATTCTATGGCTAAGACCACAGGCCCTATCATCTAGGATATCGCCGTTTTCCACCATGGAAAACGTCGATATCCACACTAGCTCTTGAATTTTTATCGCCTCGGCAATGCGCGTTGTTGATAACACGCTAACCGGGCGATAAATTCCAGAGATAGCCGGCAGTAAATATGCAAGCGCTAAGCACGCTTTGCAATATTTATCGCTGGCCCTTGTTAATATGCCCCCTAGTTAAGAGCTGAATTAAGAGCAAGAGGTGCTAATTGCTGTAGAGTGCTTCTTGCTGTAAGTATCTTTTGTGGGACGGCTCGTGAGGTGACCTGAGAAACCCAGACATAAACTCATGCCAACAGGATGGCATAATGGCCCCTGGTGAGACACCACATGGAGGGCGAACTTTAAAAACGCCGAATCTCTCCCAATAGCTGCTGTAAGGAGGAACTCACAGGCAGCTTTCTCCGACAGGATCCGAACAAGAGTGGCTGCTGGTTTTCAGGGCCACCTCCCTGCACCCTGTGAGGTGTAAAACCTGTCAATACGAAAGTGGTGTCCAGCATGAAGCCCAAACCTGCCTTTAACCTGAGACCATGCTCCATCGTTCCATATGTGAGCACCTGCCACGTGGCATCAGGTATTTTGGTGCAGCATCTGGGTTCGTTTCCCGCCAAGATGGTAACTGTTCCATAGATATTCCACTAACAACCTGTCTGAAGAATCTTTCTCAGCTATATCTATTTCTTACTCTGAGTTGTCTGCTTAAAGGATTCATATCACCGCCTCTCTCAGGGTCATCCCTGCCTTACAGTCTCACCTGCGCTGGCCGTCTGTCGTGAAAGCAGGGACCGCTGTAGGCAGGATTTAGAAACTTGTAACACATTGACTTGGTTCATAACAACGGGGTTTTAAATATTGGCTAAAGCAGGGCTGTCCAGCATAGGTCCTCAATGAGTGGTTGATCCATGCCACAGTTCAGAATAAAACTACAAACTACACCACTTAGCTCCATTTAGATTCACCTACGTAAATATATCCTAAGTAAATGGTCTGTAAATCTTGCATGGATCAGACTGTCTTGGATCTATGTTGGACACCTTTGGAAAAAAACATTTACGTTTAAACACAGTGAGAAGACTGTCATTCACACGGCATCAGGTGTTTTGGTATAGTCTGTTAATTTTTTAAGCTTCTTTGTTCATGTGGAATACTGCTATGCATATACCTTGTCTGTTGGTTTTCTTACACTATTTTACAGGCTAGAGACTAACATATTTACTAGAAACTGGCAGAGCGCAGTATTACGCTAAAATTGGTAACGCCGCACTCCGTCAGTTTCAAAACACAGGGCTGCACAGTAAATACAAAACTGCAGCGCACCCCTGCGTTTCCCCTAGCGATGGCACTAAAGAAGCAGCCTTGCGCCAGCGCAGACACCCCTGCGCCAGGGTGTCTGGGTGCCTGCGCTCTGGGGAGATTGTTTATATTCAGGAAGGGACAATATTTACAGGCGATTTGCTGTTTCTAAGTGTGAAGCACACACGGAAAGAGCAAAATACGAGGAGAAATGAAACATTTATCCACGTATGGCCTGCTTAAGACCTGGTATATTGCCTGATGATATTTTTGGCGCTGTCCCATACCTTATAAATATGGGGCATAGTCAAAAAGCAATGGGTGTTGTGGCGGAACGCCCACTGCAACACCCACTGCCCTCCTCTTTCACGCTAAGTGTGGCGTAAATAGGGGTATTTTTTACATCGTGGCCTTAAGCCACATTAAGTGACTTACCGCCTTGTAAATAAGGCAAAGGACATAACGCCACCAGAACATCGGAAAAAATGATGTTCTGGTGGCGTTAACTTTGTGTAAATATGCCCCTAGGTTTTTGAATGCACAGGAGACCACACAAACCTGCTGAGAGGCCACACAGGGTAGGCTGGGGATGTATTGCAAACACACCCTCTGTCCAATGAGCATAGAAGAAGTGGGATTGGCAGGAAAGGGGAGTCGATAGAAATCATGAGCATGCGCCCTAGCTGCCTTGTCAAAATCCCATACATTGATGGGATTGAATCATCTATAGCAGCGTGAGTTCTTTGTTGTGCAGATGGACATCCATACAGAATTGCCAAGATTTTTCAAGTTTCAAGAACGTTACCGTACTGATGACGTCAGCGGAAATTAGACCACATGCCCTTTGGCTCGGTAACAGCAACAGAAAAACATCACATGATATGAATGGGATCCAGCTGAGAAGAAATGATTGTGTGTTTCTGACCTAGATCACATCATAAGAGCACTGGGTTCAGATTTGACCTCCCTAACATATGTTATCACTGGACAACATAGCAGGACAGTACTTTGCTGCCAGTGTGCAGTGGCAGATGGTGATGGTTTGAAAGGGGTGGTGCATAAACACCCGCCTGAAAGTGCTCCACGCGAGTGAACAAAGGGGCATATTATCAAGATAGGCAATACAATTATCGCCGCTTTAGCGGCAGAAAACTGCCACTAAAACGGCGATAATGGGCTTGATAATATGCTCTATGGAATTCAAATTGAAGCTCAGGGTAGACGTCCTTCACATCTAACATGGGCTTCAATTGGAATTCCATAGAGCATATTATCAAGCCCATTATCGCCGTTTTAGCGGCAGTTTTCTGCCGCTAAAGCGGCGATAATTGTATCGCCTGTCTTGATGATATGCCCCAAAGTGATTAAGCCCAATTTACTAAAGAGGAGAGTAGCATCCGCCTCTCCTCCCTGAGAAAATGTTGACAAAATGGGGCAAAGAAAGGCATGTTGTAGGATTATTTTCCCATAAATCTGCTAAAAACCCATAGGCAGGGCCAGTGGAATTATCCCATTGTACTGACGCAGCAATTTTCACACATTAATGCATATGCCGCATTTGACATATAATCCATCATCTGCCCGATAATCTGCAGATTTTAACTCCCCAAAAATTGTTTCTAGCTCAAACGGTTCAAAAGTTACAAAAATTGCAGTTACACGTGTTGCTGTGCAGTGGAAGGCCCTTTGCAAATCTGGACTTGTCACCTTTCTGTTGCTTATTGCTATATTTGGGTGTTAAACTGGTGCTAATGAGGTGCAACCAATGCCCAGATAGTGTTACTAAGTTTAAAAATGCCAAAATAATAAAGAAATACTATTACAAAATGTGCTGCATTATGACGCATAATTTGCCTTTTCGTGCCACATAATTTACTCAACCCTGCCTTATAATTTGGCCCTCTCCTGCTGCATAGTTCCAGTAGAAATGGCCAGAGGATGTAAAGCAACACTGATAAACTATTCCAGAGTTGTGCTAACCAAAGGGGACACTACATAGTGCGTTTGGGGTTCACCCATTCTAGAAGAATTTTGGGACAATGGTGACATTTACGGTGCATTTTCAGCTTCAATTTCACACCCAAAAAATTCAGAGCCCTGCCGCCCTCCCTCCCTCCTCATATAGTCTCTGCTCTGCTGCCGTCTCTCTATGGATTTAACCCAGATCAGTGACTGGGGGTGACTGTTTGACAATGTCTGGCATTCAATCCATCATCTTTTTGTGCTGGTAAAGAATCACGGCTGTTGGTGTACGGATCCACACTCTCTCTTTACTTCTGTAGCTGTAGGCTATTACAGGACTCGGGTGTTCGAAAGAGGCAGGGAGATTAAATGTAGGCCCCAGGTAGCATTAGCCATCCCTCTGCTGTGGAAACAGCACCCAACTCTGCACAGGCATACTGGGAATACTCCAGACAGGTCCAGCTCAGAAGGCAGCCATGTATATCACAGCGCCCCACTACCGGCAGGAAGGGCCCCTAATGTGCTTATGGACCAGCATGTATCAGCACTAGTGCTACCCTCGACTGAAAGTGCGCATTTTTCGATTTGGTTTATGGCTGGCAGTTCTGCAGGTTTGGACTGGCCTATAAGGCAACCAGGCAGTGCCAGAATGTGTGGGCTGTTTATTTAGCGGTCTGTGGCCCTGCTTTATGGCCAGGTGGGCCACTTTTTCTTGCTGTTTTCACTGATATTGCCACAAGCATTGACTGTAGCTAAGACAAAAGCATGCTGTCTCCCATATCTTGCAAAATACCAATACAGTGTGTCTTCACCAGTTCAAACCGGGCCTGATTTGAAAGTGTGGGCCACTTTTTCAGCTATCTTGTTTTGGTGCTCGGTCTACTTTTTGTCCCAATCCGACCCTGCAGTTCCATGGGGGTATTTTAAGTTAAACAACAACACAGATTTTTGTTGCTTGGATTTGTTCATTTATTGTGCACACGTTCATCATTAAGGACTGTTGATGCTGACAGAACGATAAAAGTGAGATACAGACAAGCGCACGTGCACCCCTTTGCCCTCTTAGACTTCTGTCAGCCCAGAGAAGTGGTCAGACGATAAACGTAAAGTTACAAAACTTAATGACAGTGACCCCCCAAAAATGTGATTTATGCTTAGCACCCGATAGACATACAGATGCCTGAAGACAAGGCATGTTGTGGCCACAGGAAATATAGTAGGACCAGAGGCTAAAATCAGTAGGCACTTAGACATCTGTAAAGCTGTAGTATGCCACCTAAATTTGCAGTGTTGGCAAGTAAGTCATTAGGCACAAGGACCCGGAGGAGGCGCTAATCTTTATTTCGGGCATTTAGCACAAGTTCTAGTCCAAGGAAATAGACAGGAAGTGAGTGAGAAGAAGGGGTTTGTAGTACAGGACAAAGCCGGGACAGCATGGGCAGGAAAAGTTGCCCGAGAAGTAGAACAAATGAGTAGAAAGAGAATTAGAAGTTTGCATCTGAAGAATATTTGTCTTTGTGCCCCTATTCATTACTACAGAACAAAACATCCGCCTCATATAAAAAAGAAATAGAAAACACGCATTGCTTCTAGAAGACAGCTGTCCAGTTTAGGAAGAAAACGAATGGGTAACAGTCAGGGGCGGTGGGTGAGATTTTAAAGTGGTGAGGCGCAAACGAATTAGCATACAGCACCGTAGCGAGCGAGCGCAGCGAGCGAGCCAGAACCCCAAAAGGGGGGTTTGGGGGGGTAACCCCCCCCAAGAAAATTTTGAAAAAAAAGAAGAAAAATCGTGCATTTTCAAGCAAATTTGAGAAAGCAGGAAGGTTAATAAAGCAATTGTGAAAGTGCAGTTATTACATTAATAGATGGCATAACATAGGTAGCTGCTTATTCAGTATTACCACAGAGCTTCATACATTCTGTCCTATTATGCTCAGGTGCTGAATTCAGACTATAAGACTCATGGAAATCTCAGCTCTAAGAGTAGAAGAAGTTGCACAGCAGTGTAATGGTTGCCAGGCTCGTTCCGCAGGAGCGTCAGGAACTTGAAGAAAAGTCCACAGTCTTCCCCTACGGCCTTCCGACTCTATTAGACTCTAGAGTAACGAATGGCACGCAAGGGGAAAACAGGGAAACAAAACAAGGAAAGGCGGGGGAAGAAAAACAGTCTTACAACATACTGAATATTAGACTCTAGAGTAACGAATGGCAAGCAAGGGGAAAACAGGGAAACAAAACAAGGAAAGGCGGGGGAAGAAAAACAGTCTTACAATATACTGAATATAAAAGAGGCAGCGCAATGCGCTGTTACCGTGATTCTGGTTGAGCTGAACTTTGTACACACACTTCACATAGGTCCACGCAAGTACCCCAAATATAAATGGTATAAAGCAGTGTTTCCCAAACTGTGGTCCGCGGACCCCCAGGGGTCCGTGACACATTCCCAGGGGGTCCTCAGGCAGTAATTTTAAAAGCACCAAAAAGTTCCTTGTAGAATCAGAAGTTTTCCAGCAACAATAAAAGTGTCAAGATTACGTCGGTGATTAATGTACCTGCTGGAGAGAGATGAGAGTTGTGTCAAGTGGCAGCTTTGACTTATCTAATGTAGCACAGAGGGTTAATATGCCTACTGCAAAGAACGTGTACCATGCATTTTGAAAAACATTTTTTATGTGCCTAGGTTAGTGGGTTACTGCTTTAGTCACAGATTCTTTTGTTACTGTGCAGTTCATAAGTGACAATAGTAATCTAGCACAGTGACCTATAAACTGTCATCAAAGAGCTGCTTGCAAGCTGCATGATACAAGTTAGAAACATATGTTTGTTTCAAGTCTTTCATTATCCTAATCCTGCTAAAAAGGTTTATTTGGGTGGCAATACATTTTTATTGTTAAAGTCAATGCTAACCACGGTTATGTTCTGAATCCTGAGTTTGTGCTTCTCCAGACCAAGCACTCTTTAAAAATGCCTACCAGTATGAATAACATGTGAATCCTACACCCTGTAGTCGCATTTGCCTTATGTAACATTTTCTATACACTGATTTACACGTATGAATCATTGTCTCCATGGGGCAGATTTGCAAGGAAATTGACTGTGTGTGTCGCAAGCCATTTGGCTGCGCCGCACTGAGTCACTTTCGAAGCACAGGGATGCGACATATTTACAACAATATGTTGCATCTCTGTGCTTCCCCCTGTGCTGGCGCACAAACTGCTGCCATGCGCCTGCACAGGCACATTTGCACCATGGTGCAAGGATGCCTGTGTCGTGGGGAGATTGTTTACATGCAGGAAGGGTTACTTCCTGCAGATAAACAATCAGAAATGGCGTTTTTCAACTTCTAAGTGTGCTGCATTAGCACACATAGAACTTGCAAAACGTCATTGTTTTACTGATTGTTTATGTGCAGGAAGGGAGTCCCTTCCTGTACATAAACAATCACCAGAGGTAATATCCTGTTTCTATGCGTGCTGCAGAATGCAACATGCATAGAAAGAGGAGAAATTAATACATTTCTCCAAGTTGCCCCTCCCTACGCCTCCCCTGGGGTGGCGTAGCATTCAGACACATTTCCAGATTTACGATTCCTCGTAAATCTGGAAATGTGTCTGGTTCCATGGGTTATGCGTGGGAACACCCACAGCAACACTCATGGAACGTCCCTTTCACGTAAAGTGCTGTGTGCAATTGGGCTATATTTACAAGACCAGTAAAAGTCACGCAGGGTTGCTTTTCCTGCCTTGGAAATATGGGGCACTAAAATGCGTCACCGGTGCATCACTTTTTGTGACGCACCTGTGGCGCAAGGGGCTTGTAAATCTGCCCCTATATGTGTGTGATTTAAGGTGCTCTGACATCCTTCAATGGTATGAGAGATGTTATAAAACAAATTAAATACATGTGACAGAGGGGCTATGGAGAGATGAGAGGCACTGTTGGAGGAGGATAATATGGGAATCATTGAAGAACCCCAACAAAGATTGTCATATCCTGGTGCATAGTAAGGTCATCATTTACTACTCTTTAAAAGCTGATACAATTCAATATATAATGATAAATTTGTTGTAGACTGCACCATTGTTTCCTAAATTGTCTTGGGGGGAGAGCCTCCCAAAGCCCCCTTTGTAGTGGTCAGGCGCACTCACTGCACTAGGTGTGCACTGTATGGGGACTGGTCTGAAAACATTTGCCAGGGCTGCTTTGGGTTTCCAGTCTGGCCCTGGCAGGAGTCTCATACTGCGAAATAAAACCAACCATTTAAAAGTTAGTCATGGAGATGCAGCGCTAACCCTCCTGTTTTTTGCAAATTCTTTCAATATAAAATACTAAAATCCTTAGTAATTCGAGTATCCGTTTTGTGTGCACACGTGTGTTTATTGTTTTCGAATTACTGTTTTAATGTTTGAAATTTAAGTCATACAAATTGCTTGGGGGTCCCCGGCTTCCAGTGGTGACTCAATTGGGGTCCTCAGGAGTAAACAGTTTGGGAACCACTGGTATAAAGGTTTTCGCAATTTGCCAAGGGGAAAGGTTTGATAGGCAACACAAGCAACGAATCGTTCACCCTGCGGGAAACAGGTCCGGCCAGTGAACAAAGGTGAGCAAATCTGTGTAGTCTCCAAATAGAACAAACACTACAAAACTTTTAAAAACAGAGATAACAATGCATTTCTTACCTCAATCAGAACTTTTTGTATTCAAACAAGTAGCAGCATTCACTTTTTGTATATCAAATCCGCACGTCTCTCTTTCAGTGTAGCAAACTTGTCAATTACTTTCATGTTGAAGTCCGGTATCTTTTGGACTAGCTTGCTCTCTACAGATAGCATCGCCAAAGCATTTAGTCTTTCCTCTAGCATGGTGTTCCTGAGGAATGTCTTTATGCGCTTTAAGGCTGAAAAACATCGTTCAGCTTCTACTGTTGTCATTGGAGTCGTAATCACAATTTTTAGTAAAGTCACTGTCTCTGTAAGTGAGTTTTCCATATGCAGTTTATGAATTAAACTCAGCAAAGTCAAGGCGCTTGTGGCCTTCCGGTACACAGGCATTCCGTAGAGTACAGTTAACTCAGTTCTCAGCTGCTCTTTTTTGAGCATAGGATATGCTTCCACAGCCTGATTCAGAGCACGCTCAGGGAAGGATTCATCATATTGTGCAAACTCTTTACTTTGCAATAAAGTCGCACTCACCAAATGTTTTGAGAACGAAAATCGTTCTTTCGCCTGCACAATTACAATGTCACATATCTCCTTTCCAATTCGAACCAGAGAGGTGATGTTTTGTCTGCGGTTTGCAAAAACAGAATGCTCCGGCAGTTTGCTCTCTAAATCTTCAACCCCATCTCTCACTTTCATAATCTGTTGTACAAATGCAGATGTATTGGCTTTCACAGAGACAGTATCTAGGTCTTTTCTTTGCAACTGATCGTATAACACATCAACAGGAATCATTATGTCATGAAATAAAAACAGTAAGAACTGAAACTCTTTGTCTTGTAGTGTTCTAATAAAGCCATGGGCTTCATTCTGACTTGTGTGATCAAAGTCTGCTCTGGATGCTATGGCGACAAAACATTTCTCAAGGCCCTCCCTCTGTTCAAAGATTAAGTTGACTGTACGAATGTGAAAGTTCCAACGAGTTGAGGATCCCCTTGGTACGCTTTTGTCCACAATCTCATGAAGGGCTTCTGTTCTTTTGGGGGAACGTGTGAAGAATGCTGCTATGCCTCCGATATCCTGAAAGAAAACTCGTGTCTCTCTGATCTTTGATACCGCCTGTTGCATAATAAGATTGAGTTGGTGGGCGTAACAGTGCACAAAATGAGCATTAGGGTACACATCTCGAATTCTCTTCTGAACTCCACTAAGGCTCCCACTCATTACGGATGCACCGTCATAGCTTTGTGCGATAAGTTTTTGTTTTTGAGGCAGGTCCGGGAAAATTAAGTCCAGTTGACACAGTATTGCTTCAGTGATGGTTGCTGCACTAGAGTCACTTAAATGCGTGAAGCCATAAAATCTTTCCACAATGTTTCTGTCACTGTCAAGGTACCGAAACACTAACACGGACTGTGTTTGAGTGGACACATCAGTGGTGTCATCAGCCTGAATAGCCACAAAGTCTGTGTTTCGCAACTCTTGCACAATATGGCTTCTTATAATTTCGAGCATACAGTCAAGGAGTTCATTTTGTATTGTATTAGAGGTGCCCTTAGCATGTGCTAAATGTCTTTCCAAATCCTGGTCTATGGTTGACATTAAATCCACTAGGCCTCGGAAGATCCCAGGTTTTGAGGAAGTTTCCGATTCATCATGGCCTCGCAATGCCAGTTCGAAAGCACCACAGAAACGAATGCAATCAATGATCTTGGATAGATTTTGTCTGTTCTTATCCACAGCTTCATTGTGTTTTTGAATGGATTTGCGATACGCATCATTTATCTGCTGCTCAATTGGTGCGTCTTCCCCCAACATTCCCAGTCTTGTCAGGTTTTCCAGATGATTTCTTGTGAGCGCATGCTTCTTTATTTTTTCAGCGATGTGCTTCAGGTCGACCATTCCTTGCCGTGTCCAAGAAAAGTCACCGCCAAACAGCAAGCAGGGGAAGCAGAACAGAGAATTGCGTATAGGGCAGCCTGTAAGCCAATCAGCTTTTGTGTACCAGGCATTTGAGAATGTACGTTTTGACATTTTTCCTCTGTCCTGGGTAGTTTGCTGTAGGTTTATTTCAGGCTGATGAGGTCCCAATTCTTTTAACTTCAGTTTTTGTTCAAGTGGCCGTGACTGGAATGACTTTGTAATCAGCTCTTGTACTGTATTCATGATGGGGTGTCAGGTGTTGCTGGCCTTACCAATATATATATATATATATATATTAAAGAAACCTGTCAATAATCAAAGTACAACGTATAAGGTGCAGTGCAATAATATCAAATTTCAGTATAAATACATTATACATATATATTGTGCATTATCCTAATACATCTCAAATGACTGCTAAAAATAGAGCCGTACTGCCTCCTGCCTCTCTGTGCCATAGTGTTGCTGGAGGCACTGAAAGACACTGCTTGAGGGCCTTGAGAGTGACCACATGACATACATGCTCTAACTACGATGTAAAAAAATATATAGCATCAGTTGCCTTACCTTTAACACTGGTGTTTGCTGGGTTGTAGCCGGGGTCGGGTGAGAGAGCAGCAAAGGAGGTTGGGGTCCTCTTGTTGTTTGCTGGAAAATTGCCCCAAAATGCGGTAATGTTTCAGGTTGTCAGGTGCTGAAAATGAAAAGATAACAATTTTATTTTTGAAACAGTAGGGTAATGAAACAAAGACTGTGGGGAAAAAACATAACGCTCCAATTTTTTCCTAGACATCAGATGAATCTATTGGAGGCTTTGAAAATAAGGAGAAAGTGACTGCCAGGGAAAGAGGTCCCATCACTGCCCTAGAAACAGTTACCAGATTAGAAGGAATGAATTGAGTCCAAAAACCTGCATCCTCTGAGGTCCAGACATCATTCTCATTGTAAGGTCCCTGAAGAGGCAAGTCTGAGTCTGACCCCTAGGTACCAAATATTTAACCTTTGCAGCGGGTGTCATAACTCTGCAGGACGGTCTGTTCTGTGACCTCATCACTACTCTAGAAAAGTGGCTAGGGATAATGGTGGGGAGATACCCAATCTAGTTAGTAGAGCAAACAAACACACAGAGGAAACAGACAGGGCAACCCTAGTCTTTGTGCTTCTGAAAAGCTGTGTTCTCAGTGTCAATGGGAAATAGGCACATTTTGATTGGTGTCTTGTTTTTTACACCACTTTTTCCCATACATCAAAAGTGTTCCACCAGAATCAGCAACAAAGCAGGCAATTGGACACTGAAAGAGAATGCAGATCCAGGGAGGCTCCAACACAGAAGGGTGTAGAGTCTGGGACATCTAACGTAGTGCAGTTGAAGTGAGTGATGTGTGTTCTGACAGCAGTGAGTGATGTGGACAGTGAGCCTGATGTCTGGGATGTGCCTTCCGTGACTGATATGAGCACCGTGAGCGATGTCAATGGAGTGCGGGATGTGATGATGTCATTGATGCATGTGAGGGGTGTGAATGTTGTGAGTACTGTGAGTGATGTGAAATAAGTGAGCGTTGTGAATTATGTGTGTAATTTGAGTGATATAACTTATGAGACTAATGATACTGGAGTGATGTAAACTTCGAAAGCCAACCCACTACAGCTGACCCCATCAACTGGTTCACACCCACGAACTCAAATGCCGAACGCCGCTCACCCACTGGGAATCTCTCACCACTCTATATGCTATTGCCATCATGAACTACGTGTACTCTGGGGCACCCACCGACGCATGCCCCCATCACGTCTTCAACAACACCAGCATGACAATAGTTGACGAGTTCAGGAAGGTCCTGAACACATCCATCACTGTGGCCTTGTTCCCTGAGGAATAGAAACCTGCTGATTTAAGGCCCCTCCTGAAGAAACCATCAGCAGACCCGACATGTTTTAAGTGCACTAACTCAATCACTCAACAAAAGACATTATCGCAAACTTCATACAACAGTGTCATATTTTTAATGTACTACAAATAATCATATTTGATGCCACATGTAACACCTGATATCAACTTGATTGGTGTGGGATATAAATACAGTCGAAGACTGCATAGTTTGTTAAAGCACTTTTAGTATCCCATATTTTATATTTACTTGCATTTGAGGAAAGCATATGCTTATTATTTCATAACATACAAATGAGTTAATGCTTATAAACGCACTCAGAACACAGATAATCGTTCCCTGGGTTAAACCTATACACACATCTACATAGTTCTGGTAATTCTTCATAATTAGGTGTAATAGTAGATCAATTGATGCAGCTAGAAATGGGTGATTCAAGGGCAGACAAATCAACAGGAAAATTGAGAGGTGTCTGAATGGTGGAGAAGAAAGTAGCAAGAGACTGAGCAGTGGGGTGTGTTTCAGAGGAGTAGAGTGTGGAAGGCAAAGAAATGTTTTTTCTTTAGTCAATGATTTCTTTTAGATTACTGATGGCCCAGTAACTTCCCCAACCATAAAGTTTTGCACAAACCGCGACAGAATAAAACAAGAATTGCCAGAGCCAAAAAGCTGGCGACCAGCGCCAGACCTATTGGATTTGCGAATGCTTGTTTTATTTAAGATTTTGATTGGTTGGAGTTTTTACTTTGGTACTGAATAAATACTATATACATTTCCCCAAGTTAAGCCTGTCTGTTCTGTGCCACAGCTACCAGGGGATGGAGCGCGGGTTAATTTATTGACTTATGGGTTCACCCTAACATGTTAATGTTATTATTCCTCGAGATGGAGAACTGCCCACCCCAAATAATAATCTACTGTCTCACAAGCAGGAACCCCAAAATGTAAATAAACAAAAGGTGACTGAAACTGAGATCCAAACCTCATAGGTGCTCTAATTATAGCAAGGAGAAAGGGTGCCAAGCAAGTGAAAATATAAATCAATTTGAAAACAAAAAAATAATGACAGCTTTCTTTAGAGTGTGAGGTCTAGTAAGGGTAGGATTGTGGCAATGCCCCTCTGAAAGAAGGAACCAGTGCTCCTGGTGATGAAGGTTAGTCGAGTAGGCTTAGGTAAGAGAGGTCTGCCCTAACTGCATATACAGAGAGAAGAAAGTAAAATCATTTGAAATGAATGTTGCTCACTCTAAGCTACTCGTGGGCACATGGCGTATGCCAAACCCCCCGTTCCCCCCAATGAACAATAAATATCATCTTACACTAAGTGCAACTCAACATACAGTGTTTGGGTGTTTATGTGTGTGTGCGTCTTCGCACAGTGAAACATTTTAAAAATGCAACATAAAAGGCGTCTTTCAAGGAATTTTATGAATGGTAAAAATACACTAATTCACCAATCATTAGTTTTATTTTACTAGTGCCTATTAGCCTATAAGCAGGCTTCGAGAGCACGCCTCACGTGATTAGAAGGATATATGTACTTTACCTATAGTCTTTGTATACATGCAATTGCATTTCTGTTGCTTGAAGCTAACTAGAACGCAATAGAACGATGCACAACGAGAGGGGGGAGGCCTTGTGTAATCATGTTTGTTCTCAGCAGCAAAAGGACATGGCATCCAGGCGTACAAACCCAAACACATGAAGGGTTCTTAGCCCCCATAAATGTAGTGGAAGTAATTCAACATCTGGGGCATCCTGTTGTGAAGAAGGGGATGTGGTACCGGAGCCCAGGGGCATATGGAGCCCACTTAAACCCAAAGAGTGACTATTTCTTCTAGAAAACTAGGGGATGGCGGTTCTTGCATGCACTTGCTTTACCACTGATCCTAACATACAGGGTTTTCTTTGAACATGTATGGCGCTCCGCTGGCGTATGCCTGGGTCCACATTGTAGGAATATTTTATGCATGCATACATTCCTAGTTCGTGAATAGAGTAACCCTCCGTATGTTTGCACACTACTAGAAATATCATACGTTCTGCGTGGTTTTAGTAACAAAGCCCCTCTGCGGATGACTGTGGCTTCCCCATTCAGGGGCTGACACGGGTCACTCAGACATGGTTTTTTTTCCAATGAGTCGTTGCTGCATATTTCTCGAAGACACAGTTAACACCAGATAAGCCCCCGTTTCTAATGGCCATGTAACATCGATGTATATGTGGTTATGAGACAGTGATCCTGCGCGAGACACAGAGACTGAAACACTGCACGTGTATGGCCAGCTGGCAGCTGGCGCTGGCTACTTCACCAGGATGAGCTAATGAAGTTGGAACACTGCTAATGCATTAGCTAAGGCCCACTTGAGTACTGAACATGCATAAGACACAGAGGCTACGATGATCATTCGCACGTAGGCGCTACTACCACCTGTTCTGTGTGCATGCATGAGCTAGTTACAATGAAACGCAGTTTGTTCATGCGCAGCGACTGCAACACGGCCCATGCCTGTGCTGGTCGCCTGTGATCTAGGGAAACTGTACATACGTAAATGACTGACACTGAATTCTGCACGTCCATAAGCCAATGAGACTGGAATGTTCACGTGTGAGACAATAGGAAATGAACAGGGTACACGAGATATTGGGAATGGAACACTGCATGTTTGGGGAAACTGCACTAGCAACGAGAGGGGGGGGGCACACAAGTGGGAGTCAAAAGACAGGGTTAATATATACACAAGTATAAAACCAAAGTAGAAGAATACAGGCGCTGCA
Organism: Triturus cristatus; assembly: GCF_964204655.1. Classification (NCBI taxonomy): domain Eukaryota; kingdom Metazoa; phylum Chordata; class Amphibia; order Caudata; family Salamandridae; genus Triturus; species Triturus cristatus. Next base: position 495,913,486 of record NC_140581.1, on the reverse strand, counting down.
CCTGTTCGAGTCAATTAGACCACATGCCGCACATAAAAATAAAGACACACTGCAGCCTCAGAGTCGGTATACAGTTTTTCAATTTACACTAGTTTCTTTTTTAACCAATCAAAATGTTACCTTACCTATTAGGGGGAACACACCGTCCCTCACGACCACGAGGCTGGGCTCAGGCGACGCGCACGACGAGTCGAGACAGAGTGAAGTGAACCCGACCTTTACCTTACGTCACGCACTCGGCATCCAATATGGATTGCCCGCCCCTGCGGTGACCGGCCAATCCTGGCGCAGTGGCGCTGCATGCAGCACCAGGATTGGCTTGGAGGGCACAGTGACTGCTCGCCCTGTCGCCCTTTTGCTGCCAGCGCTGCCGCCAGCAGGTCCTGCCCCCCCCCCCCCCCTACTAGCTAATGGGGCCGGCCTGGGTGCGCATGCTCGGGCAAGTTGCTGCCCGAAGCATACATGCGGGGAAAAAAACGTTTTTTTAAAGACCTGTCAATCAATCCACACTGGCAGCCAGCCCGGCCCGTCCCCCCCCCCCCCCCCTGCACACTCCCGATAAAGTCGGGTGCTGCCCGGCGCCGTGTAAATAGTAAGTAAATGGTAATTATTTGTTTAAAACATTTATTTTAATTCTTTAACGCGGGTCCAGGGCTGGTGGGGCTACGCCCCTACGCCCCAATGGACGCACCGCGGCTGGTAACAGTGTATAAATCAAATAAATGAAATGCCCAACTGCATGTCGACATAGGGCAGAATGCGTTTTTGAGAGTCAGTGGCACTTCTCAGCTCTAGCCCCGGAAGTGAGAAGCTGCTGTTTCAACTTCTAGCTAGCTCATAATGGTGCTTGAGTTGTGGGGCAGTAAACCCCAGGTCCTTTTCAGGTCGTGACTAGACAGCGCATGCGCCGTCAAATGTTGTTTACAGGTAGTGGACTACAGCCCGCCCACAGGCTCACCATTTGTTTTCTGCAATGTCGCGCTATATCCTTCGTTGCAGTTTGTGATGGTATGCATGCGTCATTTCTCTTCTTGTGTTTAGCCCTCCCCTTCGTGCATTGACCAAGTACTTATGTCCACCCACTGCGCTTGTTTTGGGGTGCTACTTTTTAAATTGTGTTTAGGCACTCCTTACTAGGGCTTGTATTTACACTCTCTCCTTTCCCCACCCGCTGCCCTTTAATTGTGTTTAAGCACTCCATACAAACAAGAAAAGGCCACTAATTTGATTTGTACGAGAAGCTGCAAAGTGTTGCCGGCAGAACACGACCTACATCAAATTGTACAGAACAGTATATGAAGCAAGTGATTTTGAAAACTAGGGCTCACTGCCCATGCACTCTGCGCTGTCTACTGACAACTTTCAAACATATTACTGGTGTGGCTGAAAGACAATTAAAAAGGAGGAATCAGCTTAAATTGGCAATTAGAGTCCATGGCATTATGGGTATGCAAATGAACCCTGGAACAGCTTTCTCGGCAGTGCAGCTGCAGACTAATAAGAAATTAAGCTGATAAGCAGTGAAACAGAATTTCTCAATATTGCTGTTGTTCGCCTGGAGCAACACAAATATTATGCCAAAGAAAAAGTTACACAAAATGAATACATTTTATTAAGAAAATAACTACATTTAAGACGGCTTCCAAGCATTTGAAACGGGATAGTTGGGTTATTCTTCATGTACATGCGATGGGATAAATGTGTCCTGGGCCGGAAAAGTCTTTTTTTCACTTTTCAAAACAAATTGCATACAAAGCTATTGATAATAGAGAAGGCGTACACATCAACCGTAATAATGCTCCCACTTCCTCATGGCACCTCTGCCCCTCCCACTTCATCGCATTACTGTTCCTCCATCTTCATGGCACTGCTTTTCCCTCTCCTCCATGGACTACTGCTCCCTTTTTTCTTCGCATTGCACCACACTCCACCCAGTCCAGTCTACCCTATTCCACTGTACTTCAATGTGCCCCTATCTGCCCCAATCATCCCAATTTTAATGTACCCCACACAACCTACCCCAATCTACCCCACCCAATCCACCCAGTCCAGTCTACCCCATCTATCCCACTCCAATCTACCCCACTCCAATCTACCCCACTAAATTCTAAATCACTTCAGCCACCCCAATCTACCCCACCCAACATACTCCAATTTACCCCACTCCATTTTACCCCACTCCAATCTACCCCACCGAATCTACCGGACTCCAATCTACTCCACTCAATCTAACCCACTCCAGTCTACCCCCATCTACCCCACTCCAATCTACCCTATCTACCCCACTCCAATTTACCCCACTCTACCCCACAACAATCTATCTCAGTCTACCCCACTCCAGTTCACCACAATCTACCCCACTCCAATCTACCCCACTCCAATCTACTGCACTCCAATCCTCCACAATCTACCCCACTCCAGTCTACCACACCAATCGTTACCCAATCTACCCCACCCAGTCTACCCCAATTTGGCCCAATCTACACCACCCCAGTCTACCTCACTCTCCCCACCTCAATTCTCCCCACCCCAATCTGCTCACCCTAATCTACCCCACCTCCATCTACCACACCCAATCTACCACACCCTGCCTACCCCACCTCAATTTACCACACTGCAATCCACCCCATCCTACCCCACCTAAATCTACCCCAACCTCCCCACCCCAATCTACCCCACCCTAATCTATCGCATCCAATTTACCTCACTCTACCCTACACTAGTCTACCCCACTCCAGTTTACCCCATTTCAATCTTCCCCACTTCAGTTTATCCCAATCTACCCCACTCAAATCCACCCCACCTCAATCTACCCCACCTCAATTTATCCCAACCTTCCCCACTCCAATCCACCAAACTCGATTCTATTCAACAAAAATCTGCCCCACTCCAAACTAGCGCAATCTACCCCTCTCCAATTTACCCCAATCTATCCTACTCCAATCTACCACTAACAATCTACCCCAGTCTACCCCACTCCTATCTACCACACTACAATGTACACCACTCCAATCTACCCACCAACATATACCCCACCCCAATCTACCCCGCCCCAAATTACCCCAACCTGCACTAATGTACCCCACCCATTTCTTCCCCAATCTACCCCACCCCATCTACCACAGTCAGCCCCAATCTCCCCACCCCAACTGCCCACCACAATCTACCATATTCTATTCCACCCCAGTCTACCCACCCAATCTACCCACTCCAATCTACCATACTCCAATCTACCCCACCCAAATCTACCCTGTTCCATTCACTTTTAGCCATGCTGAACAGAAGCCACACCAATAGCTCTCTCATAGGCAAAACCTTTGGCTTTGCTGATGCTTGTTTATGGTGATGCTATTAAGGAGTTGCTTCACAAACTACAGCTACATAGAGAGGCAGGCCGGTATCAGCAGAGACCCTCACACACAGAAGAACTCCATGGCCATTATAAGCCACTGGACCCGACACAGAACATCAATATTGCACAGCGGGTCAGAGGCATAGAGGATATTTTATACCTATAGCAAAGCAGAGGCCTCAGTTTTGACTCAAGACTATCTGTCTGCACTCCAGTCATTAGCTTTATTAAGGGCCTTAGACTATCATCTAATATTGATGACATAGCTGATGTTATTAGGAACTAAGGGCCTCATTTACTATATTTTGGCGCACAGCAGCGCAGTCAGCCTTCCTGCTGTGCTGCCGTGTGTTAACATAAAAGGGCAGGAATGTGCCGTATCTACAAGATATGGCGCATTGCTGTCCTTCCTCCCTGTGCCGGCACACAAACACCCGCAGTGCACCAACGCAGACACTCTTGCGCCATGGTGCAAGGGTGTCTGCGTTGCAGGAATGATTGTTGTTGTGTAGGAAAGTACACCTTCCGGCACAACAACGATCATTAACGGTGTTTTGCTCCTTATATGTGTGCTGCAGAATGCACCACAGCAATAAAAGAATTTCTCCTTGTTGACCCACTCTGGGGAGGAGTAGGATCCTGACGCATTCCCAGGTTTATGACACTTTGTAAATCTAGAAATGTGTCAGGTTCCATGGATGTTGCATGGGAACACCCACAGCAACACCCATTGAACGCCCATTTCATGCAGAGTTATGTGTGAAAGGCGCCCATAATTACAAGGCCATGAAAAGTCACGCTGGGGAGCTTTACATGGTCTAAAAAAGTGATGCACTGGTGGTGCAATGGGCTTGTAAATGAGTCCCCAAATTACTTAAATGCCAAAACATACATACTACTTTAATACTTAATTAATTTTAATTATTAACAGAATTGATCTTCTTAATTACATCAGTATTCCAAAAATATTCCTATTATACGCACCGGTAAGAAGAACCTGATATGAGAATCTCAAAAGATGACATTTGCTTTATGACGAGCTGCGTGTACATATGTTTAAAACTTAAGCAGTTTTTATTAAATGATCGAATAATTCATATTCTCGCACCTTAAATGGGGTTAAACTCTCACTATTCACTATTTCTTTGGTAGAGTGTTTATTCCTCACTACCCTTACAGTCTTCCAACCTTTTTTAAATGCACAGCTGTTCTGGGAACACTTTGAAGCATGTACTAGTGTCTTGTGAAGTGAAAAGGGAGAAACGGGCATGACTTAAGGATTTTAAACCAGAAGTTATTAACACAGTATCATAAACCACAAACAATTGTAAATGGCCTTTGTTCAGGTGTGGGGTTTGATTGCACATCTGTCAAACAGACCTACTGTTTACAATATACATACAGTGGGTTTTGGGTCCACCCAATTCAAACAGTGGCTTTCTTCCACCAATCTCTTTCAGCCTTTGGCTTGAGACTTTGTCAATACTGTGTTATCTCAGCCCAGTAGAATATTCACCTCTCAACTAATGCTTTTGGCTCTTTGAGCGTATCCTACTGCCTCCACGTGAGTGCTTGCATTGAACTGCATGAGTTACGTCTATAACACTTGCATTGTTTCTTCCAGCTCTCTCCTGTGTGTCTTGCTACAATGTGCCAGCACAGCGCATGTTAGCACATTAAAACTACACCTGCTTTCTAGTCCTGTTGCTCAGAAGCCTGCCCTGAGGAGCTAGGAGCCGTAGGACTGACCAGATAACTTTTTCTCAGCAGCTGAAGTCTGAAGGCAAAATCTTTGACCAGGACAACCTGTTTGGTGTATCCGACCTTTGCTCCATCTCAGTCAGCCTGAAATTGCGCCTAGGTCCCAGTCCACCACAAACTGTTGTTTTTCCATAGTGCTTGACTTTTTCTAGTCTCTTTTTGACTTAAAAACCTTATAAATTCATGTCTTCGTGTCTCCTTAACTTGTTTTGATGATGTTGGTATTTCTTTGCTCGTTAGTCTTTTTCTCTAGTTTTCTATTTAGCAGGGAATTTTATTGTGTTTTCCTTTTTACGTTAATATTGTTTGTACTGCATGAACTTCTCTGGGGACCACCTTTAATATTGTTGGTACTGCATGAACTGCTCTGGTGACTGCCTGCTGCTTCTACCATAGGTACCGTAGTAGTTCAATTGTAACTTTATTGATTGGTTAAAATAAAAAAAACATTTACAATTTAAAACACGACTAATTCGTACAATAAAAATGACGATGATAAGTATTAAAAATGGTGGGTTTTAAAATACTAAGAATTAGGGAGATCATAATGAGCTAATAATGTTCTGCTGAAAAGACCTCACTCTGGATTTCTGATATTATAGTCTTTGATTCGATTGTTGAGCCTTTTAACTCGGCCACCATGCTAAGATGAGGAGGGTTTAGTTGCAGTTGTGGCTTCCAGTAGTTTTGGTGCTTTGCGGACAAATTTCGTAAGCCCAATGTTCAGCTTAGTGTTGTTAGGGTTTAGAGCAGCCATTATTGCTTGGCGGCAAGATCGAACTCCCAACCTGATCCATTGATCCCGCAATAATGTCTGGCCATGAGCAATGCAGGGCATACACAAACAATGTGTTCCATTGCTTTAGAGTGGTAGCCACACATCCTGCATTCAATACTGCTACCTAGACGGCGCCATTCTGGAAGGTTCTTCAGAAAGGGCCAGTCACCCATCCTCAGGGCTAAAAACATTTGCTTCCAATAAAGTGCATATGTGCTTGATCGGTGGGGCAGCTGAACACCCAGTTTAAAATTGGAGATTACAGCCCAGGCGTGTTTCCTTTTTGACAGTATTGCCCTGTCCGAGTGATAGGACCACAGTCTAACAGTCTTTTTAATGGTGATCTTTAACACGGGGGTGGGATTTGTTTCCCAGAGATCTTTTACTCCTAGTAACTGTAAACTGCGATCCAGGAGTTGCCGATACATTTGGCTGGACTGATTTTTCTGTATTTCCTGCCATAGTCAGGCCTCCAGGGAACCCTCCCGAGCACGGTGCAGTCTATGACACAGTTTTATAAATGTGCCTGCCTCTACTCCATGGTGATCTTGTAGCCCCAGTTCGAGTTTAACTTGGGCTGGCGAGGCAGAACTTGAAAACCGGAAAGCTCGTTTGAAGATTTTAGCTGTTAGTTTGTTTATTAATGTACTGGTTGTGCCCTTAGTGATCTCGTGTCCATACGTCAAAGAACTAATTACCTTAGCCTTCATCACTTTCAACATGGGAGTTAGGCTGGGGCCAAGTAGCTGTTTTGACAGTTTTGCGGCAGCAGCTTCTAACGACAGGGCTTTGGTTTTTAACGCATCTTTATGCTTGATGAATGTACATCTGGTGTCGAAATAGATGCCCAAATATTTATAACTGAAGTTTGGTTCTAGCTTTGTGTACCACCTTTCTATTGACCTCTTTTGCTTCCCAAAAGATATTGTTTTGGTTCTTGACAAGTTCAGTTCTAGGCAATTTCTTGTCTTGTAGGGAAGCAGTTCATCCAATAACCTCTGGAGACCCACTTTTTTTTGTGGGTTAACAACACCAAATCATTGGCGTACAGCAAGTTGCTGATGCGGGTTCCATCTAATTGAGGAGGATGGCAATTTACACTGTCGAGTACTGGAGATAGGTCAGATATAAACAAATAAAAAAGAAGTGGGGCCAACTCACAACCTTGTTTGACACCAGTTTCAGTTCATATCTTCCCAGAGACATGAGAGCCTTCACCTAGCTTAATTCTAATCCATGTTTCCATATGGAGTTGTACTATTGCATGTAGAAGAGGCAGGGGTGTGCCCCACGAATTTAATTTCTGCCATAACAGACCCCTGGGCACACGGTCGAAGGCCGCTTTAAAGTCTACAAAGCAACAGTGCAGCTGGATTTTTTTGGACTGTCGCTTTCTCCATCAGGACTGTTAGTGTTAACAAATTGTTTGTAGTAGCAGAGTTAGCCACAAAGCCCGTCTGGTTAAACGGAAGGCAAGCAGTCGTTTTGGCCCAGGCTTGAAGCTCTTCCAATAGAATGCTTGCATAGTACTTAGACTCTATGTCGAGAAGTGCAATCATTCAATATTTTTTTGGCTCGTTTCTCTTCCCACTTTTGTAGATTGGGTGAATGATTGCACCTTACCAAGACTCTGGAACCGTGGTATTTTAGTCTACAGTAGTAAAACAAGGGGGTCAAGTATTCTGACCATATGTTGACATCGGATTTAAACATGGCCTGGGGGACACTATTTGGGCCTGGGGCTCCTTCAGCTCTGGCTTTCGTTATAAGGCGCGACACCTGCCATAGGTACCAGATGTTAAGCAAAGATTCACTCAGAACAGTTTTCATCTAACCAGAGTGGGTTTATTGAGTTCATAGGTGTGCCCCACTACCAAATTAATAACCCCATTTCTGAAAGACATGCTCTCAATTGCTCTTGTATTCTGTAAGTAGATTTGAACAGAGGCTCCCCGCTTGTACATTTAAAACTGTAAGAGATTAGTTGAGTGTTCAAGATACTGTTCAATAATTATATATATGTTCATATAGTCTTATTTTCTAACTTTGTCACCAAGATGTTAATGGCATTAGCAGATGATATAATGTCCCTAACAAATATTTGCAGTAATAGTTTATTTCAGTTGAAATAAAACCATAAACGTTTTGAAACAGATAAAAACAACAATTTACATACTCAGATTATTTTTTAAAAGTTGTTAACAGTTAAAAGCGATCCAGTTATTCATGAACAGTCTAACAAGTCATCTAATCAGCACAAACAGCCTAACAACATGACACACCAAAGGGGTAGATAACATCTGTAAGTATAGTAGGCATGCCACTAATTAAACAGGCAGATCTCAACAAAAATACAAGAGATTTGTATCAGGCACATTTATACAAAAAGTGCTAAAATGTAAAGTTCACCAGTGCCCAAATTGAGCTCTGGTCACTAGGTTAGGGTTCAGAGAATCAGCAAGCGCCCAACCCTGAAGAACAGATAACATATAATGGGCAATGAATTATATTTCAGGCTATTTATTAAAGCAGATAACTGGCATTCTAGAAATTTGACATTTGCATTAATCTGTTTGAATTTATCCAGATGGGAGTGACATGGCCATAGTATTTAATATTTAAATGTTACTTTTTTATAAACAAATACAAATATTTTTTAAAACATGTCTTGCTCTTACTCTTTAGGGCAGTTAGGAGGTCCACATGGACTGGTGTTGTAATGTGTAATTGTGTTTAGACTGTCACCCGGTTACACCCACCACAACCTTCCCCAGGCCACCTCCCAACAGTGCATAGTTTTGCCCATTCAACTTTGTTGGGCAGTATCGTTTTGTGACTATTTATCCTTAAAGTGTATGTACCAAGCTCTACATGTCATGGCAGCCAGAAGCCTCCTTTCTGATGCACTGTGAAAACATTGATATTATGGTCGTATGTGCTGTGTATACGCTGCAAAAACATAAGAGAATGGAAGGAAGCAGTGTGATTTACCACTGGCATTGTGACAGTTCGCACCAGTGTGCAGTGATACTGGTTTCATCATGGCACACTCTGGGTGGGGGAGGGGGTTGAGTGTAAGAAACCTTTGGCATTTTATTATTCAGTTTATCTCTGGTTACTCACTTTGGTTGAAAATCATTCTCCCGAAACCGACCACAGTGTCATTGGCCATGCATTTTTACCTTTCTGGCCCGCATGTCTTAATGCCATTTTTGGTTTTAAGCTTTTCTTTGGGGTAATCCTGATGCGGTAATACCGGACCCAAAAGCGTTCTTACCAGACCATTATAAGAGGTTCCACATGGAATAGGGAATTACATAGGAAAATTGTGTTTTCATACGGATTTCACACATGATTCTGGGCCATTGACAGTGGTTCTGTTCCACCAGGATTTCCATTCAATTTGTCCTCGGAAAACCTCAGGGTCCAATAATATATCACAGCATATCTCAGAATAATGATTCATGTGGAACTTCTGTTTCTGCCTAAATCGGTAATTCCAATATACTGGTAACAAGGGTCTGTCTCAGTCTAGCGCTTCATCTTCATAAGAAACCAAGGCATGTAGAGGGAGAGGCTTGGTCTTGGGTGCCTAAATTGGTAAATTAGAGGTCACATCAAAGGCATACAGGAATTTAACTATCTGGATTACTAAATCGCAACCTTAGACTCGATGTCTCATTAAATCTAATCCCTAATGTGCAGTGTCTTGTAGTAGATCAAGACATATGAGGCCTCATTACGAGTTGCCTAGAGTTTAGGGGGAAAGAAACAAGGTCTGGAATTATCCATTCAGGCTGGTAACTCCTGTATCCGAATATTCCCAGTAAAACACCCCAGAATGGGAAATTATTTCAAGATATTCTCCTTTATCTCATGATTTTGGGGGCTTTCCTGCTGACAATTTCCGCTTCCTCTGAGCACGAGGAAAATGTCAGTGGTCCCGCATGTGATTTTACCGGGTGTAGAAATGTACCTAGTAAAACTGGCCTTGGTCTTCCTGGACCATCTATTAAATTAAGATAGAGGCCCCAAGGCATACTGATCGAGACAACTCATAATGAGAGGTTTAGAGGTGATGGAATAGTCTGTGATGCTGTAGCAGCCACTGGTGATATCAGGCACTAATTGAAATACAGAAACACACATCCCTGGATTGCTAAATCTTAACTTTAGAATTGGTGTCTGATTAAATGTAAGCTTTAGCATTCAGTATTGTGACAGATCACTGCATATGGAGTTAAAACAGTTCACGTACTTCAGCAGCCATGGGTGGTACTTGACACATAGTGAAATATAAAGACACCATTATTAAATCACAGTGTTGCAGTGGCTGTCCGATTAAACCTAAGCCATAATGTGCATCCTTACAACAGACCAATACATTTGGTAAAAACATGATCTGGGTTCTTCTGCAGACACCGGTGGTGCCAGATGTACATGAAAGTGCACAGGGCTGAGTCACTTAGTCCCAGTCCTGGAATGACTGCCGAATTACATCTGTGCCTTAGTCACTAATCCTTTGGCCGACACAGGCATGTTATTGAATGGTCTGCTGCATGGCCTGGGTTTCTGCGGCAGCCATTCGTGGTGCCAGGTGCACATGCAAGTTACTTTGGTCTGTATCAACCGATGAGTTTGGCTGCTGATACATCATGTAACTAGACATCTTCATTACAGGCAGTGAGGAACCTAAAGGGGTATGCAGGCACCATCTTTCTGTTTCGACCATCCATGGTTATACAAGCAGACCACCTAGGCACTCAGATATGAGATGATAAAAAATGTCCATCCCAACAGATGTCTCCACTTCTTTCTCACTCCCTCCAGCTCAGGACCACAACTGTACACAAAATCTCAGATCCTACAACCCAGTGAAGTAACCAAATAAGCACACTGTATCATATGAAATACCATGAAGGGAGCTACATAGCTGTTCGCATCTACCAGCCAGCTGAAAACCATAAAACTGCCTGTCTCCTACACTTCATTATCTAACACACCTACACGCTGCATCCCATAATAAGATAACCGTACCTCAGTGGTCATCATGATCGACTTGGAAACACTTCCCACGTAGGATACGAACAAAAACAACATCCTTCCAACCATACACCCTACATGGTGTACCATGCTACTTATGTATGCAGGTGCTTCAGCAACCCACATACGTGTAGTAAGTGCCATATAGATGCTTCAATACAATACAGAGCGGAGAGCATGTAGCCTTGCGGCTAGAGCGGTAGACTTCCAAGCTGGGGAACTGAGGGGCATATTATCAAGACAGGCGATGTGAAGGACATCTAACCTGAGCTTCAATTGGAATTCCATAGAGCATATTATCAAGCCCATTATCGCTGTTTTAGCGGCAGTTTTCTGACGCTAAAGCGGCGATAATTGTATCGCCTGTCTTGATAATATGCCCCCCGGTTCGAGTCTCGGCAACAGCACTCAATATCCTGTGATTGTGGGCAAATCGCTTAATCTCCCCGTGCCCAACAAAAATTAATGTGTCCATTTCTAAAAAAAAACTGGTATTCATGTAAAGCGCTCTGATATCTTCGGGTCAAGATCGCGCTATATAAAACTCTTAAAAAATAAATAAAAATACAAGACATGTTCATGCTTGCTCTTTCTCCATCCCGCATCTTAGTTGCTGAAATGAATCAGTGTCTGCTAGTCATATTCGCTGCCGAACCACTGAAAATGGACTATACAGGCTGCATGTTTGCATTCAGTAGCAGCTCCTAGCAGGGTGTCCTCTTTAGATGCACTATGGTTACCTTCTTCTTCATGTGACAAACAATGATCGTTAAGTTTAAAGGGGAACTTTAGCAGAGAGGGTTTGTCCACATTGTTTTTCTGAGGGAGATGACTTGAGAGTCTTCCCGCCCCATAAGCACCTCAGAGGACAGGCGTGCGAGCGGTGTTTTGCTTAGATCTCTGCATTCGAATAGTCCAGGGAGCCAAGTAGTGCTGCCTTCATGCATATAAATAAGCGCACTTTTGCAGTAGGAAGTTTGGGTGCTGGATGCAGTCCAAAATAAACAGCTCAAAATGCATTCATGAGCTCATAAATATGCTTGAATTTACAAGGCTTGCACAATTCTTTAGCAGCTGTGTTGTAGCTTGCTGAAGTGTTTTGATACCGCACAACTTGTTAAAGACCCACTCGAATCACCAATGTTTATGTTAAAATGGCACATATTCCATAACTATATGCCCTGGCTTAACTTCCTAAACCGCCAATTTGTTTTGGCAAGTATAGATAGATATTATAAGAATGCTAAAGTGATGTGTGTTGATGTAGGACAGTACTCTATCAGATTGTGGTATGCTCTGCTAAATCAAATACAAACAAATCGTCTACCTAGGTTTGCCATGCTGGAAAAAAACAGCAAACCTCCAAAATTCCAATGCGTTCAAACTATATCATGTTGCATGATCAACTTCCTATATGTAATATCAAATAGGATATAGGATATGTAACTCTTTCAAATATAAAATATTCATAGAAGCCACGGTTTTAGTAGTGCACATGGTACAAGGTTTCCTTTTTGTTTATTCATAATTGCCAGATTTAAAAGTCAGGTTGTCCATTTATAATTTGCATGATGTATAGGGAATGTGTTTTAACTGAGCAGATGCATGAAAGTTACATTTATGATTGCATATTGTAAATTACAGATAAAATCCTTTCTAATTACAAGGCAGTATTTGAGAAACCAACGGTAGAAGCTGTTGCGATACGTAGTTTCTTTTAACACGGAAGTATATATGTCTAGCCAAAAAAAGGAGAATTCTCTAAATAAATAAAAATATATTTTGTTACCAATTGATACAAATATACACCAACAAACACTTCCATATGCAAGTAGATCAACTACAACTTTCATGATGGCTGATCAGTATATGTATAACACCGTCAGCTGCATTCATAGAAACCATCACAACTGATAGATAGGAACTTTCTCAAGGGTATTGCAAGTTACATTCATAATATTATTTAAAAAATTCAATCTTTCATACCACCACAACTTCCAAGGAGAGCAATGTCCTTCTTAAGCTATGTTGACTTATCCGAAGGCAAATTAAATACACAAAACAATATATACAGAAAGTTTGGTTCAGGTTAGATTTAAGCTGTTAAAATGAACACCTGGGACAGTATTTCAAGCAAAAAAAAATTATTCACAAAAAGCAAAAGAGATAAGAGTTACCTAGAAAAATCACAGGTGAAAATTCATTGAAGTCTGTAATAGATGCGGCGTGTCATCATATAGTCAACCGAGCATTCCCAGAGTATCCCCATTCAAGTATAGCAAAAGAATGAGAGGCAATATAATCACGATAAACACAAGTCAGAATAGAAGTATCTATTTATAGTTCCAGGTATTCAACCGGGAGTTCTTTTAATTTCAGTTTGTTCCACAGCCAATGCGTTTCGCCCTACAGCCAGGGCTTCTTCAGGGCACTATTATGAGTCGTCAGAAAACTAATCTCTATTCCTCTGAAGGTATTCCAATATCTGTAAAGAATGTGATGTGGCATTAATGGTATAGCTATATGTAGTCCGGTTAGATATTCAGTAGAAATGAAGCAGCAACGGTTCCAGAAAATGTTTCATAATAGTGCCCTGAAGAAGCCGTAGCTGTAGGGCGAAACGTGTTGGCTGTGAAAGAAACTAAAATTAAAAGAACTTCCGGTTGAATACCTGGAACTATAAATAGATACTTCTATTCTGACTTGTGTCTATTGTGAGTATATTGCCTCTCATTCTTTTGGATATTTATGATTGATGTCCGTGTGGTAGATGGTCATATGAGGTGGGCAGAATTCAAGCTTTTGACTTAGTGGCGACTTTACTGGGTGGTGCAGTGAGTTATACTTTGCTGCCATTTTCTGCTCTTTATCCCCATTCAAGCATTAAAATTATTTTTGAACAACATGATTTACTGGCCCTTTGGACACAGACAAAGCTCATGTGAATATTTCAACACAGAACTTCAACTTTAGTATAATAGCACAACCATTGTAGGGTTATTACAGCTATAATGTACATAAGAAGACTGTCAGTATCAATACAGCAGTAAAGAAATCGGAAGCTTAGAATAGCAGATTGTTTATGCTCAAACTTTAGCCAAAGGTTATCTGAGAAAACAATAGCTTAGATTAATACCAGCTCTTGAGCAGTCCGCTATTTACATGATCGAAGCAAACAAGAAAATAAATAGATAAATGGTCCAAAAGGTATGGGAAAAGGTAAACATGCAACCCATGGTAATCAGTGGTAGAAGAAGTTACACTATAAAGCAGAAATAATGAAAAGTGGTGAAAAGTTTCTTGGTGACCTCGAGGGAGTTGTCAAGGCCTTAGGCAACTATCGCAGCTGACCTTTGAGTGGGTATGGTTGTATACAAGGTGGGACTTGGTTCTGGTGAAGGATATTGCCCTCATGCTTATACACCTCTGTGGGAATAAACATCGCCCCGTGAGGCTAACCAGGAGGCCTCATTTGTGCTTGGTTCCATGGTGGTCAGATACTTCTTGCTGGAGCCCTTGGTAAGGTGCAGACAACTGTACAGAATGGTTCAAGTGGTACAAAGTTTCAAGGAAGGTGAATTCACAAGTGTTCTGAAATGGTTTCAGCTATCTCGCCAAAGGTTAAAGTGGTGCTCTGTCTGACCTTTGGAGAACTTCACCATGACATTTCAGAAGCCGCAACATGTACACAGTTAAAACTATTTTGCAATGCATTATTGTGACCTATGAATCTTGATATTGACCAGTTTCGTGAATGGAGGAACACAAATATTTTGATACAAGCCCTGAGGAACGAAACATGTTGACTTTTACATTAAAGTAACTACATTTATTCATGTTAACAAGGAATTAAAAAAATGTATCAGCTTTCTACTAATGATGCCTTTTTTGGGACACATTATTCTATTGTAAATCCTGGCTCTTAAACTTACGAGCAGAAAACACACAAGTTCTATCAATTGAATTTGAATTTTTAATGAAGCATGATTGGCTATGAACGGTTTGAATGATACTTTTTCTCTACCTTGAAAGCTGAAGATTTGCCCAAGCTTGCAAGTTTTGTGCCGAGGACAATAAAACACAGAGAACTGAGGAGACACGATGACCATTTCTAGGGCGCAAAGGGGTGTAGAAAGGTACCCAGATGCATGGAAAAGTTATTAAAAAAATGACAATAACACATTTAGATGAGGATTATGTTGCGAATTCCAAAAATCGAAAGAATGCAGCCGCCATTTAATAATTGGAAGCAGGAGCCCCTTCCTGAGCCAATGAATTTTAGTTAATTTGCAAATTTAACAAATACAAAAGTGAATACACATAAAAAGCACCAATGCATGCCTCCTTGATGGGCAGAGGGTGAGTGAGGGTTGAAGCAGAAAGATACAGGTCAATCTACGGGGTACATAAAAATACAATAATGCAGAACGTGTGAACCGAGGAATACTAAATTGTGAACTGAAAATGAAAGCTTCAAGAAGGTAGTTATAGTTAGGACCTTGTTTCTATTCAAAAAGTGTTTTATCTTTTCCCAATAACTTTGGCGCCGGTTGACGAACCTTCGCAAAACTTTCAAAACGTTGGTCTCGCTCCGGTCAGCTCCTATCCTGAAAGTTTCGGGGTGTTTCGCCAAGCAGGGCCGAGTAAAAAGGGGGCCTCAAACGCGTTTTCTCCATGTTATTTCCCACAGGAAACTTTAGACACGACTACAGCCCGAACTGCTGAACAGAATTACACCAAATTTTGCAAAAAGGTAGCCCTTGGTTCAGAAAGAGACCTTTTTTTTTTAAATGGTGTGAATCCGTTCAGTAATTGCTGAGAAAATCTAAAATAAAAGTTTAGATATTTAGAGGGACGGAGGATCCGCACACCCTCCCGATCACGAGCTGCATTCTAATTGGCTGTCAACACTTCAAACCAGGAAGTGTTGGCAGCCATCTTGTGCCTCGGTAGAACGGTGGCACAAGAAATCAGTAAAACTAAGGCGCAAAACAAGAAAAGGGGGCAGGATAGACCCCCTAGGCCTGCTTAGGGGGTCCCACAAGGACCCCCAAGGCCAAAAAAAGCATAAAAAAAATATCGCAGGATGCGCGGAGGATCCGCGGATCCGGCCACGACAATAAAAAAAATAAAGCGCGGGCTCGCGCACTTCGTTATTAATTAGCCCCCAGGTGGGCGTTTGCACAGTGGTGAAGGGAGGGGGCGGGCCTGAGGTGACATGTGTGCAAACACACCCTGTGGCTTGTTTTAAGTTGGGGAATTAATTCGTCTTCAATCCTGAGGGTCCCTGGAGGCCAACTAGCCCACCACTTACCTCCAGTAAGCGCCACTGCGCTGCGTTGCAGAGAGGTGGCCCAGGCCATGCCCCTTTTTTCACCACTCTGCAACGCAGCTCTGTGGCGCTTACTGGATGTAAGTGGTGGGCTAGTTGGCCCCCAGGGGACCCTCAGGACTCAAGGGGACTTAATCCCCCAATTTACAACGCACCAGGGGGTGCGGTTGCGCAGTGGTGCAGGGAGGGGGCGTGGCCTGATGTCACAAGTGTGGAAACACGCCCTGTGGTGCATTTTAAGTTGGGAAATTAATTCTCCTTGAATCCAGAGGGTCCCTGGGGTCCAACTAACCCACCAGGTATGTCCAGTAAGTGCCACAGAGTTCCATTGCTGAAAGGTGTGAAATGGGGCATGGCCTCGGACCATCTCTCTGCAACGTAGCTCTGTGGTACTTACTGGAGGTACATGTTGGGCTAGTTGGACCCAGGGACTTTCAGGATTCAAGGGGACTTAATCCCCCAACTTAAAACGTGCTACGGGGTGCCTTTGCACAGTGGTGAAGGGAGGGGGCAGGGCCTGAGCTGACATGTGTGCAAACACGCCCTGTGGTGCATTTTAAGTTGGGGAATTAATTCCCCTTCAATCCTGAGGGCCCCTGGGGGCCAACTAGCCTACCTTGTGGTTCCAGTAAGCGCCACTGTGGTGCGTTGCAGAGAGGTGGTCAAGGCCATGCCCCTTTTTACACTTCTCTGCAACGCAGCTGTGTGGCGGTTACTGGAGGTACCTGGTGGGCTAGTTGGACCCCAGGGACCCTCAGGATTCAATGGGACTTTATCCCCCAACTTAAAACGGCCACAGGGCGTGTTTGCACACATGTAACCTCAGGCCCCCCTCCCTTCACCAGTGTGCAAACGCGCCATGTGGCACGTTTTAAGAGGTAGTTTTAATCCCCCTGCCCTATTATGTACTAGGGCCTTACAGAGGAGATCATGCTAATCACAGGGGTACCCCAACGCATAGTGTTCCCTAGTTTATATAGGTGTTTTCACTGTATTCTAAGTGTCTTTAAGAATATCACTGGCTCTAGGCCTGGTTAGTCAGAGTCAGTTACCACCAGTACCCGTCTGAAAACGTTGTGGGCACAGGAGGACTTTCTGCTCCTCTGCTGGTTCTTTCTGCACATCTCTTCTTCTTCCTGCACTTTTCTTCGTCTTTGTGGACTTCTGTTGCTTCGGCATTTCTTTTTTTTCTTTCTGTGCGTTGTTTCTTCTTTCATCACATGTCCTACCTCTGTAGGCATATATATATGTGTTGGAGTATATAAATGGCTATAAGTGAGAGTGTGTAATTGTGAGAGTGGCTGTATGGATGAGTGTGTGCTTGTATCAGTGATTGTATAAGAGCGTAAGAATGTGCTAGTATTTGTATGAGTAAGTGAGCTGGTGTGTGTATAACTGTATAGGTGAGTAAATGGCAGTGTGATTAATTATTTGCATGACTGACTAGGTGTGTGAGTACCTCTATGGATGTGTGGCAATGTGTGAGTGTCTATATAGGTGTATGAGTGCATATGATAGTCCTGTACTGAGTGACCATAAGTATGAGAGACTGTACGGATGAGTGAGTGTGTGTGTAAACCTAGAATCAGTGAGTGGGTATGTAGTTATTGGTGTTGGAGTGTCTATAGTTTTGAGAATGGCAGTCTGTAATTTAGAGTGGGTGTATCAAAGGTTATATTAGGGTGTGAAAAGATGCATCAAATTATCACGTGGATGATGTCATCAGTGATGTAATATGTGACGTCATCAGCAGTGCATTGCGGGGGCGCGAGTTATAGTTAGCTGAACTAACTATAACGGGGGAATTTCTCTGGTTTTGTACGAGTGAAATGTCCAACTAACTATAACTTTCCCTAAAACCTATGGTTTGTTCAGTGAATTTCTAAGGTTTTTTAAATGCTAATTTCTAACTATAACGTGCCTGAAACCTATGATTTTTTCAGTGAATATATATATATATATATATATATATATATAGAGACATATATATATCTCCGACGGACTGTATAGTTAGGTGAAAATGTCAGTTGCAAGATAACATTCTGAACTGAAAAAACACTGAAATTCACCAGTTATAGTTATCTCAAGTAACTGTAACTTGTACCCTGAAATAACCTTATGCCCCCACCATGCACAGTTTTGTTATCAATGATGTAATTTCAGATCTTATTAGGGATGTTATCAGTGCAGTCAATGAGCATGCTATGAGTGATTTAATATGTAGGTGTATAAGCAGTGCATGGTGAGGGCGTGAGTTAAGGGCACAAGTTATACGAGAGTCCACAAAATTATTTTAAGGGGAAGTGGGTATGCAGCCTCCTCCCCAAGCCTTTTGAGGGCCCCAGGGAATCCATTGCCCTGTGCCAAAATGTTTTTTTTATGGGGAGGGAACATGCAACCCTCCACCTTGAGCCTTTTGAAGGCCACAGGGACCTCATCCCGCAGGTGGGGTGGAGTGTATTAAAATAGGAGAGGTGGAATCCCGCCCTTTTTTTCATTTTGATGAAGATCCTCCATGGATCTGTAGTCCTGTAAAAAATAGCTTTCAGTCCCCCAACCAGGCCAAGGGGGGTCGGGGTATCCCTACCCTTAACCCCCTATATGTTTTCTCTAATCTATTTCAGGACAGGAGACTGAGTTCCCAACCCCTAAAATGGCTTCTGTAACATATGTGTTGATATTATGGCAATCAATCAGATCTTATCTTTTGATCTGTCGGGTCTGCTGATCCTCCGCGGCGTGACAAGTACATACATTTTTAACCTTAATTTTCAAAAACTACTCAGATTTACATCAATTTCCAAAAAAGCACACTTTCTGGATCAAAATCTAGCTTTCTTTCAAATGTGGTATAATTCCATTCAGCTGTTTCTGCTGTATCGCAATTCAATTTTCCTATGAAAAATTGCAAGGGGAAAATGTATTTTGGGCCCCCCTTTTTCTTGGCCCCCGCATAACGGATCACCCCAAAACTTTCCAAGAAGAAGCTGAGGTGGATGAGACCATTTGTGGAAGGTTTCGTGAAGATTTGTCAAACGACGGAATAGTTATTAGCAAATCAAAAAAATCAATTTCCTATGAAAATGTGGTCCTAACTATAACTACCCAGTGGTGACCGCCTGAGCTCACAGGGAATGGCTTTTAGCCATGTCCAGCAGAACAGCTTTTAGCAATGCCAAGTGGGCTCAGGGGACATGGCATGGTCTTCAGCCACATCCTTAACCCAGTCTCCCTTCACCATCATTGTTTTGCACTTCTGGTAATATTATTATTTATCTTAGCATATTTAAGTATTGTTTATAAGGCACATACCTGCCAGAACGCTCTTTTTGTTTATAGAACAGGAATTGTGAACTGAGGCGGCTGGTTTATGCACCATATAATGGCCACTAGAGCAGACATCTCAAGCCAAGTCTGTCAATCCATTTAATCTCGATTCGTGAACTGGTAGTAATGGTTTTTGAACTATAAGATGGCAAATGGGAGAGCGGTCATTTTTGTCTAACTGTCTAAAACAAATGGAGAAAAAGTCCGCAAGATGATTCACCTTCTGACTTATTGCTAAATTTGGTCTAATTTCATCCAGATGTTTTTGATGATGCTGATGAAAGTAAAATTTCCTGCTACAATTTTAATCGGAAATGCAACTTTTCAGACACTGCTTTGGTATAATTTGCCTCCCTTAACCAACCGGCACATTTTAAATGCTCAAGATAAGGGCCCTGCATGCTTATTCTGTAGATTTGATTACAGTTTTCTCAAACAGGACTAAAGGCATTAACTACGTGTAATGTGGAACCATGATGCTAGAGTTACTGTACGTGTGTGTGTGTGTGTGTGTGTGTGTGTGTGTGTGTGTGTGTGTGTGTATGTGTATGTGTGTGCGTGCACCGCATGCTAGAGAGAGAGAGAGAAAATACACAACAGGTAATTGTGTAATATGGTCTAACATTGCAATCAAGGGTACTGGTGTTATCAAGTTCAAAATACTTTATTCGGATAAAAACCTTCCATAAAAGTGCATCAAACACAACAATTTAAAACACAAATAAATAATCACAGCGAAAATTCATTGACATTTAGGCATAAATACACAGTATTTTGAAGCACATGAAACACATTTTCAAGGGTTACACATCGGGTTGCGGGCCCGCACGGTAATTCTCAAAAAAGTGCAGACGCAAAGGATTAACTCTTCATCTGCCAATGTGAGGATGCTCCTGTGAGCGTCTATCAGACTGATGGGCACATCATTTTTTAAATGGAACTAAAAGATATTTGGCGTACTTTCTATAAAACTTACAAAAGAATAAAAAATAAATAATGCTTTGACCTCCCTGTGCGTCACACGGGCAGGATAGGGAGTCAAGATTTGCGTGATACCCCAAAGGAAAACAAAGCAGATATTTTACAGTGCCTGCCCTTAAGTGGAAGAGTAGACCCTTCTCCCAGTGACTCATGGGCAGGTTGAGGTAGGTAGCTAAAGGGTACACAATACAGTCAATGGTCATATAATAAAAAACAGACAGTTTCTTGGATTCCCTCTCCATCCTTTCCGTGCCATAGAGTGTGTAGAGTGCCGTCCTGAAAGTGTTTTTGTGTACGGTCTCAGCTGTGCTTGGACTTAGAAAAACCCTGCCATGATTGACACTGCAAAGGCTCTGTTTCACCCCAGACAACCACTGGATGACCAGCCCTTTCTCACTTTTAATGCAGTCACTTATAATGTCTCTTGTGAGAGACGCTGCCGGATTTTTCCATATTATGAGCCAAAATAAGGCTGGGCGGGCCGTTATGAAATCGTCAGTGTAGTTCAAGTTGAGTTCTCTGTGGCAAACGTACTGAGCAGTAGAGATTGGAGCACCTAGTAATTTCCTACAGAATCTATTTTATTCTTGTTGAATACTATGGCTTCTGGAGATGCCCCAAACCTCGGCACCATAAGTAGCTGTAGGTCAACACTGAGATTTTGTTTTTATACTGGTGATATCATAAACCCCAAGGCTGAAGAGCAAGTGCTTAATCAATGTAATTAGAACACCAAGATGGCAATATAGGACCAGGGGCCTGATGTACAAAATTTTCCTTTGCAAAAAGTGATCGCAAATTACTCACTGACTTATTGCAAATGGAAAAGAATTTTGTGAACTGACCTGCATCCTAATAGATTGGGTTACAACATTTCAACTCGTAGTAGATCACTATCTGACCTACCTCCTCAATATTCCTGAGGTGGGTTGCAAATTGTGAATCACTACAATTGAATACATTCTCATGGACAGCAGTCTGCTTGGGTCAGCAGACCACCCTGGCTGTGATCGCATGTAAATAAAGTAAACTGTGTTTTTTAAGTGCAGTTCTTTTTACCTTAAGGAAACTGAGCTGCATTAAGAAAAGTATATTTCCTTTCAAGTTTGTTTGAGAGTTGGCAGTGGTCCCTTATTTCCTAACATCTTTTTTTTGGTACATTTACAAAGGGAAATGTGTCCCAAGGAAACTCCTTTCCCTTTTGCGAATGTGTTACCATCCCACCCCAAACGCCTGTAACTTTTCAATGCTTTGCAGCCAGATTTCGATCACAAAACATTAATACATACCATAAATAATCACAATTTAGAAGGGACGCCCTTACACACCCCTTCCAAATAGCGATTTGTTATGTCTTTCTAAGCCCATTTTGCAATTCAGAAACCTGTTACCGAAACGCATAATGGTTTAGTACATTAACAAAGCCATGTGATTTTGCAACCACAAGATGGCTTTGTACATGAGCCCAGAGATCATTTATGATAACTAGCATAAAAAGCTGTGTTCTTTAAAGAACAGCTAACAATAGTCCCCGATGGAAATTAGAATGTTTAGATTTTGTGTACATTTCATGAATACATTGTTGAGAAAACAGTGCTCAACGGTGAGACAAGTGAATTTATGTGGTACTCTGACTGCAGCATTTGATCCATTATTATTAATTTTCTACATTTGCCACATAATCTGTAGGTTTTACAAAAAGGTTCTTTGTAGCTCAAATGAATAAAATAAAACAGCCAGAGATTATGCTGAATAATTTGCATTTGTGCTGCTTAATTTAAATAACTTTGCCACGTAAATTGGTCTTTGATTGCTGCATAATCGTTGTAACCATGACAATGGCAATGCTTGTAGAGTGGTTTGAGGTTCCCTGTTAAAACCCATATTTCACAGGAAACCGTGAAACTGTTTCCATATTTCATGATTCTCTGTGAAATAAGTGTTTGTATACCATTACATTCTGTGCAATAAAATCAGTCATAAGTAGTGGGAGGGAAATGTCATCACAATCCATTTGATGCTTCGACTATTGAGAATCTTGGCTCCTCCACTCACTCACCAGTGTTAATAAATATCATATTACACTGTGAATCTACATTTATACTATATATTTGTTTACTGAAATACTTTTATGATGGTCATAAAGTTCCAAAAAAGTATTTGTCTCTACTTCAATGTTAATAGCATATAAACACCTTCAAACTCCCCAAGTGTTCCCAATATTGGACCTAGTACAGGTGGTGGCTGCATGCGGTCTTCAAACTTCCCAAGAGTTCCCAATATTGGACCTACTACAGGTGGTGGCTGCATGGCGGTCTTCAAACTTCCCAAGAGTTCCCGATATTGGACCTACTACAGGTGGTGGCTGCATGGCGGTCTTCAAACTTCCCAAGAGTTCCCGATATTGGAACTAGTACAGGTGGTGGCTGCATAGCAGTCTTCAAACTTCCCAAGAGTTCCCAATATTGGACCTAGTACAGGTGGTGGCTGCGTGGCGGTTATGGTTTAAGTAGTCATTGGAGATGGGGTGGTAGGTTGTGTTGGGGAAATTAAGCCATTTTTTGTTTCAACTGATGCATTTCTGTATTTCTGAACTAATTTATGTATATATCACCATTGAATTTCAAATGTTATTAAGCTACACTCCTGCCATGGTTCTATGATGCAAATTCAGTCTCCTGTGGCTGAGCTGTGTAAAATCCTGGCTCAGCCAACTAAATTTGGACACTTTGTGGATCAATCATTTGGGATGCACGGGTGCTATTAAAGCTTGGTAGAAATGAAATACTGGGCATATGTTAGGATCAAATGTGCGGGGTAAACAAGTGGATGACTAATAAGTACATCTTTATCCGTCAAATCTACCCTTTTATTTGAACCATATATGCACAACATTTTAACCTATGAAGCCAAGAACCTTCACTTCCGCTTCAGGTAGGGATAATTCCGTTAAGATTGTTTACGGCAAAATGGTCGAATGATACCCTGAGCAATGATCTGTACACAATTTGTAAAGTCAGCAAGGAGACAGCGGACCACTAGATGATGTTTTTCCCAAGTTACCAGGAAAGAGATGGATTATTCTATCTGTATTCATTGCCTTATAGAGACTCCAGGTCAGTGCTCAGGATCTTTCAATAAAAAAACTACTGACCTAATTGTATTCAAGCTGTCGTGGTTCCTGCACGGGGATTGGTTGCAAAGAAAGCAATTTATCTTGCAATAATAGAATACATGATTAGGTAACTTTCGATTTTTATATTGATTTTAGGATTTAAGACCTATTTTAAGCGCACTTATAAATTATTTTAAATTCTCGTTTTATGCACCTGTTTGAATTGTTGCTGCTGTTTTAATGGGGGTTGTCCCCCTAAAATAAACATTATACTACGAGGAATTTAGTCTGGCTGAATCTGCTGAAACCAAAGTCAAAATGTTTTAACAACAGCGCACACCACACTATTGCTACTGCACTTTGCCACACGTTAATAGCAGAAATCTTTTCATCGTCATCTGTTAAATAAACTTGAGTTTATCGAACTGAAAATGCAGTTTTACCAATAAATGCTGCATTTGACGTTTACATCCAAATGGTACAAATCTCTGTTCATATGCTCATGGGAAAAGTTGTATTTATGGAACATCTAAAAACAATGAACGGATTTTCATTGGTTAAAAAAAGAGACCTCGGAATAGTCAATGCATAATGTGACACATGACTACTTACTGTTCAGTGTTATTCAGTGAATTTAGTAGTATTCCTGAAAATTGGAGCTTAATGCTCCAATATATAGGTCTGTATTTTCTGGGTAAAACAGAGTATGTGCAGAATGTATATAAGACTGGGATAGCCTTCTTTCTTTGTGATATTAATATTAATGTGCTTCAATAAATAAAGCATATTTCTTTATTTTACAGATTGGCGAGTTACTGAGCACTACCCACCCTGCCAACAAAGCAAGCCTAACACTATTTTGCCCTGAGGAAGGAGACTGGAAAAACTCAAACTTAGATCGACATAACCTTCAAGATTTCATCAACATTAAACTTAACTCTGCTTCAATTCTACCTGAAATGGAAGGACTGTCAGAATTCACAGAGTATCTTTCGGAATCTGTTGAAGTACCTTCTCCTTTTGACATTTTAGAGCCTCCAACCTCTGGAGGATTTTTGAAACTCTCAAAGCCATGCTGTTATATTTTTCCAGGTGGGCGAGGTGACTCTGCGTTGTTTGCAGTAAATGGCTTCAATATGCTTATCAATGGTGGATCCGAACGCAAGTCTTGCTTCTGGAAACTGATTCGGCACTTAGATAGAGTAGACTCTATTTTACTGACCCACATTGGTGATGATAACCTCCCTGGAATCAATAGCATGTTACAGCGAAAAATGGCTGAGTTGGAAGAGGAGCAGTCGCAAGGCTCTACAACGAACAGCGATTGGACAAAAAATTTGATTTCACCCGACCTGGGAGTTGTCTTTCTTAATGTACCTGAGAATCTGAAAAACCCAGAACCTAATTTTAGAATACGAAGAAGTCTAGAAGAAGCTTGTTTTACACTTCAGTATTTGAACAAGTTGTCTTTGAAGCCAGAACCACTCTTAAGAAATGTAGGAAATGTAATTGATCCACTTATTCTGTTTCAAAAAATGGGAGTGGGAAAGCTTGAGATGTATGTGCTGAATCCGGTCAAAGGTAGCAAAGAAATGCAACAGTTTATGCAGCATTGGACGGGCACTGGTAAAGACAAAGGGGGATTGGTTCTGCCCAATGGCCAAGAAGTAGACATTCCACTCAACTACTTAACATCTGTTTCATCACTGATTGTGTGGCATCCAGCTAATCCCACAGAAAAAATAATTCGAGTTCTCTTTCCAGGAAACACTACCCAGTACAACATTCTGGAAGGACTAGAAAAACTGAAGCATTTAGATTTCCTTAAGCAACCAGTAGTAACACAGAAAGATTTAAGTGACAGTGCACCCAGCCCAGCAGTGAAACAGGCAAAGCTTAAACATAGAGCAGACAGTAAGGAGAGCCTAAAAGCAGCCAATAAAACACCTGTCAGCAAGCCTGTCAAAAAAGATTCCAGAGAAGAAGCCCCAGAAATAATAACAATGAGCCAATCAGAAAAGCCCCCAAAAGTTGAAAACAAAGAAAAGCCAATAGTGAAGAAGGAAAAGCATACCAAATCTGAAACAAGGGCATTGGGAGTCGAAAAAGATGTAACAAGCAAGGAGGAAATACCACTAAAATCAGAAGCTGTGGAAAAGCAAAAGTCAGAGGTGAAACCAAAAGTTGCAAAGGAAAAACCAGTGAAACGTGAAATAAAGCCAAAAACAGAAGAGAAAAAAGAGGAAAAGGAAAAACAAAAGAAAGAAACAGTTAAAAAAGATGAAAAGACCCCAATTAAAAAAGAAGAAAAACCTAAAAAAGAAGTGAAAAAAGAGATTAAAAAGGAAGTGAAGAAAGAAGTTAAAAAAGAAGTTCCTCAAAGGGAGTCTAAAAAAGAGGAGAAGAAAGAAATTAAAAAGGAAGAAAAGGAATCCAAAAAAGAGGTAAAAAAAGTCCCAAAAGAATCCAAGAAAGTATTGACTTCCACAACTGAAGTCAAGAAACCTTTGGTGAAACCAAAGGCTCCGAAGAAAGAAGAACCTATTAAAAAAGAAAGTGCCAGTCCTGGAAAACCGAAAGAAAAGGTAAAAAGTAAGGTGACAAAGAAAGAGGTCAAGATCACTGGGAAAAAAGCAGCTGCTGCAGCACTGGGAACCACTGCTGCTACCATGGCAGCAGCAGTTGCTACGGTAGCTGCTTCTGGAAATACAGCAGAACTTGAAGCAGAGAGATCGATGATGTCTTCACCAGAGGACTTAACAAAAGACTTTGAAGAGCTTAAGGCAGAAGAAGTTGTGGTGGTAGAAGAAACAAGACCTGCTTATCAGGACACAGACACCGAAGTGCCAAATGAAACTCTGCAGAATGAAGCATATGTTGTCATGAAGCCATCTCCAGATCTAGAGGAGCACGCCTATTCAACTGACGAGGGCATTACTACCACAGAGGCTGAGGGAGAGTGTGAGCAGACACCAGAAGAGCTTGAGCCTGAGGTTAGGCACAGGGTGGATGAAAATGAAAGATTTGAAGATGAAGGAACTGGCCTGGAAGAAACATCTGACACTGGAGACTTTGAGGAAAAGGCAGAGACAGAAGAAGTGGAAGAACAGGGTGAAGACATGGAAGAGAGGGCTTCACTGAGCACTGCAGAACAGCATGACACAGAGGAAGCTGTAGAAACCGGCGAAGCAGAAGAAACTGAAGAGGAAATTGAGACAGAAGCTGAGGAGTATGCTAAATTTAAAGAGAGCAAGAATATTGAGAAAGACGAATTTGAGACAGGGGATGAACGTGCAGAAGAGGATATGGATGAAACTGCTGAAAAGGAAGATGCTGAAGAGACAGAAGAAGAAGTTGATGATGACAAAACTCAAGAAGCAAAAGAAGAAGATGAAGAGACTGAAAAAGTTGAACATGAAGAGGACTTTGGCATGGTTATGGAAGGCAGATCTGCATTCATCGGTGGGGCCGAGGACAAGTATGGACTTTACATTACTTCTTCAGATAAGAAGGCTTCACCTCATTCCCCAACTATTGAACCAGCCTCCTCCATTCATTATGAAACATTCCCTGGTGGTTCTGAAAGTGAAGCCACTGCTTCAGATGAAGAAAACCGAGAAGACCAACCAGAAGAATACACTGCCACTTCAGGTTTTACCCATTCAACTATTGAAATTTCTAGTGAGCCAACTCCTATGGATGAAATGTCAACACCTCGGGATATCATGAGCGATGAGACTAACAACGAGGAAAGTGATTCTCCGTCTCAGGAATATGTCAATGTTACCAAGTATGAGTCCTCACTTTACCCTCAGGAATATGATAAAGGCAAAGTTTCTCAGCTTCCCAATGGCTTCAATGAGTTATCTGATGCTTCAAAATCTGATGCAACAGAGGGTAAAGATTACAATCCGTCGGCTTCTACAATATCACCACCTTCATCACTTGAAGAGGATAAGTATTGCAAGTCTGCCGTGAAAGGAATGTACATTGAAGATATGGAAGACAGAACTACCACAACACTTGATATTAGAGACAATTATTCAGAGGTGCATTATGACAAAGATAGCCCAAATAAAAGCCCTGCACCTCCATCGCCTATTCCA
This sequence comes from Triturus cristatus, assembly GCF_964204655.1. Taxonomy (NCBI): domain Eukaryota; kingdom Metazoa; phylum Chordata; class Amphibia; order Caudata; family Salamandridae; genus Triturus; species Triturus cristatus. Next base: position 495,885,691 of record NC_140581.1, on the reverse strand, counting down.
AAAACACCTCTGAGTGAACGTAGCGTAAATTTTGACTTAACCCCAAATGAAATAAAAACATCTGATCTAGATGTTCTTTCTGCACTGCCTGATGACCTCCAAGAATCCCTTGCACAGTGTGCCAGCCCTGATGACAAAACTTTAGAAGTGGCTTCTCCATCGCAATCAGCCTCAGGGAGCGCAGGCCACACACCATTTCACCAGTCGCCAACTGATGAGAAGGTTAGCAAGATTGCTTCTGAAATCACGCAGAAGTCTGCTATTCCAGTTCTTTTTGAGTTTTGTGAGACCAAAGAAAAGCCTGATAGTCCAAGAATCAGCCCAATGGATGAGCCTGTGCCAGATTCTGAATCTCCTATTGAGAAAGTGTTGTCTCCTTTGCGCAGTCCGCCATTAATAGGTTCTGAAGTGTCTTATGAAACATATTTAAGTGCAGATGTAAAGTCTCCCTTTGGACACGCTGTTAGTTCTTCTGAAGAAAAGTATGAAAAGGGACTATCATTCAATGAGAAAAGTCCCATTTCTGAACATGCTCCAGAACGGCTGTCTCCAGAACAAAATACCAAAAGCATTGAGCATATGGCAACTAAGGATGACTTTACTCTAAACACAACAGCACAAAACACCGGAGCCACAAACTCGCATTATTATAGTGCATTGGATGAAAGGAAATCTGCAGCAGAGTTTTCACCAACACAGGTGGACATGAACCACTTTGGATACTCTAAAGAAGACACCAAAATGTCAATTTCTGAAGGAACAGCCTCTGACAAATCTGCAACTCCTGTTGATGAAGTTGTGGCTGAGGACACATTTTCTCACTTGGAAGGTGTTGCCTCAATTTCTACAGCATCTGTTGCCACCAGCTCATTTCTAGAACCAACCACTGATGATGTGTCTCCTTCTCTGCATGCTGAGGTTGGCTCCCCTCATTCAACAGAGGTTGATGATTCGCTGTCAGTGTCTGTTGTGCAGACACCAACAACATTTCAAGAAACAGAAATGTCTCCATCTAAAGAAGATTGCCCAAGACCTATGTCAATTTCTCCGCCAGATTTTTCTCCTAAGGCTGGAACATCAAGAACACCAGTTCAAGATCAGAGATCCCCTGAGCAGTCAACAATGTCAGTAGAATTCAGCCAAGAATCACCAGAACAATCCTTGGCAATGGACTTCAGCCGCCAGTCCCCAGAGCATCCAGTGGCAGGTGCTAATATGCTTCACATATCTGAGAATGGACCAACTGAAGTGGATTACAGCCCCTCTGAAATTCAGGAGTTAAACTTTGCACTGAAAGCATCACCAATTGGACAGGCTTTATATGCCCAAGAAAAAGATCGCACCGAGCTCCTTGCGGGGTCCCACTTGGAGGCCTCCCCTTCTACATCATCTGCTCATACACCATCACAACTGGCCTCTCCGTTGAAGGAGGAATCTCTCTCAGATGTCATTCAGGATGCTGAGATCCCGCTCTACTCACCAGGAGCAACTAAGCTGGTGCACAGTCCAGATGAAGAATCAGACCTGCCATTGGAAAAGACCTCTTCCACCCACTCTCCTAGCTTACCAGAAGGGCCTTCAGCGATTAAAGAATCGTCTGGTGGCTACTCCTCACAGTCACCACCCCTACATTTTTCCTCAGATCAATTTAGTTACCAAGCCTTAGAATCAAATGACATACTTCAAGAATCCTCGTCATTGCATGGCCAGGCGCCTTCATCCTATTCAGGCAAATTAGACAGTGAGAAAAACGAAAGTGTGTCTGATGCTCTCAGTTATTCCAGTGAGACAGCATACAGATATTTCACACCGAAGAAGGACTCGTCTTCTGAAGCCCGCCAAGATGTGGATTTATGCCTCGTGTCCGCTTGTGAATATAAGCATCCAAAAACAGAACTCTCTCCTTCTTTTATTAACCCTAATCCTCTGGAGTGGTTTGCAAGTGAAGAGTATTCCAAAGAGCAGGAGAAGCCGCTCACTCAAATGGGAGGAGCACAGCCCCCATCTGGAGGGAAACATCAAGCGCGCCAATGTGATGAAACGCCTCCAACCTCAGTGAGCGAGTCTGCTCCCTCTCAGACCGACTCAGATGTTCCTCCTGGAACTGAAGAATGCCCGTCTATCACAGCTGATGCTAACATTGACTCAGAAGATGAATCGGAAACTATACCAACTGATAAGACTATCACGTACAAGCATATGGACCCTCCTCCAGTTCCAATGCACGATCCTCACCCTTCTCCTCGGCATCCTGATGTTTCCATGATAGACCCAGAAGCTTTGCCTCTGGATCAAAACGTAGGAAAAACAATGAAAAAGGACCTCAAAGAAAAGACAAAAACGAAAAAGCAAGGGACCAAGACAAAATCTTCTTCCCCAGCAAGAAAAAGTGAAAGCAAGTCGAAGCTGTTAGCTGCCTCCCCAAAATTAGCTGGACTGAAGGATTCATCAGAGAAATCTCCCAAAACCGCGTCTCCAAAAAAGAAAGATCCAATCGAGAAAACAGCCAAAAGCAGTTCTGCTACAGAAGTAAAATCTTCAAGAGTTGAGGAGAAAGATAAGGAAACTAAGAATGCCGCCAACTCCACTACATCGAAATCTGCAAAATCTGCCACAACAGGTAAGAACATTCAATGAATTAAAAACACAGCGATAATTCGGTAAACCACGGACACCCAGATTTCTGCTTTGTTTTATTTTATTTGAATTGTGCATGAATCACCCATATTTCTTTAATGTGTGCTTTGACTTAAAGCCCAATAATCGGACGCAAAAAGCTAGCTGTTACCCTGAGCAATAAACAGTTTTGTTGAGCTCAGTGTTAGGAAAAAAGAGCAGTGTTTCTCGGTGATCTTTTCTCCACCTCTACTTCTCCATGAGAGATCACACAAGTTCAGCATCAAAGGACGTTCATCACCAATCAGAGTCTTTCGAATAGTTCCTGGAGGTCGCCAGTGTCACGCCTCTGGGCTGTGCCCCATGTGACCTCAAGGACAAAGGAAGTCAGCACACCAGTTGGACAGACACCTCTACTTCCTGCAGGGAGCTGGGGCACAGGAAGTGAGTGAATAAATGGCGACATCTAGGGGTTGAGGCCAGACACAGCACGCATAGTTAAAGTTAGATCTTCCAGTTAGTAATGTCACACTGGTGTACCAGTGAGGGAAATACAGAAATAAAGAAACAGAATTGTACCTGTATCTGGAATGCTTTTCTTGCACCGATGTGTATGTGGCAGTTAGGGTGCTGGCAACACGTGAAACCATATATTAAAATATTCACTTTTCACATTATATATTACAGCAGAAGTCTTTACATTTTAAAATGAGGTCAGCCTTTTCAAGTTTCGACCCTGTCCTAGATGAGAACTCCCATCATGCCCTGCGCAAATGGCAGTCTGTTTTCTAAAGTCTTATATTCCTCTCGCAAACTGCCTTGTCCCTCCTTTTAATGTTTTAATTCACTTTTTAATTGACATTTGTCAATTTTCCATCTAAAAGGTGTTTGTTCAAGTCTTGCACAGTTTCTGAATACAATTGTTGCACATTTCTGCGAATCTGGCCATTTGCTAGTGTTATGTCCAACAGGAGTTAGAAAGATAGAGAACCTATAATACTGCAAAATAAGCAGGGTGGTTTGGAAAATAGATCCAGCTCTAGATCCTCTTTAATAATGACAGTGCACCTCAATTGCTGAAATCGACTATTTCAGCTAACTACGAGTAGTCTAGAGTCAATAGGCAAGGATTTAATCTCAGACAAAAAGACCTCTGGAGTATTACCCCTAACCTCACGTGTGGCAGATTTTCGACTTTTATCTTGGCAGTTCTCCAGATGAGACTCACAGTCAGACCTCAGTACTGACTGTGTCCTGCTTGGATACCACGTTAAGCTGTTATTAAGCACGTGGAAAGGAAAGGGAAGGCATCTTAGCAGAGGTCTACAAGGAGCTCCCACCTTTCTGCAAACTAGAATGGTCTTTCTAAGTCACTAAGGAGATTGTTCCAGTGAGAGTACATAAGGGTTCACTAGTTTTCAGTAGTGTGCAGTGCATACGAGCAAATGGAGCTGGGAACAGTGACAAAAAGCTGTGTTTTTTTGTGGTTTGCGGTTTGCAGATTGTTTTAGGGGGTTTTACTCGGTGTGTGGCAAAGATGCAGAGAGTGGATTGGTGCCAAGTGGAGATGCCAAGAAAAATAAGGGATAGCAGGGATAATAATCAATGGTCAAAACAGCTGAAAACCCCAGACGCAGCACAACTAGTTCACTGCAAGTTGGTAATATATCAGTGGTGTTTACAAAACGTATGTAGACTAGATCGGAGTGCAGGTGTTCACATCTGCACGATAAAATGTCATATGTGCCACAGTATAGCTCTCAAATGAATTAAAGCTTTTTTAGCTTTCCTTTCCTGCCACATAACATTAAAACAAATCAAATAAGCCAGCCAGCTGACTATGTTTGCAATTGACGTAACAGACATCTGACAAAGGTCTTTCTCATTGCTCATCTTACACTCAGCTCCAAAAGCTCACATTATGTATGCTCTTTATGTGGTTTATAAGAACACCAGGCAAACACTTAATGCGTTAAATCATAATAATAATAATTTAAAACATTCTTATACGCGAGTACCAGAGTAGAAAAATAGGAATGCTGTAGGGAGGCTAGCCAGGCATCGATCACAAAGGGACATGTACTCAGTCACTGGCCTGTGAGGCATCATTGTCTGAGTGACTGAGGTGCCGCGGAAGCTGGGATTTACTGGATTCTATTTCACTGCGGTTAGGCCGAAGCCACTCCGCTGGCATGTCCTGAAACTGTTTGCCACCTATGGTTTGGCACTGCTACCGGGAGCCCCAACTCTGCCGGCTCCATCTGCATCCCAGGGATGCGTTTTGCAAAGGTGGCTGGGGAATAGGCCTGACCAATTCCAGGTGAAAAGAATGTGGAACGGCGGGCCCAGGAATGTTCGGCATTGTGGCCGATGAAGTATGTAACTGGTTAGAAGGCGCACCATCTGGTCAGTGTAGCCAGTGAGAGATCCTGGAAAATGAGGAGTGGGGCGCAGTTGAAGGAAATAGGGCCCCTTGTCGAGTTTTGAACATAATCAGTTCCTTGACGGTGAAGCAGTAGATGCGGGTGGGGACTTCTGGTGTACTTTTACTTGTGTAATGAAGGAGAATCACTCTGTGGGCTCTGTCTATGAGTATGGGGTCACCTCTGGGTTGCTCCAGAATAGCGCTTGAAGAGATCAGAGAAGTATTTGGAAAGCTCCACGCCCGTAACAATGGTTGGTACTCTGCTGATGCGAATGTTATTACGGTGCGATCTCTTATCCAGGTCTTTGCATTTCTCTAGGGGAGGGAGTACTGATCATCCAGCTGGAGGATTTGTTGGTGTAGAGTTTCACCCTCCTCATTGATTTTATCATTGGAGGTTTTGGTGTGGGCCACCCTCTCTCCAATGTCATCTACATCGCGTTGGTGGGCGTGAAGATTCTTCTGGAGATCGGTCTTGATCCTGTGAGGTCATCTCGTAGCTCCTGGAATAGCTGGAGGAGCTGGTCCCTGGTAACCTGCTGTGACTGGCTGACTGGCAAGCTATCAGGCCCGCGCGTTACAGTCAGTGGTAGTGTATCCTCTCCCATGGCTGTTGAACGAATGCTTTAATAGGAGAAGACTTCTTGCCTCTGCCGGCGTCCGTGGTTTAGATGGTGGTAGATGATAGTTGTAGAGTGTCGTGGTGCTTGGGTGGCTGGATTTCCCTTGTAATTGGGTTGCGAGAGGTGTCTGGTAGAGGGTCACTCAACAGTTCAGGCGCTTGACGCCCTGTGATGGCAAACCTCACAGCCACCGCATGGGTACACGTCCTTGAGCTCCCAAAGTGGTCCGCTGGGAGAGGTCACTCCTTGGGGTCACCAGGCTGGGGAATGACCACATTCACTAACACAAGGGTGTCAAGAGTGATGTGCAGAAAGTCTATGGTTAGCTTGGGACCGCAGCACCACCCCTCAGTGCCTCGAGAAAAACCCTGGACCGTGGTCTTCAGGCTATGTGCAGCCTCACCAGCTGCGCGTCCACCGGTGCTGTTTTCTGCTGGGGGGCAGATGAACCCCTTGTGGGGTCCGGGCCCAGGGGCCACACTAATGTTCTCCTCCGCTGCTGGGGATGTCCCCAAGGTTTGGGGGTCAGTGACAATCCTCCAGCAGTTTCCCCTGGCATTGCCCATGTCACTGCTCTCCTCTTCAGGAGGCAGCCACGATTGTCTGAGAGCACCGAAAATGAGTGGGGGGTTGGGGGCGGGCGCAGATCTTAATCTTCTATAGGACTTACCCCAGTTGGTGGTGTCTCTGTGTGGGTGGCAGCATGTAGTCTCTGTTCTGAGAACCGGGCCGCGCAGGTTTGCAGTCTCCTCCGGCACCTTGTCTGGTTCCAAGGAAAAAGCGCTGTGGAGTGGTGGTGTTGCCCACAGGGCTGCAGTGACCCCCCACCCCCCCCCCTCCCTCCCCCAGATAGTGTCAGGAGCAGACCCCTGGTTGCAGGGCAAGTAGCTAAAGCCAGGGTCCGCTTTTGGGCGGCTGGGGGTAGAGCGAAAGGTGAGCCCCAGGCCATGCATGTTTGCGGTCACTTTCGGTGTCTTGCCTGGATCCTAAGAGTGGACCCCCGGTTGCAGGGCAGATAGGCAAGCCGTGGTCTGCTGTTAGGAGGCTGCTGGCAGGCGAAAGGCGGCCAGGCAGTGGAGCTCAAGCTCTACACGTAAGCCATCTTGCAGGGCCGTTACCACTCCCCCTCCCCCAGATTTTAAAGTAACTAATTTCTTGAAGGTTAGGACCTCTGGCCAAATCAATCATTAGTAAACATAGTCAGAATTGGTATTTTCCTTCACATAACATTCCTGGTGTCACAGCAATATTATAGGACCGAAATGTAATGGGAACATAATTTGAGCCATTTACCACCACCAGGGGGGGTCCAGCCCAATCATAACCAATCCCCAGACACTAGCCACCCCCATGCGTTATATGCTGCACAACTCAAACATCAAGTCTTCTGCATTTCTCCCTTAATTTCACCATTAGTCGTATGTGTATTTACAGGAGGAATAGAAGAAAGTGATTGCCACAAAATTCCGCCATAGTGAGAAAAGCAAGAAACACTCCCCTGCCATTTACCTTTCCTTCTCCTTGTCTTGTAATCAACACATTACTATCAAGTTTCCAGGCTACCTCAATGGCAAATTCAAAGAAAAGACAACAGAACTAATTTTAGCCTTTTTAGGTCCCGCCTGAGACAGCGCATGCACTGTCACTTGCAAGACATGTTGTTAGCTTACCGTGCACTTGGATCCCACCTGTGTTTACCATTGGTTGACCTCATCATCACTCTGATTTGTTGCTTCTCTTTGGTTAGTGAGTGCCACCTTCATTTCCTCTTCTTGTTTTTGTCCCTCACCAGGAGCATGGCCCGGGAACTTGTGTCCTCCACTGCTCACGCTTTTGGAGATACATTTCTTTAGGTCTCAACTCCAACGGCGCATGCTCTTTAGCTTGTGAGTGGTATTGTTCACAATAAAGGGCTTGGAACCCCTCCATAACCTACCATTCTTTGCTGCCTCCAAATTGGTCAATGAGTGCGGGCCTGTTATATGGGTTGATACGCACGAGCGTGACATGTTAGTTATGTTACGCTCATGTCCTATTTGTACCATGCCCTGGTTGCTATGTGCTTGCGTGCCTTCTTCATATGATGCTGCTTTGGAACCATATAGACATGAGTGAGACATGTAGTGTGTTACGCTCGTGCCTATTTCGTATAATGCTGTTCTACATGTGTAAACAGGTTGTGGGCAGCTCGTGGGGGCGGTGAATATTCAAAAGGGAGATGGCGCATCTGGGTGTAATGTGTGTATATATATATATATATATATATATATATATATATATATATATATATATATCAGACGGGCAGTTACGATCATTAGTCAGTTTTATGGACTTGCCTTGTCCATGACGCTGTTGAAAATAAACTTCTGCTTCTTGGTGGAACTTCTTCTCATCTGGAGTCTTCTTTGATAGTGTACCCTGTGACTTTTCCTACACTGGCGATGAGCGGGCACGGATTTATGCAGGAATATTTTCTGGGTTTTCGGCTGGATTAATAGCTGAATGGAGAAGAGCTATGATTGGCTCGAGTGTTTCTTTATCTTTGATTCATCTACTGGATTTGAATGCAGGCTGACATATTGGTTTACGACGTTACAACCCACCGGAGCAACAATTGGAGCGACAATAAGTGTTGCAGTACTGCCATTGGTGTCATGACGTTATTTCGTCCGTGGTTTAGTTCATCTGGATACGGATTGGTTGCCAGCCTCTTTGTGTGTGTAACGCACAATGTGGAGGATGCTGTTGGTAACTACGGGGAGTATTTCTTTCACTGTTCCGTGAGGAATTTTACTACTTGCAGCAATGGGTGGCCGTGTTTTACCATGAGGAGCATTTCCTTAACGAGGCGTTTCCTTAGCATTGTGCGAGAGGAAGTTGTGCAAATTGTTGCAAATGTTATTGACACAATCACAGCTTTGAGAGTTGCTGCCATGAGTTTTCCTACTGGATATTTGAGAGCGCATCTTCCTGCGGTGACCCACACAACTCCTATGTAACGTTGACGACGGTGACCATCTTTATTGCGTTATACGCATACTATTTTAGTATTATGGCAATGTTTTGATCATTATTTTACAAACAGGTCTGTGTCTGTAATTGTGTCTCCTCCTTCCTTTTACTCAGCACCAGTGAACCACCCATGGACTGGGAGACATGGGAAGTGATTTTTCTGATGTATGTAGGGGTTCTTGAGGGGATGATTGCGGGCCGGACAGAAAATTAGCCTTTTTAAAGCACTGTCTAGGGATATAGGGTTGAAGGAGTTTAAGAATTTGCTGGCTTTAATTAATCCTGGAAACATTAATATTTATCAATATGCATTTAAACAGTTATGTATACTGTACAGAAGGAAAACTAATGTGGTGATGGAGAGGTTTACTTCTTATTTTAGGAAACAACACCCTGATGAGTCCATGAGGATTATGTATCTGTGCTTAGATCACTAGTTGTGACTTGCGATTTTGAACATATTACAAATGAGCAGGTGCTGAGGGATCAACATTTAATAAGACCTAATAATAAGTAAATACAGGAAAGACCATGGATTACTACTGACATGTTGCTCAATGTGGCTATTGAAATTGCTACGGCCATTGAGCATTCTGAAACGTTTGTACTGGAAATAAGGAGCAAGAAGTAGAGTAGGGTGCATATAGTATCAAAGGATGGTGATAAGCAACAGAAAACCCAGATGCAAAAGAATGAGATGAAGCATAAGTGGCAGAGAGCTGATGGAAGTAGAAGTGAAGCTCTGCGTTATAGGTGTGGTAGTGAGGCACATTTAGAGAATTCCAAATCATGTCATGCAATAAATAAAATGTGTTCTAGGTGCAGCAAGAAGGGGGATTTAAGTAGAGTGTGCTCCGAGGAGAGTAAATGTTGTACAATGCTGTGATGACAATAAGAGTATATATGATAGTTCTGAACTGGATATCAACACTGTACTAAATATAAGTGGAGAAAAGAGTATAACTTAATTTTCTTCATGTGAAATTGCTATTGATTGGGTCAAGTTACCTGTGATAGTTGATTCATGTGCTTGGTATACTATTATATCATATATCATGGTTAAGGAGAAATGACCAAATAAGATTTTATTGCCTTCAGGTGTAGCACTTGCTGGGTACACAGGTCATAAAATTGACTTAGCTGGGTACATTTGGGCTGATTTGGAATTTTCTGGATATCACACTTATGGGAATATATACGTGGCAAGAAGTGGACATTCTTTGTTGGGATGGCCACAACAAGAGGTAATGGGTGTTAAATTGGACTAGAAGGCTGATTCACCCATGTACATTATTGGGAATCCTCCTAATGTCAATAGTTAGAAACTGAAGGATTGGATGGATTCATTCATGAGTTAAAATTCCCTGATGTGTTCAGTGACAAGTTGGGCGAATACCAGGGGTTTAAGCACTGTATTAAGTTGTGTGATAATGCTATTCCTACACGTCATAGAGTGAGAAATGTACTGTTGTCTTACAGAGGCAAACTCAAGGACGTGTTGCATGAAATGTGTGAGAAGAACATTATTGAGCCTATGGAATCCTCACCATGGGTATCTCCGGTTGTGATTTTGGTGAAGACTTCAGGGAAGCTGAAGCTCTGTATCTATTTACTCAGCCTTAATGGCGCAATTTGGATGGTTGTCCATCCTTTTCCTAATTTACATGAGATGGTCACCACCCTAGCAGGGGCACAAGTGTTTTTGTGTTTAGATCTGGCTAGCAAATACCACCAAGTTCAATTAGACGATGAATCAAAATCTCTTGTAGCTGTTATCACTTCAGAAGGCTTGTTTAGGTTTTGCCGGATGCCTTTTGGGTTGGCCAGCGTAGCATCCATCTTTCAAAGGCTGATGAAAGAAACTCTTGAAGGTATAAAGGGCGTTATAGCCTTTGAGGACGATTTATTGGTGTTTGGTGAAAATGCCAAAGAGCATGATAACAATTTAAGGAATGTTTTGATGGCTCTATCATGAAAGGCTCTTACTCTATGCTCAGACAAATGTAAATTTAAGAAACGTGAAGTGGAGTATGTTGGGCATTGTATTAACGGTGTGGGTATCAAACTCAAATGTAATCATGTGGAAAACATCACTAATGCCCCTGTTCCCAACTAAAAAGAGCTGTTAGTGGCTTTTCTTGGGTTAAACAAATTCTGTCTGAAGTTCATTGCTAATTACGCATCCAAAGTGGATCTGTTTAGGTGTTTGCTAAAACGAAAAATGCAAGGTTTGAATGGACTGAAGGTATATCTGCAGTGTTTAATGCTTTGAAAGCATGGATAGTGAATGCACCTTGCCTTAAACTCTTTGTAATGGGGAAGCAATGTGTGGTGATGGTCGATGCCAGTAACTGCGGATTGGGTGGTGTGTTGATGCAAAGCGATCACGGCAGGCAATGGATTCTATCTTATGCATCTAGAGCTTTGCAAGATGCTGAAAAGAATTATTCTGTGATAGAAAGGGAGTTGTTGGCCTGTGTGTGGGGAACAGAACATTTATTCACTTCTGTTTCTTGATGGAGCTTCTTCTCATCTGGAGTCTTCTTTGATGGTGTGCCCTGAGACTTTTCCTATACATCCTTTTCTTTTCTTTCTGTGGAGCATGGATTCAATTTAATTAGTGGCCATCCTCTGATCATGCTGCAATTGAGGTATCTGTTTCAGAACACTTCCTCTGCTTCCAGTTCTTATACTGCTTTCGCCTTTTGTTTTGAAACACATTTTCAGACAATCTATATCTATGCCTATATCATTTGGTTTAGTCTTACAACTAAAATAAAATTACATTTTATGTAGTTAGGATTAAGTGGTTATAATGTATACATGCCAAATTAATACCACATTTATACCTTAATGATGTTTGCCGCAGCACAGCTATTTTTGTTGCCTTTCAGTCATTCTTCCCCTTGATGCCTCATATCTTTATGTTGATTTTAAGTTTGGTGCCTTGTTTAAGTTACACCCACAACTGTACTACTCTATTGCACTATACTCTATGCCACTCACTCTATGCCATTCCACTCTACTCTATGCCACTCTACTCCACACCACTCTGCATGACTCCAGTCCACCCTATGCAACACTATGCCACTCTATTCCACTCCACTGTACGCTACTCTACTCTACTCCACTCTACATTACCGTACCCCATTCTACTCTACGCCACTCTACTCTATGCCACACCACTTTACTATTTGACACTCCATTCCATTTCACTCTACACCACTCCACGCCACTCTGCTTCATTCAACGTCACCCTAGTCTACGCCACTCCATGCCACTTTACGCCACTCCACGCCATTTTTCTGCACTCCACGCACCTATACTCCACTCCATGCCATTCCACTCTACGCCACTCTACTCTTCACCACTCCACTCTATGCCACTTCACGACACTCTACTCTATGCCACACTGCACCACTCCACTCACCCCATGCCACTCCATTCTATGCCATGCCACTCTACATCACTCCACGCCACATATGCTACTCTAAGCCACTCTAGTCCACTCTACTATGCCACTCCACGCCACTCTACCAATTATATGCCACTCCACTCTACACAATTCTAAGCCAATCTGCTGTATGCCACTTTACTCTTTGCGACTCCACGCCTCGCTACAACATGTCACTCCACTCTACGCCACACCATTTCACTCCACATTATGTCACTTCACTTTATGCCACTCAATGTCACACCACACTACACCACTTTAATCTGTCACTGTACTCTGATCAACTAAAGTTCCTGTGCTGCATTGTATGACAAGGAGAGAGCAGGAAAGAGCCATCTCTACATAAATAGGGCCCACTCCTCCTCTCTTCCTAGTGCCAGCACACAATCAGGCTGCCGAACACCATGCATACACCTTTGCACCGTAGTTCAAGGGTGACTACATGGCCTTAGCTTATGTTTTGTACCGGAAGCATATGCTTCCACGACAAAATACTATGCTTAGACTAACCTTAAAACTTTTCCCACTTCGAATGTTTGCTGTACAGTGCAGCACACATGCGAAGTGGGAAGTGGGAAGAGTTAAGAGAAATAAAAGCATTTCTACTTTGTGTCGCCTGCTTCAAAGTGGGAGTATTGGCAGCCATGCATACTACCATATATAATAGGAATGCTTCTCTTAGAATACTGACACCTGGTACGCAGGCCCTAAAGTACCAGGAATGCAGTTGTTTGACTGAAAATAACCTGATCTATTTCTGTTTGAGAACTTATAGCCAGATATGCATCTCTGTTAGAGTACTTACAACGACAGACAACCAGTTGCAGCCCCCTGAGTACTCCCAGGCATGCTACTTCCCAACTATGTATTATTCTATTAGTATGCTGACAAACAGGTGTGCAACTCTTAAAGTACTGCAAACAGAGTGAGTCTGTTAAAGAACTGAGCGAGTCTGTTAAAGAACTGAGTGAGTGCAGGCATGCGTACTTTAAATACTGTACCATCTGTATTAGCATCAGCAGAGATAGAGGTTGTAAATACTGCACTATTCATCATGTGATTAGTATCAGCAAGCACACAAACTGGAAACACTGCACTATTTTAAGCATGTGATTAGCGTTAGCAGGCACTTACTTGTATCGTGCTTAACATCAGCATATACAGGGACCGTAAAGACTGCACCATTTGTATTATGCAGTTTGTGGCAGCAGACACACAGACTGTAATACCAGCATTGCTTCAATCATGTCCTTGTTTACATATTCTTGGAAAGGCAGTCACACACATTGCAAATACTGAACTGTGTGTTTCATGTGCTTAGTCTACATTGCCACACACGCAAGCACAGCAGTAGCCTCTGTGCTGCATCGCTCCACCGGCACACCCCATATTGCTTCCACCCACCCACTTGTTGCTTTCCTCCACCCTCCTGTTGCTTCCCCACCCCAGCCCTCCTTGATTCTAACCCCCCACAACTGTGTTGCTTCTCCCCGCACACTCATGCTACTTTTTTTTTGCAGGGGTGTACATGCCTGGTGCACGCACGTGCCAAAATACCTTTGTCTTTTTTGGACATTTGGCATGCTGTTCAACTGAAGGTTATTTGGTTCTCAGGCTTGCACTGCTCCAATGTAACCAAAGTAAATAGGCAGGCGGGCAGGGGGGCAGGCGGACAGACAGTCAGACAGACAATGATAGGGACGTTTTTTACCAAGAGATTTGGAGTGACATCAAATCAAGAGTGGAGCTCGAGTTGTCTATGATGTCCAACAGAACTCCAAAGTGAAAAACATCCCCTTTATTTACTTTCAGTCATCCATAATTTTATTTAATGTATAGACCCCGTAATTATCTGCCTCTGCTTTCTGCTGATATGCAGGGTTAAAGGAGTAATGGGGGAGCCATACATCATGTGGCCTCTCCTCTATGTACCAACTGTAAAGTAAACAAAATACATGAGCTCCTGCCTCCCACCCAGCACTCTCTGCTCCCACCCCTCAGGCTCTGTCCGTCCCATTCCCTCCCCTGTAGAAGCAGTGCCCCCTGCTCTCCGGTGACGGGTTCCCAGAGAGCCCTGCTAGAGCAGCCTGGAATTCAGCTATGACCGAGCAACGGTGGGCAACAAGTTCTGTTACCCCCCCCAATCTGCTGCTACGTCATAGCAATTTATTACTGGATTTAGTGTCCAATTATTGGCTCGCTACACTTGCCACATATAACAAATAGACCATTTGTAGAGGTCACATTATACCAAGTTGTCTCTAGGCGCTAAGCACATTCACTAACTGTTTATTTTATAACAATGCCTTCTTTGTGTAAACCAAGATTAATTCATTTTTGTTTATATTTCAGGAACCGGAAGTAGTAAATCGGCAAAAGTAGCAGCTGCGCCTCCTGGACCTCCTGTGTATCTGGATCTTGTTTATATTCCGAATCACAGTAGTGACAAAACTGTTGATGTTGAGTTTTTCAAGAGGGTGAGGTCGTCCTATTATGTGGTGAGCGGTAATGACGCAGCAGCAAATGAGCCCAACAGAGCCGTGCTGGATGCACTTTTAGAAGGCAAAGCCCAATGGGGGAGCAATATGCAGGTATGTACATCGGGTGATGAATAGCGCTCTTCCGATAAAAGGTAAAAAAAAAAAAAAGCTCTAAACTCTGATCTCTAGAGAAAGTTCGTATAGCAGAATGAAATATTATCACACCTGTGATCAATACTTCACAAATGATTTCCCCTTTTCAAATCCACTCCTTTCATTCTATCCCTAACCAAAACCTCCTAAACACACAAGAATTTAAGACCGCAATCCTAACACAACTAACACACAAGAAAAAAGAAACAAAAAATTATACTAACCTACTAATTACTAATATTGGGTTCCGGAGTAGCGTGCTACTCGCTGCAAAAGCGCTTCAATGCCTCGTCAGCGGTTGTAATAGACACATCTGTTATTTATAGAGTTTGTGGTATTTGCCACTATTTAAATACTAAGTATTATTATTATCCTCATCATTAGTGGTGCTGCCTGTGGTCCTACTTGAGCAATGCTATTGCCCAACAACAGAACTGACAGCTTGCATCCAGTGTTTGTTGTTTCATATCATCATCTTAGAATGTGTAAAACTAATGTCATTACAAGGGGAACATCTCAAGAAAGCAACTGTGATCCAACGAGCAGACAGCGTGGTCTTCTGGTCTTTCCTCTAGTTAAGTATCACTATGCCAGAATCTTCTCTGTACTCTTTGTGGGTGTTGAACTAAATTGCTCAGAGACTATTCTAGCAAAGAAATTATTCCTGTTTCCTTTCTAGAAGTTTCAATACTTTTGCAAACTGTAGAAACCACAACTATGACGAAAAACCAAAACTGGTAGACTGTTCTGACTGTTCCTATTTATCATCCCAACCCTGGAAGGCACTATTGGGCAGTTTGAAGCTCCAGCGAAGACTGTGTTGAGTGGGCTTTAGTGCATGGTGACCTAGCTCCTAGTGGTATTCCCTTACTTATGACTTGTTCCTTAATAAAGTACCTTTTTCTGTATATACATGCCTCCTAGGTCTTCCTAGCGGCGTGCATCCTCAAAATGCAACACTCAGGTTGCCAAACTTAGAGAGTAACAGTGCTTGTATTAGCAGGTACTGTTTCCTTGTTAGTACAGTTACTCTCTAGAATGAAAAATATTTAATAGGCCTCTGCAAGTCCAGAACACCATATTATGGAATAACAAGCAAATTTCTTCCTTAATGAGTTCTGGTTCTCTACTTTCAAGTCAAAAAGTTTTAATTTCTTCCTTAATTAACCCACTGGCTAGGCAGTTGCCATCACTGTGCCTCAACAGTCTGGTTACCTAGCTGCGCTATTCCAGTGGCATATAGAATTAACTTGTGAGTCCTAACTAAATTAAATTACTTACAGAGAGGTAGGAGGCATCACCTGTCAGTGCACTCTCACCTCAATAAGAGCTTCTATCACAAGCTACAGCCCTCTCTGCCTCCCTGCCCCAGGGATTGGGGAGAAAGGTTGCAAGGACATTTTTACAAAGTTGTGAAAATGATTCCCCCAGTATTATTGGGTGGCACTTTCATCAATGCATCCCCATCTTCCCTTTCAAGGGAAGTAAACTACAAAACCTTATCCAACGAGTTAAACTATAGAGTATTGTGTTATAGCTGCAGCCTTTAGAACTGAGGTTGAGATTGGTGGTATAGTGCTGAAGTCTTTTGAATAACATCAAATGATAGTTTTGGTTATAACCTTTGACCCAGGTTGAGAGAAAGTTGACTCTGACAAGGAGTGTAGGGAAAGATGTATATTGTTGAAAGTAGACGACAATTAAAAAATGATTTTACTGTGTACTTACTTTATAGATCCATTAGTTTGTAATATTTCTTACATAATGTATCCACATACCATTGAATGATGTGAATTGTCCATCAATTTGGATACCTTATCTCCTGGGTTTAAGATGCTGGGGATCTCAACAAGGGATGTCCACCTCCCGGAACACTTGTCGTGAGAATGGAGCTTTTTAACAAATTGTTCATACAGATGATACCAATCTTATACTGTGATTTCTGGTAGTAAACTGATTTAGAAAAGCTTTCCGCCCACTCCGGTCTCTGGAATCATGAAACGAAGCAGCACTTAAGACCCACATGTGCAGTAACAAAACATTCACCGGGGGTGAGCGGGTTATGGCTACTCGAATGCAAGAGGTCCGTTCTTCTGACTGAAATGTCATTGATTGCATCGATTTCTGTATTCTGAATGTAGCACAACCTGTACAAATGGCTTAAGGCAGTAGAGAAAACTTGTGAAACGTGAAACAGATCATTGAATTAACTTTTTTTTTAGTTCAACATCGGTTAATTGTAAATGTATTTATATAGTGCTTACAACCCCTGATGAGGCATTGAAGGGCTTTTGCAGCGAGTAGCACGCTACTCCGGAACCCAATATTAGTAATTAGTAGGTTAGTATAATTTTTTGTTTCTTTTTTCTTGTGTGTTAGTTGTGATAGGATTGTGGTCTTACATTCTTCGGTGTTTAGGAGGGTTTGGTTAGGGATAGAATGAAAGGAGTGGATTTGAAAAGGGGAAGTAGTGAGTTGTTTAGTTAGTGATGTGAAGACATGCGTGCTTGTTAGTTTGGTGGCATGGTATTAAAGGAGGGGTGAAAGATTGCTAAGAATGTTTAGGAGTTCAAGTAGTTAGAGGATTGGGATGATTCAGAGTGAAAAGGGATCAGAAGTACAGATTTTATTTTTTATATAATAGCAAAATATAAATAATTTACGCACACAAACATGATACTTGGTAAAGTTGTGTTTGCTTGATTAAACCCCTCTAAATAAATACCCATATGTACATAGAAGCAACAATATTCACATGGTCTGCTGGCTGCATTTATCATGTGGTACATTTTTATAGTTTCAATCAACTTTAATTAACGTATATATACATAAATATTCACATGGTGCTTATTGTACTTATTAGTAGCAGGTGTAATCCTCTATATATGCACCTATATATACACACAGAATTGGCCATTTTGACATGGTCTGATATTCACATGTATCCTGTAGTGTAATATATATTTTTTCCTAATATAAATGCATCTGCTTATAACTGGAGGCATAGTTCGTACCATTGTGCTACACTCTTGAGTTGGGAGTATGGTCGTCATATAGGGAAGAGCCAGCTTTTGTCTAATGATCTGAAGTGGACGCAAAGTGGAAGAACTGTATTAAGGTGTGTGGGGTTGATACGCATTGCCTTTGCATTTATGACACTCCTATTGCCTTGCAAATAGTTAATCCCTAGTATTAAATAAATAGACAACTGATCACTGCTAACACTTCAAAACCAATGAGCCTCCCATGTACACATGCAAGTCCTTTTGCTAAACAACACACTCATTCAAGAGGTTGTATAGTAAGTTAATATACAAAATGAACAAAAGCATGTGTGTACTTGTGCACCTTATGAGGTGGCTTGTGAAATCCACGTGGAATATCAGCTGTACCAACGCGGGTTGTTACAAAGGGGTCATTACACTCTGGTTAAATTTACATTGCAGTGTATTATTAAACTGTACCTTACAACACATCTTTCATTGTAAGTATATACATATAGTCACTGGAAAAAATAAATGCTAATGTAATGTTATAGCTTGGTGAAATGTTCAGTAACAACATAACTTTTAAACTCCAACAACCACAGTAATTCTCCAGTTATAGTTATTGTTATCTCAAGTCACTCTAAACAGTGCCCTAAGGTAACTATAACTTGAGCCTTCACCATGCACGGTTTTCTCATCAATAATTTCATTGCAAATGTTGCAGTGATATCAATGATGTCATAAGTGATGTAATTAGCAGTGCATGGTGAGGGCGTGAGCTATAGTTACCTTAGGTCACAAGTTAAAGTTACTTGAGATAACTACAACTATATCTGATGGATTTAAACGTTCTGTTTTAACCAGAGGAAAATGTTGTGCTGCTAGGAGAGCACTGTAAACTTATATGTGACATGTTTACCTCTAAAGTGCATCATTGATCTTGTTTTTGTGGATTACAGCCCCTACTTGGCCAGCTCTAAACTATTTCTGTGTTGATAAAATGATCCAAATTCTTTTTTTTTTTTTTTGGAAACCGTTTATTACAAGTCTCAAGAATATACAAGTATGGGCCTACAACCTTCCGGCCGGCCGCTAGTAATGATAGGAGCATAAGACATACATTTATAAAACACGTGGCGTTGCAGAGGAGCATGCTCAGGAGGTAACAACGTCATAAGCCACATCGGCCAGACCCCACTATACGGTTTCATTTTAAATTACGAACAACAAGAAAAACCACACCCACAAGGCAACCCATAATCGGAGATAGCAGCACGTGCTCCCCTAGAGGGGGGATCCCAACTATCCACAGGAGTCTAAAGAGGGAGAAGAGAACAGAGCGAGGACTGGGGGAACCCAATGCCCGGTGCCGGGGGAAGGAGTCGGCTAAGGGGACGGGACTGGTGAGGTATCAGGCAGCAACGGTGGTGCACAGATACCCCCGCGGTAGGCGTTCCAGGGGCCCCATACTTTCACCCATGTCCCAGGCTTACCCCTCGCCACATACACCACCTTTTCTCGAAACATGCACCAGTCCATGCGTTCTTTCCAGGCCGATACCGTCGGGGGCCTCTGGGATCCCCACAGTTGAGCAATATCACGCTTAGCTATCATATATCCCAGAGTCACCCACCACGTCTGCGGAGCCGAGTAATCAGTTGGTTCCCACACATTCAACAGGCATCTCCTCGCTTCAGGCAGCAGCGCCACATGCGTAACCACTCGCAGGACCTCATGCACACCACGCCAGAATCGCTCCACCTCCGGGCATTCCCACAAGATATGCAGAAAGGTCCCCAAAGCACCACACCCACGCTTACACAACCCATCTTCAGCATAGCCCATACGCAGAAGCCTTGGCCCCGTCATGTAGACCCGGTGGAGTATCTTGAGCTGGACGAAGCGAAGGCGAGCCGGTATGGCCACCTCCTTCGGGGAGGCCACCGCGGAGGTCCAGTCCTCGTCGTCCAACTCCAGCCCGTCGGCAACCCAAGCCTCACGGAGGGCAGTCAGCAAGCCCGAGCGGTCGTTGATCAGTTTTTTGTAGATCAGTGTGATCGTGCTGTCCGGGACGTGTCCATCCAGCACTCTATCCTCCAGGGGGGAATACTCCGGGATGGAGGCAACGTCTGGGAAGACGGAGCCCAGTGCATGACGGACCTGCAAATACCGAAAGTACTCACTGCCCTGCAACTGAAATTCCGTCTGCAGCGTCTCGAACGTTTTAAATCCTCCCCTCGTCCAGAGATCCCCCACTTTGCTGATGCCTATTATGTCCCACTTCTCGAAGCCCTTCGAGGTCCACAGGGAGCCCAACCGCTCAGACGCGTATAGTGGTGACACCCGGGTCAAACGATCCTTCCACCCCATAGCTGCATTGGCCGCGTGCCACACTCGCACCATGACACGCGTGGGGCCCGTCAGACGAGCGTCGGGCGCGCTAGAATAGAGCGCTCGATTGTAGTCGCCACCTGGCAGTAGCATCTTGTCCATTTCAAATGCCGGGTTTAAGGCAGGCCCGTATAGGCCATGGTTAATTGCAGCTAGCTGGGAGGCCCAATAGTACCGTTTAATATCCGGGAGGGCAATCCCCCCGTCATACCATGGGAGCGTCAACTTCGCCAGGGCAATACGCGGCCTCCCGTCCCAGAACAGGCGGCGTTGCAGACTCTCCACCTCACGGAAGTAGCGCGCCGGGACTAAGTCCATAGTGTTCTGCAAAGCGTACAGGAAGCGTGGCAACGACATCATCTTGAACAATGCCGCCCGGCCGAGCGGCGAAAGCGGCAGGCGCCGCCAGCGCGCGACGTCCTCCTTCAGGCGCTGGAGGGGGGGAAGCAAGTTCCGTTCGTAGCGGGCCTCCGGGTCCAGAGTAATGAAGACACCCAGGTACCTGAACCCCCGCGAGGCGATCTGGATCGAACAGCCCCGCGGGAGGATGGGAGCCTCCCCAGAGAGCACATACACACATGATTTAGCCCAGTTGATGACAAGGCCGGAGTTGCGGCCGAATGAATGTAAAACATCAACCAGTACTATTAGTGATTTACGGGGGGAGGCTAGGTACAAAAGGATGTCATCAGCGTATAGGGACACGCGGTCCTCATACTCGGGGGTCCAACGGAGACCACGGATAGAAGGATGCCACCGCAGCCACTCCGCCAGGGGCTCCAAGGCAAGCGCAAACAGGAGCGGCGACAAGGGGCAGCCCTGTCGCGTGCCCCGGCCCAGCTCGAACGGGGCCGATACTCTTCCGTTCACCACCACCTGCGCCAATGGGCCCGAATACAACAATTTGACCCAACTGATGAACCCTGGGCCAAATCCAAACTTCGCAAGCATCGCCCAGATGTATGGCCACTCAAGCGTATCAAACGCCATGGTGGCGTCTAAGGACGCCAAGATGGCCGGTTCCCGTATGAATGGGACACGTGCGAGCACCCCATGCAAACGCCGCAGGTTAAGGGCTGTGTTGCGATGGGGAATAAGGCCGGACTGGTCCTGATGAACCAGATCGCCCACCACGCCGACCAGCCGATTGGCCAGTACCTTGGCGAGAATTTTGGGCTCCGCATTCAGTAGCGAGATAGGCCGATAGGATGTAACCCGGTCCCGAGGTCTCCCCCCCTTGTGGATCACCACGATTGTAGCCAGACGCTGGTCCAGCGGGAGGGAGCCCAGCGAGTGGGCCGCCAGGAACATTGCACGGAGGTGGGGCGCCAGTGTATCCGGTCGCAACTTGTACAACTCGATAGGGATACCATTCGGGCCCATGGCCTTGCCAGAAGCGACCGAACGTATGGCGAGGGCGATTTCGTCGGAGGTGGGAGCGGCGTCCAGCGACACCCTGTCCTCCCCGGAAAGGGACGGCAGCGCGATATCCCTGAGCAGGGCACGGGAATCCTCTTCAGAGCAGGAAGAGACCGGGGAATACACCTCGCGGAAATAATCCGCGAAACAGGAGACAATTTCTTCTGGCTCAGTTACACACACACCATCCGTTTTCTCAATCAGCGGGACCACACGATTCGCTCTCTCCTTTTTGTCCAACCACGCTATCAGTTTACCAGCCTTATCACCCACATCATACAGTCGCCCCTGTTGCTCCCTACTGAGGCCCCTGGCCGCCTCCGTGACGAGGGCCCTATAGGCCGCCTGCTTGAGTTGGAGGACATGTAGTGCAGCATCCGTCACCCCACCCTCTAGATTACCCTCCAATTCGGCTATTTCAGCCTCCACCCGGGTCACCTCCTCCCGCTCGCGCCTCCGGGCGTGGGAAATAAGGGATAGGGCCTCCCCTCTGAGAACTATCTTGAAGGCCTCCCACAGGGAGATAGCCGAAGGCACGGACCCCACATTCTCATCAAAATATCGCTGCAAGGATTTAATCAAGTCAGCGCGAATGGTGGGGTCGCGCAGGTACCAGGAATTGATTGGGACTACCCTACCCTCACCCCTCGGAAAGACATCGAAATGTAACAGGAGCGGGGAGTGATCTGAGATACCCCGTGCTAAATGGCGCACCTCTCCCACCCTCCCGACATAGGCCGCCGGGACAAGGACATAATCAAGCCGTGAGAGACTACCATGAGCCCCCGAGTGGAATGTGTACTGCAGCTGCGTGGGATGTTTTAAGCACCAGCAGTCTACCAATCCCAGTGTATACAAGAGGCCGGATAGCCATGCCTGTGCCCGGGGGAGGTCCCTAGGGGGGTGACGATCCACAGTCCCAGAAACCACCGCATTAAAGTCCCCCCCCACCACCAGAAGCCCCCCCGGAAGGCCAAGGAGGAGGCGCCCCAGGTCTGCAAAGGTGGTCGACTGCAGCCCCGGTGGGACGTATACTGACACAAAGACAACCACTTTGCCCTCCATTCTCCCCACCAAGACAGTGTAACGTCCCCTATCATCGTGGAGCACCTCATCAATTTCCAACGGGAGCGAGTTCTTTACCATGATGCCCACACCCCTTGAGCCTGACGTGAAGCCCGAGTGGGCCACTAGGCGGTAGCCACGCCGATTCATGGCACAGAAGGAATTGCCAATAAGGTGTGTCTCCTGCAGAAAGACTACATCGGGCGAGAGTCGCTTCAAAAACTGCAGGACCACACCTCGTTTGATCCTGTCCCCCAGTCCATTAACGTTCCAAGACAACAAAGTTAATTCCCTACCCCCCATCGTACACAGAAGCCATCATTCATCCCCCCGAGAGCACCTTAAAACCAACACAAAAATAAGTTTGCCTTGTGATAAAAACGAACAACACCCCATCCCTGCCCACCCACCCCAACAAAACTCCCCCCTCCCTGCACCCCTGCATGAGCCCAAACAGCCCCCCCAACGTGCAGTGTGCCTGTCGCCCCATAGATAGTTAAACTGACTAGACCCCCAGAGGAGGAGGGAGAACCCCCAAGAGACCCCACACAACCTCCATAGGAGGGGAACTTACACGAACAGACGCATGGTCAAAAATGGCATCAATTTCGTCCAGAGCGAGGCCTAATATTAGTCCCTCAGACCTGATCCGGCGAGCCCTCTCCCCCCACCGCTCCCCCCCCCGCCCCCCCGATCCCGATCCCCAGACAGAGTATCCAGCCAGTCCCCGGCCGCTTCGGGACGATCAAAAAAGTGTGTGCGACCATCCACCTCCACTCGCAGCTTAGCTGGGAAAAGCATGGCGTACTTGAGGTTTAGATCCCGAAGACGGCGTTTGACACCGAGGAAGCTCAGTCTCTGCTTCTGGACCGCTGGGGTGAAATCAGGATAAAAATTAACGTCCATATTTTCAAGTCTGACCGGTCCCTGTAGTCTGGAGGATTGCAGGATAGCGTCTCTGTCCCGAAAATTGAAAATCCGGGCAATGAGAGGCCTCGGAGGGGCTCCGACCTTAGACCTTCCCCCGGGAACCCTGTGGGCCCTCTCCACCGCGAAAAATTTACTCAGCCCTCGTGGCTGGAGATGAGTAACAATCAGGTCTTCCACGAATAGGTCCGCCGCCGCCTCCTCACGTCCCTCAGGCACCCCGATGATGCGGATGTTGTTCCTCCGGGCCCGACTCTCGGAGTCCTCCAGGCGGCGATCCATCAGCGCACTCGCCTGACTAAGCCGGCGCACCTCCGTTTGTAGGGCCGCCACATCTGTCGTAAGGCCCGATGCGGTGTGGGCCAAAGAATCGACTCGGTCGTTGGTCTTGGAAAGATCGGCCCTTACCAGGCCAACATCCACGAGGACCGAGTCGATCTTCTGCGCCAGTGTATCAAAACGCTGGCCCACCGAGGCCTTCATCTCGGCGATGGCGCCCATGACATCCCGCAGAGTCAGTATTCATAAGAAGGGGGGTCCCTAAGGATAGGATGGGTAGACAGGGGAAGAGGGAACAACGGAAACCTTCAGAGAGAAAAGACCCCACTGTCTACACTAAACTGATATCATTAAGCCCAAGGATGGGTCAAATCAAATAGAGTTAGGCCTCGGGCCGGAGCGAGTTCAAAGGAATCAAAGGAGCAAAGAAAATAAAAGAAACATATTTTATTGAGATAACAATGATCTGATAATGATTTTAACCAAAGATATATACAATGGTGATAGCTATAAAAACACAGTCCCACACAGAGACACAAACAAGCACACTATCATTCACACGACACATTCATATATGTGAAAAAACCAAAACAAATAGGTTCTTTATATATATAGTATTCTCCGCACATAAAACTTCCCATCCATATTGGAAACGGGCTGATCAGGTCCCGTTTGGTGGGAATAGTTAAAGTTCTTCCAATGGGCCCACCAGGGCAGGAGCCAACGCACGTTTCGGTGTAAACTACACCTTCATCAGGGCAACGACGATGTGCGGTGTGTGGGACAACACAGAACGGGTCACGGAGAAGATGAAATACACTATAATCCTAGTTCAAATTTAGGGTGCTGCAGTCAGATGAGGCAGATGTCCGGTTCGTCGATGGTGTGGATAATCGTTGATGAATACGGTACTCAAACGAAAGTCAATTCCAGCAGGATGAATGCGGTGGTATCAAGTCCGAATGGCGAAGATCTTCGCCATTCGGACTTGATACCACCGCATCAACGATTATCCACACCATCGACGAACCGGACATCTGCCTCATCTCGTTTTTTCTCGCAACCCCCCCCAATTGCTGAGTCTCCAAGAATCTGCCTGTGGACTATTCGCGTACCACTGGATTGGACCACCAGCCAAAGAAATACCCCCTGGGCTGGACTTACATAATCTGGGGACCTACCACTGATAGGCCGAATGGGGTTGGCCCTTTGACTGCAGCACCCTAAATTTGAACTAGGATTATAGTGTATTTCATCTTCTCCGTGACCCGTTCTGTGTTGTCCCACACACCGCACATCGTCGTTGCCCTGATGAAGGTGTAGTTTACACCGAAACGTGCGTTGGCTCCTGCCCTGGTGGGCCCATTGGAAGAACTTTAACTATTCCCACCAAACGGGACCTGATCAGCCCGTTTCCAATATGGATGGGAAGTTTTATTTGCGGAGAATACTATATATATAAAGAACCTATTTGTTTTGGTTTTTTCACATATATGAATGTGTCGTGTGAATGATAGTGTGCTTGTTTGTGTCTCTGTGTGGGACTGTGTTTTTATAGCTATCACCATTGTATATATCTTTGGTTAAAATCATTATCAGATCATTGTTATCTCAATAAAATATGTTTCTTTTATTTTCTTTGCTCCTTTGATTCCTTTGAACTCGCTCCGGCCCGAGGCCTAACTCTATTTGATTTGACCCATCCTTGGGCTTAATGATATCAGTTTAGTGTAGACAGTGGGGTCTTTTCTCTCTGAAGGATCCCGCAGAGTCAGATCCGTGGGAAGATCAGGAGCATCAGTAGGGCCCTCAGGGGACCTGCGTGGCACCTCGGGAGATCCCTTCTGGAGGGTATAGCGGTCCATGCTGTTGGACTGATGGACTGCGCCACGCCGGGTCGATTTTACCTTTGCCCGGTCACCATCTTGTTTCGTGGCCATGGTCCCAGTCTCCCGGTCGCACCAGCCACGTCGTGAAGCCGGTTCACGGGTTCCGGGGGGGGGCCACCTCAGATCTGCGGGGTGGATCCCAGCCGGCGGGCAGGCAGGGTCCCCCAGCGAGGCCACACCAACACACAAAGCCCCGCGACCCAACCTCGCAGAGACAGCAAGGAGGGTGCGAAAGCGAAAGTGAAAGTGCGGGGTACGCGAGTCGCCAAGCCCTGCCCGCCGCTGTTGTTCACTTTGGCTCCGGATCACCCCACAGCTCAAATCCGGGGTTCGGCGAGGAGAAGGCCGCAAACCTCGATCGGTGCTCCCGCCGGTGTCCGAGGTCCGATTTGGAAGCGGAAAACGGGTGCCACCTCAGCTCAGGCTCACCAACACAGTCCCCTCATCTAGGACAGGATATTTTCAGGATAGTTGTAGGAGGTCGCGGAGGTCCTCGGGAGCCTCGCACCTACGCGGCCATCTTGGTTGCGCGCTAGGCTCCTCCCCTCATGATCCAAATTCTTAATTCCAAAGGTATTAACAGTCAAATCCCTGACCCAAACTACTAAATATCAGAATTCTGCCCCAAAGGCCCGTTTGGGTGCTATCACGACTTAATAGCTGGCCTTGTAATACAATACATTATTTAAAAACTGGTTCAGTGCTGAAAATACGGCACTCGTGGTGTCAATACCTTTGATTTCCCTACCCCACTATTTTCTGACATTCACTCCCTTCCAGATGGTCCACTACTTTCTCCTCTAAGCTTTCATCAGATGCTAAATGTGCCAGAAACACAGCATGTAACAAATATTAATCATTTCCACTCATTTACTCACATTGACCCACTCACTCATTAAACACCTATTTTCAACGGCCGCCCACCCATATGACGATGTACTAACAGACACATAAACTCATCCATCAAGTCACTAAGCACTTTCACCATTAAAAAGCCAGAAATATTGCCTTTTTCTCGTTTGCCGATGCTGTTCAGCATTGACAAAAATCATTGGCGAACTCAAAAGGCGAAATGTGGAGGCCTTGCCAATGTTTGTTTCTTGTTATCGATCTGTTTTGTCTGTTTCAATGTGTATTACTCGCAAGTCACAAGAAGTGTAACCTTTCCTACCAAGTGTGTATGGAGACTTTATTCATCATTTCCCGGCCAGATGAGATTGTCTTTACAGGAAATTGTTCAAGTCTACATTAGGTTGGTCTTAGACAACAGAGACACCTATGCATACTGCTGCTAGGCCCAGTGCAATTTTAATATTGATAATATTTTTTAATTAGCAATCTTCAACCACAAGGGATGAACATATTTGCATTTAAACATCATAAGTGTTAGGTCAACCCAGAGTTCCTGGTAATCCCAGCATGCAACAGAAGGTAAAATACCTCGGGGCAGATGTAGCAACATTGCATTTTGCGAGTCTTTAATAGCGAATGTTACCGATTCGCTATTAAGAACTCGCAAAATGCAATGTATCTACGTTTCGCAATTAAAATAGCGATTCCTATGCATTCCTTATTTGCGACTGGCAAATTGCGAGTCGCAAATAAGGAATGGCTTCCCATTAATTTCTATGGGCCAAGAGGCTCATATAAATGAATGGGAATTGCATGCGCAATTTGCGAGTACCCAAAAGGTACTCGCATTTTTCTAAGTGCCATTTCAAGGGTGCAAGGGTGCCAAAAGGACACCCTGTTGCACCACTGAAATGTACATGTGGTGCACATACATGCCCTTAGGGCATGTATGTGCGCCACATGTGCACACATGCACATTTCAGGGGTGCAACAGGGTGTCCTTTAGGCACACTTGCACCCTTGAAATGGCACTTAGAAAAATGCAAAAAAGTGAATTTTTCTAGGAAATCGCAATTTACCACCAACTTGAAGTTGGTGGTAATTTGCGATTCCTTAAGGCCAGATGGCAAATTTTGGGTGTTTTCAGAATTCCATTTAAGGAATCGCAATTTGCGATTCCTTAAATGCATTTGCAAAATAGGGTATCGGAAATTCTGCGATTCCTTATTTTGCTAAGGCCTTTTGAGATGATACATCCCAAAAGGCTTGTTTCCGTTCGCAAACGGGCCGATTCTGTGAATTGGCCCGTTTGCGAACGGAAAAACCCTTGATACATCTGGCCCCTAGCTTCTTCTGTCCTACAAGGGTCCAATAAGAACTATCTGTGGAACAAATTCTAGGCTTTGCGAGTGAGGTGTGTGATTTAGAAAATATATGCAAGTGGGCATTTATCTTGGGGGATATCTGACCTATATGCCAACTGTCCTTCCACCTCCCATCTCTTGATTTCCAATTGAGCTTAGAAGTGGTGGGGGATAGGATTCTGTACATTGTAGAGACCAAATGCCCATGAGAGGACAGACCAGCTAAGATGTGTGTGTGATCTGGCTTCACAATATGCACCAGTCTGCATAAGACTACATTTAGGTTTAAAAAACTGTAAAAATCTAGATTGCTTAAGGGAGAAGTTACTTTGATATTTTTTTAAACCTCACCTTACTTTTGTGTAATCCATACGAGTCCACGATTAGTCTCTGTAAAGGTTCCCCTGGGATGAATGTCTAGATGTTTGTCAGATACCTTTGGCTTCGGAGTGCTGAGGCATTTAACTATTGTAAGAGCTTTCACTAACCTACTCTATCACCTAGTAGTAACAGTAGCCAGCCATGATATTCATCAGGTTGTCCAGCTTATAAACACTACAACCATGCATTCTGCAGTTCCCATTTGAGAAGTAGGTAAGTGCTGTCATGTAAGGCCTAATCTATTACCCAGTTTACTGGCACTGTAAAATAGTAGAGTTCCTAATTTCTGGCCAGTTGTCACCAACTCAAAAAATGCACTTAGTTGTGGATCACTCGATGGAAGCTGTTACTGTCAGTTATTGAATGTAGGCTAGGTTTACTTAGAGGTATTTCCACTAATTGGCACCACACCATATACTGTCTAGGTCAACTCATTGTGTTGAAACTAACTTCAGGTCCCACTGTCAGCATAACCCTTATCACATACACTGTCAATAATCTCAATTTTTTGAGAGAAAGGGATCGGGGTCTTATTTCAGCTACAGTGCCACAGATTCCGTCTGCATGTGATTTTCATTAGAGCATTTAGTTGACATCGTCATTGATACCCCCTGCAACGTGTATCCTGCATAGTTTAACACCTGGTACAAAGGTTAACAGTGACTGCCAATGCCTGTAGTTGAGGGACTATACATAACAGTATTACTATTACTCACTTCAATGGTACATAATTTACGAAATTGGGATTGTGATTGAGGAAGCTGAATACCCTTATCAAGTAGCAACCCCAATCCCTATCAGGGTGAACCACAAAAGTCAGTAAATTAGCCGGTGCTTAACCCTCCGCTTGCTTGGCACAAAAGCAGTCAGGCTTAACTTAGAAGCAATCTGATAAGTATTTATGCAGCACTCTAACAGTAATAAAGTGAATACATAACACAAGAAAAATCCTGCACCAATTTAGAAGAATAGGGTAAAGTTTGATAAATATTTTGAGACCAAAATTACAAAAAAAATGCAATCAGTAGAACCAGAGATATGAAATGTTTACTTTTAGGTAAGTATAGTGCATAAAAGCACAAAGCGCCACTCATGGCCATCCATTCATGCTAGATCGGGGGGAAGTCACAAGTTCAGATTGACTGCGATGCAGCACGGCCCAGATACAGGGTCCAGGTTAACTTCTTAAAGTCCAGCGCGAAAACCTATTCACGGTGGTGGAGGCCGTGAGGAGAGTGTCGTGGATGGTCGCTGCTATAGCGCGGAAGCAGCAAGACTGGCCTCAAGCAGCAGAGCAGGCCTCTTAGGGTACAAAGCAAGCATCAAACAGCACGGCAGTCCTTTGAGGTACAAAACAGGTCTCAAGGAGCACAGTAGTTTACTAAATTACAGTGCAGTTCAACCCTTCTGGGGGTCTTCCGCAGGTCCAGGAGTGAATTAAATAGTTGGTCTGATGGTTCAAAATGTATACCTGGTGCCAGCTTTTGAAGTGGGAGAAACCTCTAGACCTCCCCTCACCTCTTCTTATGGAATTTCTATCCTCCCTGCCCAGGCTCCAGGAGGTCTAGGGTGACAAAAGACTAGTGTCAAGTTTTCTTTGAGTGTGCTGAGGCTGCCCCTTTAAAATGTAATCCTGGCAGTATGGCCAAACCTGTCAACATCTAGTCCCCCTTTGTCTCACTGTCTGGAAGGAATACGCAAAAGCCAACTGCCAACTATTCAGAATCATGTGACCCAGGACACAGACGGAAGGCACCAAATGGTTAGGACAAGAAAATGGCAACTTTCCAAAAGTGGCATTTTCAGTATTGTGACTTAAAATCGGACTTTACAATCAACAAGGATTTTAAATTACAATTCTTTTGATATCAAACTTGAATTTTCTACCCATTTCCAATCAAATGTTAGCACTTGTTAAATGTAATAAGGCAACTCAATGTTATCCTATGAGAGAGGTAGGCCTAACAGTAGTGAAAAACAAATTTGCTAGTTTTTCACTACCAGGACATGCAAAACGTAAGCATACAGATCCAACTTTTTAAATATACTGCACCCTGCCCTATGGGCTGTGTAGGACCTACCATAGGAGTGACTTAAATGTTTTAAAATAAGGAGGTTTCAAGCTTCGTAAAAGGTTTATTTTGCTAGGTCAAATTAGCACTTTAAAACTGCGCAAAGATTTCAATGGCAGGCCTGAGACTTGTTTTAAAGAGCTACGTAAGTGGGTGGAACAATAAGTACTGCAGGCCCACTAGTTGTATTTAATTTACAGGCCCTGGGCACATGTTGTACCACTTTACGAGGGACTTTTAAGTAAATTAAATGTGCCAGTTAGGTGTAGGCCAATGTTACCATGTTATAAGGAGTGAGCACAGGCACTTTAGCACTGTTTGACACTTGTAAAGTGCACAGAGTCCTAAAGCCAACAAAAACAATTTTCAGCAGCAGGAGGTGAGTAGGCAAATAGGTTGGGGAAGACCACCCGAAGGGCTGTCAGCTCTAACATGCCTCAAAAGGACTAAGTTACGTTGCTGGGATTCGAACTTATAACAAAAACATTAAGTAGGCCTTTGAGTAAAATTAAACAAATCTTAATTTGGATATTTATTTTTTGAGAAGTCACAGCTATTGCCAACAGAATCCATTTAACTTCTGTCCTAACTGTACTCATTTGGTGCTAGCCCTAAACTGTAAAGCTTATCATTTGTTCGTCTAGACTGCATTGCTCAGATGCATTGTAGTGGTAAAATTCACAAAACAAAAAACAATACCTATATAAACATTGGCAAATTATTTCATTTCCATACAACAGTTTGAACAATAGAGAGTTATCAGTAGATGAAACTCTATATTTTTTGGGTTCAAAGACTTTAAAATCAATTTCAATGATATGACAAGTTGCTGTCATTGATTTCATAAAACAACTTTGCAGTATAGAACGTTTACTTTACTAGCTCTGTATCTGGATAGTGTAAGGCATGTGTCATTCTTCCCAATGCAATATTTAATTGGAAACTGTAGACTTACATTCATTTACTTCTTATTCATTCTACTAGCCTGAGGGCACATATTGCAATGATCATTTGCTGTCAGAAAAAAACATGCCTCTGATAAGCGATCAATAGGAGTTCAAACATGCAGATGTGTTTAAGAGTGTTGGAAGTTTGCACTTTCTGCAGGTTTTGCTTTTTTGCTGAAACCTACTTTTGCTGTGCACTTTCCCTTGCTAACCAGTGGTAAAGTGCTTGCACTCCTCCTTCCCACATGGTTGAATTTGAATACACCTTATTGGGTTATTTAATTAGCCAGTAAATTAAAAGCTACCAGCGGACTATAGCTTTCAATGTGCCATTCAGTACAATATGTCATCAGGCTGACCATTGTAGCTTGTGCATCCACTTTTTAAACTGCAAATTCGATCCGTCAAATTACCTCTTTTGACAGGCCTAAAACTTCCTTTTATATGTTTATGTCACCCTTAAGTAGGCCTTATTGCCCATAAGGCAAGATTCATGGTATTTTAAAGTGGGAGATGTAAAAGTTTAATGTTTAACATGTCCTTAAAGCAACTAGCACTTCAAAGCTATTTTCACTGTAGCAAGGCTGGCTGCACCATAGGAACACACTGGGATGCAATATTAAATATTAATACTGTATCTCGGGGAAGGACCTAGCTAGAAAAATCATTAAACAACAATTTTTAATAGTTATTAAAAAAATCCAGTTCAATGGTGAAGCCAGATCGTTTCTAAATATTACGGAAAAGAAACTTTTAGAAAGTTACCTTTACCCTGCCTGAAGTCCATGGAAGCCAGCCAGCAATTAGCATTTGAATAAGCGTGAATGAAGTGTAAACGTGCTCCCAGAAGCCACAATAGGCGGACCTGAATGGGCAGAGATTACCATTCTGAACCTGATAGAATATGCATGGTGGGCTGTAAGGAATCTTTTTGCCATTAAAGTTTTAAATCTTGCTTCAATGTCACCACCTGCTTGACAGTTCTGCTGGGGTTTTTCATATGACACTTGGGGTGCACTTCAGCGAGGCCTTCCCTGTTATAGGCAAATGTTAGCTAACACTTGGGCAGGTCCCTTCTTTTGTCTCCCCAGCCAGACAGGCCCCAAGCATGTTGTGCCTCTTTTTGACATTACAGTGTGAAAGCCTTTTTGACAGGTTTGTTGGGGTTACTTACAACCTTTTGGGCACACTTCTAATGAGAGAAACAGGATGCCATAACAGTTTGTAATTATCTACTCTCTGGTTGCTAAAAACTCAGCTTTTGCTCTACCAGAATTCTGTCTCTAATGCTGTTGTGGGTACAGGACTTGCCTCAACTGGATTTTAGTGTTAAATGTGGAAGGGCACTAAGATTTTCATACTACACTCCCCACATCCGCCCCAGCCCTCAGAGCTGAAGTTTAATGTAGCTGAAAATTTCAGCCATCTTGTAACCTAGTTGGTGTATTTGACCTGCGGTTCCATTGCGGTCAGCGTCAAATTGTACAGAGGTCCTCGTCTACTGCAACCTTTCTCTATCATTGGCAATTTGCGCTTCTTGGCGCTATTTATACTCAAATACTTTATCACATTTTACTCTATTTTCTGAATTAATTTTGAGATTTTAATTATTTTGCACTTTGACTTTGCACTGCATACATACTTTACTTTAAATTAAGCCTGTCTGCTCTGTGCCATAGCTTCCAGGGGGTTGAGCTCAGGTTTATTTAGTGACTTTAGTGTTCCACCCTGTAACAGATTGTGATAATTACTTGAGGTGGGTACAGACCCCCCTCAACTAATAGCCCAGTGTCATCCAAAGAGGGGTATGCCATTGTCTTCAGGAATGCACATAGGCTGACCCTGCAATGGGAATGAAAGGAAACAGGAGAATGCAGCCAGTTTGCTGTGCTCAGCCTCAAACATTGTTATTGATGGTTTAATTTTTGGCAAAAGGATAAAATACACTTGTCATTTTCAGTTGTTGATCAAAACGCTATTTGATTAATTCCATCAACGTTCCTTTAATTTACCAAAGTTTGTGTGAAAGCTTCAATTTCTGATACTTTATCTCCACAGATATTTTTATACATTTATTTTGTTGATCCCTGCAACTGATTAAAAAAAAGTAAGTGTATCAATTTAACTTCAAATAATCACCTTTGTGAAAGATCTTTTGTTTTCTCTTCTTTGCAGGTGACGCTGATTCCGACACACGACTCCGAAGTGATGAGGGAATGGTACCAAGACACTCATGAGAAGCAGCAGGATCTCAACATAATGGTACTCGCTAGCAGCAGCACCGTTGTTATGCAAGACGAATCATTCCCTGCTTGTAAGATTGAACTGTAAGATGAAACACATCAACCATCCACCCGCCACATTGAACTTTGTTTCCAGAAATCAGCTAGTTTATGAAAACATCCTTTTCTAAATATACAATCAACCTAATTCTACTGCTGGTCATGGACTTATATACCTGCAAATGCTATGCCGTCTGATGGTGGCGCAAGTCACTCATGGTTCCTCAGTCTTTGCTCTGCGCTGATGCGCGTAACGTAGAGCCCACCAGAGGGTTCACACTGCTGCTGAATTGCAAACGATCAAGGTTCATCAATGCTGAAAATTTGGAAGCCATGCACTAACAAAACCCCCACGGACCTGAGACTATCCGACTGACAGTATAAGAGCGAGAGAGAGGGTGGGAGGGCAGAAGGAGACTAGAAAGTAGGCATATATTCATTTAACAGCACTAGATATGTAGAAGATGCCACATGTACGTGAAAGCTAATTTTAATTTTGATTGGGCCAAGCTGGTGTGGAAAAGTCTTCATTTTTCGAAGCGTGGTTGGTTGAAAATAGGAATTTCTGAATGGACATTAGCTCTGAAATGGCATTAGACGCCAGCTGCTTAAACTTGAACTATGTTGACTGATGTCACCAACAATACTGATCGTAGGCTGAAGCACGCATGTAGTTGAACCCTTTTTTAGAAACCTCATATTATTCTTTCAACATGCTAAATCAAATGTTTGTCTAAGGCATGCTCCCAATGAAGGATCACCAAACCTAACCTAAATTGTCCAGCCCCTGCATGTGTAAACGCTCTATCATGAGAACCAGTTCATAGAAGCAAAATACCAAAGCAGTTGGGAGTACTTACAGTAGACATTTTGCCTTAGAAAGTCACTTGAATGTACAAAGATTCTTGATGCACTTATTTTTTTAATGTGAGATGGCAAGGGTGCAAACCAACAGTTTAGAAACACGGGTGCACCAGTAAGAGACTTGTGTGTGTGTGTGCATGTGCTTATTTTATTGGTTTATCCATGTCATGCTACAGTATGGGTAGTTTAACTCTACAGCGGTGCATTTGGTCAGCTGCGAAAAAGTAACAGAGCTCTTCTACAGCAAATGGTAGAATGGTATGAAATACATTTTAAGAGTTCCTATTTTACCTTTTTGTATATGTTTTGTTTAAATTTCTTTTTTCTTTCATTGATATAGGCTGAAAGTTTGTAATATATGAGGGATATTTTTTACATCCGATTATTATTTTAAAAGGTCATGTTTTATTTGCTGCTGGGCTTTTTATGTATCTTATTTCTGATCTGGGAATTTTTTTATTTACAAGCGCAAAAATATGTAATCCATTTTTGTGGAATTGGATATAATGTCATACAGCCAGATTAATTAAAAAAATAAAATAATATTCAGCCATTGATTATGGCAAGAAAAGGGATTATGGTCTAGGTTGCTGGTCAGAACAGTAAGACTTTGTTCAAGTCATTGTTTTAGAAGGTTTTGTTAAGGAAACATTCTTACACCTTGTGGGATTTCTTATATACATTGTTGCTTAAGGTAGAAAATATAAGAAATCATTTAATTAACGTAGGGTGGGTGTTCTGATTCCTAAAACATGATACAGGTGGGTATATTATGGCCCAGAGTAAATCTGCTGTATGGCCTCAATTTTGGCTACAGTCTGCTAGATGTCAGTATAGCACTAAAGGAAGACAACCTCCAATCATATGGAGGTTTACTTTCTGAACAGCACTGAAGTAGTTTACATTTGTAAATGCTATACTTGTGAATGGTAACCTTGTTTATTTTAAACGTATTTAATTAATTTCTTTAATTTAACATTGTACGTTTTTTTCTAAATATTCACAATCATATGTTTGCACTATGAATGTTTCCAAAGTGTTTTTATTGTACTTTTACAAACAATGTCCTGTAAGTTTGGAGTTGTTTGAATTATTTAATGCTGTGAATTATACTTCTGAATGATAATTAGATGAAAACAGGTTTACTTTTGATTTTGTTAGGAGTTATATTTATTACTTTCGCTTTAAAAGCAGCAAAACCTTTTGCCATGACAGAATCATACATAGTTTTATTTAGTTAGGTCACTTGTTATTTTTAAATTTATTTATGTTGAATTTGTATTTTTTAAATAGAACTGCCAAGTTTTGACATGAGTAGTAGGTTGTAGGGAATCTTATTGAACATGTTACCATTTCCACCCTCCTTTGAATTAGAAAGTAATGTTAAAGTGAAAAGGTTTTCATGACTCTAGAAAACATATACTTTATCAATGGTATTATGCCGACTTTACATAGGATCTACCAATGCAAGCCAGTTTCTGCTGCTGTCGCGTTCAAACTATCTGTATCCAGGCAGTGTAAAGAACCCACAAAACTATCTATGAAATTATTTTGAAGTCAGCAGTTAGACATCAATCAAAACAGTTAACAGTCTTTAAATCTAAATATTGCTGCCCAAAAAAAGGTTTGCCTAAATTATATTTCAAATTCAAATTTTCAAATATATTTATTTATGCTAGTTAGTTAAAACCATTGCATAAAACACCATGTTAAAAGCAGAATATTTAATAATGTATGCTTCTGATGGCAGTGGTTGGCGAATGATATACAACTGTCATCATTTGCTGACAACATAGTTACTATCAAGTATTTAAAAATGTCATGCCTTATGTGCACACATTAGCTCATAGAAGTTTTAAAACATTGTTCAACGTTAATGCAATATTGCAGCTTAGTGTTTTGCCTGTGTGCTGCAAACATAGGTGGAGCAAAAACTCAATATACGCAGTCTCCTAATAATGCATAACTCAGGCGTACATTCTTGTGGTGTTACCAGTGACTGCACACACTTCAGGTTGACAAATAATTGGCCAGGATGGTGCAATTTATAAGCTTTCGAAGTAGCACAGATCACTTTATAAGAAGGGTGTGAGACTTCAAAAGATTATACCATGAGGTCCAATTAAAGGAATAAACCCCTGTACTTCTGTATGTTTAGACTGGGCTAATACGGCAACAATGATACCCTTCGAGTATGTCTTGCATGCATACACTAACACATACACTAACAACTGAATTGTTAAATATATTATTTGCAATAGCACTCTATCAAGCTACCAGCTCCACATAGAATAAACAAAATAATCAAAAGACAAACCATGCTATTGGTAATGCATTGATCTGCAATGTGCCCAATTACCTTGTCCATACTATCAAGTCACAAATCTCCATTTACAAATATTGAGCCACTAATGATTAAATATGCAGCTACTTTCACAAACCAATGAACATCCCCTCAAAAGGCTGTTGATTTTACTTTAGGAACATAAAGGAAGAAAATTCTTAAGAAAAGTCAACGAGCCATCTTTGTCTACCAAGTATAGAATGTTGGCGTTAGTGGTTAAATGGTTTTTATCAATTGAAGTGCACATGTTATATAGTATTTCAGTATCTAGTTTCAGATCCCAAACAATGAATATTGGTGTAATTGTAAATAGGGATTAGACATGCCACAGTATTTTGAAATTTTATGATAGCACAGCTCCACCAAATGATGTTAGAGTGCTTTACAGTGAACAGTTAGAAATATATCTAACCATAAAGAACAAAGGGATGTATGAGATATTAGAAAGGCATTATCGAGATTTCCTAGACTCCAGTGCAAGTTAAAAAACCCACAGAAAATAGGAATCTTTGTGAAATTTTCTGAACAAAAGAAGGGAGGTTCTTATGTGGACTGGCACTGAGTTCTGCAAGCTAGTTGAAGTGCCAATAAAAGACGGAGTTAAGAGCAATGGGCACTTCTGCTTGGTATACATGGGTGCAGGTCTGGGACTATGGTGCCTATTCACATTATTGGTATTATTAATCAGCATGTTTATTGTGACTTTCATGGCCTAAAATCTACAGATAGTTTTAAATATACAGAAAGGCAGATGGTAACAATGCATACATAATAGAAATATTCATCACATGTGAAATAAAATAAATATGTTAACTTAAGTTCATTAGGATGATGGATTTTCATTTTAGTAATTGAAATTAGAAAATGCAAATTAACTAGTAAAGTAACTGACCCAGTGTGCAAACTTATATGACAATTTGAGCATCTCAGTTTCTCTTTGTCTTGTTAAAAATGTTAATTATTTATAAGAGACTGAGCCAAAATTCACATTTTGAGACAAATACGTTTATCAATCAAGGAAGTGACACACTTGGTTTATTTCATTGTGGAGCATGGAAGATAGTCTAGACATCGTATGAGGATTATCCTAAATTGAAGAGAAGGGGCTAGTTGCAAAACTAATCTTAATTTCAAGCTCCCTAAAAGAATATAACACTGAATTTCACGAGGTACAGTACATATCTGGAAATGGTCTACACTAGCCCTAACAGAATACGAACTTTGTGAAGCGCAGTTGACCAATGGTATATTGTAACTTTACCCAGAAATGTCAGTTTTAGTGGCCTTATTGTTTCTGAAATGCTGTCATATGCATGCCAGTCTACAATCAGTAGTCACCGAAGACAGTCATCAGCTACATTTGAGAGGGAAAATAATGCCTGACTGTAGCATCTGGAATAGCATGTCTGT
Organism: Triturus cristatus; assembly: GCF_964204655.1. NCBI lineage: Eukaryota > Metazoa > Chordata > Amphibia > Caudata > Salamandridae > Triturus > Triturus cristatus. Next base: position 495,847,455 of record NC_140581.1, on the reverse strand, counting down.
ATGAGAGCGCGATTGTATAATGGAATTTGTCGAAATACAGATGAACAAAGCCACAGAAGAAGGAGAAATAGTGCAACACGGTTACCATGTCAGGCTGATCAAATGTATCTAAAGCTTAAATAATTTGTGTGACTGTTAAAAAAACAACATTATGCGAACAAAAAACGCCGACCAAGACGTTTTGAAACAGAAGAACGCTTCTCTGCACTGCTCCAGCTTCAGGCTCCCGACTGCAGGAGCTGCGCATAGCCTTCAACCAAGCCTGGGTGTTGTAAATCACCAGATCCCAATGGCAGCTGTGAAGTATGCTTAAACATTTTTGCATGCATCCATGTATCTTGCCACGTATGGAAAGGAAGAGTCTTGTTGCTGGCCGAGAAGCACCTCACAGTCCTCTCTCTTGTTCTGAATGGTGTTTGTGTCAGTCTGCAGCTGTGTATGGTATTATGTCTTATAACCTTGCATCACCTTTAGTCTACTAAGTCATATCTAATGTAGAGAAATAGTTTCCAGTGAGAGTATTATGTAGTGCTTTTATGATATTTGTGTGCAATACCCCTCTCCCATGGAGGGTATTTGATGTTACGAAAACAACCCCAGTTCCACAATAAAATACTCAAGTGGTAACATGGCGATATTGTGAGGCTTTTTTGTCTATGCATGCATGAATGTTCTCTCAACTGACCCAGAAGAATCTGCTGGTCTACCAGATGGTACCGCATAAAGCAACCAGGAGATGGTACAAAGCCAATTAACCTGAAATGCTTCCTTTATACACTCTGAACACATCTACTACTGTAGTATCTGAGGGGCTAAGTTTGTTAGTGACGTCCTCATGCAAATGAATGTGCTCAGCTGTAGGTTGTTAGTATAGTGTATCTGCCAAATTTCCTATGACCCATTGCTCCCAGATGTATCCCGAAAAAAAGTATGCCCCATTTGTGTGGGTGTGCCTTGCCTTGCCTTGCCTTGCACCTGCAATAGGACACGGCACAAAATGCAACATCGACACATCATATTTTCCACTCAGAGCCAACCCTTTTTTGCATTTGGATAGCTGTGGATTTTGGGCCATCTTTCACCCTAGGAAACCAATCAAATTTTCACATTTCTGAGGGAGTCCAGGGCAGTGTGCCCTTACAAACCTCATACTTTGGCTAAAACCACACATTTTCCTCTTGCCCACATAACTCAGCTACCCCTATCACTTATCCCTCCAAAAAGTTTTTAGGGCCATGTATGTCTCAGGCTCTTAGCTCACTCACACACGTAGGGTACCATTTTTTAATGAGGAGACATGGGGATGCTGAGTGGTGGTAAATATTTGTATCCATAAACATAAAGTGTACATTGAGTCCTGGAATGCACAAACTTCATTCATGTGTTTTTCTTTTTTTGTGAAGAAATTCTTTATTCAAGTCTTCTTCAAAATTATCTGTTTTTTCAATGTAGCCAACGCGTTTCTCTTCGCTACAAGACACTTCTTGAGGGCAGGGCTTACTCCGTTGTTAATGCCCAACGACCACATCACAGCAATCATACATTTTTCTTAGTCTCTAAAGAATCTGTATTTAATGGAAAGTTATTGACATCTATTCAAGACATTTATGTAAATTTTGCTTTCCCCATATGATCAATATGGCTTAATTCAAAGTGTCTCATATTGCTGTATAGGAATCCCGGTCAGGGGCTCATTTTCTAATGCACATGTATAAAGTCTATGTTGGTATCTGAGATCTACAAATGGTGAGCAGCCCTTGTGTGTACGAGCAGTTCAAAAACCGTTCGTACACACAACGCGCTGCTTGGAAAATGTTGGGATCCCCGCAGATTACTGAACTTTTCATCAGAATAGTGTGTAAAATGTGTGTTTCTAGCCAAAGTTTGAGGTTTTCAAGGGCTTCTGGGTAGGAAAGCCTCTTGACATTCATGTAAGTCACACTACCTTGGAACCCCCACACTCCTCAGCTGTCTGGTTTTAAATAAATGTGCGAGTTGAACTATAGAGTGCTCTGCGGTGTCTGTCCCATCCCCTGTTATGTGGAGTGCTATGACTGTAAAGCACTTGGCAAACAGTGAACAGAATAACTACCAGATTTTTGACGGAGGATGATTATTGCAAGCAGGCCACAAATATGACCCATGTGTGTAGTGCTGGATTAATGTTCTGTGTGTCTCTCGTACCTTAATTACCTGCCTTCTACCTATGGGATATCTTTATGACAGCATTCCAAGGCTTCGCTTTTCCTACCTGTCCTGACTAAAACAGTATATATGCAAAGTGAACATTCAGTAACACCTCATGTGGCAGCCACCTGAGGCTCAGGAGGTGTGTCTTTCATGCACCTTTAGTGCACTTGCTGTGCTAAATCCAACTCCTTCCAGTTTGTGGATGTAAGTTGGGGGTGTCCGATGATGCCTTCAGGACTTGGGCTACATTTCTCAAACTGTGTGAGGATATCTACCTTTGAAACTAAGATACCCATGCTGGGGAAGACTATCTAAGATTCCTATAGAGCACTTCAAAAACATCTAAGAGCTGTAGGTTTCGCCACACAGTGTAAACATTGACAGCATGGTGCATGTTCCGTTCATTGTTATGTGCAGTGCTGTGACTGTAATGCACTTGTTATACAGCGAACAGACGATCTACCACATTCTGATGGCGGATGGAGGTATCAAGCAGGCCATAAAGAAGACGAAGATGTGAATGACTGCTAGCCTAATGAAGTAGTGGCCTATGGAAGGTATGTATCCATGAACAACCATTAAAAGGTATATACTATCACTATGGCAACTCCACTTCAGTCAGCTTACCAAAACTTCACTTTTCTTATAGTAGAAAGTGAGGCAAGTTGAAAAGCATAGGCCTGACTGAGATGGGCGCTGGAGACAATAATGCACACTCTCCTGACTATTTCTTTGCTTATAGCAGACTTTGCAACAACATGCTTGAATCTTTTTCACCGTTGCAGGAAGTGGTCAACAAAGGCCAATCCTGCAGTTTCGAAATTTCCTCAACAGCAGATAAAGTAAAGGCTGCTGTTTCTATAGCAGTAAGACTTTCAGCGATGGCCAACTGGAAGTCAAGGAAAGACATTGGTTTTCCATAAGTGGTCTGAAGGTAAACTACATATAAATTGTAAGAGGCCAACTGGATCAGGTGGGTAAACAACTTTTTATACCATATGCAAGTTTTACGGCTCGCTTTATATAGCTGAAGGATCTGGCTGTTCCTATCCACTACACCCATGTACTTGTTGTAATCAAGTAAACAGTTGGGATTGTGAACTTCTGCCAACTGACCCCAAACTGTGACCAGGGAACTGCTCTCATCATGGATTGTTGTGAGCATGTATACATCCCGCCTATCTAAGAATTTGAATGCAAGTAGTTCCTTGGAATGCAAAGCATTGCTCTGTCTTTTTGGGAGATTTTGACAAACAAGCTCCTGCAGTATCCTTTGTGGCAAAATAAAAGTGTACCACATTCCACAGTGCCAGCTCTGTATAACTCACTGAACAACTAAACTCCTGTGCAAAGGTTGTTAACATAAAGGTGTAACCTTTATGAAGGGGTGATTGGACAAGGTCCCATACAATCTTTGCAGTAATTCCTAGCATAGAAGGGCAACCTACAGAATTTAGAGCAGTGTTCATCCCTGTATATATTCTCAGTCTCCACACATGACCAGTTCAGCTCTCCCACTTGTGCATCATGATGCCATAACAAACTCTTTTGCTTGGTATGTATTGCCTGAACAGCAGTCACTTTTTATACAGGATTAAGGACTCCTCAACGTCTATATTCTTTCCAGGAGTATAAATCTCTGGAAACTTGGCAGACAAATTTTCCATGACAGGCCGAATTTTGAATACCTGTCATAGTCTGGATGGTCCCGGGCAATGCATCATAATTATCATAAAAATGCAGTGTGCCTTGCAATATAAGAAACCTATCTCTGCTCATAGCTGGCGGGAAGTTAGATATTGCTTAAACCATGCTAGTAGACAGGTAGGACTGTACACTGTTTACAATGCCCCAGCGGTTTTTTTTTAGCATTGGACCATCACTTTTGTGATGCTCCAGAGCCACAGGGGCAGGCCCATATTTACAAGGCCATGTAAAGCCACCAGGCTTTTCATGGCCTTGTTAATATGGCCCCTTTCGACGCATTACTCTACGAGAAAGGGGCGTTGCATAGGTGTTGCTGTAGGTGTTCCCACGCACCATCCATGGAATCTGACGCATTCCCAGACTTACAAGGCTTCGTAAACCGCGGAATGTGTCAGATTCCTAACGCCTCCCCAGGAGATGTGTGAAAATGGCGCAACCGAGGAGAAATACCTTTATTTCTCCTTGTTTGCTCTTTCTATGTGAGCTGCATTCAGCAGCACACATAGAAGATGGAAAACACCAACAATAATTGTTTTTGTGCAGGAAGATGTCCCTTCCTGTATAAAAGCTATAATTTCTGCAATGCAGGCACCCTTGCCCCATGGTGCAAGGGGGACTGCGGTGGCGATAGGCACCTAATTGTGTGCCAGCGCAGAACAAAGCACAGGGATGCGTTGTATTGCTGTAAACACGATGCATCCCTATATTTTACTAAAGACGCAGCTCAGAACAGCAAGATGGCTTGCAGTGCCACGCTGTGTAATTTTCTAGTAAATATACCCCTTAGTTTGTGCACTATCACTATGTTGAGCATATGGCAGACATTTTTTCAACTCCCCAAGTGATGTGCAAGTCCACCAGTGTGCCATACAATGAGGCCTAAGAGTGCCTCCATGCTTTATCAGAAATTGTCTGGCACACAAATTTGTTTGGTGCACAATTTCCTCAAGGAAGTCCACATCGAGAAAGAGATGGCTGTATCAACAGGTAAAACCTTCTGTATTGACTTTATATCCAGAGTGTGCAGTGAATGGAGGAATTTGGGGAACTGCCAAACGAGCACTTGGTCTGTGCTTGCCGCCGCATGTTCCTGTCCTCTGGATTGGGCTACCCTTCTACTGTCTCTCCACTGCACAGATTGTGCTTGAAAATGGATATTACGACTGCCATGACCATGTTCCTCAAAAGCCCTGGAAGACGAATCATCAAATTGAACCCTGCAAACTTAAAAATCACTTTCAGATTTTTCTCCATTTTTCACTCCCTCTGATGCGGTCTCATTATCTGATCCTACCTCAGAGCTGTCCTTTATCACTGAAGGTAGGGCCTGGGCAGTAGTCATCCATGGAGGCACCATCTCTGATGTTTATCTAAAAGCTTTCTTCTGAAACACCGTGTCCTATGTAGAAGGCAGAAGTATTCTTATAAAAGAGAGAGAGCGAGAGAGAGTGTGTGTGTGTTAGATCAAGGTAGAAAATTAAAAGAGCACTTAACTTCTCAATGCTGCGATCTGAAAAACTCCTCCAAAGAGCTTCTCCAAAGTACATAACGGAGACGAAAATCAAACTATTACTTCCACTTGACACATACACAATACAACAGCATACTTCATGGGATGAAGGGTGAGTCCACACAAGTCATTGTTTATTTATTATGGCACTCACATGCAGTAGAGGCACTTTTAGGTCAGACAGCTAAATCCAAGCCATATTAGAGCCAGACAAGGACAGAAAGCATGCCTGGCACAACAATAAAAGTGTCCTCCATTCGCAAACCCATGTCAGTAAATATCTTTATTGTATATGATTAATTACAACCATTACAATTTTTCAAAAATAAAAGCACAAGAGAAACTCTTGGCATAAAGGAAGAGCACACCGATTAAAACAGCACGATACAGCTAGGACGATTATTCCGATGCCGTGTCACTTTTACATAATGGAGCAAAGTGCTAGTAAAAAGGAGAACCTAATAAAGGTGATAGATATTAATACATTAAATGAAACGTGCAATTGGTCAAATTTGTCTAGCACAGAGGCAATCAAAAGTTTTGGGAGAAGCACACATCACTGATTTACAAAGAAAAGACGCCTCGCAAGTGCTAGTGCATTAGATATAGAGGAAGATTGTTCCTTAAAATGATCATCAACAGCACAATACCACACTACGATCATTTGGCGTATCACTGTAACTTAAAAGATCAAAGTGCTAGTGCAAGGAAGCACCTACTGAGGAAAGTAAGTTCATCAATACATTAGGTAAAAAAGTGCAGTCACGTTAGTCTAGCGCAAACGCCTCTTAAAATGTTTTTGAAGAGACACACTGTTGTAATTTCCTCCCTTGGTATGTTCCACCCACCCCTCCCCTTTACCCCACTATGGTACAGTCGTGGAATGTTGGAGTGAAGTCTACCTTAGAATGTTGACAAGGGTCTTCTCTTCGAGTGTGATGCTGTAACTGACAAGCTGAGGATGCGTCTATGGTTTTAACCAATAAAGAAGTAAACCTTTCAACTTACCTGCGTGGATACTTGCTACACACACCTCACAGATCTACTAGTGAGCAATGTCCCACAGGTGCTAGTACAGATGATGCAGCAGCAAATTATTAATACAAATAGCCATCATCAAGGTAATATCACACTACAGTGTTAGAGAAATGCAAGGACAGTTTAAATACCAGCATTACTTCAAAAAGAGAAATAACTCGCAAAGTGCCAGTGCTGTGAAGCAGCACTTTAGTCATAGAATGGATTTCCAGGGTGGACGTACACTGGACTTACCAGGGGTGGGAGCAGAGCCCCTCAGTGAAGTCCCTGGATGACTGAGCCTGTTCAGTGCAATGAAGACAAATTTAGTCAGCTAGATATTTTGAGAGGTATTGTCTAGATTGAAGGCTGCAATAATGGCCTGCCAACAAGTATGAACTCCCAATGTGTTCCAATTTGCACTCATCTAACAAGTCTGGGCAGAGGCACACAACATGTTTGAGAGATTCTTCACACTGTCCACAGCCTCTACAGAATGTCCCACAGGGGTCGACACCAGCTGGCAAGGTGCTCCAAGGCTGGCCAATCCCCCAATCTGAGGGCCATAAATCTTGCCTTTAGATAATTACAATATGTACTGAAAAGATGTGGGGGGATGCTGGCTGGTACGTATTAACTGCCCAAGCATGCTAGCGCTTGGCTAGGCTGGCTCTGTCAGAGTGGTATGACCACAGGTGGACACATTTTTTAATACCAAATTTGAATGCTGATTGACTCCGATTGATGGCCCAAAGTACATTCACCTTCAAAAGGTACTGACGGTCCTCGAGGAAGAGATGGTGCACTTGACTTGACCCATAAGAGCTAATTTCGGCCCATAGCAATGCCTCTAAACAGCCAGCCCTAGCCCCCTACAGCTTACGATACAGGTCAAGGTAGGCACCAGCTGATCAGGAAGACCCAGTTCCAACGTAATCTGGGCAGCAGATGATAACTTTGGCAGCCTGAGAATACATTTATATATTCATGTGATGAGTTTGTTTAATAAACTGCTTTCCTTGCCTAGTAAGATTTCACTACCATAAGTAAATGATGGGGACATTTTGGCCCTCCTAACTTCCCGCAGGGGAGAAAGGCTTGGCCCCATTAGTGATTTTGATCATTTAGATAAGGTCACCTTGAGGGTCAGGGTCTTTGCTTCAACTTCCTTACATTGCCTGATAAAGGAGCTCCTGGCATCAATATGTACCCCGAGGTACTTGTATGATTGTTCCACCACAATCTTGTTGCTGTTGTAAAGCCAGCCACCTCCCTGGTACTTTTTCCTACCAAACGTAACTACCGTAGGTTTTTGAAAATTCACCTCCAGATTATTAATAGTTGTGTAGGTATGCAGATGGTTTAATAGGCGTTGTAACGCTACTGTTGTAGAACTAAATAGAGCAAGGTCATCAGCAAACAGCAGGTTACTGATCCGTATGACACCAATCTTGGGGGAGGGGGGTGAATGTTGATGGAGTCGAGGGATTGTGACAAGTTGGCAATGAACACATTGAAAAGTAGGGGGCTAAAATCCACCCTTGCTTTACACCCTGAGGTGGTGATTTTCCTGTATAGATGGGCACCATCTCCTAGTTTAATGTGAAACCAGATGTTGGAGTGTAACTGTATACTGGGTTCCAGGATCTTTGAGGGAATTCCCCACTTCTTTATTTTGGACCCGAGAGCCCCCCTTGATGCTCATTTAAACTTAACCTTGAAGTCAACAAAACAGCAGTGCAGCAAGGAGTGTGAAGAGGTCGCCTTGTCCGTCAAGATTGATATTGCTAACAGGTTGATTAATGGACCACATTTTGCTGTAAAACCCGTTTGCTTCTTTGGGATAAGCCCCTTCGATTCCATCCACAGCCATAGATCCTCCAGCAAGCAGGCTGGTGTAGTATTTGGCCTCATTTTCAAGGAGCGCAATCTACTTGTATTTACTCGGATCTGATCTAGAGCCCCCTTTATCGATGGGGTGGATTATCGTCTCACGCCACGATTCAGGTATAATCCTCTGGCAGTAATCAAAGAACATAGAGAGCCATCCTCCCCAAAACGGGATATCCTGTTTGAAAAGGGCCTGAGGCAAACCACTGGGCCCTGAGGCCCCATCCTGCCTTGCCTTCGATATTACTTGGATAAGCTGACGTGTCAGGGGGAGCATTTCCGTGGCTGGGAAAAGCAAGCATTCTTGATCATGGGGCAGGACGCGAGTGGAGATTACAGTTAGACTTTGAATGCCCCTGTCCGACAGGCAGTCTTCTTTCTTGCTTGTCAAAAAATGCTTGGGGAGGAAGGATGGCCATTCCGATTCGATGATATTCGCACAATCCGGCAAACTGGTGTTGTTCATTTGTCTATTCACTAGCGCCCAATAACTCCTGGGATTTGGATTTTTATTTGCACATAAGAGAGTTGCCCAGAAGTGTTGTAGACATTTTTGCTTCTATGAAATAATTGCCTGCTTTTAGGTTTTCTGTGCCAACTTAAGCAAAGCAATCAACTCCTTTGCTCCAGGATACTCCCAAACGACCCTCAGGGCCCTGTTACGGGCTTTCTTTAGATCCTAAATCTGTGTTGTTTCAACAATTGGCTTAGAGGAACTGGGCCATCAAGGTGGTCGAGAAAATTTGAAGAGCAGTCGGGCGATGAGGCTCGTCAGTGCTGTAATAAGAGGCCCATTACCTGCCCCAACTCCATCTATGAGCTATGATGGTATCACTGACAGTGTCACTCCATTTAAGGCGCTCAAGATTCTCAGCTGGCATTCCTCCACAAATAATGCTGGCGGAGGCGAGATATGATAGGCTGGAGTTTATGGTGATGATCTGGTGAAGATTATCACTCTCTATACTTGGAGCAATACTATAGCTTTCTACAGAAGAAAGCATATTCATATTACAGATTGTATAATCAAGGTAGGAGCAGGTTTTTCCATGGGTTCTTGTCCAGTTCGCCGGTATTTCTTACAGAAACCAACCATTCAATACTTTATAGCCCCTACTATTAAGTTGGAGAACCAAGAGTCCGCCCAAGGTTCTTAGTGAACAACCCCTTGGCCTAGATTGATGATGATGTTCTGCAAGCTCCCTGGAAGAGACCCCTCAAAGTCCTCGTGATGATCTTGGAAACGTTTTGTGTTAAAGTCCCCGGTTATAACACAATCTGCCTGGGGATAGTCCTTAAATATTTTGCACAGGATGAGTATTAAACGATTGAGATCTGATCTCTTTTCCCTTGTACAGGGATTGATGTTAACATTGATCAGTAGGAGGGGGTGCTCTAATCTCCAATTGATAATTTTGATTCCTAACAACCAGCTCTCTTGTAACGTTAATGGATCAGTATTCCCCAGCAATTTAACTGAGGTGTATATAGATAAAACGCCTTTTCATCTACCGTACTTGTGATCTCTAAGAGCTGGCTTGCAGTGCTTAGTGAACCCTACTATCAGACAGCTGAGCTCAGCCCATGTTTCCTGCAGAGCTAAGATATCATGGCCATTTATGAACGTGATTAGATTGGGAGGCGGTAGTTTCTGCGGAAGGTCATGAATGTACCACGAGCCTTGAGTGGACTCTATAAGGAAGAAGGACAGTTCCAAAAGAGATTGATCATTTAATTCCATGCCACCAGATCTGTGAACACAGTTTTCTGAATTGTTCAAATTGGGTGGTTTCGTAGGTGAAAGTAATATTATATTTCTTTCTGGAGCCCGAGTCCACTGGGCAGCCGGTGGACTGATGATGTGGTCCAGACCTGTTTCCTGCATTGGATCTGGCCGAGAGCCAGCTGCTGGATTTAAGTAGCCTCTGATTTGGAAATATTACGCGTCCTGATGAAAAGGATCCTTAGAGAAAAGAACAGCTTTTGAGGGAACAAGAGAGGAGTCTCTTAATGCAACTGTTGGTGAAAAATTATAAGGGGAAATGGCGCCCAGGGGAAAAACTGTTGACCAGACTGCTGGTTTGCAGAAACTCAGCAACTTCTTTCTTGGGCTTTGCCAGCTGGGCTCCAACACCCTCGCCCACCAAGCCGACTATGGTCCCACTGCAATCAGGAATAGGCAGAATTGATAAGGGAGAATGTACTGCGTAAATTAAAAGGTCAAAATCAGAGGCTTATTCTTCGACTGCGCTGGACTAAATTGAGTGGGGAGATTACCCTTGCTTCATGGGGTGACGCCTGCACTATCTACTTTAGAGGATTAAAAACAAATAATCCCGGAGGGTTGTCACAGGGGCCTGGAGTGCCAACCGCTCTACTGCTGTCTAAAGGAGTTGTCAGAATAAGATCAGAGGCTGTAGTTGGCTCAGAACATTTCAAGATCACAGGAGCAGTATCCAATACGAGAGGCTGGGGCAGTATAGATGGTAAAGAGCAGTGGAAGAGGTGTGGCGCAGCGGCCAGTGTGCCTGACTCCAGGGCTACGGGGTTCACGGTTCGATCCCGGGTGCCGGCGGCAGGTTAGCCCAGCACCATGTGACTCTGGGCAATAGCTTGCTTAATCTTCCCGAGGGCCCCCAGCGCTGGGACACCACTTTGGAGGTAGCTGTGCGCTTTACAAATACTGGCATTTCATTGTTGACTGGGCTCTGGAGCTGACTGGAGAGATTTCTTGATCCCTCGGGGAGTCCCCACAGTGCTCAACTGGTTCTTCCTGCGCCATGGGGCAGTTAGTGGCTCCTCCCTCCTCTTGCCGGACCTTATAGCTCCCGGCTCCCGAGGGCAGGGACTTGCCTCTAATGGCACTGTCTTACCTTCCCTCAGCGGTTGTCTTCAACTGGATACAAGGGAAAGAGCACAAGCGTGCTTTCTTCAGTGAACTGGGGTGCCTTGTACAATACTTTGAAGACAAGTGAGCAAAGTGTGCTGAAAATGCACTCACTCCCGGCTGCCTGCTTGCTTAATGCTGCCTGTTGTTGCATAAGAAAAGAGGACTGTCTATTTTTGACTGCAGGCAACAAGCAGCTTGGCATGATGATGAGCCGGATAGGTATTGTAGAATAATCGCTGCGGGTCCTGTGATGAAGGCCTGTGGGAAACAAGTAGGTGCTGGCCGCCACCTCCACTTGCAAGCTGCACCAGCCTAACTATGGCTACTTCCGCACTGCAGAAGGTCATCCATGCGAGCCAGGCATCAAGCACCAACCACGGCAACCGAAATTCATTGGAACCGGAGAAGAACCAGAGGGGAACGTCTTCATTCATTCCCTTTGATCTGGTCTTGGCCTTAGTCCTGATCCTGGTCGCTTTGCATGTGCTTTGTTAGTGCTCAAAGCCACGTGGAGGAGATCTTCTGGCTTCTTCTGGGCTAGCGGATTACCAGCACTCAACCAGCAGAGTCCCATAAAGCCTTGATCAGCAGAGTCCTGCAGAGCCACGAGCCCCGACAGACAGGTGAACACGCTGGCGGCGCAGCACAAAAAAGGCTGCACTGCGATGCTGGCCCGCTCACTTTGCCCAGAGAGCCCCTGAGCTTACTGCAAGCCATAGCTATTTGGGCAACAAACAAAAAAAAATGAAGCAGTCAGCCGAAATACGGGAGACCAAGCCAAGTTTACTGCCCGCGCCGAAGACCAAAACCACGCTGCACCCCCTTCCTCTTTCCGGCGACCTGCGGCTTGCACAGGGGCTTGCACAGCACGTGACATCAACACGACATAGAGGAAGTATAAATGAAAGGAGAATGAGTGATCATCGGGGAGGGGGATCACTATTAGCAAACCAAATAGCTAAACAACCATTTGCAAAGCCAAAATGCCTGGCGTCCAGTGCCAGCCTTTTGCCTTTCTCGATGCATGTTATGTTTTGTCATGGCTTTTGCAAAACTTTATTGTTGGGGAGCTGCTGGGCCATTGCCAGTATAAAATAAAATGTCTGAAATCAAAATTCTGGCTTTTGTCTCAAGAAGCACACATTGTTATAGTAGCCTCTAGAACTGAAGATCCCTAGTTTGTGTACAGAAACGTTCCTTGTGAAAAGGAAGAATGCCATCACTCAGAGTGAAGTGGGCTGACCTATTGTCCCATGCTGTTTGCTGTAATTGTTGGAACAAATATGTGAATGACGCAACAATGGGTGTAGAGGGCTGGCTGAAGTCCCTATAACTATTTCATTTCTATATAATTTCAGTAAAATCAAAAGGTCGATAAGAAGAAACAACATAACAAACACATCAATAAGCACTTGACCAAACTCAAGTTTCACCCTTTTGTAGCTCACTTCACTCATTTCATTCAACTTTCTTAAAAGATATATTTTAGGAAAAACAAATGCTAAATAACAAGAACCTACCCAGTTACTTGGACTGTTAAAATACGCTGTATTACCTGAATGTGAAAAAATGCCTCTAAATATAGAGTCTTCACCCAACATAAAAAGTCTATCAACTATATAATTATAAGTGCATACACGTGCTCTATCCTAACTAAAGTATCCCATTTATCACATCTCAACTGCCTTATATACACAGCTCCTTTCTTCTCATGTAAAATTCTAAGCATAGGATGATTCTACTCTACGCCAGTCCACTCTACGTCACGCCACTCTTCTCAATGACACTGCATTCTATGCCACTCCAAGTCACTGGACTTCACTACACCCCACTCCTCTACTCCACTCCGCTCTGCCATACAACATGAAGAAAAGACATTAGCAAAACCAATAGCGCATGCGTAGAGGAAATCTATTGGCTTTGCCAATGTTTGTTTAAGTAAGCTCCCCATCAATAGTAAAGAAGTTGTCAGGCCAAATATAGGGATACAATGAATCAGTAATAGCTTTACTACAGTGCGTGTGTCACAACACCTTGTCGAGTATTCCTCCCAACAAGGCAAACAAATGATCACTCAGATGCATGTAGTGCCATTGGAAAATAGCATTTCTACAAAAACTACTTGTAGGCTTGTAAATTGACCTTCTGATTTTCCTGCATGCCTTATAATCACCTGTATTTTTCTATCAACACTGACTTGCTGACAGACTACATACCTTTAAAGTACTTCCAGTAGAAAGCTGGGGGCTGAAAGATACTATCTTACTTCCAGATATATCCGTTCAGAGTTCTTAGGTTGATATGTGAGGAGATAAGGTAGTGTCTTTGGAAGGAGTCCTTTTTAAGGACGAGAACCCTCACTCACCCGAAGAGGACATTCCTCATCATTGGGTCCCCTCCTCATACCCGGACTGCAAGGTCCGTGGTGTGGGCTACAACACTCAAAATAGGAGGAGCATAGGTGTTTTTAGATGAGCGGTGGATATAGAGTAATTGAGGGACAGAGTGCATTCAGAAAATGTGGTATGTTGAGTGGGATAAAACTACTTCCAAGGGGTCAAAATATTTTTATTGGGTAGGTCCAAAGGAGTAGGTTAAAAAAGAGGACTAAGGTTTTCTGAGAAATAAAACCCTCTTGGTGGTCATGGTCGACATGTTTCTGCCCAATTGCGGACCCCTCACGGGGTTCCAGGTCATTCATCAGGACCTTCAGTTGTTACAGTCACTCTGTAAAAATATGCTCTCAAAACAAATTTAAAAGAGGCTCACCCTCGCCAAGGGGCAGACGGTGGCACCCAACAAAAGTGGGGAGCTCCTGGATGTGTCTAGTGGCTTGAGGGTGGTTGCGACTGACTCCTTGAGGAGCACGACGTTGGACCCCTTCCCATATTCGGGCCACCTTCCTGTCTTTCTGGATCCTTGACAGGCCAGTATAAAGATTTACTTTTTATTTATTTTTTGAAAATCACATGCAACTGCATCACTGCAGGAAATTTTTAGGCCTGGAGTTAGCTTAGGGTTTTGTTTTCTAAATGAAGCGGCTGGAGCTCCGCAACGAATGCTACAGTGCTAATAAACCTATGCACAGCGTTGATTCTGTGTGTTTCATTTGCATGACGCACATTATCATAGCGCTTAGTTCTGGTGTCGGCGGCACTGTGAGGGCACTAATCTTTCACAGAGTTAAATTTTACTTCAGGGCTCTCTGCTATATAAAAAAATAGCACATAGTCTGTGTGTCAGCGCTTTTTCTCGCTTGTGTTCTCTTCTGATTTGTATCTTTGCTGTCTCTCGTTCCCTACATTTTCTCCTCTTTTCACCCACTGCACAGTTGCTCTCACCCCTTTAATCCTAGTTTTTTTTTTTTATTCATTGCTAAACCAAATAATGCTTTTGCGATACGTTACCTGTCTAAATCAGAAGGTAAATAGAACAAGTATTTGCAATGCAATAGGACTCGCATCTGCGCAAGACCTCTTGCATTGCAAACGGTAGTCATCACGGCCACGGGGGGAGAAAGCACGGACAACGGGCGGGCGGGGGGAGAAGGCACGGACTACGGGAATGCGGGTGGGGGGAGAAGGCACGGACAATGGGAGTGCGGCGGGAGAAATGGCTCACAGTCTAAATAACATGTACCGTGTAACACTCGAAGTAAAGGGGCCAGCCGCCTTTGGAGAAGACAAATGAAGAGGAGGCGGTACTAAGGAGGGACTAACAAGCCTATTGATGAATCAGAAGCCAGCATTTAGAACAGACAATGACACAAGCCAATGGCAAACATGAGGGGAGAGTGGGCGGGGCTTCTATTCGCTACTCGTCTAAAATAAGTCTCGCAGAGCAGCACATGCGCTATGGCTCATGCTCGACCTAAAAAGCAATTTACATATTCCACTTCTGTTTAATAATCCTCACCCAGTTCTAAGGTACCAGACACAAGAACACAGCATTTTGCAACGTCATCAGAAACGTTGTTGCCTAATGAAACCATGTTATCTCCTCTCTTGTGCTCAGTGCGTTTCTCAACAACAATTTTCTTTGGAAATTTTTAGAGCTTCCAATAAATCTGAACTTTGTAGGACATTCTTTATTGGCAGGCCACCGATGTCATGAAACCCTGCTGGTACCACAATTGGCCAAAATCATGAACCAGATCAAAAGCATACTGCCTATCTGAGTAGATTATAAAACTCCATTTATTGATAATGTAGCATGCTCTTGGAATGGGCAATCAGTTATGCTACTTTTGTTGAAGTTACCTTACACAAGTATATTGTGATGTTCAAACTTCATATGCTACTCGAACAATTCCATGATGATCTCTTTTTCTAAAGTTTTTTTAAACATTTGTTTATTGGTATTTCCAGTAACTGTTCATATATATACAGGATTTCTGTAAACCAGTCATTACATCTAGTTATGTTATTGTGAAAACATTAATTATGACTTGGTGACAATTAGGTACAAAAAACTCTATTCCCAGCGCCATTCAATGATAGTGTACAATTAATACGTACAGCATAAGATAGGCTGACGGGGGCCAGTCGTGTCCTGTAACCTCTGGCATGTTACTGACCTGGTGGAAGTCAAAATTGTGCTTGCATTTATATAACAGCAGCAGTGTATAGAAATTAGCAACAAACTAAAGATAAATAATAACAAACTGTGAGGTGTGCAAAACCTAATTACGTAAGTGGGTATCTCAGTTCTGCAATGTTTTGAGGGGGGGGGCAGTGGGTGTTCAGACCCTGGGCAAGGTGATGAGTAGCTTCTCTCTCCATTAATAGCAACCATGTGGGAGTTTGGTTGATGGTGATTCCATGATGATCTCTCAGACAAGAACCATCCACAAACAGAATTACATCAGTCAACTAAAGTGGTACATATTAAATGTCTGGTCTTGTCTTGGTGCATAATTTAGTCACATCAATACAGTCATGCTCAAAGTCATCAATTCGATCATCAGATGCCACAGCTTCTTTCTTTGACAAAGGCAGGAGTGTGGCAGGATTCAGGGCACTACATCTTTAAAATGAAATATTCTCTGCTGCCAATATGATCTTTTCATGGCTTCTTCTGAGTGAGTTTACAAGCAAGCAATGCCTTACTATTTAACCAACACAATAAGTGTATACCCCATTACAATTGTCTCACCCTGTACCATTGCAAAAGCACTTGCTGCAATGTTCTTTAAACAACCAAGCAAAGCAGCTGCTACAGGATCTAGTGTTGCAGAAATGTATGCAATTAGTCTTTTTGCGGAACCATGCTTTTGGGTAAGAACAAAAAGTGCACAATGCTCCTTTTTGTGAACAAGATAAACAAATGTCTTTCTCACAATCAGGCATTTTGAAAGTTGGAGTATCACACAGACATTGTGCTGAGTTCCAGGAAGGCTTTCATGTATTCATCATCCAAGAGCACTAACTCACCAACATCATTGTGTGCCAGTCCATGTAGAAATCAAGGAACAGTTTGAAATCCACTGAGGACAGTAGGCAACCATTCACAGAAATATCATCACTTCTTTCTGTGTAGTTGGTAGGTTCATTTTCAGATCGCAGAAATTGTTTTTTTTGGACACCTTCCCATTCCCTTTTCAATTTGGTGTCCCAAATAAATGATGTTTTTTCGGCTGTAATGCATTGTAATAGGGGATACTTTACACTAGTTTTTAGCCAAATAATTTAAAAAGAAATTGTATCCAGCTTACAGCCTTCTGTTGTTTTGACTCAAATCGACAACATACTGCACTAGTACTGAGATGCAATGCAAATTTAACCATTCCAAACTTTTCTTGAGTTTTGGCAAAACAATTGAGGGGCTTTCTGTATACCTTTGTGGAATCCTACACCAAAAAAGAACTTACATCTTTAAATCTGAACACAAAAAGATACTGACTATCCTTGTGAAGCGAGATAGGATAGATAAGTATGTCTGACATAACTCAATTACTGTGAACGGTTTTGAATAAGCTGCAATTTGAAACATAATCACTGCTGGATTTGGTACACAGGACAACATGGAATCACTATATCATATATGTTGTGCCAATCCTGTAGTATTCTCTGATTGCCACTCGGTTTCTTCAAGCCAATTATAGGTGAAATACATAGAGTTCATAGCACTACCTTTAAAATACCCTGTTTGATCACTTTATCAATGACAGGTGTAATCCCCTCCTCAGTGTCACAAACAAGCCTATATTGAGGAGTACGGGGATACCCTGCTTTCGGTTTTACTGTGATCTGTACTTGCTCTGCGCTTTTCTCAACCCAATTTCTTTTCCTGTAAAACCTCCTTCACAGTGTGCCTTAAATATGGAGGCCAATCCTCTGTTGCAAGAACTGGAAACAATTTAACCTTTGTCTCTTGTCATTTTATTTTAAAGTCCATTTAGTCATCTTTTGTTTGAATTCCAACACCATTTGGTGTAAGGTAAATCACACAATTTAACCTGCCCAAAAGACAGCAACCGAACAGATTCACTGGACTTGTCTCCATAATTATGAATTCATGATTATTAACATATGAACCAATTTTATCTGTGACATTTGTTAACAAGATATTAGTCAGCCGTTTATTTGAAATGCCTACAACTTCAACTTATTTTCCTGAGGGGGTAGGTTGGAAAACCTCCACTGGTCTTAACCAAGATCTGGCAACACCTGTAATGATTAAAAATGATTCTGGATGGCCATTTATTTCCCCTTCAACCAAAGGACCATCCTGGTCTAACCCTAGATTTGCTCCAAGCATAAAATCCTCCCCCCTCAAGAAGGCAGTCTGAGTGTAGCTGCAAATTGCAGAAAATTAAACCATGACATCATCGAGCACTCCACATGCCCTATGCCATGGGTTTCACCCACAGTAGTCGTACCAACAAAGGACAGTAGCAGAGTGGTGTGCATTTGTGTTGATATGCGCCAACCAATCAAATCAAAGGGAGAGACACCCTGGTCCACACACAGCGGACATGATCATTCAATTAAATGGAACCAAACTGTTTTCACGCCTTGACCTTTTGAGGGCAGCAACAAGCCCCACAAGTGTGTGTGATTGTTCCCAGCAGCGTAACAAAAGCTTGGGGGGCCCAAAGGGGGGTGCAAGGAATGTCGTGAGGGGGTAAGGGGGCTCCTGCAAGGGATGCTGAGAGGGGCCCCTGCAAGGGATACTGAGACGGGGCTGCTGCAAGGAATACTGAGATGGGGCTCCTGCAAGGAATATTGAGATGGGGCCCCTGCAAGGGATGTTGAGAGAGGGCTCCTGCAAGGAATGCTGAGAGGAGGCTCCTGTAAGGGATGCTGAGAGGCGGTTCCTGCAAGGGATGCTGAGAGGGGCCCCTGCAAGGGATGCTGAGAGGGGGTTCCTGCAAGGGATGCTGAGAGGGGGCCCCTGCAAGGGATGCTGAGAGGGGGCCCGTGCAAGGGATGCTGTGAGGGCACCCCCATGCAGTCACACCACCACCTTTCACATGGCAGTATTGTACCAATCCACTCACCTCACTACAACAGGAGTTTCAGCAACACAGTTAGTGTCCAAGGAAAAGCAGATACCCATTTAACATAAATATGACTGCAGGGCATCACCATGAATAGTCGCAATAGAGACCGGGACTCCAGCGCAGTCCAAGACTAATCAAGCGACATCTGAATGCTGCCTTAACTTTACCAGGGCACAAGTCGGGGGTACACGCAAGTACACGGCATCCACCCACTATTTTCACAGGGTGGACGCCGCCCCCGCTGCACAGAAGTTGGGCCCCACAGAAATATGCTGTAATTTTCAGACATGGGACACATTCATAAGCGCCTGTACGTTGTCTGCTTTCTATCCCCAGCAGCAACGTCCAGGCAGCAAGGAAGCTTCGTTTTTTCACCTCCAGCTAGGCCTGCTTTTGCTTCTAATATCCTGACTGAGGGCGGCCTGGAACCTCTCACTTAAATGTAAATGTCATGGAGGGGAAACAAAGGCACACAGTTTGTTATCTGTTCACAGGGACTTAGGAAATGTGTGTTTTTGCCAATGTTCTGTCCCTGTATATAAGAGATACATGCACCATAGGAATGTCAGATGTGTTGGTGTTGTAATGTGCTTCTGCTTTATCTCTTTATTACATTACACGTGTGAGTTGTAGAATTGTTTGCAAGCCCTTGGCTGGTTGTAGAATGTTACCAGTGATTTGGAGATCAGCTGAGGACAGTGTCTGTTGGGTGGCTGAGCTGTCTTTCCCTTACATCCTACAAATAAATATTCTACTCAAAACTACAAGGCCTCTTCCCATCTTTAATGAAGAAACTTTGTTTCAACACTGGAGACTACTTGGAAAGAAAAAGGGGAAAGAAAAGGACAGCTCAACTCCAAAATGATATATTTTTTTGAATACTTTAAGAACTCATCTTTTTTTTTACTTGGCAAAACAATTGAGCGTCTTCATTTACAATACTGCTAAGCATCATAGCGTGCTGAATTCAAAGATGGATGTTTTATCTCAAAAAGTTTGTGCTGCCTAAAGCGAAAAAGGAAGCAGAAGTGCATCGATTAAAAGTAAGCTTTTAACCCTTACTTAGAGGGCGTTAGTTGAACCCCTTTGAACTGATGTGCGCCATTATAGGCTGTGGTGAGCATTACTTTTATTATAATTTGACTTGCTTTGTCAGCAATATTACTCAAGGCCTTGTCTTCGTTTATTTTTAAACACGGCTGTGCGCACGAGACGTTACCCGTTTCCCTCTACTGTCACTCACTGTCTCGAGCTTCCCTGGTGCGCGTCCTGCATTCGAGGAATTCTTTTCACCGGCTGTAGAGAGGAGACTCACAGTGATCTCATCAGTGAGACGCACGCCTCACTGTGACTTCGTCAGTGAGACGCACGACTCAACACCACATCGCCAGTGAAACGCTTTCTTTGTTTTCACGTGAAGCATCTCTGTAGCATCCTCCCATTGTGACTTCGGATACATACAACTCTTTGTTATTGGTTTCCTAGGCTACGCGCTCACATGCACAGCGGACTCAGCCTCAATTGCTTCAGCTGTAATGAGTTACTTCACGTTATCTAGGTTACACGCTGACGTGCACAGCATATTCAATTTTAATCACTTCAGGGCATCAGTGTCTTTCTATAATGCGCTGACGCGCACAGCCATTGTACAGCGTGTCATGGTATTGCGATAACACGCACAGCTGTAATATTACTTGCACAATTATTTCAGCCTTTTGGTGTTTTCTGCACTGCGCTGACACGCACAGCTATTATACAGTTGGTCATGGCATTGCTCTGACATGCACAGCAGTAGTACCACATGTCACAATCATTTCAGCCCTTCTGTGTTTCTCTGTTTGCGCTGACATGCATAGCTATTATACCGTGTGTCATGGCATGGCACAGCAGTGATATTGTGTGTCATAATTGAGCTTTAATTAACTCAGCTCTCATTATTGCGCTGACACGCACAGCTGTTTTCTGCCACACACAGTATTGATACAGAGTGAAAAGTAGAATTCATACTTGTGCTTTGTTGACACAGCTACTATTGTATTTCACACAGCTCTTCTACAGTTTGCAAAGTACGTGTGTATCAGTTTTCACAATACTATTTGCTGTCATTTACACCCTAACCAACCATGCAAAATGTTACTGCTCCTCCTTTCTTTCTTCAGTCCCCTGGTGATCCTCCTAGTAAATGGTCCAAGTGGAAGAAAGTCTTCGAGAGGTACACTTGAGTTGTGGCACTTCTCTCAGTGTTGAGAGGAGGACAGTGTTACTTTTACACTGCCTTGTATCAGAATGTCAAGATGTTTTTGATCACCTTACTGATGTCCCTAACAGTGTCTCAGTTGATCTCAATGGATATGAGATGTGTGTGTACAAACTGGATGTACATTATTTACCCAAAGTAAGTACTATATTGGAAGGCTATCATTTTGGCAAGAGATTACAAAGAGAACAAGAGTTAACTGAAAATTTCGTCACAGACCTTAAACGTCTAGCTTCCTCCTGCAAGTTTTGAGTCTTGATAGATGAAAGAATCAGAGACCAGGTTATGTTAGGTTGTAGGACAGAGAAAGTACGTGATGAACTGTGGCTTCAAGATTAACCTACTCTTGATGAAGTTTTGCTTTTTGCGTAACAAATTGAATATTCTCTTGAATGCGTGAAGGAGGTCAAGAAAAACCTCAATAAAGAGGTATCTGTTAGTTCGGGTGTTGGTTTCTGACAATGATATGGAAACAATCAAATCTCTGATAGGAAGGAGCGAAAGTGTTTTAGATGTGATAAGATAGGACATTTGGCCAATGACAAGTCGTGTCCAGCCCTTAATGCTGTGTGTACATTTTGTAAAAAGAAGGGTCATTGTGCAGTTGCATAGGATGAAGGGACTCAAGCAGAGGGTGAGTGAAGTTGAGTGTGACTTGCTTGTAAATTCCCATGACTTTGAGTGTGGACAAATCATCCTTTAAGTTGGAGCTGACGGGCCTTTAGATTTCATAGATGTCGAAGGTGAAAAGACTAAGGTCTTATTTGACTCTGGTGCCAAGATTACCATAGTATCTAGCAAATTCTCTGAGGATAAATTACAGGGAAAATTTTTCTTACACAAACCTGACATTCACCCTTTTGCCTATGGTGGTGATCCGTTTGAGCTGCAAGGGTATTTTATAGGTTTGTTAGAATATGAGGGCTGTTTCACCTCAGGTAAGATCTATGTATCAAACAAGGGGGACAGCATTTTGAGTTGGTGGCATCAAAAAGACCTTGGTGTCATGTTAGACCCCAACAGTGATCCCCTATTTTTCTGAAAGATAGTCAACCTGTCAAACTTACTGGACATGATACCCTTTTACAAGAAAGTTTAAAGGAAGAGTACCCCAAGTTTTTGGTGATAAACTTGGTTGCTAGAAAGGTTACTGTCACAAGATAAAGTTGGCTCCTGGTTTAATCCCCATTTCCAGTAAGGTATGTAATACTAATAATCCTTTTGCAGTAAAAGAAGAGATGTGCTGTGAGCTTGAAAAAACTTAAGTCTCAAGGCATTATTGAAGGAGTTGAAGGGACTGCTTGGTTGGCTTCTGTGGTGGCTGAAAGGAAGGCTGATGGATCACTGAGACTATGTGTTGATCTCAGACAGCTTAATAAGTGTGTCTTGGTTAATAAATATCATCTCCCAAATATTTCTGATCTTTTAACCATGGTGGGTGGTGAAAAATATGTTAGTACCATTGATCTAACTTCCGCCTACCACCAGATTTTATTAGATCAGTTCTCTAAACATCTCATTGCATTTGTTACGCCCTTTGGTACATTTAGATATGTTAGGTTATCTTTTGGACTCATATCCGCTGCGTCTGTCTTTCAGCGTGCCATCGAGAAAGTTTTACTCAATGTGCCAGGAGTCTGTGTATATCAGGATGATATTTTGGTTTATAGGTGTAACGAGGCAGAACTTGGTAGTAGGGTCAGACAAGTTCTGGACAGACTTAGTACTCACAATCTCACCATCAAGCTAAAAAAATGTAAGTTTGGTCTCAGTGAAATAGACTACCTGGGGCATTCCATTACTGCATATGGTGTAGTTCCCAAGGGAGTACTGGTTGATACTATTAAGGATTTAGCTTCTCCATCGTCAAAAGAAGAACTTATGCGTTTTCTAGGGATGGCTAAGTATTATAATAAATTTGTGAAAAACTTTGCTGAGGTCACGTTTAGTAGGCCTGGGGGGTAAATTCCGTTCCGCTCACGGAATTTGCGGAATTTGGGTTATTTTGCATTCCGCGGAGAATGCCAAAAATTCCACGATCTGCGGCTTTGCGGAATTTTTTGCTTGTTGACGCTTTCAAAATGCGTATTAGCAAGATATTTCCCACCAAGCACAAAAACAGCGGTCGCGAACAGGGAAAAAGCATCGCGAACGGGCAGAACAAGCAATTCTGCGTGTTTGCGGAACTCTGCGTGTTCGCGGAGATTTTTTACCGTTTTGCGGAGCTTTGTGTAGCGCGACTACGCAAATTCTGCCCACCCCTAACGTGTAGTATGAGGAACTTATTGAAGAAAGGTGTTAAATATGTGTGGAGTGAGGTGTATGAAAAAGAGTTCAGAGAGATTAAAATCAAACTATCTCATGCACCTAAACTTTGCAATTTTGATCCCAGCAAACCCTCTGTCATCTCCACTAATGCAAGTCTTGGGTTTGGTGCTGTTTTCGATCAAGTTGGTTCTGGGCCTAACAATACCATTATTTTTATTTCCAGGAGCCTCAAAGGAGCGGAGTGTAGCTACTAAGTCATTGAAAGGGAGGCCCTTGCGGTCCGTTGGGACATCAAAAAACGAAATAAATTTCTATGGGGTGCCTCATTCATGATTAGGATGGATCATAACTGTTGTGGGAGGTTTTTACTAGCAAGAGCATTGATTTTATTTAGCCCAGAATCTCTAAATGGGTTGTCAGTCTGCAAGGATATAATTTTTGTGTGAGATATATTCCTGGGTCTGAAAATATTGCAGCTGAGACGCTGTCCAGATTGGTCCCTGCTGCTGAATTAAATTCCCAGGGTGATTCAGTTTTCAACAAGTCCAATAGTTGGGGACAAGAACGTTTGTGTGAAGCTTGTCATGTAGATGAGGTTCTTAAGGGTGTTATGAAGCTTATCTGTGATGGTTGGCAGTATAAAGAACAAGGAGGTTCATGCTTTAAAGAGTTTTGGTGTGTGAAGGATCAACTATCCTCTAGTGAGGGCATGCTGTGGAGAGATCATAGGTTAGTTCCTCCGGTTGTGTTACGCAAGGAATTACTGGAACTAGCACACAATTCCCATTTGAGTATTTCAAAAACCAAGGAGAGATTGCGCTCCACTTACTAGTGGCCAGGAATGGATCTTCAGGTTGAGCATCTGGTGAGAGAATGTGTACAGTGCTCGCTGAGTGAAAAGAGCATGAAAACTAGAACGAAGCCTATGGGAACTAGGACACGCCCCAGTGGTCCTTGGAAGGACATCACTTTGGACATCTTGAGTACTGTACATGGTGATGGCCAGGACACCTATTTCATTGTAATGTAATGAATATTTGTAGAGCGCACTGCAACCCGCCGGGTATCCTGGCGCTGAGAGACGGAAAAGAGCCTGTGGCAAAGGGCAGAAATGGCATTATACTCTGGGATAGAGCCAAGTTTTTATTTTATTTCTTTTATTGTGGTGATGGATCTTTACTCCAGGTGGCCTGAAATCAGTTTTTCCAGGGGCGGATACAAAAACTATGATTAACTTTCTTAAAATGCTACTTACAAGAGAGGGGCTACCAGAATCTTTGTTAACGGACAATGGTGCACAACTTGTTTCTAAGGTAATGGAGGATTTTCTCATATGTTGTGGAATTCATCAAACAAAATGTGCCCTTTATCATCTGGAGTCCAACGGAACTGTGGAGAGGTTCAACAGAGTTTTAAAAGAAACTATCTCTTTGGCAAAGAATAACTGTCTGAATTGGAAAGAGGAGGTCTCCAAGAGGGTTCGGGTGTATAGATTTGCTCCCCACACGACAACAGGAAAATCCCAATTTTTTCTGTTTCGTGGTAGGCATCCTGAAACCTTTTTGGAACCCCTGTAGGTCAACAAATGCCTCTCTGATAAACGTGTTTACACTGACATAAAAGACTGGAAGAAAAAAGAGGAAGAGAAGTGTATGAATAGCAAAATGCAATATAATAATTCGAGACATGCTATCAAAAACACTAAGGTTGTTGTAGGGGCCTTAGTGGTGGTGAAAAAACCTGGATGGTGCATTACTGGATCTAAGTTTCAAGACCATGAAAGGTTATTAAAGTTTTTGACAATGCCATTAAAACATCCGATCATAGGGTGTGGAATATCGGCAGAGTTGCTGTGTGTAGGGGGAGGAGACCTGGGAGTGTTGATGGGTGTAGTGATGATGATGGTGACAAGCGTGATGTTGTTTTCCCAAGGAAATCAGCAGAGTGTTGATGGGTGTAGTGATGATGATGGTGACCAGCGTGATGTTGTTTTCCCAAGGAAATCGAGGAGGGAAACCCGTGCTCCCCTATATTTGGATGATTAAGTTGTGTAAACCTGCACCTTCTGTTTCATTCTGATCTAATAGACTTTTGTTGTTCTACAAACAAGTTTTCATGTTTTTATTTAATACTTATCATTTTGTATAATGTTTATATTGTTGTATTAGTGAGGGAGATGTGTTGTAATGTGCTTCTGCAGTATCTCTTTATCACATTACATGTGTGAGTTCTAGAATTGTTTGCCATCCCTTGGCTGGTTGTAGAATGTTACTAGTGATTTGAAGATCAGCTGTACACAGAGCCTGTTGGGTGGCTAGCTGTCTTTACCTTGCATCCTACAAATAAATATTCTACTCAAAACTGCAAGGCCTCTTCCCATCTTTAATGAAGAAACCTCGTTTTAACAGTTGGTCTGTCCCAGTATTTACACAAATAACAATTTAAATAGTAATATTTTTGTTTTTGTTTTATATAGCGCGAACTAGACGCGAGACATTGGGTATCAGAGCGCTTTACATGAGCACCAGTTTTGTTGCAGATGGACACATTCATTTTTGTTAGGCACGGGGAGATTAAGTGATTTGCCCAGAATCACAGGATGTTGCGCGTTGTTGCCGAGACTCGAACCCGGTTCCCCAGTTTCGAGGTCGAGTGCTCTAACCGTAAGGCCACATCCTCTCCCCTATAGGGGGAATAAGCAACCCAATGCAGGGCGTCAGAGCTCTTTGCATACGCATTATACAATGACAATAAATCATGTACATGTGTAAATCAATGTACAAGTGAGTTATATGAGACAGGCTTACAAGGTGTAGGAGTCATGTCCTTCATAGCTCACTGTGCTATATTACAAGGATTAAAATTTATGAACTGCAGGTAACAAAAGGATCTCTGTGTTAAAAGCAGTAACCCTCTTTACTATCTACATAAAATAAAAATCTGTCATCTGATGCGCTTTGCAGGAGACACATTAACCGTATACTACTTTGATTCAAATCTGGAACTTCACAAAACAGATCTCTCCAACAAATGCGTTAAACTTCAGTTATCTCACCATTATTACTATTCCCTGAGATTTACTAGGCACCTTTACAGCAGATGACTTAACCCAATCAAATATTTTAAAATGTAGACTTTGCAACCAATTAAGCATAACAGATCTACTACCATGCTTCTCCTTGTTGCTAATTTCTTTGTGGCAGTGTTTAAAAGAATGAATGTGGGGGGCGTGGCTAAGACCTCAGACCTCGATGGAGTAGGACTTGACCTGCTAGAGCTCCGTCCTCCGGAGGCCGGCCGGGGGCTTTTGCAAGTTTTCAGAGGCACAGGGGTTGCGGTCGGTGCCCCCCCTTCAGTGAGTCTTCAACCTCTGTGTATCCCGGTTGGTACACCAGGGACTCGGCTGCGGCGATTGCCCCAGAGTGAAGCGGACGGCCCGCCACAGCGTTCCCGCCTGCCATCTTGTTCGGTGGGCGCAGGAGAGGCCTGCGCCCTGCGGGAGTACAGGGCCCAGTGGCGAAACTGGCTGCTGGGGTGCTTCTCATTTCCCCGCAGCCTCGCGCCTGACTACGCGCCTCTTAGGGGGCCCCAGAAGACCCAACTACATCTAGTGGCGGCCCTGAGTGGTGGGCCGCGTGGAACCCTGGGCCAAGGAGAAGACTGGGGGCCGTGGAATCCCTCGGTTGTGAGCCCATGCAGTGGGACCTGAGGTGGAAGAAGTGACGATGAGGTGTGTCGGATCCGGCAATGCGCAGTGACTGCGAGGCCTGGGGGTGGAGGCGCAGCCCTCGGGGGGGGGGGGCGGGGGGGGGGGAGAGAGCGATCCAGACCCATTGCCACACAGATTGAAGTGGACGACCTGCCACAGCGTTCCCGCCAGCCATCTTGCTCGGAGGGCGCAGGAGAGGCCTGCGCCCTGCGGGAGCCCCGGGCCCTGTGGCGGAATTGGCTGGGTGCGGGGTCTTGCTGGGGTGCTTCTTATGCCCCGCAGCCCCTGCGCCTGACTTCGCGTTTCTTTGGGGGCCGCAGAAGACCCAAAGGCCTGAAGCACGCAGTTACCGGGAGGCCTAAACCAGAGGTCTCACCTTGTGGACCAGTAGCTCTCTTCAGGGCCCTGGCCATCACAGTTGCTGGGCACTCGTTACTGCATTTCTCGTTCTCCCTCCAGGACTGAGTGTGTTTATCGGTGGCGGACGAGGTGTACACGCAAAAGAGCTCACGCTGCGATTTGAGACTTGATGTGCTCCTGCCTGGGCCCGGAGTATCGAGGGGCCCGGACCTGTGCGGTGACTGACCCACTGCAGCCCGCGGGACTCTGCCACGTGGGCCGTTGCCCACCTCAGCTATACAAATCACTCTTTTTCTGCTCCCTCCTGAAGGCTTCTACTGGCTGTCTTGGGGGGAGGCACACTCGACCATTTTGCACGACCGGAGTTCTGCTGAATTTGGGGACTTCCACGCGGCTTGCACTCCCACCTGCGCCCGGAGAACTGAAGGGCTTGGGTCTCTACACAAGCAGTCTCCCAGCGATCGCACTGGATCTTGCGACAAGGGGTGCCTCCTCCGCAGCCGGGCCCTGACTTGAGAGCCGTCGCCTGCCCCAGCACTATGAATCACAATTTCTCCCTCCTTGGACTAAGTGGGCATAACGGGGGGAGACTTGTTGCCGGCAAGCACAGGATGGCAGTGCACTTGGGGCTTTGATCGTTTTCTTTACCCCAGCCTGAGGCCGGAGTATCGAAGGGCCTGAGCCTATCCACCACCTCCCCCCTACCTTCGCACAGGAGCCTTTCGCACAGGCTAGGGCCTGCCCTTCGCGTCTTGGTCCGCTTTCTCTCTGCCTCCCCCTGAAAGACTCCCTTAGTGGGCCCGGTGGCGGTGAAGGCAGACCCCTGCATGACTGGAGTTGTGCTGAAGTTGGAGCCTTGAGGGGGTCATGCGCCCCCTCCTGAGCTCGGAGTATCAAGGGGCTCGGGCCTGCGTGCAGGACACACTCTGGTGATTGCCTTGGGATCTGCAGTGAGGAACATCGCCTCCAGCTTTCTGGGCCGCTCACTCTCAACCTTCCTTCCGAAGGCCCCAAGCAGGAGAGTACCCCGTCAGTGGCAGTGGAGTCCCCGTGCTGGGCGCTAGTGAAAGCTCCTGCAGGCTGGGTGTTCCCTCTGCCCAAGTCATGCCCCGCAACAAACTGTGGAAAGCCACGGTACAGTCAACACCCAAGGACGCATCGGTGGCAGATCTGTGGTTCAAAACTACCCCAGCCCCTTCTCAGGAGGATCCCATGATGGCCACCAAGCAAGAGGTCGCTGAAGCCAGCCCCATCACTCAGGCCTTCATATCCAATTGCCTTCAGGAGATAAAGGCTGAAATTAGCTCTCTCAAAATGGAAGTCAAAACCTGCCTTACGGACATCCTGCGAGATGTAGCCGAAAACGCACCCTCAACACAAGAACTGTGGATCAGGAGGAGCTTTGGCGCCGTGTGACGGTGCTTGAGGAACAACATGTTGAACTCCAAACTAAGCAGGAGGACTTAGAAAACAGGAGCCGTCGGAACAACCTCCGCATCAGGGGAGTTCCACGAGGAGCTGAGGCTCAGGATGTCATGACCTATGTTGCAGATCTCCTCCAGGTGGTCCGGGGGAACGACGCCGCCTTTCCTCCAACGCTGGACAGAGTGCACCGAGTTGCATCTCCGCGTGGGAAGGCCAATCTGGTCCCTGACATCCTGACCCGAGTACACTTCTTCACGGAGAAACAGGCAATCCTCCGGGCATCTCGGACCTCTGAGGAACATATGAGGGACATTGCATCCAAATCTTCCAAGACCTCTCCCCACTCACCCTGCACCGCCACAGGGACTTCAAGCCAGTGACCGACAAACTGAAGGAGTAAAATGTTAAGTACCAATGGGGCCATCCCTTTGCCCTGATCTTCCAATGGGAGGGAAAGCGCAGATCTCTCAGGTCCCTTAAGGAGGCCTGCCAGCTCCTTCACCTCTCACCTGACCCTCGGCCCCCCACCCCTACCTCTGCTGACTCAGAGTCCTGGACTCCTCTGTGCCTAGAGTGGTCAACGGTTCAGTCTCCTCGCACTAGATCCTCTAAAGCCAGTGCGATGGCACTCCAAGCCAAACAGGACATTATCCACCATTTGAAGTCTATGGAAGCCTTGCAATCTTCGATGGAAGGGAACTCAAAGTCGGGGCCCCCTTCTCACTCTGGCTCAGGTGCTAAGATGGTGGTCCCTTGATGGGATGTGATCCTTTGAGGTTGGAGGGAACTGCCTCTTCCTCCTGCGGGCACAGCCCTGTGCCTCCCTCGTGAGTGTTTGATCCTGCTGGGGTTGCCCTGGCGATATGGCCGCCTCTGGTGTTTTGCTTCCTGGTGGCTCTACACAGACAGGATCCCACAACACGAACCACAGCCTGCTGCCATCCTCCTGAGCGTCCGCACCTGTTGGACCTCCTCCTGAGACATGAGGACTTCTGCTCTTTTGACTTGTGCTGTGTTTTACGGACATGACCCCGCAAGGCGTTCAGGGGCTCTGGGTTTATTCCTGGGGGGACCTCATACCTCAACAATGTTAGTGTAGCTGGTCAGCCACTGGGGGGCCGACAGCGGCTGCTCTCTCATATCTACTGGCCCACCCCGCCATTCCCCTAATCCCTATGGGGTGTGACTTCCTCAGAGCCGCCCTGGTTCACACCACTGGGCCGCTCCTGGACTGGAATGGTATTCTTTGGCCCAGTTGGCCTTTCTACTGGTTGGCTTGTTGTTTCCTTCTTTCTATCTCTTTTGTTCCCTCTTCTTTTTTGGATTCTTGGGGAGAGAATACAAACGCATCGGGGCATACCCTTGGCCTGGGATTCTTTGGACATGGGAGGGGACCTACTCTATTCCTCGCTTAAGCACAACTCGCTATCCTCCCCCTAACCCACCACAGCAGATGATTGCTCTGTGGGAACTGGGATCAGTGAGAAAGAGGTGTGATGACCTGCATGACTACCAACGCTTCACCTCACCTGTAGTAGATATTGGCACACCTTAAATGTCTTTCCCTTAATGTAAAAGGCCTCAAAGCCCCTAATAAGAGGCTTATGCATGACCTGGACGTCGTTTTCCTCCAGGAAACACATCTTTTACACACGGACACCCAGCGCATGTTCCACCCTAGTTTCCCCACACAGATTTGGGCCTCAGCACAGACTAAAACAGCAGGGGTTTCTATTTTTTTTTTTACAACAGGCACTCCCAAGCCGGTGACTCGAACCGTGCGGGACAAGGAGGGATGTTTTCTAAAAACTCACACTTTTTATATAGGGTAAACCTCTCACGATGCTTAATGTTTATGCACCCAATCACGCAAAGACGCATACCTTTGGAACCTGCTTCGGAACTCGCTCTATCGGGAGCCTGACCCTATTATCCTCGGGGTGATTTTAATTTAGTGTGGGACCCCAGCCTAGACCACACTACCTCGTCTTTCCAGGGAACTGAAGCAATGTCAGCAGCCAGTGGCGGTGCGTCCATTAGGGCATTGGGGCGTAGCCCCCCCGCCCCAAGCGTCGCCCGCAGCATCGGCGTCTTCTTTGAACGTAAGTAAATTGAATCAGTTTACTTAAGTTCAAAGAGGAGAACTGACAATCATGTCAGTCAGCATGACGTCGCCCGCCCACCCGGGGGTGGGCGGTCCGACGTCATGTTGACTGACATGATTGTCAGACAGACCAGGCAGGGGCAACAGGCAGCAGCACAAGTGCGCATGATTGGGGAAGGTGAGCGAATTTTCGCTCCGTGCCCAGTCATGCGCACTTGTGTCTGCTCTGGCTGGCGCATGCCCATTAGGAGACCGAGGGTTGAGTAAAGGCTCAAACCTTGGTCTCCTAATGGGCAGGCGGGCGAGCCGTAACCGTGCCCTAAGCCAATCCTGGCGCTGCTGGCAGTGCCAGGATTGGCTGAGAGCCTGAGAGGGGCTGTACCGCTGTAGGCGCCAACGGACGGACCTGAGGCGGCGCGGACATGCTCAGGAGTCAGACCTCAGGTAGGATAAGGATTTTTTAAAATGTATTTAAACCCCCCCCCACGCGCGATACCCCCTCCCCCCACGCGCGCGCGATACCCCCCGCGTGACACATACACACACCCCCCCCGCAAGCCGCAACTGGGTGCACGTAGTGATTGATGGTCGAGAAAACTCAACTCTACTTCTCTGCCTCAATTTAAATGGCTGTGGTACGCAGTTTGAAATGAATGTTAGTGAGTTTTCCTGTATTAAAATAGCGGCACTCTTCCGCTCATTCACACCTTTGTTTTGCTGAAGATAAGACCGAGAGTGGGCGTTAGTGGTCCTGTCCTCCCAAAGTTCAGCCCCTCTCTTGGGAGCGCAGCGCGCTAAAGATAGATGCCCAGCATGCATGGCTCCATCCAGGAACAATGGGCACCGACACTCGCTCCGGCACGCGCGCCTCCCGGCTGGCACCTGCACACAGGAAGCCCTCGGACGTGGAGAGCGGCTCAGCGGTCAGCATACGTCACAGGCACCGTAGGTATCGGTGGAGAGCAGACTGCTGCAGTCTGACACGTTCACTACTGAGGAACACACAACGTAAACTGTGTAGGTAGGGAGGAAATGGGCCTTTTTGGTATGCTTAGCTCCTTAGCCTCTCGGATGTGGCTGAGAGGACTCTGGCAGCTGGCACCGCTCGGTCTGAGCATTATCATTGCTTGCGGTGGGTTACTTGGTGTTTTAATCTCAAGGTTTCAGAGCTGGCCGAAATACAGAGAGCGTGTGTTTATTTATATTGCCCTCCCCCCCTGTCCAGCCACTGATTCCCACTGGTGAGTAAATGTTGGTGGTAACTATATGAAAATCTATACTGATAGCACATATGCGAGAGTATGTTCAGTTAATGGCACACTGCTGTATATAACTGCCAGGTATAAGCAGTTTGTAATAGGCAGCGCAGCCCGATACACAACTCTACACACCATGGAGTGCAGACGGCACTAGACCTACAATTCTGTGCCTATACTACTTAATAGCCATTGCTGGGTATAACGTTCTTCTGGGTACACACAGGTAAGCCCTTTACACGCTGCCGGTGCACAGCGCTGGATACACACACCTGTGGTAACAATTACTAATTAATCAGGATATTAAACATCTCTCCTGCTCAGCGCGTCATACTTTGTTATAAATGACAGCGCTATATCAATAATCAGGAGTGCACGCACCTGGAGAGGCAGATGGACTGCGGTATTGTGTTTAAACAAAGCCTTCTGAGATTTGCTCTGCTTTATTTAATCCTGTTGGTGCTACTGGCGGCGGGCACTTTAAAAGCATAAATAGTTAAGCAATGCACATGGCTGGAAGGCATGAAGCGCTGCAGCTGACTGCTGCCTTAGCTATGATCCAAGCAGGATATCTATATTCGCTTTTATGATGTTGCACATGTAAATTAATTTTTGTCTGTTTCCTGTTTCACATAAGTTAATTTTTTTAAATAATTATTTTCCATAAAACCAACATTGGAATGACTGAATTTTTGCAGGACCGAATCAGAATGCTATAAGGGTGTTATCATTTCCACAGTTGTTTTAATGCTTTGTCTATAAGGCACATTATGGTCACCGTGAGCAATGTAATTGAAGGAATTCTCTGTATATTGTTAAAATTTTTTTTTTTTTTTTAAATAGTATCACAAATACCTAGATTGTAATAAATTAAACCTATTGAGTGCAGTGCAGCGAAGGATGAGTGATGTCTGTGTGAGTGCAGGTTGAGCAGTGTGCCTGTGAGAGTCCAGGGTGAGTGATGTGGATGGGTGAATGCAGGCTTAGTGATGTCAGGGAAGGGTGAGTAATGGGTCTATGAGTGTAGGGTGAGTAGTGTGCCTATGTGAATGCAGGGAGAGTGATGTGTCTGTGCAAGTGCAAAGAGACTTGTCTGGCTACTCCCAGAGATGTGTTCGCCAAGCCACCTCCTTCTCAAATTTGCTTTAGAATGCAACATTTGCCCCCCACTTTTTTCAATATTTTCTCGGGGGAGACCCCCTGAACCCCACCGTAGGTGGTTCGGGCTCGCTCGCCCGCCACAGTATTTACGCCCACCACTTTCAAATGTCACCAGCTGCCCCTGTCAGCAGCACTTAAGCAAGACTTCGAAGCCTTGGGCCTTACGGACGCGTGGCTCTACAAAGAGCCTGAGACACAGGATTATACATTTTACTCCCATGTCCACCAATGTTAATCCCGCATCGATCAATTTTTTTTCCCACTCTCTCATTCGCTCTTTGGAGTCCGCAGTGATCTCGGATATATCAATTACCGACCATGCCCATCTAGAAATTACTCTGGCGGGTATTGGCAGGAAACCCTGGTCAGCTCCTAGGTGGCGCCTTCCTCCTCAAGGCCACAATCTGAGGCGTTAACACTTCCATTTCCAGCCTGGTGGAAAACAAACTTGCTAGCGACATTAAATCACTGGAAAGACAAGGCCATAGGGCACCCTCGAAACAGACACGGAAACAACTCGCCTTGCTCCGGGGCCAACTTAAAGCTCTATGAGTTAATAAGGCGGAACACTCCCTCTTAGCCCTCAAACAAAAATTCTATGGGCGAGGTAGTAAGGTGGGTTCCATGCTAGCACGTCACCTTTGTCTCCAGGTGTCCCGTAGCCACATCTCCAAAATTGCGCTGCCGGGAGGGGGGTGGGCTACCTCGGAGCAAGCCAAACAGCAGGAATTTGGCACGTTTTTTTCCACTCTTTATAACCGGGGAGATACCTGTGTGGACCAGATAGACCCCTTCCTGTCCTCCTGCCCTTGGACGCCGCTCGACCCTTTTTTTAAGCAACAACTGGAGGAAACCACCACGGCGGAGGAGATCCAAAAAGCATTAAAAAGCTTACTACTGGGAAGTCTCCAGGCTCCGATGGCCTTACACTATCAATCTACCTTCTTTTTCTATCAGGGAGCTACAGGCCCCGTTGCTGCGACTTTTTAACTACACAATGTCTGTCACACCGACGATGGCCAGAGCCGAGATAGCGCTCATCCCCAAGCCAGGGAAAGACCCAACCTTGTGCGCGTCATACTGTCCTATTTCGTTGTTAAATGTCGACGTTAAATTATATACCAAAATTTTGGCCCCACGTCTCGCCCCTCATCTCCCTGGCCTAATTGGGCCCGACCAGGTAGGTTTCATTCAGGAGCGCCAGGGGGCGGATAACCTCTGTCGAGTGGTCCACTTAGTGGAAAAAGCTCAACGCCGTAATATCCCGGCTTTCCTCCTCTCCCTTGATGCCGAGAAGGCTTTCGACCGGGTCGACTGGTCCTTTCTCAGGGCAGTACTACAGCGGATAGGACTGGGCCCGCTCATGATTGAGCAAATCATGGCTCCCTATGCGGCGCGGATTAGAGTCAGCGGTCTCCTCACCCCACCCTTCTTCATTCAACGGGGCACACGCCAGTGGTGTCCATTGTCACCTCTCCTTTTTGCCCTTGCTGTGGAGCCCCTGGCGATTGCCATCCGGCTCGGGGGGATTGCACATAAGATCGCCCTCTTTGCCGATGACCTCCTCTTGACACTTACTGACCCTGCAAGCTCCCTCCCCGCGCTACATGATATACTCTCCCAATCTGAATTGATCTCGGGGCTCAAAATCAATCTTGCTAAATCACAGGCGCTTAACCTTACCCTCCCCCCCGCAACAGCTAGAGGACCTGGGGGATGCTATCCCCTTCCAATGGGCCCCATGATCTGTCCGCTGTCTAGGCATTAGTGTCATGGCTACTCTAGACTCGTAGACGCAGGCAAATTGGCCGACTTGTAGAAATTCCGTAAGGGATGACCTCCATCGTTGGAAATCGCTTCCCATCTCCTGGTTGGGCCGCCTTAATGCGGTCAAGATGTCACTTCTTCCTAAGGTGCTCTACCTTTTTCAGGGACTCCAAATGCCTTTTCCAAAAGGGACATCCAGAGCCTACAGCGGGACGTTACTACCTTCATCTGGGGTGGAGGGAGGCCGCGCTTTTCTACAAAAGTCTTAATGCTACCTCGAGACCAGGGAAGGCTGGCGTGCACAGACTTCCTTGTCTACTACTGGGCTTCACACCTGCGCTATATTTCGGAGTGGGTGGTTTGCGAAAGCGAAAAGCACTGGTTCCACATGGACAGGGTCGTGGCTTGTCGCCCGCTGTGGGACCTAACCTGGCTGCCGAGAGGTGCCAGACACCGTAGCGCTTATATTGCCACCCTGACAAAAACTGTTTTGGAGATCTGGGACAGAATAGCAGTGACCCGTGGCCTTATCACCTTCCCCTTCCCCAACACACCCCTGGCGCATAATCAGGACTTGCCCCAGGTCCTGCACCCCGCCTCCTTTCCTGCATGAGAAGCTGGTGAGTGCCGTATCATAGCACAACTCTTAGAAGGGGGACCTTTTAGATCCTTTGAGCAATGCAGGAAGGACTTTAGCCTTCCTAAAACAGCAAGCATAGAATATTTTCAAATCCGCCACTGGCTCCTAACCCCTTCCGACACAAAGGGGGCAACACGCCAACGTACTCCTTTTAAAACCTTAGTCCGATCTTTTAATGGCTCCCGAGGGCTGATTTCCAAGACTTACAAGGTTCTTTAACATTCACATGAAGGGCCCCCTCACACTTACCAACACAACTGGCAGAGGGATCTCGAGAAACATATTCTTCCTGACCAGTGGTACCAGCTATGGCAGGATATTCCACGCATTTTAAAAAGCGCTGCACAGCAGGAGACGGCGTAGAAAATCATGACCCGTTGGTCCTATACCCCCTTAGGCTGCAAAAGATGTTCCCCGGCTTCGCTCCTCTCTGCTGGCGCTGTCAGGGCTCCCAGGGTTCATTCATGCACATATGGTGGTCGTGTCCGAGGTCCCTTAAGGCCACGACACACTCGGACTGGCGCTTGATCTTTCACATGCTTACTGCAGCAAAACAGGTTATAGCGCTTCATTGGAAGAAGGTTTTTAACACCCCCTCCCCCCCGTCCTCGGTATGGCTTACTCGCCTATGGCATGACATGGTGATGGAGCTCCTCTCTCACTCCCTCATAGACTAACCCTCACCGATGCTAAATTTGAGCGCACTTGGTAGCCCCTAGTCTCACACCTCTGTAAACTGGAACATGCCAGATCAGTTCCTCCTCGCTTGACAGCCC
The DNA here is from genome assembly GCF_964204655.1 of Triturus cristatus. Taxonomy (NCBI): domain Eukaryota; kingdom Metazoa; phylum Chordata; class Amphibia; order Caudata; family Salamandridae; genus Triturus; species Triturus cristatus. The sequence goes on along the minus strand of NC_140581.1, from coordinate 495,811,024 downwards.
TCCAACTCTCTGCCGACCCCTTACTTCCAAGGGGAGAACCCTGATAGGATGAGGCGGGATAGCAGAGGGGGGGACCCTTTCCTCTGAAGAGACTGAATATGGCCCCATGTCCAGGGAACCTGCTCACCCTTTCCCAGGGCTTCTCTACACCAAGGAGATGCTGCATAATCCTCTCTTCCCTGCTCTTCTCTTTTTCTCATTTTTCTCCCTCTAAGTCTTTGGGTATTTGGGTTCTATTCTTTGCCGTCCTCATTTTTTCACAAGCCCGCAGAACTGGGAGACCTCCCCCTGACCTTTAGGTGCTGGCAGTATTTGGCAACTTTATAAGCCGTTGGTCTGTGGTAAGATGCTTGTAGCCGGACGGGGCGAGCGGTCCCGCGAACGGCCCCTAGACCCGGAGCGGCGGCGAGAGGAGTGCCAGACCTCCAGCAACTTCCGGCGCCGATCCCGCAATGCCTTCGGGGCCATGGCACGGCAGTAGAGGCAGACATCATGGGGGTCCGCCACCGACATATTACGGTGGCACGACCCGCAAGACTTAAAGCCGGGCATCCCTACGTGCACCAGGAGACAAGAGAGGAAGACAAAAAGTCTCAAAAAGTGGTCAAAAATTGACCGAGGTATGTGCTCAATCCGGATCTGCGCTTTCGGCTGACGTCAGCGCACATGGGTGGCACTTAAGTAACCTCCGTGACGTCATCCCGGCGCGCACGACGCCGGTGACGGACACGGAGCCGCACGGCGCCAACTACTGGCGCGCAGAGGTACTGCTAAGCAGAAAACTTTCTGGATCTAGACTGATGCCTGGGGAATATTCTAAGGTAAGGAATCTATCACTAAGGTGTCTCTTTCAGATGTTGTGTATATAAAGAAAGCTTTAACTGCTTGGGGGACCTGCACATTTTAAAGAGATTGTAAAGGCCTTTGTGACATTTTAAAGTTGTTGACAGCGCATACTGCTGTCCATTTATTTCAAATAATTGTAATAATTGGAAGAGCAATCAAAGTTGGCAACTTGCCAAACATCAAATGTGAGCCTGTTTCTTCCCTTAGCTGCTAATGGTGTTAAGAGCCCAGGTTCTGAGGATGACTGGAATTGTAATTTGGTGGTTAGTTTTTCAACCAGTCCTTTGAGTAGAATGTATTTTAATAGCAAAAGAGTGGAAATGTATAGCTCATATGAGTGCCTCAAGACTGAACGTTTTTTTCTAAATCATGACTGGCATGTCCCCTTCTCTTCTTACTTTTTTCCTCTAGTCCCTTCTGGTCAATCACCTTCTCTGTCTTGATTCCCCACCACTCTCTTCTCTCTTCTGTGCTACTATCCTCCTCTGAACGCTCCTTCTCTGCCCCAGTACAATTTAGCATTTGCTCATTACGCTGCACTCTGATTACCTTTCTTTCTCATCATCATAATCATTCATCAGCCTCATCCTCCTCATTCACCCTTCTCTACTCCTCTCCTTCTGCTCACATCATCTCATTCTCAGTTCAGGCCTATCAGTCAGCCTATTCCCATCACCCACATTGCTCGGCGTTCTCTAGCTATATCCTCATTCAACCACCCTTAACACCGTCTTCATCACATTCTCTACTTGAGAAGCATTTCACTCTCCTAATCCTTGCTAATCAGCCCTTCTGTCATATTTGTTCTCCTCCCTTCTATCCACTACTGTGCTCTTATGCCATCCACCTCTTTCCTTACCATTCCTTCCTTTTTTTCTTACCCTGATATTTTTTATGCTCACACTTTCTAATTACCCTCCATTCTCCTCTCTGCACCATTCCCATCCCAATGACCTCTTCTCACGATTCTAGAATTTTTGAATAAGTTCACAACACTTTAGAGTTAAAATTTGGCGCTGTGGGCATGAGTTTTTCAGTATTTCTGATGAAAGGACATCCCCACATCCACAGCTGCAGGTTAAGAGATAGTTAACAACATTAGTGGTCTAACCGGGTTATGTGCTCTGCCTGTAAAAATACGCCAAAACACAATTATTCATAACTCAATTGACTGTGTTGTTTATCAGGGTTCTGAGACACCTAGAAGGTCAAAAGTTTTATATTGATGGCAGGACATGCTGTGCTAATCTTTTGTCGAACATGGAAGTTTGAGCGCCCTCCAAGTCGGATGTGGCGTCTCTGAGAAATAATATAAGGTTGTCTGCATAAAACGCTATGCGATGATGGTGATCGCCTATGCTGAGGGGAGGCCCCGGTATCTAAGTCACTCTCTTGCGAGGCTGACCAATGGTTCCTTCACTATAGCGAACAGCAGGGGCGACAGGGGGCAGCCCTGTCACGCATCTCTGCCCACCGAATAGGCCTCCGAGAAGGTCAGTCCCATGAGCACGCTAGTCGTGGGGTTGGCGTACAGTAGTCAAGTCCACGCCAGGAATCCCTGTCCTATTCGCATGTTGTTCATGACCCTGTAGAGAAAGCTCCATTCCAAACTATCAAATGCGCCCTCTATGGCGACTGCAAATACTGCAGCCTCTGCTCTGTCGAAGGAGTCTGCCTCCATCAGTGCCAGCAATCGCCGGATGTTCAACGCAGTATTGCGTCCAGTGATACATCTGTCTTGGTCAGAGTGCATTAGTTTCGGTGGGAAAGGGAGAAGTTTGCTGGGCAGGATCTTGTTAAGTATCTTGTAGTCAAGATTCAGCATCGATAGTGGCCGATAGGCCTTACTATTGTTTGCAGGTTTCCCTGGTTTTAGGAGGGATATCACTCATGCCGTTTGGGAGGAGGTGGGTAGGTGTCCCATGTCCATGGCTGTTTTGTACAGATCAACCAATCTGGGGGCCAGCTCAGCTGACTAGGTTGCCTAAAATTCTACCGGGAGTCCATCTGTCCCAGGTGTTTTGCCCCTCGCTAACCCTTTCAAGGCTTCTCTCACTTGTAAGGTGATAGCCTGCCCTAGTTTTTCAGCCCCATCATCCGTGACAGACTGGAGTGTCAGTAGCGCCAGAAAGGCATGCAGTGCTCCGTGTCATGGTGTGTGATGCTGGTGTAGAGCTCTCAATAGTATTGCAGGAAATGCCTATTGATCTTCTCCTGCTTATAGAGCAGGTGACCCTCTTCAATCTTAATTGCTACTATGAGCGAGCCCCTCTTAGCCGCGTTTGCCAGCCAGGCCAGCAGAGATCCAGTTTTGTGTCTCTCCCTGTATGCTTTCAGCATATAATTTCAGTAGTCACAGCACCTGAGCCTCTCCACTACCCTCTCTTTCGCATCCCGTAAGGCTTGCTGCAAGTCAGGGCAACCCGATCTATGCTTTTCCACCTCTCATAGTCCTAGTTCAGACTCCATGAACTCCTGCATTAGCGTGCCCCTGATTCATACCGTCTCCGCTATGCATCACCCTCCGATCACTGCCTTGATGCTAATGGGGATGAGCCCGTCCACTCATTAGCCTCAAAATATTGTCTAATATGATCCCCAATTGAATCCCAGTATACGGGTCTTCTATTCACTCTGGTTTAAGTCTCCAGGTTGGTAAGCAGGGATGGGGCCACATCCTGTTGAGGTGCAATAATACCAGATTTTGGTAAGAAGTCATGCGCGCTAGGTATTCCACCTGATGTACCATGGCGTGAATGTCAGGGGTGCAGAGGAATGTTTCTAACCTGATATGGAGATCGTGCAAGCTCGAGAAAAAGGTGTAGTCCCCCGTCTGTGGATGTATGTGTCGCCATGCGTCTACCAGACTCCATCTTGCTGGCCATTCTGCAGAAAACTTGGCAGTTCTCTGTATTGGGCAGTCCCTGAGAGAGAGGTGTAAGCGATCAGCCCTACAGTCCGCTACAGTTAAAATTTCTCCTATAATCACCAAGTGGATCATATATGGGGCCAAGGGGTCAGACAGAGTAGTAAGGAACTTTCCCTGGTCCACGTTTGGCGCATATATGTTAATCAGAGTTGGGTTGCGTCCCTCTAGTCGGCCAGTGACTACTCCATATCTACCTTCTGGATCTATCAGGTCCCTGCATGCTGGAAAAGGACACCTGCCAAGATTAGCACCCCTCTGGCATAGGCTGAGTACGTAGTATAATAAACGTGACCTCTCCATCATCTTGGTTATGCAGCTCCCTCTTTAACAGGTATATGTGTCTCTTGCAGCAATGCCACTTGTATACCCCTCCTATTTAGGAAAGAAAACACGTTGTACCTTTTAGTCATAGTGTGCATTCCCCTGATATTCCATCAGAGTATTCTGTAATTCAAGGGGGCAGCCATCGCTCTGCTCGCATATTATTCCGAGGTCTAACCTGGCTTAACAGCGATCTTCCCCATGGTTTCACAACTCTAATGTGGACTTTCACACATATTAATAGTGAGGTGTGACACAAGATTCCCCTATTAATTAATTTCTAAAAGAGCAATATCAAAGAATTCATGTAAGGTTAATTTTGATCCTCCCTTTCGGTGATCAAATTGGTTTACTCATGGAAGCCTGATATATTTCTTTGAAAGCCAATGGGTCATTCTTTTGAACTAATTTACAAAGCCTGTAACATGGAAAAAGAAAGCATTGCTATCAGCCGTTGTACTTCATCGATGTACTGGATTTTCAAAAGATTTAGAAAGCAGCAGATAATGAAAGTAGGGAAGGCTGGAAAGATGCTTAACTTATTGCCATGTGTACTGACGCACCACATTTCCAATTTCTGCATCCCGACTTGAATTACACATTCAAACAGTAGTCATTTGTGAAAGTATGGAATGCATGCCCAGTTGCCGCTCTGCAGATACCAATTAAGGTGGCACTACAAAGAAATGCCATTGGAACCATTCTCTTGGTGGTTTGGATATGTTCCTCAAGTGAATGGTCAAGTGAATGGTGCCTGTAGGAAAGTGCCCCTTTGTGACATGGTCAGCCCCACTTTTTGCCACTGTACTGAAGTTTTTCGACTGATGTGCACTGGGTCCTGCTAACCAGGCCCCAGTACCAGTGCTCTCTCTAAAACAAGCTACATGTTCAATTTTAAAACCAATTGACAAGGACATTTGCACCCTTCTAAGTCCCTAGTAAATGTTACCCCTGGTCCCCCGGGCTGCAGCATGTATTGTGCCACCCTAAAGAACCCACACACAAATCCATGGAGACTGCTACTGTAGGCTGTGTGAAAATTTGTAAACCATTGTGAAAACACGTCATGGCACCCTCCCTGTGTGTCATGCCTACACACACTGCATGCAATATATGTAAGTCCCCTTTACAGCAGACCAAAAGGAAGGGTGCATTCTACTACATGTGAGGGCACATCTGCATGAGCAGATATGCCCCGTGATGTCTAGTTCCAGTGCTAGATATTACAAGTGATCAGGGAGCCATTTAAATATATGTGCTGGGCAATGGCCATTACAAGTTACCCAGCTACATAATGGCTTCACTGAAAATAATGGTGTTTGGTATCAAACACCTCGTCTTTCCAAATCCATGCTGAAGTCAGTATTGGATATGTCCTGAAATGCACTCCGAGGGCACCTTAGAGGTTACCCCTGAATCTACTAGTCTCTTAGTGTGCTGGGTGTCTGGTATCATTCAGCCTGCACCACAGACAGGTTTCTCACCCCTGCAGGTGACAGCCAATACTCTCGGAGGTGAAAACAATGCCTGCCTTGGAGGAAGGTGTTCACACCACCGCCAGAAGGATGGCTAGTGATTTAGCATATCAAGGCCAAACGCTTAGAAGCCGCTACTGCCTTTGATATACGACCCCGGCTTCCCCCAAACCTGAGAGATGACCCCCTCAGCTCTAAGTCCCATTTGGCCCCAGGCATGCGGGAAAGTTAGCTAGTCAGCAGGCGTGTTTACTCTGAGGCTAGTCACACCTCTAAGGTGGGCTACCTGAAGTGGACAATGAAAGAAGGTTTCCACCATCTTGTTTTTAGTGGACCTAGGAACTCTGGGTCAGGTTTATGCCCACTCTCCACAGGAAGTGGTCATATAGGGGGTGGAGACACCCCAGGGGTAAGTAGTCCTTAACGCCCCTACATTCAGTATTTAGATGGCTCACTGACACCAGGAACTCAGATTTGTCTACTGGGAACAGAAGAAGGACCAAGAAGACTGAAGAGATGAAAATGCAACAACTTTGGACCAGCTCCAGAACTGGTGCCAAACCCTGCCTGCCTGCCTGCTGCTGTCCTAACAATTGCAAGGACCCGATTCAATCAGCAGCCCTTGCCCCCTCCCAAAAACTTGGAGGGCTGCCAGCACTTCGCCATCCAGTCAGCATCTCCCTTGAAGTGGAGGAGTCACTTCCCTGCACCGACCGCATTCACCGGGTTCACTGAGGAAGCCGCACCCCAGGAAAAAGGACTTTGTGGCTCCCAGAGGTCAGCCCCGGCTCCCCAACGGGCTTCGAGTTGATAGACCTTTCAGGAGCCCCCGAGCACCAATACCCTAGATTTTGGAACCCTTGCAGCAGCCAAGGCTTGTTACACAGACCCTGACAAGACCGACTTACCGACGAGGGACATTAGCATCACTGATGCCAGCACCGAGAATGGCCCTGTTTGGCCCCCATCATCAGGTCGACCACAAGAAGCAAGAGCCTCCAACACAAGGGGCCAGCTGGACACAACACCTCTGCATCAGAGCCCCACAGCTGAGTCTGAGACAATTGACGGTGTCCCCTTGCTCAAGAGACCCCTCAAAAGCCAAGCTCCCCTTGGGTTCTGCTGGACTTTTCTTTAAGTCCCCACTTGCAGCCTTTTTCTGGTTACAGGTTTCTCCACTGACTTTACAGCGTAACGCTTGAGGCTGCCATCACGACCAGCACTCTGCACCCTGACACATCAGGGCAGGTAAAATCAAACTGCTAATGGTTCTATGCACCTTCATCCAAGAGATCAACCCTAACAACTGTTTGTAAGTATTACAATGCAGTGCAAGTTTCTTCCATAGGATAACATTACCCATTTTGAGGCTCTGGCCTCAAATCTGACAGCTTTTCCTATTCTACTGTTTTTCTGTAAAAACAATAACTCCTAAAGTACTTACCTGATTCCAATGATCTTGGTGTCTAAATTAAAATAAAAATCTGTTATTTTTCTAAATTGGTCTCGAATTTCTTCTTGAGTGTGTGTCTTATTTACTAACTATGTGTGTACAACATATGCTCAACACATCCCTCAAATAAGCCTAAAGCTGCTCGACCACTCTACCACAAAATAGAGCACTTTGGGATTGTTAAAGCAAGCTCCTGTACACCAGTAAGGGTCACCTGTAGTTTCTGCACAGTGTACCTCACTTTGGTACACTATATAGAAATTCAGTTTCCTACAGACTAACACTTACTTATGGAACAATTCACTATTGGCTGCTTATCTACCGAAAGATTCCTTGGCATGACCTATAAAGGACTGGGTGAAAGAAATTACTGATCGGACATTATGGTCCTGTCAAACAGAATTTTAGACACTGTTTAGTATTAAGAATGCAGAGATATTTGTGCTGAGAAAAAGGGACCTGAAAGAAAATATTCAGAATTACAGGGAGTTGGATTAAGAATTCTGTAGGAAATTTAAGAATCAATCGTAGGTGATTTCCTGTCAGAAAATGATTGAAAACATTTATTAAAACATGCTCACGAGCGATACAATTTAATTGTGGGGCTTGATTTAATCAGAACCACCCATATGCCAAACATTAGCCAACTACCATCCTTCCCATCAGTCCTTTCGTTTGATGGAGGTTCTATTACTAAAGTAGTCTCTTCATAGGCATAGCAAAATTAGTTTCCAAATGCCTTAATGGCCAAAAAAGCAGCTGCCCATCTGACAGGATGAAGGCATAAGCATAATCATTTCTTGAATATTTTGAGTGGGTCTCTGAGAAGGTTAGGTTTAAGATTTCCTGACTGAAATACAGACACTTATTACACAAAGGAATCAAATGTTCGTTCTGCCTGTGCGTAAGTGGGGTTAATACCTGGCAGAAGGTCCCACCCATTATAGAAAAAGGTCTCTCCTGCTGACCATCCTGGTGGTGAAATAAAGTCTGCCAACAGACTTCCCCACTAAGCACCATGGAGACTGATTAAGTGAGGCCTGATTGTATTAGGCCTTGCAACCTACAAATGGCAGCACAGTGCACAAACTCTGAACTTCAAACTGTGAGGCCATATACTGTCTACACTTAGATCAGCATTCTGATGGGATATATATGCGCAGTATATGCAAGGGAGGCTGGTGTGTCTCTCTAAGACCGGCCAGCATCTGTGGTGATAAGGTACCCCATCAACCCTTGGGGAGGGTGGGAGGGAGGCAAATGGCTATCCTCCTCCTCAGGGGCCACACATTACTCCCCTCTACCCATTGAGGAATTTCATCCCATGCATGAAAACAGTCGCTCTTCTTCCCACCTTTGCAGTTGTAGAGGAGTTTTACTGTACTGAGAGCCACAGGCATGTAAAGAATAACTGCCCGATGTACCTATGCAAAACAAAATGTTTCAGACATACATGCAGTTCAGAACCCTCTGCTCTAATGACAGCGAACTGCTTCACGCCAACCCAATCAGCTTCATCTATCCATCATGGTTAAGGAAGCTTCAAAGTCCTCACTGAGATAAGAATTTCCTGACAAACCATTTAAATCTCCTTGGAAATACTTTATGTTTTAGCACTACCTGACAGTAGCGGCTCCTCGAGGGAGTGCTGCGGGGCGGCGGGGAGGGGCAGGGTGGGGGGTAGTAAACTCTGGCATACGGCCAAACGGAGTTAAGTAAATAAATAAATAAAACTAATTACATTGCGCCCCGCCCGGCCTCACCACACTCCCTCGAGGAGCCGCTACTGCTACCTGCCCTCCCCCGGTGTTTGGCTGACATGGGCCTCTATGGTATGAGCCTAGAAAAGATCCTTCAGCTTCTAAGTTACTAGACTGCATTATGCTGCTAGGTTAGAAAAAGGGGAAGCAACTTTGAGCCCACAGCATGCTAAAGCTTCTAGAACAGCTACCCTATGCCTTAAATGGCTCTATGGTGTCTAGGAAGAAGACAGTGCCTGGAGTGAAGGATTTTGGGAACAAAGCTATATTTTGGCTGGAAAACAACATCCTACAACTTCCTAGAGAAATACAAGACTCTTCCAAAGGTCTGCCGGAGACCTCGGCGGCCTACCAGGAGGAAAGTAAAGAGGTTACAAGTGTGGACATGGTGACTGAGATCTGGAAATCTTAGGTAACAAACTAATAATTAAAGCTAATCTTCTGTAGCCGTGTAAGTGAGCCATAAAGATCTGTAGCAAAGGCATCGAGCTAAAGAGAAACATCTGTGTAATCCATTTACATTACACATTTTATATTATTTTGATTTAACTAATCTCACATGAAAAGATAAACACACATACTCAAACACACATGCACATTTAAGAAATTGAAGACAAGAAAACTCTTATTAAGGAAAAGGTGTGTTATCTTTATTTATCTACAGGTAATTCTGATGCAAACAAGAATATTGTATTGGATATACCACATGAAGGGTGCAACCAACTGTATATAAATAGGTATATACCAACAGACAGTTTAATTTTTAGAAAAATGGGCAACCTCCAGTTGAGCAAAGGAGCTATGCTGTTTGAGTCACACCTTTAGCAGCGAGTCTGGCTTCTTGCTCCCGTTTGGCTATTTCTCTCATCTCTTTTTCTCTCTCAATCAATTTTGCCTGCTCTATACTCCAATCTTTTATGCTCTGCTCATAGGTTGCAATGTCTTTCGCCTCGGCTGCTGGCAGTTTTTCTTGCACAAGATGGTTGATGCAGGTCAGAAGACTCTCAGATTCAATTTTCACAGATGAACACAGTTTTGAGGATAGTTCCTGAGGAAGGAAAGTGAAACAAAGAAATACAAATAAATACAAATCAGAGAATCATTTAACAGTCATAGTTTCTCACACAACTAAAATAGTTTAAGCAAACAGTTACATTAAACTGCAAAACACTAGAATGTTCATACTTTTGAGAAGAACTCTTTGCCTTTTAGGTTTCATGCCAGGCAACTAGTTTTAATTATTTTACCTGCAATGGACATAGTTAAATACAAAATTGTAATGCAACAACACCTCACAACTAGCTTGCTTTAGAAGAAACTAAAATTACATCTTCTGTAAATAAAGGACAGTAACCGGGTAGAGACTCTGTCTAGCTGCAGATTTCTTACCTCAGAATATTCCCCAGGCATCAGACTGGATACGGAATGCTTTTTGAGCAGTCTCCTTTGCGTGCCAGTAGTTGCTGCCAATTGGTGACGCATCTGTACCATAGGCGATGTCTGCGCAATAAGTGACGTACATGGTGCCAATATAGGTGCAACCCCAGATGGCTGACCTCAGTTTCATGACTTCTTTTCAAGCCCGGAGCACGGAGCCAGACTGAGGTAATGTGACCAGTGTGCGAAAGTGAAGTGCTCACAGACCTCGTTGGAAGGAAGCTGCAGTGCGTAGAGCGGGGTGGATCGGTAAGGAATCTGTGGCTAGATAGAGTCTGCAGATTTCTTACCTTATAATAGAAACAAGCAATACCCCCCCAGAAGAGGGTCTGCAGACTGGTTAAACTAGAATGTCCTGGAACACCGAATGGGTGAAATGTCCATCACGCCAGACCTGACTGTCTAAGCAGTAGTGCTTGGTAAATGTGTGCAGTGAGGCCCATGTGTGTCTGACAGATATCCAAAAAAGGCACTCCACGAGCTAACACAGTGGTTGCATCCTTGGCTCTGGTGGAATGAGCCTTTAAGCTATCCAGGGGATGCTTCTTGGCCAGTGCATAGAATATCTTGATACAGAGTACAGCTCCAGTAAACCCAATAAAAAGTTGATCATCCACCAGGACCTAGTGTGGTCATTGTGGGCCCAGCTGGTCCTGCTCTTCTTCAGAACTCTGGGTAGGAGTGGTATTGGTGTGAAGGCGTACAGGAGTCCTGAAATGCATCTCTGAGCGACAGTCGCTTTGGAAATTCCAAAGCTCAGATGTGCTGGTATTGTGGATTCTTGGCAGTTGCAAAGAGATGTAGCAGGTTCTTCCTAATCGTTGACGAGGCCTTTGACCACCTCAGGTTGAAGACGCCATTTGTGATGTGCGAGGCGAGTGAGTTAGGGTGCCCTTGGATTTAGGGATCCAGACAGGTGCTGTATGACCAGGAATTATTCTTTTTGCACAAGCCAAGATTAGAGGCGTAGAACTCCTGGTACAGGGTCAAGGACCCCACTCTGTCCTGTCTGTTGCAGTACTTCATGGCAGTGGTATTGTTTGCGAACACCTGACCCAGCCTCCCCTTGATGGATAGGAAGAGGGCTTTCAATGCCAAGCGTACCACTCTCAACTCCAACATGTTGATGTGGAGTTGAAACTGTGACAGAGACCAGAGTCCTCTGATATCCACCTCTTCCAAATGGTCACTCCAACCCGGAGGTGACGCATCTGTGATCACTGTGATTTCCGAGTGGGGAAAGGAGGGGAGTCTCTGTCACTGATCCAATCTCGGTTTGTCAGCCACCACTGCAGGTCTTTTGCATTTCCCTTCAATATCCACACCAGATCAGAAAGATTTTCCTGATGCTGAATCCTGAGGTCCCACTGCAAAGCCCGCATATTTCAACAGGCATGCTTTACCAGCAGGATGCAGGAGGCCATGAGGCCCAGAAGCCTCAGAGTTAGTTTTACTTTTGAATCATTGCCTGGATATCCTAAACTCACCGCTCTGGAGGATAGACGGAGAAGTGCACTGTGTCTAGAATAGCTCAGATGAAAGGGCGCGTCTGAGCGGGAGTCAGGTGCTACTTCAGCACACTCATTGGGAATCCCAGCAAAATCAGGCGGTCCGCCATAGACTGGAGGTGGGTGACGATTGTCTGAGGCGAGCTCGCTTTTAACAACCAGTTGTCCAGTTAGGGGAAGACAAGAATCAATCAATCAGTGGTTTATATAGCGCGTTACTCACCTGTGAGGTCTCAAGGCGCTCGGGGAAGTAGGGGAGCAGGTCCGAGTCAGTCAAAGAGCCAGTCTTGAGGACCTTCCTGAACGTATCGAGGGTTGGGGAGCGTCTGAGGTTGACCCGGAGCTTGTTCCATGTCTTGGCTGCGATGTAGGAGAAAGCTCTCCCGCCAGTTCTGTTTCTGCAGAACCTCAGCAGGTAGGCTGCAACAACCATCATCACTTTCATAAACACCCAAAGAACGCTGGTCCGTTGAAAAGAGAGCACAGCAAACTGGAAAAACTTGACCTAGCATGAACGGCAGGTAACGTCTGGCAGGACGGGAATATGGAAATATGTGTCCTGCAAATCCAGAACTACCATCTACTCTCCGGGATCCAAGACAGACAAGACCTGAGCCAGAGTGAGCATTTTGAATTTTTCCTTTTTCAGGAAGTAGTTGAGAGGGTTTACGTCTAAAACAGGACGGCAGCCTCTTCCTTTTTTTCAGTACCAGAAAGTAGCAGGAATAGCAACCACAAACTACTTCTGATAGTGGATCTTCTTGATGGCTCCTTTGGCCAAAAGATTCTGTACTTCCAGTTGCAGGAGCAAAAAGTGGTCCTTCGTCAGCGAATCTGGCAAGTACAGTGGAGTTTATTGTTTGCCACTGAGGCAGGTAGTGACGGGTCCTACCGCCAGCCAGCTTCTCATTATGTTGCGAGAGCATATTAAAGTGGCTTTCAGGTTGCAGCTGCTGGGGGGTGGCAGACTAGGTAGACCTCTGGCAATGGGTCCCAGAAGGCCTGTGGGAGCCACGTCCACAGACACATGAGTCTGATGGCTGGGATGGCTAGGGGGAAAGGATGCGACTGTTAGCCCCTACTGTAGCCACGGAAGGAGCAAAAGGTGGAGTGTGGCTGTCACCGGGTCATGGAGAGCCCTAACAACCTAGCAGGGGCCCTCCTACCTTTGAAATGCTCAAGCGTTAAATCTGCTTTGTCACCAAACAGGCGAGTGCCATCGAAGGACATGTCCCCTGAAAAGCCAGTCGATTTCAGCCAGGTGTGGCCTCTCAGTGCCATTGACAATGCAATTGCTGTGCCTAGCGAGTCGGTTGTATCCAGTCCGCAACATTTGGTGAACTTTGCTGCATGTCTGACATCAACAATTGCTTGGGAGAGTATGGTTTGGACCTCCTCTGAGGCCATTAGCAGCACTTGCGTAGCCGAATCCCATACCACATGGGAGCAGTAGCCTAATAAACATGCAGGGTTCACAGACTGCAGTGCAAGGCTAGTGAAAGAGAAAATCATCGTCCCAAAAGTATCCAGACTCTTGGATTCCCTATACAGTGGTGTGGTAAGGAATGAACCAGGGTTAACTTTGGTCATAGAAGCTTGGACCACCAGGCTCTCAGGGGTATTGTGCTTGTTAACGAAAGCTGGGTTCCTGGGCGCAGGGCCATGGTGGCAGACAATGGTCCTGTGCATGGAAGTGCCTGTGCCACGCTTGGCAGGACATTAGTGAGGGCTTCATTAAAGGGGAGTAAAAATTCTGAAGGGGATACCCCGGGTTGAAGCCCCTCTGTCAAGACTTTGGTCTTGACCTCTACTGGTGGTAGTGTGAGCTTGAGGACCTCTGTTGCCTATTGCATCACCCTTGCAAAGGAGGCCTGTAGCTACAGTAGGAGAGGAGACCAGTGTCTGATGAGGTATCCAGACCACTGGCATCAGCCAATTCCTCATACCAGTTTTACTCGGCCATGGTCTCTTCAAGAGGTTTGGGATAGCTATAGGGATCCTCAGATCCCCTCCAATCATAATCCTCACAGGCCCTTTCAGGAAAATAAGGCTCTGTCACAGAAACAAACTGTCTGTGTCCAATTGATGTAGATCCAACTCCATACTTGAGTCAGGCATTATGATGGGAGCAGCACCAGGAACGGCAACACTAGAACGAGCCCCCGTGGAGGTCGTGGATTTGAGAACGGGGCTGTACTGGATCGATAGTGCCCGATTGGTGCCAAGGGTGAAACAGACAGCGGAAACCCAGTTGGGGCCCCTCTCTGACCCATGGGGCTTGAAGGAGCTCAAAAAGTAGATGCATGGCCTCATGAAATTCTTTAAGTTGGCCTGGGGTCACTGTGACAAACTCGGGGAGGTGCGGAGCAGAACCAGGCTCCATGGGGACGACGTGGGTGGAGGTCCTTGACTTGTGGCATCGTTCCCGCAACTCATTTGGTGACTTGAACAAGCATGGAGGAGTCAAAGAATGCCTTGACTTGTTTGACCTCTTTTTGTGGAACTTACCAGACAAAGTTCTGGATTGCGGCACGGACCAGCACAAACGACTCCGAGAGTGACTGGGACTGTAATTGTGCAGAGACATGTGATGAGTGACTAGGAGCTTCATGGCTCAATCTTGGATATGTGCATGGTCTTGCACTCCATGCAGGCACTGATGTTGTGATCAGGTTCCAGACAGCAAAGGCAAACCAAGTGGGGGTCTGTCACAAACATTTGCCTTGACAGGGACCACAAGGTTTAAATCCCAGTTTTTTCAGGGCATCTTCCAAAAAATGTTGGAATAAAGGCAGACTGGTTGAAATGTCGACAAAAGGTCAATCCAGATACACACTGATGGATCTGAGGTCAGCGTGCTGGGGTGGCACCTATATAGACACCGCGCACGTCACTTCTGGTGTAGACAATGCCTAAGGAGCCGATTGGAGCCACTTACCGGAGCACAAAGGGGACTGCTCAGAAAAGTTTACAGATCCAGTCTAGCAACTGGGTAATGTTCTATGGTAAGGAATCTGCAGCTAGAAGTCTCTATCACATATTGTATTTTAATAACTTTAACACACTATACCTTTATTAAATATGAATGTTAATTGTTTGACAAACAATATGAAGTACTGTGTCAATGAATTTTAAAAGCAGCATTTGGGTTCAAAATTTCAGTTTTTGCGCTGAACATGCCATATTTTGAACTTTCTCACCTTCTAAGACTTGTGCAATATCATAAAACTAACCATGACAGACACAAGGCTCAATGCGTAATGTTCCTAGGTGCCACCCGAGGACTTAAAACTGGATTTCAGGATCTGATAGGGAAATGCTGATTTGAAGAATCTGGATTTCCACGTGGGAAGCATAGTTATGTGGATAGAAAGCCCTCATACCTATGCAGACCGTAGTAAGCCAGAGTATGGGTTAGGAAAGGAGGAGTGTGCTCTTGGGGGAAGCAGGTGGGAGACACAATCCTGCACACATCCACACAGTTGGATTTTCTCTCCGGAAACACATGTAAAAGTACTCCTACAAAAGGTAGGAGTGCGTCATTTGGTATACATTTCTATTTTTGAGAGAGTATTGGGAGGATGGAGTTGGTGTAAACAGTCACTTTCTAGATATTGTGGCCTTAATCTTTGAAAAAGGTGGCCAGAGTTCAAAGAATGTCTTGGCTTGGCAGAGGGTAGCTGGCAGTAGAAGGGCAAACCACATAAGATATTAGATAAACAGTTACAAACAGAGGAGAACGGAGAATCAATAAATCCCAAGTTTAAGGCAGACTTGTTTGAACGAAAACTCCTACCTAGTTCCAGTGGCATGCTTTATCAACAGTTTGCTACAAACTAAGATCAAATTATTAATACAAAACGTGCTCCGTTTGGAGCTCTTTGTGAGGGAATATTAGTTACTATATCGTAAGAGATTGCATCAGGAGTCGTTTCTTTGAGGAAAGTATATCGGGAGTTCCTTTACATTGTGGATCTTTACATCACATTGCCTTTACTGCGTAGATAAGGTGCTATGTATTAATTCTAATCTCATAGATATAAACACCTACACACACACAATATATATACATATTTATGTTTTCATATGTGTACTTTAATTCTAAACATTAATCTATTTTTGATTAAATGTAATAATATTTTTTCAATTTCACTATTAATTTTAATCTATCCATCCCTGAGGGATGTGTGGTTTAGGCTGCCAAGATGATGGTCGATCTTAGGATTGGCTATTGCAGCCCAACAAAATCTGAAGACATCCCACCTGACAGCATAATTTGACACACCCCCTGGCTTCCCTTAGTTATTGCAACACCCCTGCAGACCGTCAAACCCCAACCGGGGCTCAGGCGGAAGAGCCCGCACCCTAAAGAACAGTTCCACAGCGCTGAGCTCAACATGGTGGTCGCTGGCGGTGAGGCGTAGCGACCACTGGAGACGGGGCACGTCAGTACCCTACCTTCCCGCAATGAGAAGGGCTCACAGAGAGCAGCCTCAAAGCTGCCACACATGAAGGGGTGAGGCCTGCGATGGGGCACCTGGCGGCGCTGTTGCCAGTCGGTCCCGCTTGCCCTTGAAGAGCCAGATAGGTGGCCGCCGTGAACCAGACGGGCAGTGCACGGCGTGGACATAACCCCGGAGTACCTACTCCTGCAGTAGCCCCTCCTCTTGAAGACAGACACTGACCTCGTGGCGTGATGTACTCACCCCGAGTAGTTGATGGTGCAGACGATCGGCAGCCTGGGGCTTTCTTACGCCCCTCCTGCACTCGTGCTTACCTGACTCTGGGCTCTCCTTGAAACTGAAATGGCAACCGTGTACCCCCTGGGATGATTCACAATTGCCTGTCCAGTGGGATTTTGTGCCTTATGGAGGAGACCTTGCCTGTCTGGGGCACACACTGGAGCCGTGCCACTGGGTTGTATAATGATACAACGCATGCCTGAACCACACGGTCTCAACCATGACCGCTTCTTTACCACACATGTTTTTACCTCGTAATTTCATGGCAATGACATGATTGGTAAAGTGACATGTGTGGTAAAGATCACACCACTGCCCCAGGCCTGAAAACTGTCCCTTTTTTCCCCACTCCACAATGAGCCCTGAAAATTGACCATACGCCCTGAAAATGACCTTGACTCCAGCCCCCTGCCCTGAGGTCTAAAAATTGTTCCCTACACCTGTAAACCACCGTGACCCAGTCCCTCCCCCCAGCCCTGAAAACTATCCCTTCCCTGCTCAAACAACCGCAATGGACCGCACTCCGCTAGCTCCTCCTCCGGGTCGCCCCAAGGGAAGCTGGTACATGAAGTTCTTGAGTGGTTCACCCCAGTGTGTGCAAGTAAGTACTTGTTGAACTGATGATCTCTGATGGAGTTCTTGAGTGGTTCACCCCAATGGGTGCAAGTAAGTACTTGTTGAACGGATGATCTCTAGACCCGATACATGTCCCGGGTTTTAAAATATCGCCCGAGACATGGCTCGGGTTTCGGGATAACTTCCCTCCTCAGTAGAGAAAATAGTTAGGGGTGGAAGAGAGGGCCGCCAAGCAACCATCAAGGGCCTCAGTGCCCGCACAGGCACGCAGGTGCGTCGTCCAGGAGCTCGTCAGCTCAAAGCTCGAGGGAGCCATTTTTATAAACAACCGCAATGGACCGCACTCCACTAGCTCCTCCTCCGGGTCGCCCCAAGGGAAGCTGGTACATGAAGTTCTTGAGTGGTTCACCCCAGTGTGTGCAAGTAAGTACTTGTTGAACTGATGATCTCTGATGGAGTTCTTGAGTGGTTCACCCCAATGGGTGCAAGTAAGTACTTGTTGAACGGATGATCTCTAGACCCTGCGCGCTAAGAGAGGTACTAGACCTGATTATGTTTTTAGCAGCTTACACAGCAACCCCACTCTCATTTTCCTACTCCCTGCTGACGAGAGGCAACTACCTCGAAACACGTGTCCAGGGATGGCACACGCCACGCATACTTGCACGCACTCTTGAGCATAGGTGTATCCGCCGACGCTGACCTTCAGGGACCATTTTCATTGGGGGAACACGACTGGTAGGTGTAGCAGTGTGCGACCAATCTGATGTAACTTTATATTCAGGCTCCCTTGAGCCGGTGGAGTCGACGGACTCATGGTTACGCACCTGCGCGCTAAGAGAGGTACTAGACCTGATTATGTTTTTAGCAGCTTACACAGCAACCCCACTCTCATTTTCCTACTCCCTGCTGACGAGAGGCAACTACCTCGAAACACGTGTCCAGGGATGGCACACGCCACGCATACTTGCACGCACTCTTGAGCATAGGTGTATCCGCCGACGCTGACCTTCAGGGACCATTTTAATTGGGGGAACACGACTGGTAGGTGTAGCAGTGTGCGACCAATCTGATGTAACTTTATATTCAGGCTCCCTTGAGCCGGTGGAGTCGACGGACTCATGGTTACGCACCTGCGCGCTAAGAGAGGTACTAGACCTGATTATGTTTTTAGCAGCTTACACAGCAACCCCACTCTCATTTTCCTACTCCCTGCTGACGAGAGGCAACTACCTCGAAACACGTGTCCAGGGATGGCACACGCCACGCATACTTGCACGCACTCTTGAGCATAGGTGTATCCGCCGACGCTGACCTTCAGGGACCATTTTCATTGGGGGAACACGACTGGTAGGTGTAGCAGTGTGCGACCAATCTGATGTAACCTTCCCTGCTCAAACCCTAAAAACAATCTTGACCCCTATATATATATATATATATATATATATATATATATATATATATATACGTACATACATACAAATACCACTGGCAGTCGACAGTAGGTAGTTGTAGATAGGACCATGTTTCCATAGTAAGAGCGTTTTTTGACTTGCCTATATCTTTGACGCCAGTTGACGAATCTTCAAGCAATTTTCCAAATAAAGTGCTTTGGTGATTCTTCTTGTGCATTGAAAGTTCTGGGTGATTCGATAAGCGGGGACAGAGAAAAAGGAGGTGGGAGGGGTAAAAAAAAAAAGTGCGTTTCCCATGTTAATTCCCATAGGAATTTTAGACACGACTGCAGCCCGAACCGCTGAACGGAATGACACCAAATTTGGCAGAAAGGTGGCTGTTCGTCCAGAAAGTGACCTTTTTGTGAATTGGTGCAAATCTGTTCAATAGTTTTGGAGATATTAAAGGAAATTAAAATTTGCATATATAAGGACGCGACGGCTCCGCGAACCCTCCCTATCTCGTGCTGAGATCTGATTGGCTGACAGCACCTCAACCAGGAAGTGTTGGGAGCCATCTTGGGACTCTGCTTCAGCCAAATCCCTGAAAAACTGTACAAAAAAATAATAATAATAAAAAAAAGAAAATGAGGCATGGTAGGAATTCTGACCCCTTAGCTCTGGTCCCGTGACAGGGCCAAAAAGCACTTTTAATTTTTTTTTTTTAATTACAGTGAAAACGCGAAACAACTGTAAATCCTCGGCAAAAAAAGTGCGGCCTTTTAAAATCCTTTTGAATATAGCCCCTGGTTGGACCAGGTCCTGGGGACCTTTTTTAAATAAAAGGAGGGCGGGCAAACATGACCACCCTACTAAGGCTAATTGATCCCCAGGGATCACCATCTCCCCAGGGCTAAAGAAAGAATAATGCCCACCCACCCCAAGGCAAATGACCTTTCCGGGGCTAAATAACACCCACAAGTAAGTCCCCCACAGCGGGATTACTGAGACCTCGTCAGAGGCCCAGCCCCATTGCTCGACCACTCTGTAAGGGGGCTCCTGGTGCACTACTGTTTGGGGGATGAAGTCCCCTTGGCTGCTGAGGGTCATTGGGGGCCAAGAACCCCTATTGTTGACACAAGTAAATCCCCCACAGCAGGATTTCTGCTACCTCATTGGATGCCCCGCCCACTTTCTCAACCACTCTATAAAGAGGCCTCCTGGCACACTACTGGTTGGGGGATGAAGTCCCCTTGGCTGCTGAGGGTCGTTGGGGGCCAAGAACCCCTATTGTCACAAGTAAGTCCCCACAGCAAGATTGTTAAGACCTCATCGGAAGCCCCACCCCCATTCTCAACCACTCTGCCAAGGGGCCCCCTAGTGCACTACTGGTTGGGGGCTGCTGAGGGTCGTTAGGGGCCAAGACCCCCTATTGTGGCCACAAGAGACTCCCCCACAGTTGGATTGCTCAGACCTCGTCAAAGGCCCTGCCCCCTCTCTCAACCACCAGCAGAGTTTTTGCCAAACTCTGCGTTCCAAGCAGAGTGGCAAAGCTCTGCAAACTCTACCCGGGGAGTGGAGTTTACCGCCCCACCCTACCTGAGACTCAGACACTCATATCTCCACTTACAGCCCCACTCATACTCTCTCACACCCACTTAAAACCTACACAAAACACTCATTCACTCAGTGAGACACTCAAGCACTCACTCACACACTTAATGTCAAAGGTTAGTGACTACAGTTAGGAAATACATTTTTTTTTTAAACCTTACGAATTCACTTAAAAACAAGGTTACAGGAATGGTATAGTTAGGAAATAGAATTTAAAAAACATAGAAATTCACTGAATAACAAAAGGGTTCAAGAGACTTTATAGTTAGGAACAGATTTCACTAGTACAACACCAATGAAATGCAAGTTATAGTTACCTGAACTAACTATAATCTACGCACCTGCAATGCACTGCTTATAACTTCACATATTACATTACTCATGGCATGGTCAGTGACATTACTGGTGACATTACTGAACTGATGACATCATCCAGTGAGTGTAAGTATTTTATAAGAGTTTATGATTGTTAAACATGTATACTAAGGTACTACAAAAGTTAAAGTAGTATACTGGGTGAACAACTAATGAGTGATACTACTTCTAATATATATTATGTGAGTGACTGTGTGACTGTATGTGTCCTTGTGTGTATGGGTGTGTGAGTGGCTGTATAAGTGGGTGTGTGACTAGCTGTGTGGTCAGTGAGATGCTTTGTGAGTGGCTGTATTGGTGAGTGAGTGGGTGTGTCAGTGGCTGTATGGGTGGGTGAGTGGTGGTGTGAGTGGTTCTATGGGTCAGTAAGTGGGTGTGTAGTGACTGTATGGGTGAGTGAGTGGGTATCTGAATGGCTGAGTGAGTGAATGGGTGTGTAAGTGCCGGTATGATTGAGTACACGGATGTGCGAGTGCTTGTATGGATGTGTGAATGAGTATCTAAGGGGTTGTGTGAGGGCTTGTATGGGTCAGTGAGTGGCTGTGTTGAGAGGCTGATTGAGTGTGTAAATGGGTGTGTGAATGACTTTCTAGGTAAATAAGTGGGTGTGTGAGTAGCTGTATGGGTGAGTGTGTGGTTATGTAACTGGATGTAAGGGTGAGCAACAGGCTGTATGAGTGACTGCATGGGTGAGTGAATGGTTGTGAGTGGCTTTATGAGCGAGTGAGTGGGTGTGTGAGTGGCTTTATGTAGGAATGAGTATGAGTCTGTGAATGGGTATGTGAGTGTTTGTGCAAGTGTGCGAGTGAGTGTATAAGAGGTGATATGGGGGTGTGAGTAGGTATGTGAGTGGTTCTGTGGATGATGTCATCATCGATGTCATTTGAGATGTCATTCGTGATGTCATCAGTGATGTCAATGGCCATGTCATGAGTGATGTAATATGTGAGGTCATAAGCAGTGCATTACGGGGTCATACGTTATAGTTAGCTCAGGTAACTATAACTGCCGAATTTCACTGGTTTTGTATGAGTGAACTCCGAGCCTAACTATAACATTCCTGTAACTTTTGTTTTTTTCAGTGAATTTCTAAGGTTTTTCAAAATCAATTTCTTAACTATAACGTCCCTGTAACCTTTGGTTTTTTAAGTGAATTTCTATGATTTTTAGGTCTCGCCTGGCGTTAGCAGCGCGCATGCGCTGCATGCGAGGGCCTTTTGCGATCAATTCAGCCAAAGCTGAATGCACGCGCGTCCAGAAGGACAAAGATGGCTCCTCTCGCCATTCACAATGTTAAACATGCACACGTACGGACAAGAAAATGCCCGCGCATGTGGACAGCCTGACGCCATTTTTTTACTCTAATTAGCATAGGGATGTGCACACGCGCGCGCATTTTTTGTCCGTACGCGTGCATAGCGGCGTGCTTTCGCTCCCTCCCCTCTTACCGCCCGTTGTCCGTGTTTCCTCTTCCTTCCAACCCCCTCATTGTCAGTGTTTCCGCTTCCTTCCAACCTACCCGTTGTCTGTGTTTCTGCTTCCTTCCAACCCACCCACCCCCGTTGTCTGTGTTGCCTCTTCCTTCCCACCCTCCTGTTATCCCTTTTCCACTCCTATCCCATGGGGTGGGGGTGGTGTTCAGATGCCACTCACAGCTTCAATGTAGCCAGCCAAGGGCCGCCCTGTGAGAAGGGGCCCCTGCTGCCTCACTGTTATACCACAACAGTAGCGAGGGCGCAGGCTTGTGTCTGCCCAGGGCGCACCCTGACCACGGGCGACTAACAGGTTGGCACTGCTTGTGCATTGATAAGGGCCATCTCAGGGCACGAAGACCGCAGGAATCCGTTGATCAGGGGCTATCCCGGAGGATCGGGACTCGGCGAAGGATTACAAGGCCCGGGGTGGCCCGTTGTACCCCCGGGACGTCTCTGATGGACAATGTTTAACTATCACCGCTGGGACCGGCTCACGGTTCTAAGG
Source organism: Triturus cristatus (assembly GCF_964204655.1). Taxonomy (NCBI): domain Eukaryota; kingdom Metazoa; phylum Chordata; class Amphibia; order Caudata; family Salamandridae; genus Triturus; species Triturus cristatus. Next base: position 495,788,614 of record NC_140581.1, on the reverse strand, counting down.
GGCCAGTCAGAATATTAATGGGCTGCGGGACTTGGCCCCGTTTACAAAGCATCAGAGGGAAGGGCTCGATAGTTAATTGTACGATGGCGCCTCACGGGTACCTGGGCTCCGTCGCGCCTTCTGTCTCCTGATTTTATTAGAGTTTTGACACCTGACGTTACATCTTTACACCCAGCGTCACTTGTTAGCGTGACCTTGCCATGCGCATCATAAGCTCCAATTAATGATCAGGGCTTCGCATATCAACCAAGTCCTGACTTTTGATGAGCAGCCAAAGTACAACACGTCAGCGGAAGAGGGGTACAAATGTCTGCATGGAAACCGGGGTCGTTGCTGGTGCACTACTACTGTCACATGTGGAGTTCAGGATCTTGGCTGGTGCACTGTCAGTCTCATATGAAGGTCATTGAATGTGCACGTTTCACTGCCATGTTGGAATAGTCGCACAATGTTTTAGAACAGAATGTAAGTAGAAAGCAAATAATACAAGCATTAAAAATGCAATAGGTCTTGCCTTTCATTAAGTTAAAGCCATTTGCTTTGCTATACAATACCATTAGCAAAGCAAATTACTTTAACTTAAATAAAGGCGAGACCTATTGCTTTTTCAATGCTTGTTTTAACTTGTAGTCATGTCTGTAAAGTGCTGGAGAAAGGGGGAGCTCAGACCATCTCTCAGGAATCCTGCTGTGTCGAACTTACTGGAGGTAACAGGAGGTCTTCTGGGCCCCTAAGAACACTCAGCATCCAAGAGGTCTTCATCCCACAACCAGCAGTGTGCCAGGAGGCGCATTAGCAAAGTGGTGGAGAAAGATGGCGTGGCCTTCGAAGACCTCTCAGCAATTCAGCTGTGTGAGACTCGCTGGAGGTAACAGGAGGGCTTGTTGGCCCCTAAGGACGCTCAGCATCCAAGGGAACTTCATCCCCCAACTAGCAGTGCGCAAGGAGGCGCGCTTGCAGAGTGGTGGTGAAAGGGGACATGATCTCCAAAGACCTCTCAGCAATCCTGCTGTGTGGGACTTACTGGAGGTAACAGGAGGGCTTGTTGGCCTCTAAGTACCCTCTGGAGCCAAGGGCACTTCTTCCCCCAACCAGCACTGCGCCAGGTGACGCATTTGCAGAGTGGTGGAGAAAGGGGGCGTGGCCTCCACAACTTACTGGTCTTTTTTTCTTTTATTATTAATTTATTCAGAGAGGGGAGCTGCATGACCCCCCTTTCCCTGGGCCAATTTTGGTCCCGGGGAACCCACCCCCGGGGCCAGACCTTTTTTAAATGGGGCAGGGCTCTGTGCTGCCACCCCTCCCTGGGCCGATTCCAGCCCCAGCCCTATAAAAAAATATATTTTTATTTGACTTAAAGGGCCCTGGGGAACCCATCCCCCGGGGCACAGCCTTTAAAAATGAAAATTGAATACATTTTAAGGGAGCCCCTCCCAGGCTGATTTTGGCACCGGAGACCCCATCCCCTGGGTCCCGGCCTCTAGTGTGGGTGCCCTGGTCACACCAAGGGCACCCATTTAGCAATGTTGGGTACCGCGGGGGAGCCTCAAGGCCCCAGCGGTCCCTGCCGGTTCGCTGACTCCTGTGGGTTTGCATTGTTTTGACAAAGAGGGAGCTGCTTACATGCAGCGCCTTCTCTGTCAAAGCAACTGTGCTTCGCTTGCTCAAAGTGGAGCACAGTTTTCTTTGGCGGAATACTAGTAAAGTGGCATAGTGAGCAGAGGACCTACGTCAGTGCCACCAAATTCAAGCTAGCCTGGCTAATGAAGAGTGATACCCCGAAACCGGTCCGAGGATGCTTGTTTCTGGTCCAGGGAGGACCTGGCCCTGCAGTTCGTGCTGGACTGTTCCCATGAGGAGCAGGGTCAAGACTGATTCACATAAGGCTGGATCAAACCGGAAATGTGTGGATTGCAAAAAAATTATGGATTTAACCCAGATCTGTGACTCGGGTGATTGTTTGATTTGTACAGCATTCCATCCATCATCTGTTGTTTTTGCACTAAAGAAATGGTGACGGCACCACGGAATTGATGATGATGGCTGCAGTTGAATGCAGGCGGTGAAGTGGCAAACCTACCTTTTACATATTCTTGGATGACGGAAGGTGCTGATTAAGGATCTATATGTAGTTAGAGCAACCTTGTTTGCCTGGCAAGATGGCATTAGCAAAGAATATACATAGGTAAAGTCAGACTTGCATAGGATAAACCAGAGAATAAAGTCTGATGAGAGCCCACTGCAGATACTGTCAGAGGCAGACTAGCTCACAATCACGACAATCTGGCACGCAGAAGCGTAAACCACAGCCCTCATGGCTAAATGTGAGGACCTTGAAAAACAGGTCCTCGTGGCACAATGTTAAGATCCGAAATTTACAGGAGGTTACTGAAGGGGAGGATATAAAATGCAGAAGTAGAAAGCAGACAGCAGACTGTTAAACAAGAGAAAGGGAGGTGACATAGCAGTCAAAATGCACAGTTATCCTCTTGAGGAAAAGGTCATGAAGCAGGTTAATCTAAGGACATCTATACCATTTGGTGACAGTGAGGTCTTACTGTTTCAGTATTTGTTGGTAGCCACACATCAGAGAAGAAAGGAATATGATCCTGGGGTGAGAGAACTAAGGAGCTCATTACGATGGCCGCCCACCATCGTTGCGGTTCTGGGACCGGCCGCCAATAAAGCGACGGTCCCGCTGAGTATATTAGGTATATCACTATGGCGGGTGCATCCAGGGCCCTGATCATTACCGACGGTGCTGCTGGTTGCAGTACCGTTCGCAATGCCAAAATGTGCATTTCCATGCACAACGTGGCAGGCACCACACGGTGCCTGCCACCTTGTGCATGGAAATGTAGGGGCCCAGTGCACATACACCCTCCCCCACACAGAGGGGGCCTGCAACGTGCCCCCAAACCCAATCCCCGCCAGCCTTTCCATGGCGGCATCGCCGCCATGGGAAGGCCTCTTCCAGGACACATCCTAATATGGCGGACAGTGCCTGCTAGGCACTGCCACAATATTAGTGGCCCTTTTCCGTCCGCCAGGCAATCGGTGTGATTGCCTCCGGCGGAATATCGGCAGACGGACTTTGCATCCGCTGCGATACCCACCACCATACTAATTTGGCGGTGGGTAAAATGCTCAGTGATGGTGGAAGGACCGCCGCTGCCGGCCGGGCGGTAGCGGTCCTTCCGCCATCATAATGCCCCCCTAAATCTCCAGGCCCTTAATAGTAAACAATATCACTTCCCAGTGGATAGCGCATGCACCGTCAGCAGGTAAGACCTAAAAAAGGGGCAGGGAAACCGTTCCTTAGGATATACGGATGTCTTGAGCTGTAAGGTACGACTACACTGGAAATGAAAAGAGAAATGGAGGAGGGATGTCGGCAGGCCTGTTGAGATGATGAGTGGCAATATATGAGGGGAGATGTTGATAGATTTTTTAAGAGCATCCTTCATATAATGATGTTATATTAATTAATATAGTATTGTTTCTTGACTCTACATTGCGTGCACCCATTTTATCCCGAGGCTCAAGAGACGTGTTGGGGTTGTGGTAAGGAGACAGGATCAATGCTGCACTTTTGGGAGTGCAAGCCCATTAAGCGTTTCTGTCAAGAAATACTCAAGCATGGGCAAGAGTTGGGATATCCTTTATCAGTTGACTCTTGGATGGCTCTGTTACAGATCTGGCCTACCAACCAAAAATGTTTGTCTAGAGCTCATAGAATCTTAATATCTTGCATGCTGAGAGCAGCCCAGGGGATAGCTGCCTCACACTGAAGCAAGATGTTCAGCCAAAGGAGGTAATGTGGACCTATGGGCTGTGGCAGACACTTTTTCTGGAGACTGAACAAATTCACAAAGGGTAACCCCCTATAATTATCTTTAGGTTGGGTAAAGGGGTGATACGACCAATACATCACAGAAAGTTCCTGCTTCACCTGTACCTGTGCTACACCTGTTTGTTCCAGAACAAATCAACAGATAATCAATAATATACTAAACATATACTTTATAAAAACAATATTAATTTCTTCATTACTTCTCGCAAATGTAAAAATATTTTCAGTTGTTATAACATTTTCATTTAAAATGTATATTTAACAATACATATCGTTCATTATAATTCTATTTTTACAATTTGAGGTACAAAATGCAATCCATTTGTCACAACCACTAAAACAAATCTAAACCCCTCACAAAGATATAAATCAGACAACCTCATACATATTCGTAAGCACTCATTCACAATATCCCCAACCACTCCTTCAATACCACAATGAGGAGATTGTCATTTATATCATCCACAATTGTTACAGTGGTTTGGGACTTAGAAACGGTCCAAACCTTTCATGTAACTTGAAGCAAGAATGGAAAAGGTTCAATACATTTGGGCCCCATTGGTGCAGTACCTGATGAACATCTTCAGGGAATTAGACTTAGGGTGCTGCAACTATTTCATTAGGGACCGATTTAAGCAAAGAGAGGCACATGCAGGGGGAATGTGACCACGAAGAAATAGGTGTCTGGTGCCCCAGCTGCCTCAGGTGTGCTCACCTGCCTGCCTCGCTTACTACCTGACTTTTTGTTTTATCTGTTTTCTGTTCTGTTTCCTTGTGCGTTGTTTTACCTGCTTTTTGCTTTGGTTCTGTGGGTGCTGCTCACACGCCAAAACTTCCAACCATTTCCAGCCCCGCCTCCCAATCTCCGCCTCCTTCCAGGAACTACTTAATAGCGGCTGCAGCATGACCCCATTAAGTAGTTGTCTAGTGACCCCAGCTGGCTCAGGTAAGCTCTGCTGCCTGCCTCACTGACTACCTTACTTTACTTTTTGTTTTACCCGCTTTTTGCTCTGCTTGCTTTATTTTACCTGCTTTTTTCTCATTTTACCCACTTTTTGATTTTGTTCTGTTGAGTGCTGCTCGCACGCTACAACTTATTGTCATTTCCAACCTCATCTCCCGAGCTCCCACTACCCCAGGACCTACTTAATGGCGGCAGCGTGCAGCGACTGCACCAAATGCAAGCCCGTTTGCACCTGTCCACGCTTGGACCGTGCCCAGGCCAGAAACCCTGGTCCCCCCACCACCCACAGCTACTCCTTTGTGGAACTCCATTGCCTGAACCACAGATGCAGAGAAGACCACTGCTTTCACGCCGCACCCAACACTACAGTCGGGGCCTTCTCAGGCTCACATTGCCGCTGCTCCTCTCACCCACACCCCAGCCACACCCAGGCACCCAGTACCATACCCGTCCACCACCCTCACGCACCCACCATTCACCACTCCCATGCACCCACCAGCCACCACCAACCACTCACATGCATGCTACTCAACACCCGCTCCCTCAACAAAATGCCACTGAGGTTTGTATCCTCATCCACACACATGCACCAGACCTTGCTTTCCTCAATGAAACATGGCTTAACCCATCATCTGCCCCTGACATCGCCAATGCCATCCCAGCAGGCTACAAGGTCCTGCACTAGGACAGAACTTTAAAGCCTGGAGGAGGCATCACAATAATTCACAAAGACAACAAAGTGCACTGCCAACAATGAACCAGATATGACCCTCATACAGCACCTCCACTCCAAGATCCAGATGGATGGCATGTCAACCACTAAGGGAGTTCTCACCTACCTAAAGAACTCTTCACGATCATCAAAGAATTCACCCACCCCGCAGACACATCTAACGCCATCACCCTATTGCAAGATCTCTGCAATTCACTGTCAGATTTCTTCCATGACAACAACAAATACAAGAATTTCGATCCTCCACCTCTTCCCACAACCCTTCCTCATTCACTGGCTCTCACCGCTGGAGCCCCAACACTCTCCAACTGAACCCCAATGACCACCGAAGAAACCACAGCGATCATGGTATTCACCCATTCAGGTGCCCCAAGTGATTCCTGCCCGCACCGCCTCTTCAACCTAGGCAGCAACACCATAAGCTTAGTACTACTGTCCATCATCAACACATTCATTGCCACTGCCACATAGCCGGACGCCTGGAAACACAAAGATGCCACCCCTCTTTTTCAAGAACCATCCACAGACCCAGACGTCTTCAGCAACTATCGACCCATCTCTCTGCTTCCCTTCCCAGGAAAAGTCATGGAAAAAGCAATTAATTGCCAGCTTTGCCTATACATCAACAACATGCACTCCTTGACCACTCGCAATAAGGATTTTGCAGCAACCATAGCACGGAGTTGGCCCTCATCACAGCAATGGGCGACATTCACACTATCACGGACAGAGGACGCTCCACAGCCCTAATTCTGCATGACCACTCCGCCGCCTTCGACACGGTCATTCTCAACACTCATCATCAGACTCAATGATGCAGGAATTCAATGAGCAGCACTCCAATGGATGCGTTCCTTCCTGACCAAAAGAACGCAACAGGTCAGGCTTCACCTCCGAACCCAAAGCCGTCATCTGCGGAGTCCCACAGGCATCATACCCTTAGCCCCACCCTTATCAGAATTTACATGGCAACCCTTGCGAAGATCACCCGTTCCCACGGACTCAGCATCATCTTGAATGCTAATGAGACACAATTCATCCTGTCCCTCTCTGAGGACCTCAACATCACCAAAAACAACTTCAAAACTGTATGATGGAAGTCGCCACATGGATGCGCACTAACTGCCTGAAACTCAACCCTGAGAAAATGGAAGACCTGATTTTCGGAGCCTACAACTCCCCCTGGGATGCCACCTGGTGCCCCACCAAATTGGGACACACCCAGACAACCACCGACCAGGCACGCAACCTGAGCATTGTCATGGACACCGAACTCTCCATTAGACCCCCAATCAATGCCCATCAAATTCGCCTGCCTAAATATCCTCTGCATTTTCCAACAAATCTTCAAATGGCTCATCTGGGACACCAGAAAGACCATCACCAAGGCTCTGATCATGACCAGGTTAGTCTATGGGCAGGCCCTCTACTACAGAATACCCGCCCACCTCACACACAAGCTTAAAACCATCCAAAATGCTGCTGCAAAAGTTCTCAACCTTCCCCGCCACACCCCCATAGCGCCTTGTCTTGATGCTGCCAGGTCAAGAACCTCACCCTCGCCTATAAAGCGATGCATCAGAAGGGACCCGCCTACCTCAACCGCTGACTGCACTTCCACCTGCCAACCCAGATCCTCCTATCTATTGCGCTTTCACTCGCACACAGCCCCCGCATTCGCAGAAGTAGGCAAGGAGTCCGCTCATTCTCATTTCTAGAAGCTAAGACCTGGGACGACCTCCCCCAGGACATCAGAGTAGCCACCATGCTCACAACATTCCGCAAGGAACTGAAGACCTGGCTCTCCAACTGATGCTCCTGACTTCCGCTCCTTCTCAGCACATAGAGAATCTCACGGGTGATTAGTTCACGCTCTACAAATCCCAAATAAAATTCATAGGTGGGGCTTGAGGTGAATTCTTTCTAGCTGCTATGTTACTTTCTTGGACACTTAGTGTATAGAATGGACAAATCTGGTGTTGTGCTAAGTGTTTGTGCTAAGTGTTGACAAAACTAGTCTGTACTTGAAAGTGTTTAATAAAACTAACAGCCAGTATCCCAACTGCAGTCAGAAATACATTCTAAAACAAGCATAGCAAGAATGTATTTATCTTTCTGATTGCATTCAATCATGCATATTCTGAAGTGATAGATTAGAAAATAGAAAGCAGTGCATGGGGAGCACTCACGATAAGCCCCAGCTAGGGAAGTGGATAAGGAGGCCTAGTGTCTGTTTATCTACCTTGAAGTCATCTAATATGATAATCCAAGAGTGCTCTGTTGACCTTTGAGGCGTCAACGTCCCATCCTGCTCTCCTGGTTTGCTATGCCCTAAATACATGGTCATGCACTTTTCTATATTCACCTAACATACCCCTTAGAGTAACTGCCCAACTTTTCAAAATTATGCTGCAGTTCTTCACTTTCTCTCGGGTATCAATCCTTTGATGGATTTACGTATCAAAGACCTACCAGCTACTCTGCACTGTCCCCTAAATTATATATCTGAAAGCACGGAAGGCAACTGACCTCTGAGGCACCCTGTCACTTGTGGCTTCTCAGAATGGGGATCCATTAACAAGCACACTCTGTCAATTTTTTATCCGGCCTCGTCCAAATCCAGTTTACTCTCATGCTAGCTGGGTCTTGTGTGTGGAGTGTTTTCAAATGATGTTCTTGATATCGAAGACGATCACTTGTGTCTTGAGACTGGTTATTCCAGCAGAAGCACAAGACAACTGCTCTCGACTCCCATTTATTCCCTCAGCCACTCTAGTATTAGAAACACACTGAGTGACAGGAAGGAACTCAAAGGAATGGAAAAGGGAGTGGGAAGAGACTGCTCACAGTCTACAGAACGAAATGCTCTCCCTTCAGAACTGATGTCTGTATCTTTACACAATGTTCATAAGAGTACTCGATTTTACAGGATTATTCCTCTTTTCACTATTGTTCCACTATATTTTTCTTCTGAGTGTGAAACAGTGTTCACTTCTCCTTGAATATCAAATATGCGAGAGTCAAAGTATAAATTATTCTTCCTTCAGAGTTAGAACTTCACTCTTTATATGTCCTTAAGGTAACTCATTTTAACCTGTCTTGGTGTCTGTTTCCAACTGATTGTATAGTCTTCAAATGTTCTCTTTGGCTTTAGTTCCACCAATCTGTTCTCTCTTGTTTTTTAGGTTCTGTAAAGACGCCCAGAAAGCCGCAACAACAAAGATGTATCCAGACAAGAGGTGCCGACACGAAGAACAGTTTTCAGGAGCACTCAAGCTACAGGTCTGATACACAGGTAACCACTGTTGAAATGTGCAATACTGACGTTGGGCGAGGTTTACAAAGAAGATCCTGCCTATTCTGTATGTAAATTTTGCAATTCTTGCCACACTCCTGCTCTTTTTGGGTACAAAACTGCCATGGAGGCCTTGCCTTGATTTTGGGCCTTCCACAGCATCCTTGGGCTGCTGTTTTGTATCTAATGGAGTTTCTTTGTCTTTACTTGGGTGATAACAACCTTCACTTGGGTCAGCTTAGTTGGCCTTATTGGTCTTGTTCCGTTTGGACCCACAATCTTGACAACCTGCCCCAAGTACGCCATTGTGTATGGTTAAATAATTCAGAATAGAATGTCTTTTTGAAGCGTTCCATTATTCTTTCCAAGGACGTGATTTAATAAATTCCCAAGCGTGATGTCCATTGTCTGCCAAGTTTTTGTGATCCTTCTGTCCGCTCCCACTTTTTTCAGCAGCTCTGGAACCTTCCATCTCTCTATAAAGCCCTTGAAGAGCATTGTTATTGGGGCTGACACCATTTCCCCAAGTTCAATAAATATCGTATTTTAGGATCTTTTTAATTCTACGGCAATACCAAAAAGGTACCAAAAGGACAGAGACGTGGGTCACAGGTCACTGGCACTCATTCGTGAGAAGAGCATCAAACCTGCACCGCCGTCACCTTGAAAAAGTATTTGGGTTGGTAGGTTTAGGATTGCTGTGGCAAGGTAAGGGTCGGTTGAGAAGGAGGACAGCTTTGGTCACAGCTGCCTAAAGCGGAAGCACAGCTTACGGTATCGCATCTTAGGTGCCCTCTGACGAACAGGGGAAGCAAGGGTTTGCCACAATGAATGTGTTTAGACCTGAGTGTATGTAGGCCTATCTTAAGTCAATGAAGAGGATAAAGTCTTCAGTGAAGAAAGGAACATTCGTGTTGTAAAGTAGAATGTGGCCTGTTTAATCCGTTTAAAAACTACTAGGCACAGCCTTCACGAGATACGCAGCTGTATGAAAGGAATTACAATAAACGACCTGACATTGTCTGAGCAGCAGCTCTACTCAATATGTAAGAGGATTCGTGGCAAGCAGGGCTACTAGATGCATAAGGGGAGGTTGGGCTGTCCACTTTGGTAGTAGCGTCAGCAGCAGCCCTGACACATATATATAGTCACTCTTAGGATGCCAAATGGCAGTCACAGACATCTTAAAAGTTTCAGTAACTATGAATTTTTCACCCAGAAATAAAATACCATTCTCCTGCATGCCAAAACCTGAAAGAGGAAGTCCTTCAAAAGAACAGGGACATCCTCCTTCTGCTCAGGTTTATGATGACAAACTCACCATGCTTATGGTCGGTGAGCGACACTGCAATATTTACTTTACACTGTAAGATTGTGTTACATTTGCAGCAATAAAACCACCTGTGACCAGTGGTGTCCCAGCCAGTGGGGCACCGAATGAAGCAGAAGGGTGACTAGAGGTAAAGACGGACGCTCACTTCCACCTGTAAGACCCACTGTGATGGCCATGTGCCGGCTAAAAATACAAAGATGGGGAAAGCAAAGTGGGTCTCGAGGAAGAAAGTACAGTCGCTACAGGCCAAGAGAACAACACGATGGAGCATGACAGGAAAGCAGTGAGATACAATTAGAGGGTTCAGAAAAAGGCAGCAGTCACTGACCAGGGTACACTGAGACGGACTGCAAGGACAATGAAGCTTACACAGCTTCCTGTGAAACATTGCAATGACCATAAAGAGATGCCAGGCACCAATGCCTGCTGTGACCTTAGGGCACTTCTCCCATATGGCCCCAGGTCGTCCGATTTTTTTGTGGAATGGCAATGGCAAATGTGCAAGCAAGTCTTTCCCGTACACTAGTTGCACCAGGCACATACTAACCAACAATTAGTAGCTGGCAACCAAGGACTGCATTTATAGATCAATGCTTTTGACTTAATTCTATGATGAATTCTAGAACAGTCAATTCGCAAACAGAGCATGAGTAGTCCCTGGCACACACTGTGATCTGCACTTTTTCAACAACTGTACGTTGACAAGAAAAGGTAGTAAACTGCATGAGGCAACTAAAACAGTTCTAAATGCTGCTTGTTTTATAAAAGTGATAACGAGTGACAGAATTCTAGTTAATTAAACGTATGGTTAGTCACGTGATATTCAGACGTATCCCGAGAAGAAAATGTTGTAGTGCTTGCCATGCACAATTCAACACATGAACTCTGGCTTTACTGTCACAATCACAATCACTTGGTGCATGAGCTCGAGAGCAGTGAAGTGTTACCCTCTATAATCTTTACTAGATCTCCAGTGGAGTAGATTATGGGAAGCACACTGGATATCGGATCCAGCAGCTAATAGTGAACCAGATCCGGGATTTGGCTGGCTCAAAGGAATATGCTGAATTTGTCCTGGTGTCATTTGTAACCCTGGGCGGCCAACTACACTACGCTCGCGTAGTTTGTGGTACTTCGCGCTACGCGAATTGCACGTAGCACAGTACAAAAACTTGCTTGTGGTCCTCAATGTCAAGTTGGCGACCGCGAGCAAGCAAAATGACATCCCGGTGAGACTTTTTCCTCGTTCGCGATCAGCAACATCAAGTTGGCGATCGCAAGCGTGGAAAATAAACCTCCCGGCGAGATTCTCAACGTGGGGAGGTCGGCTTTCTCATTGCGAGTGGTCACGTATGCTCGCGACCGCTCGCGATGAGAAACTACCGGTCCGCGTTGAGAAGGCTGCCGCTCGAGTAAAAATCTACTTGAGCGGCAGAAAATGACAGCTCGCACTGTGCGAGATGCCGTTTCCAATGATTGCACAGTGCGGACAAGCATCCGGCACTGTGCAATCATCCCCAACAGCGCACTACGGAGTTCGCGTAGCACTACGCGTATCTCGCATAGTGCACTTCACGTAGCTTCTAGTAGAGCTACTACGCAAACTACGCCCAGGGTTAGTAATTTGCCGACACCAGGACACAGTCAGCAGTGCCCACATGTTGTCTGCTTCCTGTTGACAGCAGCAACTTGCAGGAGGTGAAAGGACTTTCACATTTTCATTTCCAGCCAGGCCCTAAACAAAAGCCTGATTTAAAGGGCCATAAGCTCTCCTTTTGTACAAGTATCATCCTGGGTGGAAGCCATCTAGAAATTAACACCCAGAATCCAATGAAATGGAGGGAAATAAGGCAAAGCCTGTATGTAAGAGATATACATGGACTGTCAGAATGTCAGATATATCAGTCTGCATTTTTAATTACACAAATAAAGATTTAAATAGCACTTTTTTAAATTTATTTTTTATTCTTTTATATCCCTACTGATCCTAATGTAGGGTGTCACAGGGCTTTACATGCAGCAGGGGAGGACCAAATCATGTGGCAGAGTTGATTGAATTATGTGGCAAGAAAAGGCAAATTATGCAGTATAATGAGTCACTTTTTGTAATAGCATTACTTCCTTATTTTATCATTTTTACACAGGGTAACACTATCTGGGCAAAGGTTTCACCCCATTATTACTAGCTTGGCACACAAATATCGCATTAAGCAATCGAAAGGGCACCAGTCAACCTTTGCAAAGGGCCTTCCATTGCGCTGCAACACGTCGCCAAGTTTTTATTAGCTTATGCTCCATTTCAGCTAAAAACATTTTTTAAATAAAAGCTGCAGATCATAAAACAGATAAATAAGACATATCAGTAAGTATGCAGAAAAGGTCACAGCCGCAAAATCGCATAATTCCAGTGGCCTTGACTATGTGCTAAGAGTGCATGGTCGAGAGGTAAACAAAGTCAGGGTTTAAAACGTAACACAGTGGTTGGGGTTGTCTGTACTAATAAAAGTTTACTACTACCCTAAAGGAACCCTTTTTAGCAATCTTAGGATAATTACAGATTGAAAAAAAAAAGCACGTTTCTAAATCCACGCCTTGCAGTTTGCAGCTGCTTCTTGATACCGGTTCTTGGCTTACTGTGCTATATGAGGAGGATTGCAACTTATGAAAGTAACAAAGTGAGCTCTGTGTCAAAAGTAGTGATCCATTTACCAATCTACATAAAAGAAGAATCTGTGATCTGTATGTTGCACAATGTGCTTTGCAGCAGGAACATACACCCCTAATGTGACTTTGAATCAAAATTGTGACTAGACAAAACACAGCTCTCTTTAGTAAGAGCATTACCCTCCAGAGTTATCTTACCATTATTACTATAGTGTAAATTGTACCCTGTTTGTGTCCAATTAAGCCAGAACAGTTTTACTGTCACTATTGCCCTTGCTGCCAATTTCTTTGCAGCAGTGTTTTTTAGAAATAAATGTATACGGTGACTGTCAGACTCTGCTTGCCGTCACTCCCTCCCCTCTCAGCTGCCACACCTGTTAACCCCCAATTTAGAGGTGTCCGGAGTAAAGTGTGTCCAGTTCAAGCAGTGACTGTCCCTGGTTTCACTTCTGAACACGGAGATGATAAGGATGGTGCTTAATACTGTATCAAAATAATATAATGTGAAGTTTCTTAAACGTATCCCAGATTGACACAGTTAGCTCACGCCGCAGGCTGCGCTGTTGCTAGGCGCTACAACACTGGATGCCCAGTTAATGGATGCACAGCACGTAATCATTTTGTCTGCACTGGATTCCCGTCAACAAGAGGATCACCTTCATGCTCCTCACCCATGCTCACAAAGAACTCCACAACACCGGACCAACATACCTCAACAAACGACTCACCTTCTACACCCCCAACCGCCAGCTTCGCTCCACTGACCTCGCCCTCGTTCCATGCATCCACCGAACGACCACCAGCAGCAGCTCTTTCTCCCATCTCGCCAAGACTTGGAACACCTTCCCCCATCCACCTCCGACAGACCCAGGACCTGCTGACCTTCAGGAGACTTCTCAAGACCTGGCTGTTTGAACAGTAGCAGCCCCCCCCCCCCTCCCCCCTTAGCGCCTTGAGACCCTCGCGGGTGAGTAGTGCGCTCTATAAATGCCTGATTGATATGTGACTGGTCAAACTAGGCATGAAGGAAGGAAGATTATGGCTTAAGACAAGTGAATACAACAGGCTCTCCATTTCGAGTGGCGATCTGACCAGCCAGGGTATTGGGCCTGCAGCGAAAAACCACCCTCGTGAAGAGGGCCTTATCTGTCAGCAGGATGTCCGCAAGATGCAAGTACAATCCCAGGGGGCGAGCAAAAACAGATGGCCTTGTCCTCGTCAGACTCATTTCCTGTTGGAGGTAATGTAATTGCATGACGTCAGCCTAGTAACAGCACGCGCACACAGCCTACCTTGAACCGGTCGCAGTACTCTGGCAGCCGGGGCCGCTCGGTGTCTTCCTCGGCCGGCTCCTGCTCTTCGTCGGTCGGTGATTCGTCCTCAGCCCGGTCCGACGGCTGCGGGTCCGCGGGTAGTGAAGCCGCCGAGTCCAGCACGCTCCCCAGGACATCCAGCTGAGGAACACAAAGATAAATCATGGCCACCTGCTTCCTGGCACCCACCCAAAGCAATCCCCTGCAGACAGGCTGAGAACCAGAAAGGGATAATAAAGTGCCGTGCACTGAAGGGGCTCAGAGACACGAGAACCAGGGAAAGAAAGCGGAGAAGCAAAGCCTGCACGAGGCATCCGTCACTTCCGTCTCTCTGAGACCAGCCCTAGGCACCCCATGACCTTTAACCCCTCCACAAACTGACTCGTGTACAGCACTGCTCCACTGTGTGTCCCACCCGCTGCCTCACTCTTTCGCTCTACCCAGAATGCTGCTGCCCAGCTCCTGGCCCAGCCCCCGAATACCTCTTATATATGTCACCGCCTCGTTTGCATGGCCCACTCACTCCCATTGGAACTCCACTTTTTAGGCAAAGCCTTGCACCCCATTCGTTCTCCTGTTCTTCCTTTCCTCTTCTCTCCAGCTCCTCTCTCTCTCTCTCCCTCTCTCTCCCTCTCTCATTCCGAGCCTTTTCGTTCACCTTCTCAGGAAGTTCTCCCTCCCTCCCTCTATCTCTTATTCTGCTCTTCTGCCTCGATGCTCCTAACCTTTAGGAAGTCTCCACTTTAACCTCCCCTGCCCACGGAAGTTTCAGAACTGATCCCAACCCTCAACCCTTCTGACTTCCTGTAAACACGGGCCTAGCATTGATCCCCTTACAGTACGAAAAAAACAACAACAGTACCTGTGGAATTGGTATGAGAATAAACTTAGAATTTATGAATAATACAAATTAAGCACAATGGCAATAGTCTAGGAGAAGGTGTACGGATTTTCCAAAAAAGCACAATTGGAGCCAAGTAGGTAAAATGTATTGTGATTTATATTAAGTTAAAAAAAAGTCCTAACAAGGGGTTCAAAGAACTGTGTTCAGTGTCCCAGGTAAAAGGTGAACCCTATGAACTGAAGTGACAAATAGTGACATCAATGAAAGTTTGAAGAAGATACAGAAAAGCATTTCAGCGACCAACTAATCAATTTGCAGTAAACATTCACAGTCTCCTGTAACCAATTCCACAGGTACCATTGTCCCGGGAGAGACCTTCTAAAACTAAACTATGAGTGACACTAAATATGTTTAGGATATATTTTCGGTCTGCCCTGGAAAGGGCGCATAGCAATGCTGTGGTGGCTATTGATAATATTAAGAAAGCCCTCTTATGGTACATGATTGTGTCTCATATGTGCTCCGCAGATGTCGCTGAGGTTCTATGTTTATGTAACATAAAAATTGAGAAGCTTTTACATTCGGTAACTTATTTCTTGATTTCATAAAACCTGTACACAAAAAATAAATATTAACGAAAAAAAATCATACACACTGTTCTTTACCAGGTCTGTCTTCTGTGTGGAAGCTTGTCAGGTTCACCTTTGCCACATTTCAAACAATGCTTGAAAACGAGAATTTATTTATTTAAACAACAATGACGACGTAAAAACATGTTGCACAAAATGAAATCTCTAAATATTTCAATCAGTCACCTAGCAAGGGGGTTCAGCTCTCGCCCAGTATCCTTACCCAGGAACCAGGGTAGAGATGACAAGGCAACAACACCAGAGGATTAGCTTCATCCACATTTCTCCAGCAATAATAATAACATTCATCCTGTTTAGGGTTACTGCATCAATTCCCTAGATGGATAGGGTTGACCACAATGACCAGAAACAAGCGCTCACACGCAGCACCACTGTTTTTGACTTTGCTTCTACCTTGCATAAAGCCTGTCAAATCGTGAGGGCCATTTTACTCCTGGCATTACATTAGATTTTTGGGCTATATCAGATAAGCTCTGGTGATCAGCAATTTTACCAGGTTCAAGTAAGCGTTCACCCTGTTTAGTTACTTTAGAGATTGTCCCATACATCTTAGTTTACCCTCCCAATCATAATACAGATCTTTCAAATCTAATGCTCATCATTAATTCTCCAGCATTAACGCTCTTTTTCCTGGCCATCAGTCTTTCGGATATATTGAAGTTATATTAGCTTGTTCATGCACTATTATTAATAATGCAGTTTATGCATTACACAGTTTAATGATCCTGGTTATCCTGAATAAGTTTCCACTTTCCCTGAAATTACTATAATGTGGACAACTAGCAGAGTCTACGTCTTACGCAGGATATGTAGGAGCTGTAAAAAAACTTTACTGCAGCCTTTTACCAGTAAAAGCATGAATATTTCATGCAGCAAAAAGCCATTGCCATCCCTGACTTAATAGCCATCATCAACAAGCGTCACCGTTAGCCAAACACAGGAGTCTTATGGCTGCTCACCTAGGAAGTCGCCAACCGAGGTTGAAGTATGAACAGACACCAAAGTGCTCATTATAAGGGACCTCGTTTCAGGAAGCATACTTGAAATAGCACAACAGTGAGCAGCACTGGAACCTGTAGGGTAATATGCAGCACACATATTACACTGAAAAAGGCCTCAAGATAAATTGAGATAATTGGACAATATGTACATTCAGCCTTTTGATCCCATTGTCTTAAAATATCATGCATGGAAGAACACATTACTGCTATTTTTTTTGTAAAATCAAATTTCTTTCCTGGTGTAAACATAACTTTTGTTTACATCCCTAACTTCCAACCCTTTAAGATAGAGAAGTTCTGATCGAGACCGATATGGAGGGAAGGATCCATGAGCATTTCAGTGCCTTCATCATTGTAATAATATATCAAGTCCCATTGGTACATTTCTGCATGTATGAACAAATGTGTGTAAATGAATACCTTACAGCACACACAAACTCTAAGACAAGGAAGAGTTCAATTTAGGTGCAAACAAATAGGGCAAAAAATGGTTCTAGCAGTAAAGGGAGGCCAGGATTCAAAACGAGAGATGGCAATTTCCCACAATCTTGGGACTAGGGTACAGAAACCACCTCCCATTGCTTAGTTTGATAGGAACAGCAGCAATTCCTTATTTCCCTCTACGGAAACATTTCTGATAGGCTCCAAGCCTTCATTAAGGACGCATCACTTTGAGGACTGTGCTATGCTGCTTGCTTGGGATCGGCTTCCCAGCAGTGTCATCTACCACCCATGCCCAGTTGTGGCAACCATCTTAGACAAGGAAGAGTCTAACTTAAAAGAGGATGCAGGGGAAAGTTGTTCAAAGAAGCAACTATAATGCTCAGGACACACCAGAATTGCCCCGTTGGGGTCTTCGTGGGTGGATAGTACCAACGACTGTGTGTGGTCTTTCAGCCCTTGTCAATATCATCCAGCAATTCGCAGCACCCATGCCAGGCAATGAAATGTGTCCATAAGACTAGCGTCATCGAGATGCAACTTTATAGATGGATTGTCACTATTACTACACAGCAAAATCTAGGCACACAGTATGTGGGAGAGGAAGTCAGACAGACATGTTTTAGACAATACCTAAAAATGCTGCAGATTAAATTGATAGGTGACCTATAAAATATGCAAGCATTAAACCCAACACTTTAAATGTATCATGGCTTGAAGTAGAAGTTGCTTGAGAACAAGCAGGTTTAGGGATGAATGAATGTATGAATTCATACATTAATATAGTGTTGGAGTAAATGTTGTATGTGCAGACGAGGCAGGGGAAAGGCAAAGAGGCTTCACATAAAGGGTTAGGTGTTAGAAGGTCTGAATGTTAGGCAGAGATGAAGGTAGATAAATCCAGAGTTTGGGGTGAAGTATGAGTAAATTCCGTGCTCCTAAAATAGACGACCAGCATTTACCAGAATGGAGGAAATGTTAGAGTAATCTGAGGAAAGAACAGCCTGTCCAGAAAATACCCCTGGGATCTACGAAGCATTTATAGACAGACCGGGGTGCTTCAAGGCAGTGCGGGCTTCCACTTTCAGCCAGTGAAGAGCCGCCCTGCCTTGGAAATGTCCCCAGGCTTGCTACATTTTGAACGACCTCCGTTTTAGAATTAGATTTTGAAATCACTAGGAATAAACTATTGGCGGAATGCATCCTCGAGCTGAACGTCGTCAAAACCATTTTGGGCACGACTCACAAAGCTTTTTGTGCAGGTTATTGAGCATAAAATAAAAAAAAAAAACATAGATGTGCAAAGATTTTCCCCTTTGTGCATAAATACTGAGCCCTAATTCAACGCATCAGGACTCACAAAACTATAAAAGCCCTGAACACATTTGCAATTGCGAATATTCCACCCGGAAGCTGGTACTTTCGCATCTTCGAATTAAGGAACAAAGGGACATTTGTGGCTGTTTCAAGGTGGGTGTATATGCGAAGCTATTATTTACGGTAGTGACAGAGACATGGTCGATACACATCCACAGCAAGTAATGTCCAGCTGTCAGAATATATAAAAAAAAATAAGGGTAATATTGCTCTAAGCAAACACACCTTGCCACCACTGGTACTAGTGGAATGATTCCTTTAGCTGTGCACTGATGATGCTAATACACATCAGTACACTCAACTCTGTATCTTATCAGAGGTTCAACAACTACTGCGAACACACAGGTTAAACCCATCCTGATCATAGGACCATATATTAGCCAAAAAATGTTGTCATTGTAGCAGAACTTGCCACCACGAGTTTTGTCCCTCCAAGCTCTAAATACTATATATTACCTACTGGCGGTAGCCTGTAGGTAGTTATAGTTAGGATCCAGTTTCCAAAGGAAAAGTGTTTTTTGATTTGCCAATAACTTTGGGCACCGCTTGACGAATCTTCATGTAATTTTCAAAACTTTTGGCCCGCTCAGGTCAGCTCCTGTCTTGTACGTTTTGGGGTGATACGTCGAGCGGGGGCTGAGAAAAAAAAAGGGGGGGGGTCCCAAAACATGTTTTCTCCATGTTAATTTGAATAGGAAACTTTAGACACGGCTACAACCTGAACTGCTGAACGGAATTACACCAAACTTGGCAGAGAGATAGCTCTTGGCCCAGAAAGCACGCTTTTCTTTAAATGGTTGAAATCCCTTCAGTAGTTTTTGAGATATTGAAAGATTTACAGATATTGATATTTGAGAATTGTGAGATCTGATTGGCTGAAACCTCCCGATCACGAGCTTGATTCTGACTGACTGCCAACACTTCAAACCAAGAAGTGTTGGCAGCCATCTTCTGACTCAGCACAACCGAGTCAAAAGAAAAAAGGTAAAAAACAAGATAAGGGGGCAGGGTAGAAACACCCTGACACACTAGGCCTGGTCAGGGGGTTCCACAAGGACCCCCAGGGCCACAAAAAGCATTTTTGTGGAAAACATTTCGGCGGGATTCGCAAATCCTGCCCAAAGAAAACGATGTGCCGTGTCCCACACTTCGTTTTAATAAGCCCCTGGTTGGGCCATGTCCCAGAGGCAATATGTAAATATATGTGGGGGCCACATGGGCCCCCGCAACCCTGGGGACCGCCACCTCCCTGGGGCTTTATTGTTATGCGCGGGGCACGAGGCCCCTCTGCAACCCCGGGGACGGCCACCTCGTCGGGGCTTTCATAAATTATGCGCGGGGCACGCAGCCCCCCCACAGCCCCGGGGACTGCCACCTCCCCGGGGCTTTCCTAAATTATAAGAAGGGGCCTCGCGGGCTCCCCCAAGCCCCGGGGACCGCCACCTCCCTGGGGCTTTATTTAATTATGGGCGGGGGGGCCTCATATCCCCCCAATCCCCGTGGACCACCATCTCCCCAAGGCTATTACAAAAGTAAATGTGGGGGGGGGCTCGAGCCCCCCCACACTGCCCCATGGACCACCACCTCCCAGGGGCACTAATTATGTTAATGGGGGTTCCGTTGCAGACCCCTATTAACCCCCCTGCATGTCAGCAGCTCCCCTTGTCCAAAAGCAATGCCAGCTCCTGCAGGAGGCGGGGAGCCAGATGGGACCGCGGGGGCATTGGGGCTCCCCCGTGGTCCCCAACAAAGAGACCAGGCCCTGGGGGATGCGGTTCCAAGGCCAAAAGAGGCCAAGGGAATGGGGGCAATGTGGCCCCCCTCCTGTATACATTAAAAAAATAAATACAGACGGCCATGCCCCGGGGTCAAAATCGGCCTCGGGATGGGGCTGTGCGGCCCCCTTCCCGTTTTTAATTTTTTTCTTTCTAAAAAATGGCTCAGGCCCTGTGGGATGGGGTCTCCAGGACCCACAAAATATCTAACAATGATAAAAAAAGAAGCTGGCATCTCGCTGGAGGCCACACCCCCCTCCCTGCACCACTGTGCAAACGCGCCTCCTGGTGCTTTCTGAATTAGGGGATTAAGTCCCCTTCAATCCTAAAGGTCCTTAGGGGCCAACTAGCCCACCAGGTAACTCCAGTAAGCCCCACACAGTGGGACTACTAAAAGGTAGTTCGAGGCCACGCCCCTTTTTACACCACTCTGCAAACGTGCCTCTTGCCGAACTGCTGGTGGGGCGATGACGTCCTCTTGTGTCCTGATGACCTCAGGAATAAAGTAGACTTCATCCCCCATGCAGCAGTGTGCCAGGACATGCGCTTGCAGAGTGGTGTAAAAAGGGGGCGTGGCCTCAGACCACTCTCAGCAATCCAGCAGGTGAGCTAGTTGGCCCCCAGCGACCCTCAGTAGGCAAGGCGACTTCATCCCCCAACCAAGAGCGTGCCAGGAGGTGCGTTTGCAGAGTGGTGGAGAAAGGGGGCATAGGCTGTTTCCACCTCTCAGCAATACCACTAGCTGGGGAATACTGGAGGTATCAGGTAGGCTAGTTGGCCCCTAGGGACCTCCAGCAGTGAAGGGGACTTTAATCCCTATCCAACAGCGCCCCAGGGAGAGCGTTTGCCGAGTGGTGGGCAAAGGGGGTGTGGCCTGCTATGGGAACTTACCAATGCTGCTGTGTAGCTCTTACTGGAGGAAATAGGAGGGGTAGTTGGCCCACAAGGTTGTCTTTGGGGGGCTACTACCCCTCCTGTTACCTCCAGTAAGTCCCACACAGTAGGATTGCTAAGAAGTCTTCGGAGGCCACGCTCACCTTTCTCCACCACTATGCAAACGCGCCTCCTGGCACACTACTGGTTGGGGGATGTAGTCCACTTTAATCCTGAGGGTCTTTGGGGGCCAAGTGGCCCTCCTGGTACCTCCAGTAAGTCCTACACAGCGGAAATGCTGAGCACTGGTTGCAGGCCAAGGCCCCTTTCTGCACCACTCTGCTAACGCGACTACTACTTTATAGTTAGATATTCGCATTTAAAAAACCTTGAAAATTCACTGAAAAAAACCATACATTTCAGGGACGTTATAGTTAGAAATTAGCATTTAAAAAACCTCGGAAATTCACTGAAAAAGCCACAGGTTTCAGGGACGTTATAGTTAGTTGGACATTTTACTCCTATAAAACCATAGAAATTCAGCCGTTATAGTTAGTAGAGCTAACTATAACTCGCACCCCCGCAATGCACTGCTGATGACTCACATATTACATCACTCATGACATGGTCAGTGACATCACTCGTGACATCTCAAATTACATCACTGATGACATCACCAACTTAATATTTGATGCAACTCCTCACACCCTAATATAACGATTCATACCACTACTCAAAAATACAGACTAACATTCTCGAAACCATAGACACACCAATACCAGTTAGTACATACCCACTCACTGATTCATAGGTCTACACACACACACACTCACCCACATACAGCCCCTCACAGATGCACTCATGAACCCATACTCCCAGTGAATATCTCACTCACACATCCATGCAGGGAGTCACACCCCCCCATCCACACAGACACTCAGGTACCCACACAGACACTCATACAGGTACTCAACCAATCATTAACCCATATAGACACTCATGCAGCTACTCACCAACGTATGCACACACTTACACACCAAGTGACAGACTGATACCGACATTCACACAGATTAGTCACTCACCCATGCATTCACTAAGACACGTTTAATCACTCACTTAGACAGTCACGCACCCACAAAGTCATCCATACAGACACTCATACACCCACTCATTCTTCAATACACCGTGGCGTATTTATAGATAATATTCTTTAACTTTTCAGAAACACTCAGTCACTGGATGATGTCATGAGTGATATCATTTGAGATGTCATCAGTGATATCAGTGATGTCATTAACCATGTCATGAGTAATGTAATATGTGACGTCATCAGCAGTGCATTGTGAGGGTGTGAGTTATAGTTAGCTCCACTAACTATAATGGTTGAATTTCTCTGGTTTTATATGAGTTACATGTCCAACTAACTAAAACGTTCCTGAAACCCGAGTGAAAAAAAAAAAAAAATACACACACACATATATATATATATATATCTATATCTACATATATATATATTCACTGAAAAAACCATAGGTTTCACACATGTTATAGTTAGCTGGACATTTTACTGATAAAAAACCAATGAAATTCCCCCGTTATAGTTACTGTAGGCAACTATAACTCACGCGACCATAATCCTCTGCTGATGCTAATACTGTATTTAGACACTTATTTGCCCATGTCTTCTTCCATTAAATTTTAGCTATACATATATTACAAATATTTTTTTTTCATAAAGACACATATGTCATCAGCAGAGGATTACGGTCGCGTGAGTTATAGTTGCCTACAGTAACTATAACGGGGGAATTTCATTGGTTTTTTATCAGTAAAATGTCCAGCTAACTATAACATGTGTGAAACCTATGGTTTTTTCAGTGAATATATATATATATATATATATATATATATATATATATATATATAGGTGTGTGTATTTTTATTTTTTTTTCACTCGGGTTTTAGGAACGTTTTAGTTAGTAGGCGCGCGCGTGCCCACGTTACGCTAGATGGGCCATGAACGCACGATGCGCTTCGCGCACCGTGCGCACATGGAGGACATATGATGAGCATCGTTGTGACAGGTAAAATATATGTTTTGTTTTGCTGTAATAAGCCATGCACAAATGGTGCCCTTCGGGGACCATTTGCACACGGGGTGGGGAGAATGTGGATTTTTTTTATTTTTTTTATTATTTATTACCGTACGCGTAATCGGCGAAATTTTCGAAAAAATTAAAATTGCCTTTTTTCACTTGGGGGATCGTTGGGGACTCCCTCGACATGGCTAGGTGCTTGGGAGCTGTCTAAACAGCCCCTTTACATGTTTTTGCACTTTGTTTTTCAACCCCCTGTCAGAGTGCGAGAGAGAAAATGGCGGCCGCCGCTTCCTGGTTTCGACCGATTCGAATATTTACTAAGATCTAACGGCCAATCAGAATCGCGCTCGCGCACGTCACCGTACGCATACGGTAAGCGCACCGTAAGCGCACCGTAAGCTGGCTCAGATATATATATTGATTTAAAGGCTATTTTCTCAGAATCTACTGAACAGATTTACACCAAACCTACAAAAGGCACTTCCTTGACCTGAGGACTACCTCTCTGCCAAATTTCATTTAACTCTGTTCAGCCGTTCGGGCTGTGGCTGTGTCTAAAGGTCCTATGGAAAAATGCATGGGAAAAACGCGTTTTGGGACCCCCCTTTTATCTCAGCCCCCGCTTGACGAATCCCCCCGAGACTTTCAGGGTAGGAGCGGAGCTCAACGCCCCACCTATTTTGAAACTTTTGCGAGGATTCGTCGACCGACGCCAAAGTTATTCAAAATAGAATGTTGCGGATTTCCTATGGTAAGAGGGTCCTAACTATAACTACCTACTGGCGACCGCCAGTAGGTAATATATAGATAGATATATATATAAAATTATGTTTCCCAGGATTTAAAAAAGATTTTAGTCCACGCTCAAGGGGAGATGAGAATGCCCACTTAAAGCAGTGGCAACATTATGTGCAAATTATCAACATTTAGACGGTGTGAAACTATT
Organism: Triturus cristatus; assembly: GCF_964204655.1. NCBI lineage: Eukaryota > Metazoa > Chordata > Amphibia > Caudata > Salamandridae > Triturus > Triturus cristatus. Next base: position 495,764,453 of record NC_140581.1, on the reverse strand, counting down.
TTCAATCAGAAATAGTGAACGGATAACACCAACGGTAACCCTACATTGATCCTTTCAAAGAAATCCCCCTAAAAGGTGTTACACAGTTTAGTTTATATGTGTACATGAGATTTATAAACCATATTCATGCAGAAGGTCACATATAAGAACCTACTGTTGTTTTAGAGGCCATGGCTGTAGAGTGATAATTGATGATACAAGAGTTTGATTAGAAAAGGGGAATGCATAAAGGTTAATTGTCAGTTATCAGTGTTGTACATCTGTAGTGGAGAAGCATGTAGGCGACTATCGGAGTGATGTATCAGTAACAACGTGGAAATTGTATTTAGATAGTACTAGCTTTTACTTATGGGTGAACCGAAGAGTCATTCATTAGATAGTTATGTCTTGTTAGCCTGCTGGTCTTGGAGCGTCCTATGTATGTTAAATGTAAGTTAAGGTCTGTGTCGACAAATAATAACTGGAAAAGATACAGTTATGTACAAAAGGCTAGAGAAGTACATATGAAATGTATTAGTAATGCTTTGGATACCATACAAGGTACTCACTAGACTTGGTTTATAGCATGGGCTCTATGGTGTACCTAGGGTAATATTAGCTGGATGTGTTCTCCTGATCTATCCTAGGATTGGTGAACATGGTAGGTAGCCTATCGAATTTAAGTGAGAAATTAGAAAAGGAAATTACAAGGTTTGAATATAAAAAAGGGGTGACAAAGTTTAGAAATACAGAGCTGGGAGTATTAAGTTAATAAGAAAATAAAAGAGGACTGTATTGGGTTTGTGGTGGTGTCAGGTCTTTGAAACTCTGGGTAAAGTGTGTTCCATGTGCACGGCGGCTGAGAAATACGAGACATATCCAGCAAGTTGCAAACAGAGATTGTCAGATTGTCGTATCATTATTATGAACGGAAAAGTACAGGAAAGAAATAGGCACAATTGGCCCCTAAAGTGTATAGGCTTGGCGGGACAAGGTAGCATGTTGGTTATTTCATCATTTCTTTTGAGAAAGGGATTATATGTCTCTATTGGGTCTAAAGAGCATCAGGTCTAAGATATGGCAACCTTGGTATTTAACCTTATGCGTGATGATAGAGGGAGTGTAGAAATGGAATATTGAGTGAGATAAGTGTCAAATGTTTTAGCTTCAGATGAGAGTACTTTTTTACTCACTGTCCGTTATCCCGACTGGCATGTAGGAAAGAAACGAAGGACCTCCATTTCTGTCTGTCTTGGGCAAGATTCTGTACGATGCACCAGCGGTGGTTCAGATTCTTCATTTCTGTTTCCACAGATTGTCTCCAGGTGTTCTTTGGCCTGCCTTTATTCTGTACCTAGGCTTCCTGTGTCATACATAATCGGTAAGTTCCAGAATCTGACTCTTGTATTTGGCACTCAGAACTTCCGTCATCCTGTCAGTAGTTTCCTTGCAGCTTCGGCTACTGTCAATCAAGTATGTCTCATGCAGATGCTCTAGAAGTCCCTTGTGCCCAGAGGATTTATTGTTTCTTGCTGCTCTGTCTATAACAAATGCTTTTTATCGGACAAGGTTGTTAGTTTTGTGCCCAACCCCCAACCTGCAGGATTAGTGAATCACTCTTCTTCTGATTTCGACCTTTTGACCTGACCTGCCTGGGCAACCTTGCCAGTAGACTTAGTTCCCACCCGCATAGCTCTCCAGGTCACTGAGACAAGCAAGTCCCTCGACCACTTCAAGGTGTGATCCTCCGAGGAGCAGATGACGCTAGTGGTAGTAGATAAGTAGACATGGCAAAAGACATGTTGAGTATGCAGTGAGATATTAGGCAAATGTAGGGGTTTGTATAGCTATCTAGTTAGAGAGTAGATGATGAGGAACACCCTTTATCAGAATGGATATTCAAAGGGCAAATACACCAATTGAGGCGAATGTCATAAATATGGTGTTGTTTGCAATCTTATGTAATTTGTAGTTTCAATGAGTATCCATGTTTATGATTATATGATTACATTCAATTAATAGCAAGCAATTTGTTTACATCAGAAGTCATATACAATTGGTATTGTGGCGAGTAATTATTGTGTAAGAGTTCCAGGTCCAGCTCCAGGTTCAAGAAAGAACAATTTATTTTCAGGGGTAAAGGATTTCTTTACACCTAAACATTAAATAGCATTTAAAAACCTCACTTTAGAGGGTCCTTCCCACGATCTTTCTCTATCAAAGGGTTATATGAAGGCCATGCCCCAGAGAATTGAAAGAAATACTTCCAAAAGTAAAAAATAATTTAGATAGAATCAGAAATGCTTTTCACAAGTTGCATAGCAGATGCCAGACTCCAATGAGGGAGCCACAAGGCAAACAAGGACAACTGGGCCACAACTGTAGTGGTTGAGGTTGTCTGCCGCTGGTATCCTGGGGACTGCCCTACTATGCTTTGCAAACTAGGCAAAATACACCCTTCCCTGTACTTGACTCTCCGAGTATCGAGAGGAGTAGTCAAATGCTTTTCAGTGGAGTAGACTAGGGGACAGAGACTCAGAACTCAACAATCAAGCAACAGACACAAATATCACTGCCTAGGCTAGTGCTTGTGTTTTTAGTAAGAGAAAGTACTTAAATATCACAGCAGTATGGATTTCTACACTATCAGATAGGGGTATGGCTACATGGTTAAACAATCTCTCCCAGGGGCTATTGACAAAGCACTGCCCACTATAAGGTGCCCTTCTTCACACTCTATAGTGCCCTCAGGGTCTATGGTGACCTCCACGCAAGTCGAATATAGGCAAGATTTTTTTGATTGTTTTATTGCCATTTCGTGTAAAGTTACAACAATGACACAACAACCATCCGGTCAGCTATACAAGGATGGCAGTATATAACACATATTATTATTATATCTCCACAACACCTTGTGCAGGACACAATCAAGAAGTTTATGCCACTATCCTTAACATACACGGTAGGAAGAAAAATGCATTATAATTGCTGTAGCAGGAAACCACATCCAGTATAGTCCAGGGTGCACAACACAGTGATGCCCCTCTCAGGGGTTGTCTGCATCCGTAGAACTCAACCAGCTCACAAACGGGCCCCATATATCTTGTGGACGAGATTGCGTCGGCATTAGCTCCCAGAAGCCTGCCAATTGGGCCCTACAATAGGTAACACTCCGGATCCACTCTGTCGTCGGGGGGAGGGGAACCGCACCCCAATGGAGGGCCGCCTGTCGCTTAGCCATCAGCAATAGCATGGCCGGTAGTTTCCTCAACTTCGGTGGTATATCGGAAATAACTCCCAACAGCATCGCCAATGGTGTGCAAGGCAAATCTTGTCCTGTTATGACCTTAATATGGTGCAGTACTTTTAGCCAGAAGTTGGCAATAGGTCTACATTGCCATGCCAGATGTATGATTGACGCTTGGGGAGCCCCACAGCGCCAGCAGTTATCGTCAGACTTCAATCCCATCCGATGGAGCAGCATCAGAGTGCGATCGATGTATTTGAAGTGGATAAGTCTGAGGCGATAATTAGGAGACAGCTGCTCCAGCTGTCTACAGCTAAAATCCCACTGCTCGCCTGTGATGCTCACCCCTAGATCCCCCTGCCACGCCGCACGGGATGCCGACGCAATGATCGGATAATCCCTCTGTGTTGTAGTGTAAATTCGAGTAATCAACTTGCGACCCGACTCCACCTTGAGTATATTTTCGAGTGCGGGTACTGTCGGGGAGGGTTCGGAAATGTTCAGAATTTGCTTCTAAAGGATGCCCGCAGTTGATAATATAACAGCGTGTCTAGCGCTGAAGGAGGCGTAGGGCCACACATCTGTTGTATTGTTAGGAAAGTGTTTCCTGGGTATAGGTCCTGGCCCACTTGTATATGGTGTAAGTGCGAACGCTCCTGCGCTTTGCCGTCCATGAGTAGAGGAATCAGTGGGTTATGTGCCAATTGCATGGAAGGGGCATAAAGCATGTCAGTGTTTGCGCATTTGCAGAGGCCCTCCCATGCCCAGCGCAGTGCCTCTGTAGTGTACACCTCATTGAGTGGGCGTTTATATGTTTGATAAATAGCGGTGCTTAAGGGAAGGAGTGCTACGCTGTCTAGCTCGATGGCGACAAGGGGCTGAAAAGGTGTGGGGTGTATCCAATAATGTAAAAATTGTGCCTGGGCACTATAGAAATAGAGAGCAAAATCAGGAGCCGCTAGCCCACCTTGTGCGTGTGGTAGCTTGAGCACTTCCCAGGAGATCCTAGGCTGTCCCCCCACCCATACCAGTTCAATCATTAGGGATCTAAGTAGTTTAAAAAAATTGCATCGTAAGAGGGACAGGAACATTTACAAATAAGTACAGTAGTTTAGGCAGGATTATCATTTTGGCCACCGCTAAGGGGCCAATCAGGGAAAGGAGAAGTGTCTTCCATCTGCATACTTTATCCTCAATCCAATCCACCACCCTGCCATCATTGGTTGCCCATATTTCCTGCAAGTCGCTGCTTATCCAGACACCCAGATACCGTGTCGGACCGGTCGCCCATGCAATGGGGTATTCAGTGTCAAAGGGCTGAGATTCAGATGGTAGGGGAATCATGACAGATTTGCTCCAATTGACCACCACCCCAGACAGCCCCCCATAACACACTAGTTCTCGTGTCATAGGTGCGAAGTTGTCTTTGGGGTTCGTCATGTATAAAGTGATGTCATCTGCATACATAGACACGGTGAGCCTCCTTGTGGTAAACCCAATTCCTCGATTTGTATGATGCAGCCTGATTCTGGCCGCCAGTGGCTTTGTCGCTATTGCAAACAAAAAGGGCGACAAGAGGCAGCCCTGTCTGGTGCCCCTTGTAATGGGTATCGGGTCTGAAATCAAGCCATTGACCTTCAGGCGCGCTGTAGGCAGAGTGTAAAGCACCTTAATCTGTTGAATAAATAGAAGACTCAGGCCCAGCCAGTGTAGAAGCAGAAACAGGAACCCCCATTCCAAGGAATCAAACGCCTTGGTGGCGTCCAAGAGCGCCGCAATCGCAGGTACATGAGGGGCAAGATAGTGTATGAGCGCAAACAAAGTCCTGAGATTGTGGGAAGTGGACCTCCCCGGTATAAAACCGGACTGGTACGGTCTGACAATCAGCGGGAGCAGCGTTTGCAGTCCGGTAGCCAGGAGCTTGGCAAAAATGTTTGCAGCCAGATTGATCAATGACAGTGGATGATATGAGTCACACTTCGAGGGGTCCTTGTCAGGTTTTAGTATTTTAATGATGATGGCCTTGAGCATAGAGCTGGGCAGGGTGCCCGACTGCGTGGCCTCTTGGTAGACAACCAGGAGCTGTGGTGCCAGTAGTTCTGAGTATTCTTTGAAAGATTTGGCCGTAAGACCGTCTACCCCAGGGGCTTTGTCCGCAGGCAGGCTGCCAATGACACGTAGCACGTCTTCCACAGTAAATGGAACATCCAAGTAGTCCCGATGGGCCCTACTCAGCCATAGGAGCTCTACTGAGTCGAAAACGTCCTGCAGGACAGCGTCAGGTGGGCTGGACCAAGAGGTGTACAACTGTGCGTAAAGGTCTTTCATGGGGTCAAGAATAGCGGGTGGGGAGCACACAATGGTATCATCAGGGGCGGCAAGTTCAGTGACAAATGTGGACCCTCTAGGTGCCCGCAGGTGGTTTGCAAGCGACCTGCCTGGCCTATCTCCCTCACCATAGTAGCGCGCAACTGCATGTTTATGTAAAAAGTTAGTCTCCCAGGCCGCCTCCTCCTGGAATTCTGTCTATTTATTGCAAATGTTCCCTAAAGTCGCGGGCGACGGCGATCGAAAGTATTGTGTCTCTAATGCCTGTATCTCTTTTTCCAATCTGTCCAGACTGCTCCGGATGTCACGAAGCATACCTGATTGCCTGGCTATGCAGTATCACCACTTTGAACGCCTCCCACAACATTCCTGCTGTGTCTACCGACCCCGTGTTGTGCTCAAAGTATTCAGGGATTTGCGTCCTGATACTTACGCAAAAGGCCGCATCTAGGAGGGCATTGGGGGGGAAGGAGCCACGAGAATGGTTGTATATAGGGTTTTGGCACAGATATGACTAAAGCAACCAGAGCATGATCCGAAAGTGTGTGGGCGTGGTGTGTTGCGACTATGACCCAAGTGTGCAAGTCCTTAGTTGTTAACCAGAAATCAATTCTGGACCATGCGTGATGTTGCTTCGTGATACACGTGCCCTCTCGTGCAGTAGCATGGAGCGCACACAATGAGTCAATCAGGTGATGGTCCAACATTAAACTATTCAGGACCGCCAGGGCTGGCGGGTGGTGTGTACGCGACGCGCCCGCTTTGTCCATTGAAAGCGACAGGACAATGTTAAAGTCCCCCCCCAAAGGATTGCAGCATCCCCCAGTGACTGCATCTTATGCCAAACTTGTTGGAAGAAAGTGGGATCATCTACGTTGGGGCCATATGTGTTAGCAATGATAACCTGCTGGTTGAACAATAGCCCCCTTAATATTATGTACCGGCCTTCCGGGTCACTTAACGCCTTTTGTGTCTGCCAGGGCATGCCCTTCCTAATTAGTGTTGCCACCCCACGGGATTAATTGGAATAATAACTTGATGTGTGTACCTCGCTCCACCTATTGTTGGTTAGTCTAGAGCGAGCGGCTTCCCTTAGGTGGGTCTCCTGCAGGAGACAAATGTCTGCTGTATGTCTGGCCAGATATGACTGCATCAGGCGTGCTTTCCTATGGTCGTTAAGACCACGGACGTTCCAGGTAAGACAAGTTATCTATGACATTGTAGTCCCCCCTGCATCTGGTCTCGGTCTCAGTGTCGCGCTTAGGGAGCTAATCGAGTACGTGGCTATTATGCATCCAAGATGTGTTATACCGTCAATAGAAGGAACCAACAGCGGCAGCTCTAATACGTACAGCATTGGACAACAAATAACAATAACACCCCCTTCCCACCCTCCACCCACACCAAGCCCCCAATCAGGTTGTGCATCCCAAAATGAACTTCCCACTACAAACATAGGCCCTTGGAACTCAGGGCTAAAGGGAATCATTCCAGAGTGGGGTGGGTTCGCTAGCATACTGCCCTGTCACGTAACAACACGGTGGCCGAGCAGTTTTTACTACCAACTTGCATTTATCTGAGTAAAAAAAGGAAAAGGAAAGCCCCAATACACAAGTAAGGAAAGATATGCAATTCTGTTCATATGACTGCAGTCTGTGAACAGCACATCCAGGAATCAGACAAGCGTGCACCAAACATTAGTCATTATCACTTAGCTGGCTACTCGGAGAGGCCTCATTTGCCGCGTCTCTGCTGTGTTGCTTTCTAGCGGTCTGTCTGGCGAATTTCCGAGCAGCACTGGCTTCAGTGAAGATCATTCACTTGCCCCCAGTCTGTACCCATAGCTTCGCGGGGTAAAGCATTGTGTATTTCGTGCCGGTTTTCTGAAATAGTTTTTTGGCTGGGATAAACTCCCGTCGTGCGACTTGAACTGCTTGAGTAAGCCGAATAGAACGCAATGTTATTTCCCTGATGCTGTATGTCCCTTTTATCCCGGGCCATACTTAAGACAGTGTCTCTGTCCCTATAGTTTAATAAACGAGCCAGAATCAGATGCCGCTGTGCGCGGGGGGCCTAGGTCCCAAAGTGCAGTGTGCACGTTCCACTAAGAACATCGCTGACAGATCAGAGCCGAACAAGTTCCTCAGGAGCCCTTTGACGTAGTGTTCCATATTTGTTATGTTCGTGGACTCTGGAATACCCGTTATGAGGACATTATTTCTTCACGACATCGCTTCGAAGGTCCTCGTTGGTTGCCTTGATCACTCTTAGCACTTTGCCCATGAGAAGAAGACGTTCCTGTGTCTCTACTTGCCGGTCTTCTTAGTCTGAGACTCTAGTTTCTAAGGTGTCAATTCAAGTTTCATGCTGGTCAACTTTTTATGAGATATGGTCCATCCTCAATGCTAGGGAGTCTAGTTTAGAGTCTATTGGCCGCAAGCTGACGCTCACCTCGCGCAGCATGGTTTTAATATTGTCTTGCACGGGTTCCAGCTGCGTTTCGGGCACCACAGTGAACGGTGTCGAGTCAGCGTCTTGCAATCTTGTATTGCGTTTCTCAAAGGTAATCTTGGCATGCTTATTGTCCGTTTTCTTCATGGCAGCTCCCCACCTGTGGCGCTTCACCACAGTAGGTGAAGACTCAAATCCAAGCCCTGCCAATCTGCCCGGGTGCAACAGAGGTGGAGATGCGAATGTGGTGTGTTAACCAGGTCCTAGTGTTACCACTTCCACGCACACCACAATGTAAACATACAGCAGTCCCAATATCGATGAATGAGGAGGCTCATGCGCTATTACTCCTGCACTCTCCAGTTATTCTTTTACTGCGGCCAGCAGCCTAGTGTTCTTTTCGCATTAGGGCTGCAGCTGCCCAAAATGGCGATAGCGCCCCAATGGGGCGTGCTGACACTTCGCTTGTTGTGAATCTCAAGTGTTATAACGGCCGGCCGGCCGGCCCGGCCCAGTACAGGAAGAGCCCAGCCAGAGTCTGAATTTGTGTATTGTCGCTGCGGGGCGCAGATGCGCTTTTGGTATGTCCCGATCTGGGCACAACGTGGTCCCACTGTTGCCTCTGCCACCAATTACCCAGTCCCAGCAGCGTCAGAGGGGGGTTGGAGGCTGACGGGTGCACTTTTGCTTTCTGCCCACCCGCAGTTCCAGATTCAAAATACACTCCTGGGTCTGTTGTCTCTAGTGGCCAGTGATTGACGGAGGCCCCCCTTGCACAGTGTGAGGCCTCGGAGTATCTCAGGCCGCACCCCTGGGTCAGATAGGGATGCCGATCGTCACAGCGCTGTTCCCCGGCGTGCTGTCGTAGGCCAATAACCCCGGCAGCCAGTGCCAAGATACGTTTCAGCCCCCTCATGTACACCGTGCAGGAGTAGTTTTGTTAGTGAGCATGTTCTGCGCCATGGGGAAACATTTTGGGGGCCGAAGCAGTGTCGCACAGTCTTACTTGTTGGTGAGGGCTTCCACTATTGACCTTGATGCCACCATGGAGCCGGGACGAGCGCGGCCTGCTCTCCCGCAAGCACAGATTTCACAATTCGCCACCAGGCCCGCTAATTCTAGAAGACAATGTTGTCTGTGGGAGCGGAGGCCCCAGCGTCCTCAGTGGGGGGGGGGGGGGGGGGGGGGGCTCCACGTGCTGCAGGTGAACAATGGATCTATTCACGGGCCCAGATCTTCCAGGACCCAGTGCCAGGACGGTGTTTACTGCTGCCGTTTGGCCCAAGGCACGCCCTAGGCCACACGCGCTTACTGCACCAAGGCCTCTCCACCATGTCCCCTGTCGGCGCCGGATGGGACGCCCCGGGGGCCGCCTTAAATCCACGCGTTCCCTCGCTGCTGTGGGCTGCCTCTGCTGCCTTCGCTGCCACAGGGGAGCACAAGCAGGTACAGCCACTGGCCTGCTATTCACACGACCGCTGTACAGCAGGCTTCACTGGCAGTCCACGCCTCCAGCGCCCTCTCTCCGACGATGCTGAGCGTCGGCGCCCGTGTCAACAATCTCACCACTTTGGCCCGCAGTCCCAGCAGTGGGTCAATTAACTCCAGAGCTCATCAGACCTCCACCCGGTGAGTCCTCGCCACGATCCGCTCTCCAGTCCGCTGCCTTAGTGCGTTCCTCGGCTGGGGACCGGCCGCAGAGTCTCGTTGTGATTTTCTTACTGTGTTTAGCACGCACCCCTGCACAAAGTACACCAGTGCGCTCTACAGCGTTGTGCGCTCACTATCCTCCTTATCTTGGGCCAGGATGCATAGCCTAGGGTCGGATAATTGACGGATATTGTGCTTGGCCGGCAGAGCCACTTTACCAAACGGCCATCTTGCAGCTCGGCTTGGCCACGTCCTAGCCGAATTTAGGCAATATTAGTCGCAAGTTTCACTAAGCAATCGGCACTTCGCAAACTTGTAGGGCAGTTCAAAAATGTCTTAGCCCAAATAGTCTCACTAATAAGGACACCTTCCAATTGCAGCTTACGTAATTCGTGTCACAGTCTTTCACTCTCTGGAGGCTGAACCTCACAGTTGCCTATTGAGCCGAGGCGCAGCCTGGTCGGTGCCAGTGCTCACAATTGGTGCCGGTGTTCGGCACCAACACTTATTTTCTAAGCACCTACCCTTATTAATCAGAGTCTACAAAATAGTGGTGTGGTCTACCATATGTTTTGAGCAGAGCACATTACCACATCAATATACTCTTAAAAATATGATACAACTAACACCACCACGCCATCCATACTGAATGATTAGAACTGGACAAGCCAAAAATGTTGCACTTGTAAGAGTGTCGCAGTAAGAAATCTAATGCAGGTAATCTGCAGCAGTGGCTGGAGTTGTAGATGGTGCAAGCTGCTGCGAACTGTGAAATACCTTTGGCTCTGGCACCTACATTTTTACAAATTAAGCACTAATTTGCATTGGAAGGTGCTCATGGTGCCTTGCACCGTTGGACTTTTCTGTACCATCGTTTGACCACAGCAGTGGTTTGGCTTGCTTCTCTCGGACCACGGAAGGTTTCAGAGCAGCAGGCCAGACTGGTGGATGCTAGTATTCTTCAGCAGTTGCTGCCTTTGGTCAGGACTGGCCGGTGCTCATCTTCTTCGGCATTTCCAGGTCTCTGGGTGATCATGCGGGTGCTCAGCTTCCTCAGCCCTCAGCCAATATAGCCGGGTCTGGGCATCTTGAGCAATTATGGTGGCGCAGACTTGTTATCCTGAAAACTAAATTGAATCTTTAGAGAATTATAGGAGGATGTCCTATCTTGAGGGCAGTTAGCTTTCCCATCGAGTTGGAAGTTTGTCTCAAGATGGTTTTTAGTGGTCTGTCACCTTACCTAGATGGTGCTCCAGTGAAGATCTTCAGATGCTTTAGATTATAGAGTAGGGAAGATAGTAGGGCAAAAGGAGGGGGTCAGTGTAAATGATTCCATGGTCACTGCCACAACTTGGGACACCCTCCCTTTAAAACTCCTGGCAGAAAAATGTCTCCTTAAATTTGGGAAATCTTCAAAATGTTTCTCCTCCTTACGAGCCTTGATCAGCAGTGATTGGCTTTCATTCCTTCCTTTTGGTGCTAGAATCAAGACACCCTTTTCCTGGGTAACAACGCACTTGATAAAAAAACAAATCAATTTAAGTAATAATAAGGAGAGGGGGCAGCTTCTGGAGGTAGCTATAACAAGGGGTCTGTTATTTTGCCAACAATCCAGGATCTTGTTATTTCCTGATGGGAGCCAGCATACAGAACAGAGACGAAGAAGAAAGAAAGGCTGAGATTCTGCTTTTGGCAAAAAGAGGCGACAGCGAGCCTGCTGTTCCCAGAATACATGAGAATTACTATGCGGCAAAGAAATGTATTTTGGGGAGATGGGCGATGCAAAGACATAGCTAACTTAAAACGGCCTTCTGTGGAACTGCGTACATGTTTATTTCAAGTTCCCAGTGCAGCAGTGTGGCAAAAGGATCTGCCTGCCAAAGCCTTTTTAGGTCGAGCCTGAGCAGTGCATGCTCTGCTCTGCGAGGCATGCTGTATTCAAGTATGGACTTGAAGCTCCGCCCACTCTCCGCCAATATGTTTTATTGGCTCGTGTCATTGTCCTTTGAAAATGCTTGCTTCAGATTCATTAGTCCCTCCTTAGTACCGCCATGTCTTCATTTGTAACCTAGTCAATATCAGGGAGGTCGGACTTTGTGTGCCAAGTAGAAAATGGGATAGGATTAAGCTGAATATCCATGTCTCCTATGGTATTTATGCCCATAATCGCCCATGACTTTCAATATGCTGTTTTCCCATGTAGTGTAATCTTATGATTATGCCACAAGGAAGCCATAACTGAGCCACTCAACAGTAGGGGAGTTACTGTATCTAACATTAAGCACTTCAAGTGTTCCAGAGAAGGTCTTGCTATGTTGCATATAGGTAGAGCTAAGCGACAGAGGGTGAACTAAGTAGATCTCTCTGTCTAGCCATGGAAAGGAGCAGACCGCCTGCATTCTAAACCACCTAGAGCCTTGAGAAGCCAGGAAAGCCTGTTGATATCTTGTATACTCATGTAGGTTAAGCCCCCTTTGATCTTTTTCATTTTCAAAGTATTCATGGTGTTCCTGGCGCTCTTGCCCCTCCATAGGAATGCAGATATGTGTTTGTCGACTGTTTTAAAAAGGAGGGGGAAAGAGCGACTGGGAGCACACTGGGCAGGAAGTTAACCAGAGGAGCTATGATCATTTTAACCGTCTGAGCCAGACCCCATCAGGTAACATGTTTGGGAGACCAGGAGCTCAATAAATATTTTAGTTTGGTCAGTGTGTGTGGGAAAGTGCCCTTTCTTGCATGGTTTCCCCCACTTTTTGCCTGATGTTGATGCTCTTTTAACTAAGTGTGCCCTGGGTTCCTGCCAACCAGGTACCTAGGGCCTATGTTCTTACTCTAAAACTGTACTGTTGCACAACCAATTGGCAACTCTATGGCCACATGTAAGTCCCTTGTAAAAGGTAGCATTGGCACCAAGGCCCTGTGACCAGGGAAGGCCTCTAAGGGATGCAGCACATATTGTGCCACTCTTAGAGGCCCTGTAGCCTGACACACACACACACTGCCATTCCAGGCTGCGTGTTTTGGTGCAGAACAAAGTGAAGAGTCGACATGGCACACATCCCTGTGTGCCATGCCTCCAACCCACTGCCTATGGCAGAGGTCAGCCACCCCTCTGGCTGGGTGCACTATGCCAGTGGTGAGGGAACAGGTGCATGGGCCCTGTACCCCTACAGAGTCTAGGTCCTTTCTTAGACATTGTAAGTGCATTAAAGCTATAAAGAGTATACAGTCTGAAAGTTTGTCATTATGAACTCCACAACACCATAATGGCTTCACTGAAAACTGGGAAGTTTGATATCAAACTTCTCAGCACATTAAACCTACACGATACCAGCGTGGGATTTAATGCAAAATCCACGCAGAGGGCATCTTAGAGATGCCCCCTAAAAAACGACCAGACTCTAGTGTCCTGGCTGATCACTGCTTGCCAGGTGCCACCACCAGACATGTTTCTGGACCCCTGAGACGAGAGCCTCCTGCTCTCGGGGTCCTGAAACAAAGCACATTCTGGGCAGAGGTGGCAACCCTCCTGCCCCAGGATGGACAGGGTCCATGAAGGGGAAGCTTCAAAGGTTTGCCGCCTTTGTGAGCTGACCCAGACATTTGCTGCTCCCAGCAACTGCCCCCCACCAGTTATGACCCCAACTTTGGGCGGGAGAATCGGCGGGAAAATCAAGATAGGATGAGAGGTGTGCCCACCTTTGCTAACCCCACCCCTCAGGTGGGGGAGGTGAGGCACAACTTTCAGTCCCCTCCATCTTGAAGATGCGGGGATCCAGCCAACCAGAGTGAGGCTAATGCCTCACTTCCACTGGAGGGTGGCATAATAGGGAGTGTGCCCAACCCAAGGAAAGGACACATTAGTCCCAACCTGTACCTACCTGAAACGCCCCTAAATGTTGTATTTAGGGGCAACCCTGAACCTTGCCTCCTGAGAAAAAAAGAAAGAAGAAGGACCGAAAAGTCGTGCTGAAGGAAGAAGAGGACGACACCAACTGCCATAGCCCCAGCCCTACAGGCCTGTCCTGACCTCGACCTACTCCAGCAGAATACCGGTGTGTCCTGCAGCTAGCAGCCCCCCAGAACCTAGAGGACCTGCCCTGCCTTCCCTAACAAGACTTTGTCTCCCGTGAGCACTGGATTTGCTCACCAACAGACTCTGGCTCTGGCCATATCTGTGAGTCTGCACCACCATGCACCCGACACCCACGGCCAGAGTTCGAGTGGCCCAACACCATGAGGAGGTTTACCCGGTGATCCTAACCTGGGATCATCTGGTGATCCCTGACCTACCTCAAGTCTCCAGATGACACCTGCAGCCCCTATCTGTAGGATCCCCCCCGACCGTGACCAGAGCTGGTAAGGAAAACCTGATGCCAAAAGACACCCCTGCACCCGATGCCCCACGGCCTTCTGTGGCTCAACCGACAGAGTCCCGGTATTCCACGACATCCCAACTTACCTCTCCAACTGGTGGTCGCCTCCAGAAGATCTTCATGCCCAAGCCTGCAGTGTTTGTTCTGACCAGAACTTCCCCATTGAAACCGACAGGGCTCCCGAAGTCGATCCAGCACCGCGCTCCCGGCTGCCCCGTGTCACTGTGGGTGCACCTTGTGTGCTAACGTGGATCCCCCCTTTCCCTAAACTAAACCCCACGAGGTTTGCTCCCACATCCAAGTGGCGTGCCCGTGAGCAGTCACTAACCGGAGGCCCCCTATCTCCCACTGGATAACATTGGGCCTCAGCACTCTGCACCCGGCCGCCCTGGTGCCGCTGAGGGTGCTCTTTGAGTGCATCCTTGAACCTGGGGGAACCCTTGTTCTAACACCAGGAACCCAACTTCCACAACCAAGTATTTGCCTTTAAACTGATAACTCCTTTTCCTCCCATAGACTGCTTTTCTGCGAAAAAAGTTTTAAGTGTGGAGTTGGAAATTGTATGAAAAAGCAAAAAACTATGTCTTAACCAAAACTGACTGACTTACCTTTTATCCAGGAAATGTCCCAGTGTGATATCTAGGCATACCACACTGAGTAGAAAAGGTAATCTGAAAAGTAATTTATAAAGTAATCTCAAAATAATTGCAAAGTAAATTAAAAGTAATTTCATCTGTTTCTCAACATTTGACCTACCTGTAACTGCATTCAACTGTATTACATTAGAAAAGTACTATTTTACTTAACTGCACCAAGACCTACTTACCTCTGTAAGCCTTTCGGATCCACTGGACTCTGTGCACTCTATACCTTACTTTGATATTTTTGTACTAACTATTGGAAGCCGAATGGATCACAGCCTCTTTTTCCCTCTTCATTGATGTTTTGAACCTACGAGCAGCGCACAGCTGTGGGAAACCCTACTACACGAGCAGTAGATCGCCGCCATTGAACCTCGCTTACGCCCAACAATAGGGACATAGCGAAAAACAAAGCTAGCGGACTAGAATACATAGGGGAATATGGCGGAAATTCAGGGCCTCAGTTATACATAGGAAGAGGTGAATGCCATTCTATCAGAATCTTCACTATTACAAGACAAAGACTTGGTACAAACATTGACACAAACCAATGAGTGGGATGAACTTACAGAGACTAAGAAGGAACTAGTAAGAACAGCTATCCATGGCATCATTATGAAAGAGTACCTACGTGCCAACTCGGCCCCCAAAGGCCTGTGGGTACAGAATGCCCCACAAATTTTTCTGAAGGATGTTGCTTTCCGGAAAGACTGGTCATCCATCTCATGGAAATGCACCAGGGACTACCTGGTTTTGATAATCAA
Organism: Triturus cristatus; assembly: GCF_964204655.1. Lineage (NCBI taxonomy): Eukaryota > Metazoa > Chordata > Amphibia > Caudata > Salamandridae > Triturus > Triturus cristatus. Next base: position 495,749,017 of record NC_140581.1, on the reverse strand, counting down.
TACAGCTACACGGTTAGTTGAAACCCTGACAATCAAGATACAAGTCAGTGAAGCCAAACTTAAGACAACAGTTCACATCTCAGTTTATAAAAAGAAACTCGAAGAAATAAACAAAGAGATGAATGAGACAAAGGAGTATATCACTCAAAATAAGATCCAAAAATTAAATAAAGATCTGAAGAAATTTTCAATGGAAAGACGTCACCCCAGATTACAGAGAAGAGAAGGACTCCTCGGGGGAAAGCTCCAATAATAACTCTGATTGGAGTAGTGATGAGGGTACTACCCCAAGAAGAGGGAGAGGTCAATACAGACGAAACCAACGCCGAAGAGGGAACAACTGGCAGATGCCGAGATACTATGACTACCCACAATCAAACTGCCCAACCATTCATGCCCAATTTCCCAGCCTGGATGAACCCATACTTCCAGGGTCCACCAGCAATGGGCCCCATAATGAACACACAACCACCACCTACATTTTTAGGGAGAGGCCCCGGCCACCAAAGGGGCAGACGAAAAAGGGTTACCTGGAACGAACAAGAGAGGCAGATGCATATCCAGAGCATGACCATAGAACAACCAGGAACCAGTTTGACGAGTCACTGGTAGTCAATCTGACTGAAATCACTCTTACAGCTGACCAGAAGAAAGTTTTAAACAAAGGCCTTGGCTTTGTTCCCACCCCCGCTAGACATCTTCAAATTGAGGTGCGAATTGGCAGAGTTCTGTAGAAAGATAAAGCTTAAAGCCTTTTTTAACAACAAGGAGAGGCCCTCAATAGAGAGCGATACTAACCTAAGACCAAAATCGACTTTCTGCCCATCTACACATCTGGTGCCCGTGGAAATACAAGCTTTTGAACAAGCTATCATGCAGGAAGTGGAAAACCTGGGGACCACAGCTAAGAAACCCTACATCAACATGACCAGACAGGAACAAAGGGCAATGGAGGAACTGCGCAGGAATGAAAACCTCATTATCAAACCAGCGGACAAAGGAGGTGCGATTGTCCTTCTGACCAAACAAGGATACAATCAACAATGCCGTGACCTCCTGTCAGACCAGAAGTTCTATAGAAAACTGATCTCTGACCCAACCAAAAGACTACAAAGAACCATTGAGTTAATGGTAGAAGAGGCAGAAACTAACCAATGGATTTCAAAACATGAGGCTGATTTCCTTAAGACGAAATCACCTAGAGTGCCCTACTTCTACTCTCTACCTAAAACTCATAAGAACAGAACTCCACCACCAGGACGCCCCATAGTGTCAGGAATCGGTTCTGTCCTGGAACCACTAGCTCAATTTGCAGATTAATCTCTGAAACCTCTAGTGCAGAAAACACCTACGTATCTTAAGGACACACGTGACCTTCTGAATCTACTGGACGGGCAACCCTAGGATGAAGATACAATGCTCCTAGTAGGCCTTAATGTAGAAAGCCTCTACACGAGTCTCCCACAACAAAAGACCTTGGACACCTTGGAAGACATCTTATTCACCGAATATTGGACCCACAAGACACTCAGATACTTCATACTGGAGTGCTGTAGACTAGCTCTCACCGAGAACTATTTTGAATATGAAGGCACTCTTTTTGGACAATGCCATGGTACTTCAATGGGCAGTACTTTCGCTCCTAGTGTGGCCAGGCTATACGTGAGCAGTTTCGAACAAGAACATATACATACTCAAACAAACTCCTTCGATGGAGGTATTAAACTCTGGCGGCGTTACATAGACGACGTGATCATGATATGGGAGGACACGCAGGAAGCGCTCAAGGAGTTCCTAACCTGGATAAACACAAGGGATGACAGTCTCAAATTCACGTATACAGCGGATAAGAAACAACTGGACTTACTGGATGTTACCATCTTCACGGGAAACGGCACACTACAAACTAAAACTTATTATAAACCTACAGCAAGAAGCAGTATACTCTCATACAGCAGCTTCCACCCTCGCCCTTTGAGAGACAATCTACCCAACAACCAATTTTTACGTTTAAAACGAAACTGTAGCAACTTGGAAGATTATAAGAAACGGGCTAAGGATTTGGAAAGCAAGCTTGTGAAAAGAGACTACCCAATCAGGACTATAAAGAAGTGCCAGAAAAGAGCTCGCAATCAGCCTAGAGAGAACCTGTTGCAAATCATGCAACGCGAGGAACCCGAAGATCTGCTGACCTGTGTCACGACGTACAACACATCATCAAACACAGTTTAAAAGATCATTAATAAGAACTGGAGGATCCTCACTTCAAACACACTGAAATGGCCTAGACCTAGATTCGCCAACAAGAGGACTAAGAACATCAAAGATATCCTAGTACACACAAGACCAGGAATCACTACTAAAAGAGACACCATAACGTCAGCATGGAATTTGGATCCCATAACAGGACATTATCCATGTGGTTCCTGCTCCGTGTATAAGCTGACCAAAGTAACCAAGAACTTACAACTTCTCCCAAACCTGAACTGGGAGTTACGTAATCACACGAACTGCAACGCGACGCATGTAGTGTACATGATAGTTTGCCCCTGCGGACTGAAATACATAGGAATGACTTGGTGCAAGATTAAGCAACGTATCGTTGAACACAGAAGCAACATCACATGCAGAAAGGCAACCACGAAGATGTGCAAACATTTCATAGATACAAATCATCTTCCAGAAGACCTGAACTGGGTAATTCTGGAGACCTTATCAGTCAAGAGCAACAACACTGAATGAGTTCTGTATGAGAAGGAGCAACGTTGATTTGATTTGATTTGATTTATGGTTTTGTATAGCGCTGAATCACCCCAAGGGGTATCTCTGCGCTTGAAACGGCCCTACTGAACCGGCAGACCGATTAAAAAAGGTAGGTTTTTAGGAGCTTTCTGAAATGAGAGATGGTCAGACAATCACGAAGATGTAAAGGTAATTCATTCCAGAGGACAGGGGCCAGATATGAGAAAGCTTTGCCACCGCTACGTGATTTTTTAATTCTTGGGATGCAAAGTAGGCATTTAGATCCTGACCTAAGAGAGCGGAGAGGAGTGTAGTTAGTTATCTTACTAGAGAGATAGGACGGGCCTAGATCGTTTAAGGCCTTGAAGACAATGCAACCTATCTTAAATTTCACACGTTTCCTTACCGGGAGCCAGTGGAGTTTTTTCATGAGGGGCATAGAGGGAGTTCTAAGCGGGGCTCCCGCAACTAGGCGGGTAGCCGTGTTCTGCACAACCTGTAGTTTGTTAAAAGAGGCTTCATTGGTCGAGAGAAGCAGGACATTGCAGTAATCTATTCTACTCAGAATCAGGGCCTGCATCAATGTTTTTTTGTCGCAGGGGGGAGTAAGCGAAAAATTCTCTTGAGTAGACCCAAGACATAGTAACAGGTGCCAATGGTGGAGTTGACATGGGCATCTAGAGTAAGCTTTTGATCAATTTTGACACCTACATTTTTGACCACTTCTTTAGGTGTCGGGGCTTTACCCACCTCCTCAGGCCACCAAGTAGGTGACCAACAGATGACAGCTCCTCCAAACAGCATGATCTTGGATTTTTCAGAGTTTAGTTGAAGGAAATTGCTTTGCATCCAAGAGGCAATAGCCATCATGCCCTTGGAGAAGATGTGTTGGATGTCAGGTCTACTTTTGTCAAAAGTTAGGGGGAGTTGGGTATCCTCTGCATGTGAAATGGGATTAAAGCCCAAATTCCTCATAAGTTTAGCCAAAGGGGTCACATAGATATTAAAAAGAGTCGGGCTCAAAATCGAGCCATGGGGGACTCCCTTGGTAATCCGGGATGGGGCAGACTTAAAAGAGCCCAGGGTGACTGTCTGGGTTCTGTCCGTTAAAAAATCAGTCAACCACTTTAGTGCAAGTCTCTGAACACCCATATCTTGTAGCCTCTTCAACAAAATCTGATGGGAAATAGTGTCAAATGCTGCTGAATGGTCAAGCAGCACCAAAAGTGCTGCCTGACCATTGTCCAGTGCCATCCTGATGTTATCAGTCACCTCCACTAAGGCAGTCTCCGTACTATGTTTGTCCCGAAAGACCGATTGTGAAACATCAAGAAAGTGGGTGAATTCAACAAACGCCGATAGATGTTTATTGATATGTCTTTCTATAAGCTTGCTCTGTAAGGGGAGCAGGGAGATGGGACGGTAGTTGGTCAGCTCGGAAGTATGAATTTTAAGGTTTTTACGGATAGGGATTACTTGAGCAGGTTTCTATTCCGACGGGAGACTACCGGAGCTCAAAGAGCTATTAAGAATGGAGCAAATGGGTAGTGCAAGTTGGGCCGAGAGTCTAGGATATAACTTCTGTAACAGCAAAAGAAGGGAAAGTATGGAGTTGAAGGTGTGTGTTTATATAATTAGAATAATCTGCTATGGAAGGGGAGGAGGAAGTATTTGCCGAGATAATTTTCTGATAAATGTTTTCAATTTTCTGAGTGAAAAAAGAAGAGATTTTATCGAACAAAGATTGCGAAGAAATATCAGTGGTCTCACAAGCTTTCAGGCTTATAAAAGATTTCAAAATTTGGAAAAGCGTCCTGGAATTATTTCCAGCTTGATCCAATAAAGATGCAATGTAAAATTTGCGGGCCTTTTTGATATTTTTATGATATATGGTCAAAGCGGTCTTGTAGCTAACTTTATTTTGCTCATTATGAGAGAGTCGCCAGGTCCGCTCTAGCTTCTTACATAGGCTCTTGGGTCTATCGCCTAAAAACTGACAAAGAAGGACTGAATGATAATATTCCCTGGCACTCGCTAGCTTAGGTAGATGACGCCAATACTGTCTCAACATTCCATTCTCCAAGATAGCCTTTGCTTAAACAGATACTCACATGAAACTACTTGCCCAGTGACCCTTCAATCTGGAATAGATCAGTCAGGCACATACCACACTTCTAGTTACAATGGCACTACAAAAAAACAGAAGGGCAAAAGCAACTGACATTCATTTTTATAATAGACTATTATTTTGCACTTTGTAAATCACAAAATTCACTCTACCTCCACTCTAGGCCTTGTAAGTGATTTATTACCAATCCCCTCGTGGTTCAGTAGCTAAATGGTATCTTAACACGCAAAAACCACATAAACTATCTTCTGTTATACTTTATCCATAGTCTTTTTACCACCAATGGTATGTATGCCAACCGACTTTGCCAACCACTACCAAGCAGTAGTTCTTCTTTTATATCTACACACCCAGACTATGTAATGCGACCCTGAACGGGCCCACGTCATCCGGGGAGCCACGTTCAGAGCAGTGCCTAAGGAGTAACCGGTAAGCCACGTCGAGGTGTACTCCACAATACTACAAACAGTGAGTAAACGGCTACTAACCCGCTCCTATCCCCAACAGCAATAGGTTTTCCTAGCTCGCCGGTGCCCCGAGGGAGCAGTATCCGACAACATCGGAGGTAAAGAACTTGTACCGCACTATTGATTAAATGTCACCGGGCGCATCTCTTCGAGTTACCGCACGGATGATTAATAGCTATTTTCACCATACGCTAGCGCCGCAATACACTAATGAATTGCTTTGATTTCACACGCTGCATAACACATCAGTCAATGACCGCCACTACGGAGGACCGCTACCCCGTTCCCTGGCCTAGCTCAAGTTTTGTAGCACTCTAGTAATAAATAGAATTACACCCGCCACGAATAGCAACAGCGTCTGTGGCGTTCTGATAGAAAGTCTGACTTACTACAAGGGAGTTGTGCACGGCCTAACTAAACAAACAGTTACCTCTGTACCTAGCCTAACCATCACACAGCGCACTCCTATATTGAGTTAATTACACACACGATGTTTGCCAAGCCATTATGGTCTCTAATTATTGAACGGTTGACATCGACATAGAGAGCAGTGCACGATACCACAGACCTACACTGCTTACTCCTCTCAAACGATAGTTTCTAAGAATATCTTAACCTTGATGCCACTGTACATTACTATTTGAACATACACCAACCGCAATTGTGATAGATTAGACTTTGGAAAGCTGCCTTTCCTCCCCCCTTGTACACTTCATATTTAGTCCTGAACCAGCCAATGCCTGCGCCAATAATATGCCTGCTTTCCCCACCCTAATATGGATTCATGGGGACTACCATAATGAGCTACCGTTAAAGCATAGAATAACTGAATTTCTAACAGTGAAGTTACTAGTATATGATTTTGTTCGTACTTTTCCTTACAGGTACAGATACAACAGATCTGACCTTTAGAAAACAAGGGTGGTGAGTACACCCCCCCCCCCTTCTACATTAAGAGCCAGAATGTGCTCTTACAACTTTTTTTGGTCCTGACGAAAGCCTCTAGAGGTCCCATGAGGCTGAAACATGTTGACCACCACCAGTGCGATGGACCAGTAACTGGGTCTATACACGCACAACGTTGTTTTTAGTTTCCCACATCACAAATCTCAAGAATAAAATACACAAGATTTGATGTAGGGAATTTTATTTATTTTTCACATCTGAGGACGAGCATGCCCTCTTTTTATTCCTGACCACTACTGTCAAACCAGTTGGTCTTCCTCCATGCGGAGGTCAGCATACTGACAAAGGAAAAGACCCAATGATCATGCTGTTACGGTACATGGAGGCGGGGAATCAACATATACCGCCCATCGCCTGTGTACATATATGAGGGTTTTTTACAACGATGGTTCCCCACGTTAACTAAGACCATGGTTACACAGGAGAAGTGGTCCATTCTCCCCCCATTTTGATTTTTGTTTGATATAGTATATACAGAGCTAGCTTCCTACAGTGTTTACTTTTCGTTGATAGTGATTGAGTTTTTCAAGTGTCAACGAAACCACATACCTAAATATTTAAGGACTTTTGGTTGCCATTTCAAACCCAAATTGCCTATCACTGATGGAGTGCAGTGGATATTTAGTGGGAAGCCCTCCCTGTTAAGGGAGTAGCCTGACACCAGTAATCACCTATCTCCTGCAAAATGAGGGGAATGGCCCGTTGAGCCTTCACTGTAAATAATAGGACGTCGACAGCATACGCAGCTACCAATTGCATGCCAAAGCTGAAGTTAATACCCTTAATATTATGATTACACCCAAGTCTCGGTAGCAATGGCTCACTAAACAGCGATAAGATGAGTGGGGAAAGCGGGAATCCCTGATGAGTAACCTGCAACAGTGGAAATGGTTGGGAGAGGTGATCATTAACCCTAACTGTCACTATCGGGTTCGAATAAAGAGACATGGTCATGCAGATAAAATCTTTCCCCAAAAGATATTTGTATAGTGTGGCGTTGAGAAATGCCTAGGAGACTTTGTCAAACGCCTTTTCCGCATTGAGCACCAGTGCAGCTGTTGAAGAGTGAATGGTCTTAGCTTTATTCAAAGCATGGAAAACTAACCTGATGTGGTCTGCAGTGAGACTACCCTTTGGGAATCGGTTTGCGAGGGGCAGAAAAGCATTAGTATGACTGTATAACTGTCTCCAATCTACGCCTGGTAATTTTGGCATATGTTTTGTAGTTGAGATTGATGAAGGATATGAGTCTTTCGTTTTTAACGTCCAAGTGGTCCTTCCCCTCCTTCGGAATGACCACAATCGTGGCTTTGGTTGGGGACTCAGAGATAGATCCCGAGTCTGCATACTGATGATAAACTGCCTTCAGCAGGTCCACAATCAGCTCCGCATACGTTTTCTAAAACCTACCTGAATACCTACCTGGTGCCTTCTAAGACTACGGACAGCTGACAGAAATTCCCCTTCCTCAATGGGTGCATTAAGAGTGAGCAGGTCTTCCTTGGATACTAATGGGAAAGTACATTAGTCTAAGTATTCATTGCTTATATTTATAGGGACTGTTTGGCTGGAATTATACAGGTTGGAGCAGAATGTTCTAAAAGCATCCAGAATGCCCTGAGTCGATGATACAACTTACCCTGCTACATTCCTTACCGCTGGTATAAGGGATTTATTTTGAGTATATTTCAGATAATTCACCATCGTTTTCCCAGCCCTGTTTCTGTAACACAATTTCCCAGCTAATGGGATCTCCATCCACTTTCGTGCTCTTTTGCTCAGAATGTTGTTGTACTCATTCTGCCAGTTGAGTAGTTCATTAGAGAAGCCAAGCCCTTAGAATATCTGAGTTGATTGATCAGTATCAGAATATTGAAGATGTGCTAGCTGTTTGGACACTGGTTTTTTTTTCAAAATATTTTTATTGAAGCTTTTTGTAAATTATACCCCACAACCCTCGAGCGACACCCATCCTCACCCTGCCCCACACAATAATTTTCCAAAAGAGGGATCCATCACATACCAGTCCCAACAATATAACATTTTATCAAGGTCTACAAAGAAACAAACTATTATCAACATCATTTTAGTATAATTCATCAAATAACCACAGCTAGAATGCCAAAAGAGAGCTAGTATGGATATAAAAACCGACCCAATCAAATCCTCCACCCTTCGATCAGATTACCCCATAAAGTGACATGTGCAGTTTATACAATCGATCAGCCCACATAGATAAGTGCTTCCATGTTCTTAGTCTCTTTTTCTTGCCTCGAGGCCCCTTTTGTACATGTATTGCTTTTTCAAGGTTATACACCATTAACAACCGAGCCAACCATTGTTAAAAAGACGGAGAATTCAAGCTGAGGCAATCCATAACCTAAATATAGACATTGCGATACTTAGCAGAGCCCCTTCCTCCTCCATACTGACACTATCTTGTATTACCAGTAGTATTGATGGAGGGGTCATAACTATATTCATAGATGACTTATTTCTAAACAAAATATTAATGTCATCTATTACCGGAGAGAGACAGCTACAAGTTGCAAACATATACACTGCATCTGCCACATAAAGAGCACAGCATGGACAGTGCGTTCCTTTCCCTTCACCCCATTTAGCAATTCGATGTGGAGTATGATCTAGGTAAAAGCTGGTATTATAAAACTGAACCTGAAGATTGGCAGACATTAAAACCATATTTGCCAATAAAAAGGGTTGTTGAAAAGAGCCATCCATAATATTTAATTTTATTTGTCACTTTGAGGAGCATTTTTCAATATCATCTTTCATAAGATTATTCAAAAAGTTATATATACTACCTATTTGGGTGGGGGGTAAAATTGATCAGTTTCTCTGTAAACTAATTTTTGCAAAACCCAGCTGGCCCTCCCCCATTTTTCTGCAACAAATTCCTAATTTGAAGAAACGTAAACAATTCTCTATAGGTGAGATTATTGTAGTAAATAATACCAGACGAGGAATAAAAACACCCTAGTTTATTAACCCCTTCCATGCTCATGACGGAACGGTTCCGTCATGAGCATCGGTTGAGCTGTGCTCATGACGGAACCGTTCCGTCATGGCCCCGCCCGCGCTCGAACCCTTCAGCACCGCGGGGGAATCCGCGCAGCGCTGAAGGGGTTAATCCCAGCCTTAAACCACTCGATCATATATGAGTCATCGAAAATCTCAGGTAGAGTCTTATTACCCTGGAGGGGGTATAAAAGTTTAATCTGCCTCTACCGAATAGTCGGTGTACGGAGGCCCAGACTTTAAAAGCGGCAAGAGAGTCTTAAAACGTACCCTTTTATATTATCCAAAGACTAGTTGCCGCCATAAACACCCACAAGCCTTGGTACCAATTAATATCTCAAAGGGAAAAGGATGACTACACACCTCGCCGCTGGGGCGGTCCTGTAGAAGCACGGTACAATGTGCTAAGGACGTAGCCCAATAGTATAATTTGAGATTAGGGAGGGCCAACCCCCCACGTTCTCTAGGGAGTGACAAAAACTTTACCGATCTTCTTGGTCTCGAGTAAGCCCCAATAAATTGTGAATAAGTACTCTCAAATCTCTTCAGTCATTGATTTGAGAAAGCAAGATGAATAGCGCTTATTAGATACAATATCTCTGGGGAAAAAACATCTTAATTAAATTGCATCTGCCCACCAGTGACAGATGCATATTATTCAACCTACCCAGTGATTGCTCGGTTTTCTCTGCTGAAGGAGATAGGTTTTGTTAATAAGCTCGTCTAAATTAGCCCTTATGGTGACCCCTAGATAGGTTGCACTTTCGACCACTCTATTATCAACCAGGGATATATACTCATTAATAATAATCTGGATCTTTTCCTTGTTTAAAGAATACCCTGGCATAGACCCAAAAATCGAGGCTTATTCTTCTACGGCCTTAATAGCAGGTTTGGGATTGGGAGTAACCAGGGCTATGTCGTAGGCAAAGACTTTTTAAAAATGGGTCAATATATACTGCAAATAACAGTGGAGAACATGGGCACCCTTGTCGTGTCACTCTTGAAATGTTAAATTGCTTGGTCATTTCCCCGTTGATATAAACACTAGCGGCTGGCTACAAATATAATGCCTTGACTTGGGGCCTATCCCCTTCATTCACATTGAGGCCCAGAGGAAATGCCAGGAGACCCCATCAAATGCTTTTTCTGCATCAAGCATAATCATGGCCATAGGGTCACCTGACACCTGCCCCGCATCAAACATAGAGCTAATCCTTCTAATATGGTCTCTTGTGCCCCTACCAGGGATAAATCAGTGTTGCCATTTGGATACTAGTATATGAATCACCTGGGATAGGTAGGTAGCTAAACATTTTGAGTAGATTTTTGAAACCCCATTGATTAATGTGATTGGGCGATAGAAGCCAAAAAATCATTTTAGCCAGAGTCCAAGATTTAGGAGGGTCAGCCCCATTAAAAATGTGTTCAAACAGAGCTGTAATAACGTCTTTTATCTGATCCGCAAAGATTTTATAAAATTAGTTGGGAATTAGGTCTGTGCCGACATTGCCAAAAGGATCATCTCATCCCAAGACAAAGAGAAATCGAGCTGCTCTTGTTCCAGCCTAATCAGTTGTTCCAACACAGTAGATTCCAACTACCTGCTGGTTAGGTTCTGTGTTTGATAGATATTATTCTTGAGTCCCTCAGAATATAATGTTTGAGAATAGTTCTGAAAAGCAGCCCGAATCTTAAATGGATCTGACACCAAGCCAAGTATTGGATCTCTTATTATGGCAATTTAATTGCGGGTAAGTTCCTGTCTAGTTTTTATTGCTGGTTGGTGTCCTATCTTTTCACTACATTCATATATCTTTTCCCAATGAGCAGGTAATTTATCTGCAGAATTTTTAGCAAGGTTTTCCTCAATTGTAGCTTTGGCTTATGCCACATCAGTTTGGGCCTCCTCTACCCCAATCTTCTGTTACAGTGCTGTATCTAGTTTTTCTTCAGCTTGTGCTAACTTCAGCCGGCTAGCTTGCAAAATACGTTTCTCATCTTTTCCCCTTTTTAAGGAGAACTGAATGGTTTCCCCCTGAATGCAAGCTTTCATGAAATCCCAGACTGTTACTAGAGATGCACTTCCTATATTCCTACCAACAACTCAGGAATCCACTCCTTCATATGACTCCGATAATCATCACTATAAAGTAGTGCACTTTCGAAACTCCAAGGAGACACTAATCTATAGCCTAGGCTCCTCAACGAATCCTTTCGGGCCTCCTCTATGTGCGTTTCTTGCAGACAGACGATGTCTGCTTGCAACATTTGGAGCCCTTGAGAAACCTTTCCCCTTTTCCTAACATCATTTAGCCCACAGATATTCAATGTGGCTGTCTGTGGTTTCCACATTCCTGTCATAAAAAGAGCCATAATCCTTTGATTCCATACCACTCCTAAATCTGTAAAACAAGATACTGTTCATTAGTAGAGAAAACAACCAATAACACAGATGTGACCCTTCAGACCTAAGCCATTCCTTGTGTGTGATCAACCCACCCTCCCACCTAACCCAACCCCCTCCCCCCAGTAAACAAGCAATGATGCAAAGCCTGAAAGATGATCATTTGACCCACTGCCCCACCACCCCCGCCCAATAAAGTTGATGACTGCCTAAAGACCTCTCGTAGCCCTCAGAGAATGAACACTGGAGAAGACACAATCATATATTTCATTGCGACAAATTACTGCTACCACCTCCCCGGGCTAAGCTCTTTTAGGTATTCTTGAGCTTGAATCTAGGAGGTGAAGCTACGGGATTGTCCTTTAAATATAATTTTTAGTCTGGTGGGATTTTGGAGCTAGACCTCTGTCCCAAATTTTCGAAAAGGGGCAAACAGCTGCCGGAGGCGCCATCTTTGCTCGACAGTTGCATGTGCAAAATCGGGTTTAACAAAAAATGACACCCCTTCATGGATTTCTTAGGATTTGGGCGAGCCTGCTCGTACACAAAATGCCTCAATAAGAAGTTACAAAAGTACACCAGTATTGCTTGGGTTTTTCTGTTTTGTTCCGTGAGTGCTTCTTCAACATTAAAGGGAATCCGTGGGCTCGCTGAATTTCCAAGTCCCAATCCCATTTGGACTGACCCGGAAATGCAACCTTTCAGTAGCTTCACCATGAAGGCTCTGGGGTTGCCCCCTTCCACCCCCTCTGGGATTTTGAGGAAACGTAAATTGTTCCCCCGCTGTCGATTTTATTGGTCCTCCAGCTTAAACTTAACTTCAGACAGGACAAATATGCAGATGCCCTCAGTTAGATTCAATTTGTAAGATTCCTAGGTCCAAAGGGCTTCGGATGGAGTTCTTTGAAGTAGCTTTTTCCAAATACTCTGGCTTTTTCCAAATACTCTTCCCCTGCATGCATCATGGTGCTGCCTAAACCTGGCTGCCCTCTGAGCTCTGCTCGCATTACAGACAAATGACCCATATAAACATAGAGTCAAAAGTGTTCGCCAAAGCGCTGGATACTAGAGTACTGCAGTATTAGACCCCTTGATACAGCCTGACTAAAACGGCTTTGGTCCGAACACTCTACTAACATCATCACCTCCACAATGTATGAGCCCTCACACTTAGGCTGCAGGATTCTCTATAAACATAGCATGCTTTTAGTTAGCACGGGATTACCTGTTTGAAAAAATGAATTTGGCGCTACATCGCTGACATATGTCTGCCTTCAGTGTAAGGCACCCATACCAAGGCTTCACGGAACCAGGACTCTTTCCAGTCTCTTCCCCAAAAGAACTTGCAACGAGGCAGTGATATTCTTTGTCAACCTTGTACTTTTTCTTGGTCATCAAACCACTTTTTCTTGGATCGGATCAGTCAGGCAGAAAGAGTGATTTGGTTGAAGGAACAAATACTATTTATAGAGATATTCTTATTATCTACCTCAGTTACCCAAAGCGGTCATATCCCTGTGTAATGTTGATTCTGGACAGGTTTGGGGAATAGTTTGGTCTCCTCTTTAAATGGTTGAAATCTGAAATATATCCGCTGCATGGGGAACAACTATCGTCTGCTTGGACACGAGCAAGGTGTGTTGAGATGGATGGAGTTTTAGATCTTGGGTGTACATTGCTAGAACAAAACCTCATTTTCTGGTCAAGGAACATTTCACTTTACCGGATTCCCTAAAAGGCAGTTTGTATTACCCTTGGCCTTTCTTTCTGTGATGGCATTAGTTAAAGTAGTATATATTTCCCGAGGTTTTATTCCCTTCGGAACTGCGAGTATCGAATTATCCCTTTCTTTTTTGAACATTAGGTGTCCTTGCTTTGTGTCTTTTAAGGGGCCTTACAATTCCAAGAACAAGAATCTGACCTATTCATTTTCAATGGGAGCTTGGGTACAGAAAATATTGTGTCAAACTACTGTGTATCCCACTTAATGGTTATTCATTATTTGCTCTTTGGTGCAAGTACTCCAACTTTTAGATCAGAACTGTGAGCACGGCGACATGCATCCCCCTTACGCTTCACTTCTATCATCAATGGCATCAACCAATATATCTCTGGACAACATAAACAGTGTTTATATTGTGGCAAGAAACACAGAACGCTCTTGGGTGGAAGAGTAAACTGGTCCGGGGGACACCATAATGGGATGATGGGAGAGTAAACCTCTTGGGCAGGTATCAGCTTTGCAGGTTTTTAAGAGCTGAGACCCTGATACCAGAACTGGGAGACAGGCACTGCTGTAAAATAATTCTCAGACGTACAGCCTCTATTTGGCCATCACATGAACCAGTTGTATTAAAAAAATCTTGTATATCGCTCTTTCACCTCATATTGCAAAAACTGATCCCCTCCCACACTTCCCCCATGGAAGCCAAGCTAACTAATGAAGTGCCAGTGTATCCCAACATCATCTTAATATATAAATCCTTACTTTTTAACACACACTCTATTGCGAAGGACCTAGGAAGCAGTCTTCAGAGCTTTATCAGACAAAAAGTAAAGTGGCTCCCATTAAGGTAGCATCCTTCTCCTGCGAAGGTTGGATGAGCTTAGTTACCTACCTCGAATATACGAATATACTACACTAGAATGCTTCTAGGGTTTATGGCATGTGAATCCTCCTTCAATCATTTACCATATCACTTGGAAGAAGGCGGATTTTCTGCACATGGTCTGGGGTTGCAAAATTATAAAGTGTTTTGGGGTCATGGTGGGAAATATCCTCTCGGGCATTGTGGGATAGAGACTCTCTGCCAAAATTGATTGATGAAATGTTTTCGAGGACAAAGTGGGTACAGTGGTGCGTTTATTAAGCGTTGGGCCATCCCAAAGGGCATGAGAATATATATTTGGAGTGCATGGCCATCACATTTTGGATTAACAAATATTTGGTTGTTGAGAGTTGGCTCCCTTATAAGAGATAAACACTGATACTGAATTATAGTCTTAAAGAACAAGTTACTTACCTTCGGTAACACTTTTTCTGGTGGATACAGTATCTGCCTGTGGATTCCTCCACTTATGAATACCCCCTGCGCCAGCATCCCGCGGAAATTCTTTCCTAGCTCTCCCACGTCGACGAGGATGTCACAATAGCACGGCTCTGCTCGTGACACCGTAAGATGTCATCGGAGCCTCGTCGGCGCGCTGACATCAGTTCCACCCATTTTTTCCGTGCCACCGAGGCACATGGGCGGACCGACACATTTTCAAATGTAAACATAGCATACCAAATATATATACATTTATAAACTCACAAATGCATAATCAATAAAGACAGAGAAATAGCAACTGAATAAGCATTTCTCAATATTAAAATATCAACACGATTAAGACATATTAAAATAAAACATTTTTTGGTAGAAACAGGTGGACAACGGGGAGGCTGGCGGGACAGTGAGGAATCCACAGGCAGGTACTGTATCCACCAGAAAAAGCGTTACCGAAGGTAAGTAACTTGTTCTTCTGATGGATACTTCTACCTGTGGATTCCTCACCTTATGAATAGACTCCCAAAGCCGTACCTCTCCTGAAGGAGGGAGTCCACCTGACTAAACCAAGAAATCTTGCAAAGCAGCGCGAGCAAAATGACCATCCCTCCTAACCTCAGAGACCAAGCAGTAATGCTTCGCAAAGGTGTGGAGGGAGGCCCAAGTTGCCGCCTTACAAATGTCAACAACAGGAACCCCTCTAGCCAAAGCAGAAGAAGTAGACTTAGCTCTGGTGGAATGAGCTCTGATACCTTCAGGAGGGTCTTTCTTGGCCAGGGCTTAGAAAATCCACCTGGAGAGAGTCCTCTTGTGCACAGCCTTGCCTTTCATCTTCCCAACATAGCCCACAAAGAGCTGATCGTCCAGCCTCAGATCTCTTGTCCGATCCAAGTAAAAGCTGACAGCTCTCTCAGGGTCCAAACGATGCAGTCTCTCCTCCTCCTTGGAAGGGTGAGGGGGAGGATGGAAGTTAGGTAAAGTAATGGACTGTCCCAAATGAAAAGGAAAGCAGCCCTGGTCCTTAAAACCAACTTATCCACATGAATGGTCAAAAAAGGAGTTTTCGAACTAAGAACCTGAAGCTCACTTACCCTCCTAGCCGAGGTAATGGCAATCAAGAAAAACGTTTTAAAAGAAAGAAGCCTCAATGGGCAAGTATGAAGAGGCTCAAACGGAGAACCCATCAAAAAGGTAAGAACGAGATTCAAATCCCACTGAGGCATAATGAAAGGCGTGGGAAGGAACTCATTTGTAAAGCCCTTAATGAACCTCATGACAATGGGGGACTTAAATAAAGACGGCTGGTCCGGCAAACATAGAAAGGCTGACAAGGCAGACAAATAGCCCTTAACAGTGGCTACAGTACAACCTTGCTGTGCCAAAGAAAGTGAAAACTCCAGAAAATTAGACAAACGGGCCTTCAAAGGGTCAATGTCTCTCTCTCCGCACCCCCTTACAAATCTGGACCATCTGGAAGAGTAACCAGACTTAGTGGAGTGTCACCTGGACGATAAAATAACATCCACAATCTCCGGCAGGAGAGAGAAGGAACTCAGGTTGCCCCGTTCAATCTCCAGGCATGAAGGTGCAGGCTCTGGAGGTGGGGGGAGTAGAACCTATCCCTGCGACTGCGAGAGGAGGTCTGCCCTTAGAGGGAGACGGAGCGGAGGGTAACCTGGGGCGATCAATATGACTTGAGCCCGGTCTTGGCGAATCTTCCTCAGAACTCGAGGAATCAAGGGTATGGGAGGAAATGCGTAAAGGAGCTGTGCACTCCAATCCAACTGAAACGCGTCCCCCAGCGCTCCCTGCATCGGATACTGAAGACTGCAGAACGACGGGCAGTGTGCCCTTCTCGTGAGTGGCAAACAGGTCCAACCAAGGAGACCCCCACATCCGAAAGATGCGATGGACCACCTCCGGATGAAGCCGCCACTCGTAATCAGCCGAGTAATGCCGACTGAGACTGTCCGCACGAACATTCAGCACACCGGCCAGATGATTTGCAAACACACAAATCCGATGGTTCTGAGCCCAGGACCAGAGCTGCAGAGCCTCTCGACAGAGAGGAAACGACCCTACACCTCCCTGTTTGTTGATATACCACATTGCAGTAGTGTTGTCCGTCAGGATCTGAACCGACTGACCGCGAAGGGAAGGGAGGAAGACCTTTAGTACCAAACGGATCGCCCGCAATTCCAGCAGGTTGATATGAAGCAACCTTTCCTCTAGAGACCAAAGACCTTTAACCTCCAGATTCCCCAGATGAACACCCCACCCTAGAGTGGAGGCATCCGTGATCACTGTGGCCACCGGTGGAAAAGGCTAAAAGGGCTTTCCTTGAGACAGGTTGCGCGGCACACTCCACCAAATCAGCTCCGCTGCAGCTTCTCTGGAGATCTTGACCTTCTTCCCAAGATCTCCGTTGTGTGATACCACTGCCTGCGGAGGCACCACTGGAGTGCACTCATGTGCCAGTGTGCGTGGTTGACCAATAGAATGCAGGAAGCGAACAGACCGAGCAGGCGAAGAACCTTCAGGACTGGAACAACCGCTCCATCGTGAAATAAAGGAATCATTTCCTGAATGTCGAGAATCCTCTGCGGAGGAGGGTAAGCTCAACATACAGAAGTGTCCAGTATTGCCCCTATGAACAGGCTGCGCTGAGAAGGCACCAGGTGAGATTTGGGTACATTTATCGAGAAACCCAGTTTGAACGACAGATGAGCTGTTACCTGCAAGTGGCGCCAAACCAACTCTGGAGACTCCACTTTCAAAAGCCAGTCGTCCAGGTAGGGGAAAACAGGAACCCCTCTCCTTCTGAGATGAGCCACTATCACTGCCATCACCTTTGTAAAGCCTCGAGGTGCGGAAGTAAGACCGAACGGAAGAACCGCAAACTGATAATGTTGCAACCCTACCGTGAACCGAAGATACTTCCGATGCGACTTCAGGATGGAAAGATGAAAATACGCATCCTGTAGATCGATGGACACCATCCAGTCTTCCTGTTGCAGTGCAAGAAGAACCCAAGCCAAGGTCAACATTTTGAACTTCTCCTGTCTGAGGTAAAGGTTCAAAATCCTGAGGTCCAGGATTGGCCTTAAGCGACCGTCCTTTTTGGGGATCAGGAAATACCGGGAGTAGCAACCCTGACCCCTTGCCTGCTCCGGAACCACCTCTATCGCACCTTTCTGTAGCAAGGTATGAACCTCCTGCTGTAAAAGCAGTAAGTGATCCTCGGAGCACCCACCCTGGCGAGGAGGGTAAGGAGGAGGAAACTCCAAAAAGGGAAGGGCGTACCCATTCTCTACAAGATTCAAGACCCAACGATCTGACGTGCTCAGTCTCCATTCTTGTAGAAAGGGGGACACCCGACCTCCAATCGGACCAACATGTTCTAAAATGGGGGATCTAGAACTGCTTTCCTGATGTACCAATGGTGGCGGGAGGGGAAGTAGAGGAAGAGGAGGGGGATTGTTGTCGATCTGCACGCCTGATGCTTCTTTTATTCTTCCCTCTGTATGACTTGAACAAGGAATTCTGCTGTTGTTGACCCTGCTGAGATTGCTGGCGGCCAAGAAAGGAAGCAGATCTCCCAGATCCACGATACTGCTTGTAGCCGTATCCTCTGGACTGCACCTGGAGGCCTAGAGACCTTGCAGTAGCCATGCTGTCCTTAAAATGCTCCAAGGCTGAGTCCGCCTTTGAACCAAAGAGTTTCGACCCATCAAAGGGCAAATCCAGCAAAGTCGCTTGAACATCAGGTGAGAAACTAGACGATCGAAGCCAAGCCTGTCTCCTTGCAGCCACAGAAGACCCCATCACACGAGCAACAGAGTTAGCAGTGTCCAGACCCGATTGAATCACCTGACGTGCCGGGCCGTGTGAAGACAAAAAAGCCGGATCACCAGGAGCAGGCCTATACCTTCTAGAGATGGAACGAGAAACCGCAGGAGCAGATAAAGGCTTCTGCCACACCTCCATTATTGGTTCCGCCAAAGCATCCGTTAAGGGAAGCAACGGTTCAGAAGTAGAAGAAGTATTAGGAACCTCCGTAAGAATATTAGATTTTACTTCAGCTGAGGGAAGCTGTAGAGCCAGCAAATCAGCCGCCTTTCTTATGACCACATGATAAGGAGCAATGTCTTGCACAACACCAGCATTCACAGATGGGAGATTATACTCAGGAGAAGTATCCAAGCCACTAGCCTTGCGAAGGCCTTCAAACTCATCCATAGAATCAACAATCTCCCCTTCCTCCTGATTCTGTGCATATTCCTCCTCTTCAAGGAGCCTCTGCGCCTCTCTCCTAGAGCGTTGTTTAGGAATCGGCATCGGCGGCGCCACACGTGACGCCGGTGAAGGCATCAACGACGTCGACGGAGGAGCCTCAGTTTTGAACCTCGACCGAACTCGAGGCGGCGCCGAGTCAACAGCCGAAGGAGTCCGAGGAGCCGGAGTGGAGGACCTCGGCGCCGGGAAATGCCAAGCCGGAGTCGACGCCAAGAAAGGCATAAAGGGTGCTGGAGGATAAAATTGAAGGAACACCCAAGTTAAAGGCCAAAGGACCCATGGGGCCCGAAGGCGCACCGGATGGAGCAGAGGCCCTGGCAAACATGCCAAACATCGCATTAAGGAAATGCAATGGGTCTGACCTGGGAGCAGGAAAAGCAGGATATGGATCCGTACCTTCCTGAGGTCGAGCTG
Source organism: Triturus cristatus (assembly GCF_964204655.1). Taxonomy (NCBI): domain Eukaryota; kingdom Metazoa; phylum Chordata; class Amphibia; order Caudata; family Salamandridae; genus Triturus; species Triturus cristatus. Next base: position 495,729,511 of record NC_140581.1, on the reverse strand, counting down.
GAGTCTGTGGAGCCGGGGACGGCGCTCGCACAGGTGAAGCCACCCGGCCTGGAGACGACTCCCTAGGCACCGGAGACATCTCTGGAGCCGGTGAGTCTTCATGCAGCGAAGACCCTTTCGAAGCCGGCGATACCGGTTCCGGAGAAGGAACCGGCGTCACCTGAGAAGATGGAGATGGAGAAACTAAGTCCTTCATTCGAGGCCGCTCAGCCGGAGTCAGCGACCTCGACGCCCTGGTCTTCAAAGAACGGTGCCGAGTGCCATGTCTCCTCTTGGACTTCTTATGTTTCTTCGACTTCGATGAATGGGAAGACGAAGACTTCGCCCTCTTTCGACCCCTCTTCTCCTTTTTGGCTTTAGCCATAAACAGCTTTGCTTCACACTCCCTAATAGCCTTGGGATTCATCTTCCAGCAGCTTCGACATTCTTCGACGTCATGATCCGGAAATAAACACCAGAGGCAATCTTCATGCGGGTCCGTGATCGACATATGCCCGCCACATTCTCTGCAGGGTTTAAACCTGGTCATCCTGGAAGTAACCATCAGAAACCAACAAGTGATACAAAGTTTTCTTAGAAGAAAATGGAGAGCCCTAGAAAAATCGTTAAGCGTCGTCGGCGCGGAAAAAAGGGTACTGACGTCAGCACGCCGACGGGGTCTTCTTATGGCTCCGATGACGTCATACGGTGTCGCAAGCGGAGCCATGCTATTGTGACATCCTCATCGACGTGGGAGAGCTATGAAAGAATTTCCGTGGGATGCTGGCGCAGGGGGTTTTTATAAGGTGAGGAATCCACAGGCAGAAGTATCCATCAGAAACGTTTATTTACTTCTTCTCAATTTGATTTTGTATTGGCTGCATATCTTGACTTGTTAGCAGGTCGTTTTTTCACATCAATATTGGGCAGAATGGGAAAGTGCTGCTAGCTTCAAACCGAAAAAAGCCTGGGCAAGACAGAGATGGGATGCAGGTTAAAGAGACGCATGAGGATCCATTATAAGGTCACATGCATCGATCTGTAATGATCAAATGATGGCCTGCAGGAGGATACATATTAATTATAAGCGTACTCACACTTGAAATTAAACATGACAAGCTTTAATTACTACTTACTGCTTCTTTGCATAGTTTCAAGTCTCCAGGTAATGTTAAAACTTTCTCCATCACTTGTAAAGCTCGGTCCAAGTAGCCTGGGATCCACATCAAAGGCATTTGGTGGTATACAGCACGCAGACCTTTGGAAATCTCCACTTTCCCTGCAAATGACAACAAAATAACATTTCATGTACCTTAAAAGATGATTTGTCAAATGAAGACACCAAGAGGACTTATGAGTTTGCACACTATCAATTGGAACAGAATAGACAAAACATATTATGTGTAGAATGCACACTAGAAGTCCTAAAAACGTGTGTTTCTTTTGTTAAGAACCAAATCTGAAGGCTTGAATTGGACTATAGTTGCGAGGGGAATTTTGGGGTATTACATGAGTACTATGAAAAGGTCAAACCGGCCTCCATCCAATTTCAACGGACACAGTTGTGATTTGCACAGAGTTATTAAAGCAAAATATTAAATGTTTTTGGTGCTTTTCGCATCTGGAAGCCAACTGCAACAAAAAATGCTAATCGAATGTTACTGGAAAGTAACATTAAAATCTGAGTATGCTGGCCACAATGGTGAAGGTGAGACACGCGGTAACACTTCTTTCTGCCTCCAGGCATGAGCGTGTTTTTGGTACTTACACTTGTGATCAGCAGCTTGTTGCTATTGGCATCAGTTTTTCTAAGATATTCTGAAATGAAATGAACCATTGGGCACCTTACACCCCCTATCGCATCCCTAATCCGGCCGTTCTGGCACAGGCACACCCCTGACTGGGCACAGTCCTGGTTGGGCCTGAAAGGCTAATGTCTCACTGGAGCAGCCCCGCTGGAGGCGCTGGGTCAGGGATCAGCACTGACTGCTTAGGCCCTATTGCCCTGGGAATGAAGAGGGCCAGAGCACCTCTTAACCCACTGGCAGAGACAGGTGAGGGCCCTGTTGACTCAGTCCTCCCACACAAGCCCAAACACCTTATGGGAGACCACTGGCGCCCCATCAGCTCTCCCTCTTTTCAACTCCCTCTGAAACTCTGGGCTCTACAGTTATGTATGGATGAATGAATGAATGAGAGAGCAGCAAGGCCCGCCTGTCCCTCCAGTCCACCTGGGTAGACAGACCTCTGAGAATACATCACTACAGGGAACAGACTGCCACTGTCCAGAGACGATAGCAATCAATAAGTGCGTTTTCCATTGCACACAGCAGAGCCATCTCCCTGACGCACACAGCAGACTACTGTTCACTCATCACAAACTGCAGTTTTCCCTCACTTGCCACAGACAGCATGCAGATACAGAGCAGAGCTATACCTTACTGATTACAGACAGTAAAGTTGTGTCTTGGTTCCCTGATCTATCTCTGCAGAACTGTGCATCTGTGTGTTTGATTATTTGCCTATCTGTCGACTTCTCTGTATCCATCAATCCATCCATCCATCCATCTATGCAAGGGAGTCCTGGGACATACTGCCTCAGACAAGGACTGTTCAGTGGAAAAGGGAGTGAGAGAACAGGGCACCTGGAGTAAAGGCTACCCTAGACAACTGTGGTAGGGCAGGGAAAACGAGGTTGGGGATTATCAAGGAGCAGGAACAGAGGCTCTCACACTGAGCAACTGTGTATTGGGAAACACAAGACACAACAAAGGAACGCTGCATTAAAAAAACAGCGCAAGAAAAAGGGGTAGGAATGATTTACCTGCAAAGGGACAGTGGAACAACGATCAACGGCAGCAGAGTTTCATTAGAACGTCTATCAGAAACAATAAACCCCAGATGAGTAACAGAAGAACCATAAACAATGCACTAAAAAGGCTGAGTACTGTAACCACATACATTGTTGGGAATGGCACAAGACCCACTGCACCTGTATGAAAGTCAATGCATGGCCGGAACAGATTAGGTGGATGGTCAGAAAACCTGAACCAGTCCTCCAACCTATCTTGTAGGAAAAATTTAGGACATACTTTCTGGCTAGGCCGGAGATCTATCCCACCCTCCAATGTAACACTAGCTTAGACAAAGCCCATCACTTCAAACCACAGCACACTCTCTCACATGGAAAGACAGACAAACCCAAGTCCCACAGAGGCCCTCTATTGGGTGAGCCTGTTCAAGAGAAGGAAATCTTCAAGAGGGCAAGTTGGTGATTGTTGGGCTATCCAAATACCAGCAACAAAACATGTGCAAATGTGGAGTTGCTAAAAAAACTTCAAAATAATAAAGGCTGACAGAAATGCATACCGTAGTCTTCCACTCCTTTAGATGGCAGCACATACAGCGGCGTGGATCTAGGCTACAGCTGAATAAGATGCTGCAGAGGTTTTTCAGTTACATGGCTAGGTTTAAACACGGTTTCACAAGCCCTGGGTAGAACAGCCTTAGGTACAGTGAAAGCAGTTTGGGACTTGCCTATCCAGCCTGGTCTTTTTCAAGGTTTTGTTTGTTTTTCTTGGTTTCTATATTGATGGTTCAGGTGCCAGAGAATAAGGCTCACTGAGAGTTAACTACACTGCTTTGGCTATTCCAGGTATGGGTGATTTCACTTTTGGAGATGTAATTTCATTGTTCCCTTGTCTCCAAAAGTAACTAACAGGACCTCTCCCTTTTCTTGCAGAAGATTGCAAGTGATTTTGGGTAGTAGAGGAGCTGGCTTCACGTCTTACTGTAGAACGCAAAATGTCCTAAATGACGTGAAAGAAGTTTAAGTTCTATTAGGGAAATGGATTCAAGGATAATGCTATACTTTCTCTGTGTATTCCTCCAGCAGCAATCATATGACGAACATATCCAACTACCTGTCCCATGCAACTTCTCAAAAGAACAACCATCTCATAGCCAATCGTCACCCTATCTCTTAAAGAGGCTCCATAACTTCCTGTGCCCCCTCTTTCTCCACATGACAGCCAATATGGATTCCTGGTTATGATAGCCAACTAAGTTAACCAGAAGAGAATATCATTACTACCCAGAAGTAGCACACCCACTAAATATCAAAAGCTAAAGGAAACATTACCATCAAATCACATGCACAATTTTCCAATATATTTATGAAATTGGTTACTTATAGGAAATACGGATCCCTCTGCAAACAGGCAAATCTCCACTCATTATTTTGAATCCATATAGGGTGGGTAACAGATTATGCAACATTCAGAGGAAAGGATATTCCTCGCCTCTGTGTTCTTAATAGAACTGAAACTTACCTTTGCGTTAGCTAGGACCATAGATGAGGAGTATTCTAGCTCAAAGCTTATTCACCTCCAGCACGGCCACGACCACCACAGGTTTAAAGTAAAACCTCTTAAAGGTAGAAACTGAATATCAGTCTGCTGCCTTCATTATGTCTTCCAATCCTACCCCCTAAAGAAAAACATTTAGATGCCATGGTGCCCCCAGCTGAGCGGGACCCAAACATGTTAATGTTGATACCAGCTTTTTGGATCAATTATCTGTCTATTGTAGGAGATGAAACCGCCTCAAAAGATCTCTTCAAAGAAATCGAGTTATCTCTAACCATGAGTCCATATTCCCATAGGCCTTGATGTATTCCAGCCTGGCCAACTTTAAAGTATCCCTGAATGCTGGGGAAGAAATTACCCTGGAATGTGATTTTGTTCCCCTAGACAAGTTAAACGTGACACCTTCTGGAATAAACATCCTATAATATGCCCGGCGGCCTAACATCCGACACCCTCAGATCCTACACCATGCACCAGGTCCAAAAACATTGCTAAAGTGTAAAATATGATAAAGTCTGTTCAAAAAGTGTTCATCATTAACATGCAGAACCGTTTCCCTTAGTAAATCAGATATCAGTGCATTGAGAAGTAATTTTTAAGTGACAGTTTTCAAACATGAATCTAGAAATTTTCATTCTCCACCCCCACCCCCCACACACATCCTGACAACAATGCCAATAGCGAACTGAGGGCCACATGCATCAATCATTTTTGCCTTTGCAAATGGCCCGATTTGCAGAATCGGCCCTTTTGCGAGGGCAAAAAGGCTTTTTCTGCTGAATCAAAGGCTTTCCATTCCCAATTTAGATAATCACAATTTTCTGAGATTACCTAAATTGCAAATGTATTCAGGAAATCGCAATTTGCGATTCCCAAAATGCGATGCATCAAGCCTTTCCTAAATGCAAACTGCATTTAGGAAACGCTAATTACCATCAACTTCAAGTTCATGGTAATTTGCACATGCTTTGAAAAAAGCACAAAAGTGAATTTTTCAAAGTGACGTGGTGCACACACATGCCCTTAGGCATGTGTGTGGGCCACATGTGCACACTTACCTTTTTCTTGGGGGGGAGACATCAGAGGGGCCTTAGGCCCCCTGGCACCCTTGGAATTGTATTCGCAATTTGCGATTACCAATTTGGTAATCGCAATTTGCGAATGCCTTCCCATTCATTCCTATGAGCCTATAGGCCCATAGGAATGAATGGAGAGACATTACCCAATAGCGATTCACAATGTGCGAATCGCTATTAGGTAATGTTTAGGAATCGCAATTTATTTTGTGATTCCTACATGCATAAGGAATTGTGATTCCTAAATAGCGATTCCTTAAAAATCGATATTTAGGAATTGCAATTCCTTATGTTGAAGCATGTGGCAGTTAAAGGCAAGTCAGTTGTTATTTGCACTCTTTGGGTACCCTCGGTTTATATTATGCATTTTTGTTTATTAAATCAAACACTGGAGAATGTTTTGTACAACACACATCCGAAAGTCATATATTTCAAGATCCTCATATGTGATAATGAAAAAGGAGGGAATATGAAATAAAACAATTGCCTAGGATCACACAATTTAATTTAGTTTGGAAGCCGGGATTAATATCAAGTTTTTGGTTTAACATTGTGCAATTCTATTTACGCCCTTTATGAATACCTTAACAACAGGGATTCTAAAGAGTGATTTGGTTTCCTGTTCTGGAGAAATGCAGCAATAGCTGCTAAGTGTAGTTGTATAGATATTTAAGATTGCTGAAGATTTAGCTTGATGTGCACAGGCTTTTGTTATAATTAAAATCATTAAAATATTTACAAAATAAGATGTGTAAGCTAACTTGCCTTTTTCAAGTGTAGGAGGTAGCATATGAGGTTATGTACTGTAGGCATCATGAGATCAATGTGCTGTGTGCTACAGTAGTGGACAAATCTCTTCCACTTGGGCTGCATAACATGCTCTAGTGGTAGGTCATTATACCTCCTGGAGGATGTCCATACCTTCTTATATTCAGTAATTTTAAGTAGTCAAACTCTAGGACCTCTGGAGCCAGATTGAGCTGCTTGGTTTTTGGATGTCTGACACTGCCTTGTTTCTGTGTGAGAAGGTTATGCATATTGGGTAGCTCCTTGTGAGGAACAACAGATAGCTCAAGTAGGGTTGTGTAAAATGGCTGGCTTGCTCTTGTGGAAGCTATCAGAATCAAGGTGAAAGATATGTGCTTGAGCTTCCTCATCTCATATGGGACTAGTGGTAGAGGTAGAAAAGCGTAGGTAAAGATCCCTCACCAACCCACCTATAGTGCATTGCCCTTGGATTGTGGGTGATAAAACCTAGAGGCCAAATGTTGGCATTTTGTGTTCTGCACCTTGGCGAATAGATTTATATCTGGTATTCCCCAAAGTTGGAAGTATGGAAGTATAACGTGTGGGAGGTTTTCCCACTTGTGGACTTGTTGCTGCATCCTGCTTAGGAGGTAGGCAAAGTCAATGTCCACACACAGTGGCGTAACACAGGCACCCATGGTGCAGGGGGGGCCCCAAGCTGCAGGGGGGCCCCTCAGCACAGTACTCTGGCCAGAGAGCTCATGACTGAGTTCGGAGGGGGCCCCTCCACATACCTTGCAGGGGGGCCCCTCAAGTTTCATTACGCCAGTGCTGGGAGAAACTCAGTCAAAAGGTGAATGTGACAGGGAATTGCCCAATTCCATATGCTCTGTGCTAGCTGGAGAAAGTGAGCGCCTCCCTGCTTCTGTAGGTAAAACATGGCTGTTATGTTGTATGTCTTTATGAGGACTACTTTGTGCTGAATAGCCTTCATGAAAGATATCAGTGCCAGTTGTATTGCTAATAGTTCCAATAAGTTGATGAGGAGGGTAATTTGCTGAGCCATCCACGCCCCTGTAACTTCATGCCCATTATGTGCTCCCCCCAACCTGTGAGTGATGCATCTGTATTGATAGTCACCTGCAGATTAGGATTCACAAACGGCCTGCCCTGCAACCGGTTGTTGCTGTTCCACCACTGCGGAGAGAGACAGATCCTGGGCTGAATCAACACTAGATCCTCTACTCTGAGCTCCGTTTGTGACCACTGTGACGCAAGAAACATCTGTAATGGGTGCATATACAGTCTGGTATGTGGGATAATGACTATGCAGGACGCCATCACACTTAGAAGACGCCTTACCGTCCTGACTGGTAGATGGTGCAGTGGCTAAAAGAGACAATTGGTTCCGGGAGTTCCGAATGATCTGTGGATCGGGGTAGGCTTTGGCTGTGCTGAATTCAGAATCACTCCGGGATAAGGTTGGACCTGAAGTGGTTCTTGGTACGATTTTGTCCCGTTTATTGTAAATCCTAACCTGTGGAGAAGATTGATGGTGGCTTGTGTATCTTTTATACCTTTGGACTTGTCTGTACTCTTTATCAGCCAGTCGTCTAGATCAGTGAAAACATTAATGCTTTGTCTCCTTGGACTGGCAGCTACTACAGCTAGACATTTTGTGAATACCCTTGTAGTTGTTCTGATCCCCAAATGGTAAAACCTTGAATTGATAATCGTGTCCCCTTACCACAAACTGCAGATAGCAGCGGTGCGCTGGCTGGATGGGAATGTGATGCGGAAGCATGCATACTTTAGGTAGAGACGTGCCATGAAGTCGCCTTCCTGTAAGAGTGGTAATGACATCCTATAGTGTGGCCATATGAAAATGTTCTGAAAGGATGCATGAGTTGAGAGGTCTGAGGTCTAAGATTGGCCTCGGTGTTCTGTCTTTCTTTGATAAAAAGAAAGTAAAGGGAGTACATCCCTCAGCTTTGATGTTGCTTTGGAACTGGCTCAATAGCCCCGTTTGCAAGAAGTGCTTTTACCTCTTCTTTGAGAAAATGTACGTGTTGTGGGTTAAGGGTGTGCTTGCATGAAGACATGTTTAGTAAGGGTTGCTGTGAGTTCGAGACAGTAACCGTGCTTAATGACGGAGAGCACCCATTGTTCGGAAGTGATGTCCTACCAATCTGCCATGAACCTTTGAAGTCTGCCCGTGAAAGGTGTTAAGTGATTGGGGGAGAATGTGAGGAGACTCACCATTTGCTGTTTGAGGTACCATTTGCAGGCGTACCTCTGCCTCTTTTCTTGCCTCTATTCCCTTTATAGGCTCCTCTACTGTAGCCTCTACTACCTTACTGGTGATAGGCTTGTTGTTGTCTTTGGTAAGTCTGTCTCTGCTCGGACGAGGAAGCTTTGGCACTATCCCTTCCTTGCTGCTTACAAAAGGACTGGCATGGAGTTGTGGTCTGCAACGCCCTTATATCCTTTGATGAATCATTTTCTTGATTTTCTCTAGCATTTCATCATCCTGTGGGCTTAATAAAAGATCACCATCATAAGGACCGTTAAGTAGATACTCTGAAACGTCTGGCTTGAAGCCTGAAATGCAGACATGCATGAATGTGGAAGATAACAGCTGAGTTTACACCCCTTGCTGAGGTGTCGGCAGCTCTAGCACACACCTCATTTTGGCATTAGATATATGTTCGCCTTCACCCACCAATTCCTCACCTCTCTTTTTGTACTCTTCTGGGAGATGTTGGAGATCCTTCCTATCATCCCATTGGGCCCTGTTGTACCGGGAGAGTAACTCTACTGAGTTAGTAATCCGCCCTTACTATCTGACTCCTTGCCGTGGAAGTACTTTCTGGCCAGGAAGGCCAAAAGCTTACAAAATGTCTCCGTTCCTGGCTTGCTCCTTTAGGTGCTTAGATTTTGTCTTAATAAGGAGAAATCTCTGAGATTTATCATCAGTCGTTGGACTAGTGTTATACAAGGAAAAGATTACAAAGGAAACTTCAGGGATGCAAAAATGTTCAGGATATGGCGGCTTCTCTTCCAGGTCTGCACCTATCAATCTATCAGGAGAGATTCTGTTTTGGAGAAATCCTGAGGCAGAGGAAGACCAAAATAGCTTTGGGACCCACAGAATGCTAAATTGAAATCTTCACTAGTGTGTAGTACCCATACATCTGAGGTAATCATCTGCCAATAGTGCACACATTTTGCCTGCATGCCTCCTACTCTTACATAGAAGAATGCGGAGTACTTACCAGAAAACCTTCCTGCATTGAAGTTCCCTACCCACTTCTCTTGCCATTTTCGCTATTCCGTCTCCTTTTGAGGGATAGAATCCTCCAAAGCAGGTCTGATCCTGCCCTGCTCTCTTTTGGAGAACTGGCCTCTTTTAGGGGCTTGACTCTGGAAGCGACCAGTCGATTGCCCCTTGCCTCATCTGGCCTCAAAGCCCTGGGGGCAGAACCCATTTTAATAGATGCCTGTGGCTTAATCAAAAATGTAAAGGTTGAGACGAAGTTACCCAGCTATTTTAGGAAAGGGTCGCTGTAAAGTTCTCTGGATGCGATAAGCTCCACCTCCGAATAGGCCAAGCCCCCCCAACTTTGGGTCCACTTTAAAGGGAAAAGGCCTGTGGCTCTCTGTAGAAATTGCTCAATTGATGTTTCCTAGACACCGGTATTTTCCCTTGGAGTACTCTCCGTTTGCTGCGAGATACCATCATATATTAATTATCATTGAAGACCAAAATGGAAACATAGGTTTAAAGAACATATACTGGACCTACTGAATCTGGAATTGCAGATAATTTTTAACTCATATCTTGCCCTGAGGAAGTCGATGGGTGATGGCCCAATGGCGAAACACGTGTTGGCTACATTTATCATTTGGCTTTGACTGTATAAACCAAGTGTAACGTTGTACTATTGAATGTAATTCCACTGAAACAAGAAGTGAATATCTGGAATTAAAAGAAGAAGTTTTCAACAACAATACGTTTACGAACTATTGAACATTATTGTTTTTGCTCAGGATACAGACTTTTTGTTGCCTAAAATTATGATGGCTCTTTTGGCCCAACCAGAGAGAAAGTCTCTGGGGAGATCAGTGAACTTGAATCCTTGGCCTCATCAGTCATGTTCAATATCTATCTCAGAGATCCTGCCACATCTAGGAGCTTGTCTTGGCCCGACTGCCATGAGCGGTTGATGCCCTTTTGAGGATGCTTGAAATAATTGGCCAAAAAGATGGCAATGTTGTCATGAATATCAGGGATCACTGAAACCGTCACTTCCAGAGTTGAACGTGGCCACTCCACCCAAAGAGGATTTCAAACCTCATTGTCTAGTGGTTTTCTGAGGCGGTAGGCTACATAGGAGGCTTCTTTGTCCGCCAGGACTCACACTGTGGACAGATAATGATATATATCCTCCGAGTCCAACTTATCAGATAGAGTGCAAGTGTATTGTCTCCAGTGTTTTGTTTCAAAGTCTTGAAATTTGATTTGGGGTGCCATGGTCTTGTCGCGTCTTCCTCCCCTTCGGACTGTTTGGTAGTTGTAGACCAAATTGTGATCCTCATCATCAGGACGGAGCTGTGGAGCAGCCAGGCCAGTGGAATTCCTTGTAGCCTCCGCACCCTTACTATCTGACTCCTTGCAGAGGAAGTACTTTCTGGCCAGGAAGGCCAAAAGCTTACAAAATGTCTCCGTTCCTGGCTTGCTCCTTTAGGTGCTTAGATTTTGTCTTAATAAGGAGAATCCTCTGAGATTTATCATCAGTCGTTGGTCGTTGGACTAGTGACTAGTGGTAGTTCAAATGGAGTATTATTCAGAGATCAGGTTCCCTCAGGACACATTTCTCAAGGGCTTTCAGGCCTAGGCTGTGTCGCCACTCTAGGAATGGAGCTCTGAGAGGGTTGCACTGATGCTGGGTGGAAGGTGGGAAGGTGTCAAGGTGTCAGGCTCCAGGCCCAGATGGGAATTTGCTAAGTCAATCTGGAGGTAGATTTCACGGCCCCTCTACTATCAATTGGTTGAGGTGCCTGAGTGGTTGGGATCTGCATCGACACAGCAGGAGGTGGCACAGAGCTTGGCATATCTGCTGTGGTACATGAAGTCCAGGTACCCTCTAGCTGTCAGAGGACCTCACCAAAAAGGATTGCGGCTCTGCTACTGCTACACCACACGGGCATGGACTCGGCTGGCGCCATGGCGTCCTGTAAGGATGGATAAATCAAATCAAGAGCAATAAAACGCTACTTCACTTATAACCTTCTACCAAACTAATGTGAAGGACAAGCAAATGAAAACGGATAAACGCAAAGCAGTAGTAAAGAGAACACATATCTGCTGCTGGAGCTGCTAAAAACAGAGGAGGCACAGAAAGTAAAGGAACCTCTTCCAAGGGTAGGTGGATGATGACTGCGTAAGAGACTAGTTCTTTGCTGGAGTTCCATGGGAAACGTAGTTGTATAGATTTGTTATACAACTGCTGCTGGAGAAATGTAATGGATAAAATATAGCAAAATCTGCAGCATATCAGTAATATTTAATCAAAATAAACACTCATACTATCGAATTAAAAAATCTATAAGTCTCCAGCTTTCAAATGCCTGCAGATACTGCTGACGTACTAGACTATCTACACTGACTTAACAATTGTGGTAAAGCATTCACCGCTGTCATGGTTAACGCTAAAACAGAAGCAAATATCCACTGCATAGTTCAACAAGCCTAGCATTCCAGGCTTATTAATAGCATCTAAGAGCCCCTGAAACCCATGATTTGAGGTCAGCTCAGGATTTCCTGACAATATTTGCAATGTAGCCTGGCAAGGTCCAGACAGAAGTATTCTGTCTACTCTAGGTTATTTATGATGAGTTCACCAACTGGGAGTCAGAGGACAATGTTGAGAAGCGTCTGGTGTTATGTACCTGGGTTTACCTTTTCCCAAAAGCACATACATTTTAGGAGTCAATATTGCTTACTGTATCTCTGTCCCCAAAAACGATTTTTCTGGTTCAATTCACAGCTTCGATCCCCGTGGGGCAGATATACCCCTAGACCCCATAGAGCACCTTATACCTAAACTGTTCAAATGGTGGCACACAAGCCATACACCTAAGGAAGACGAGAACTGCCTGATGGTCATGGTTACTACCTAAATTTGTGGTTCTGTGAGTGAATTGGACAGGAGGATTTATTGTCACTGCAAAGGGTCAACAGGCAATGACGACGGAGGCAGAGGGCGCATGATGACCCACTGTAGATGACAAGTGAGTCTGAAAGTGGAGGCGATGAGTGAAGGAGTAAATGGAGTAGAGTGGAATTTTAAAAAAACAGAGCCTGTGGCAGAGGTAAATTGGAAGAAATAAAGGGTAAGTATTGTGGAATTAAATTTTCATTGGGAAACGAAATAATTTGTAACGTTATGCTGGATTAGAAGGAAAGGAGGGAGGATAGAGATTACAGGAGGGATGAGGAAAAGAGAGCAGATGAAAGGTTTACTGGGCTCTTGGAACATTCTCTGATTTAAGTTCAATTAATACAGGCAATGGCTCTTGCAAGAGATGAAAGTGTTTTAGCTGGTGGGTCCTCTGGTGGTCTCATATTTTACGTCTGGTGCTAGCCAAGACTTTTTCAATTTACTACAATTATATATATAATATACTTATAAGGGCGTTTGGATAGCCCTCTCCATCCATTGGTCTCTTATTGTCTCATCCATATTTTTATTTTGCCTACTATAGCATAGAGCATGGGAGCAATGGGCCAGCCCACTCCAGCTATTGGCTAACTTCAGTGTGTGTGGCTGCATTCTGCCCTTTCACAGTAACACATCCACACACAAAGTAGTTCCTTTCAGTGGCATACTACTATCAATGGGTGATTTCACAGTTATACCAGTCTATATGCATCTACAAGGTCCTATACGGTAGCAAGATTTGGGGGTACATGGCAGCTAATAAGCTACAACTTGAGGCGAATCTTGAAGGTCCCACAAGGCACTCCCTCGATCACTGTACACGCAGAATTAGGAGTAAATTATTTCGCTGATTTGGCGGCAGTGAAGCCTCTGTTGTGTAGGGTAAAGCTATGTTCTCTGGATGACGCCGAGTTTAACTGCTCGATCATTTTAGATTGTCATTAGACCACACATGTAAAATCCCCTGGTTACGGTATGTAAAGGAGTCCTTGGTGGACTTGGGCAGGACAGATATATATATTTTTTTTAATGTGAGACACTGAGGCCTCGGGACGTGAGCATAGTAAAGGAGCTGTTTTTTAAACATGCCATTGCCCAGTGTGAAAATACTGAGCTCGTGAAACCAGCTGTGAGAGGGCATGTCATGCTAAAATCAGTGCATGGAATGGAGAAATACCTATTGACTCTCACAAACGCTTCTAATAGATGTTTAGTGACCCGGTTCAGATTTAATCAGCTCCATTACCTCGGCCTCCCCACCTGGTTTTTTACCTGCAAATGTGAGAGGGCCCTGTGGCTGTGACGTTAGGTCTCCACAGGACACCTTACATTTCGTCCTCTTATGCAAATATTTTAGCTATCCCAGGAGGCTGTTTCTTAAGCCCCTTCTAAAAGCTATGAAACTTAGGCAAGCCGGTGTTTCACTTATGTATTTACAGCTTTTGCCCAACGATCACATCCTTTTTGTTGTCACAAATTTCCTGAGGGATACTTTTACATCAAGAAGATCAAGATGTGACTGATGGCTGCTTGGACTTTGCGATATTGGCACAACTTTTTTAATGATCTATAACTGTAATATGGTTCTTTTTATGGAATGTCTCCTTTTATCTTTTATGGTTGTGATTAGTTCCGAATAAAGATTTATTTATTATTATAATTACTATCAATGTGGGCTTTTTGAGACCAAAATAGTTTTGTTTTTAGCCAATGATTCTTTAGACTGATGCGAACGCAGCAGCTTCCCTGATACTAAAATTGTCAAAAAATTCATGACACAACAAGCACTGACAAAGCCAAGAGACTGGCAGCCAATGCGCAATCTATTGGCCTTGCTACTGTTCATTTCGAATAGATTTCAATCCCCCCCCCCCTAAGACGGCAAGGGTCACGGCTTTTTGCTAGTAGGAGTGCCACATGGGATCAGTGATCAACTTGGCATTATACGACACAGAGTCTGCGACAAGGAGGTGAATTTACTCAACAGAAAACAAGGCTATTGTCAAGATGACTAGCCACACTGCAGTCAAAATCGTCTCAATCTGATGTAATCACTCTTTAAAAATGTATCTAATTTCCTAACTAACGTCAAGTTTCAAGGGGATCAATATTGGGAACAACTCCAATGTAAGCCTCGAGGAGTGTTTGGCCTCTGCTTCATTTAAGGGTGGTGACACCACTGCGTTTCTGATGAAGAAGCTCTCAGACTTGAGACCTCAGAGCTGGAAGCCCACGTGCCACAGACCGCCGGATCCCAGTGGGGGGAGACAATCCTGTTTAGGGGAGGAGCTTGCGCCGCTGACTCCCAGGGCCCATTCTTTCAAGTTTGTTTCTTAACAATTAAAAAGAATGTTGAGGGGCTTGCCGCAGTACAGCGGCCGGCCGGGAACTCCGTTCTAATGCACCGGAACTCAGCTCTGCTGCGTCGGCAGATGATCTTTCGGCAGAGCTCCCCACTGACACAGCAGCGAGGACCTCTAACTTGGGGGCACCCCTCTGCTAAGGGGGGGAGAGCAGAGGGAGAAACTCTGGAGGCCCAGTGAACCTGCCGGCCACCCAACCAACAATATCCTAGCCCCTAAGACTTTATACTTGGGGGCAGTTGAAATGTCTGTGGTGGGAGATTTTTTTTACTAAAAAGTGCGTATTTTTTTTTTATCAACAAGTAAATATTAACATTTTTAATATACTTGGTCAACTGGACTCATATCTGCACCATCGAAAATAACATGTCGCGGGGTGCAAAGTGTGAACGTATTCCCCTTCCTTGCACATAGAGCCGTCGCACAGATTGCAGACAGGGTTATTGAGCAGTGGATACATTTAGACGGCCGCAGTGCTGCAGGCCAGGCCGCGGCCACAGACATCGCTCGTGGAGGTCAGCGCCGTTAATGCTCGCTTGTTCCAGGAAGCATTACTGGCAGTGCGCTGCTCTTATGCAATGAGTGTCAAAGTCATGGGGTGATTGGCACGTGGTTCGCACGGGCAGACGTTAAATGTGTTTCCGGAAGAGGCGCGCCTTCGGCCATTCTATCCAGAGATGCAGGCCATGATGCGGAGCGTGGGTCAATATCTGCGTCGAGGTCAGACGTGGCGGTCATCGGTCAGCTCTGTGCATCATGAATCCCTTCAGAGGGCATTCCAACCGTCCTGCCTGCTCAGACGGATCGTTCTGTTTGACTGGAACAGTCAGACAAAATCATCATCTTTAGGATGTCACTGTACAAATGTGTGCCTCACCCCTCCGCGTGCCACAGCTTCTCTGCACCCTCGACCGCAACCCGGCAACAGGCCTTTAAACCATACATGGCATGAGGGCAGGCCTTTAAGTCCCCCAAATAAAGGTGCCCCCCATTTGTGCATTAAATAGCTTACAAAAGTGGCCCATGTTTATAAAGGCATGCCGTGTATGTGAGACAGCATGGATTTCAGTTTATGACTGGCAATGCTTGTTTTAATATCAAAGAAAGCAACAGTAAAACCGGCCCAGCCAGCATACCATAAAACAAGTCCACAAACAGCCGAGAGACGACCTGCCTGACTATAGGCCTGTCTAACTCCGACAGGGAAACTGACAGAACCCCGCGAGAAAACGCAGGCACTACAGTCTATTCCACCTTTCAACAACCACCATCACGAGCGCACGTGTTCGTGTTGTGGCGACCGCTCTTCACTTGATGAACAGAAATACTGAAAATATATCTATTCGCCTCCGACACACCATCGGCAATAGTTGTGCACAGCATACGAGAGCAAAATACACCAAATAAAGGCTTAACACCTAGGGCCAAGAGGCACCGTTATAAAAATTTAGCCTCTTTAGGTAGGCACCAGCACACTTTGATTCCTGCTGCAGAAAGGTACCCTGCCCAGTGCCCGTCACTGGTGCTTCCGGCACGGGATTAGCAGCCAGGAGCGCTGCAGCTGCTGCTCTTGCAAGAGGGGCTCTAATCATCCACGCATGCGCGAGCCCACTGGAAGGGCACGCACTCTATGCTTACTATGAAACCCTTCCCATATACACGACCCCAAACGTCTGACCCCACTACTCTCATTTGAGGCCTCGAGCCGTTGCCTGACTTGCTTGCGTGTGACGCTTGCTGCACTGTTGGCGCACGAGGAGTGTTTAAACAGCGGCACCTCATTGCACACGCGTGGATGAACACTGCAGTCCCTTCTAACTGTCCACCTGCGCTCTTTTAAACACTTACAGGCTCCCAGCCCGCGGCCTCTCAGTCTCCAGGACTCTGGGTAGGGTTTGGAAGAGAAGCCATGCCTCGGCATCCATATGCACTACATACACTTCCTTACCAGTTTACCTATGCCACAATAAGAACATAAATAATGCAAAGTCAAATGTAAACATATTCTGTGCATCACGTAACATTAATGGAACCGACAGTCTTAAAAAGATTATGCCACACTAGAAACAGAAATCACTGCTCACCCTGACAAGGAGAACGGTTACACACAAGGATTGTGGTAAAAAAAAAAACTTGACAAATCCATGTGCAGCAGCTGGATGGCTAGTGATATAACTTATTCGCAGGTTATGACCTCAGTTGTGTGTAATGCAGACCGACGAGACAGAGCATTGCCAGCCAATGTAATAAACGATTCTATATCTCAGGTTCTAATTTTAAATAATTGTTATTGAGAACAGAAAAAACACCGCTTGGCATCGCACACATAGACAACACAATGCAAGAACAGCAGCACATATTCAACAGGCAATAGAAAGCTAAGACTCAATAACTAGATTCAACATATGATACAGGGTCACTAAAATAAAACACAAGAACAGCCCTCAAAGATCAGGAAAACCATTCCATAAGACCGGAGAAGGGTGAGCAGAGAGAGTGGTGTGTAGACAGAGCTCCCCAAATACTTGTAAGTACCCCAAAACAAATCCTGCAGTCCCAGGTCCTGGAGATCAGCCACTTGAAGTCATCCCCGCCATAGTAAGAAGGAATAACACGAGACGAGACAATCAAAAGGGCAAGTCCTAGCAACAGACTACAGAGGATAAGGCTCTATGGTGAACTACCCTGGGCTCTCTCCCCGCAGCCTTAGGCGCGTGTGACATAAGAAATCCACAGGTGCACTCTGGCTCAGAACCCGTAAATCCCACCTCCAGGTTTTAGCCTCAGTCTTGTGGGGAACGATAGGGAGACACCGTGCCCTAGGGAATTTAACTATCTTTGGTATCCCCAGTACCTGCCTCCCCAATATTATTGCCTGGGTTAGGCTGAGGGACTGATGAGCCATCACTCCAGAAAGGTAAAGGTAAGACTTCCTGGCTGCAGCCCAGGTCACCATTTCCCTCTGTCAATACGACCAGTAGTGTGCTCTATGTCAACTTTCTGCCGAAAAAGTCCTGATGACCCTAAAGCCTCAACCTGGCAGCGAAATCAGCCTCAGCTCTTCTTGCTGCAAAACGTGTCTTGTGTGTTTTCAATTTTCGAAGGGGGAGGTGTCCACAGCATTCTGAGATAGGTGCTCCAGGTCACATTCAACAGGGACTCTATGGTTTCAAATGGCTTGAAGAACATACACACTTTTCACAATTATTCCAATAAACTGACGTCAATCTGGTGTCTAGCTTCTCCCCCATCAACACACAAACCAATACCTCAAGGCTGCTCATGCCCGCCCCTTCTCACTTTCTGTCCCACAGATCTTAAACTGCTTCGGCAACTTCTTCAGAGCCACAATTGTGACTGATTTCGCTTAGAGGATGTTTGAAGGTCACTCAATCCTGCCACCAGCATCTTCCCTTTAGAAAGTACCTTACCAGGAGGTTTGTGTACCTCGTGGTGCTCGTCATGTGCCCCTTTGATGTAAAGACATTAGGAGTGAGGAAATCACGTTTTTCTTTTGCTCCCCTCAATTTCTTTACCTTCAGAAACATATCAACTCAGAGTGCTTTTCACTGTTTGTAAATAAAACGGAGTACCAGCTCTTCGGCAAGAAGAGAAGTCTTTGGATGGCCACAGCCATCAACTCATTTGTCCCTCTGCGTTGCAGCCAGCATTTACTCAGAAGACGTTGTGCTGAGATTGCAGTATGGAGTTGCTCGCTCTATCGTCCTTGTTAGATCTTGCCCCAGCTCTTCCTGTCGCCACAATCCGCCTGGCACTGCGAGACACCTCTCGGTGCTGGTATACCAAATGGCTCAGAGACTCTCTTATGGCTGTGATTTTTCTTTGCCTCTAGTGATGTCAATTACCAGCGTGTCACTACTATAATGATATCACTGTGGTCATAGGAAAGGGGTGTATAACTCCAATCATCCAGGTCCTGCATGGGCAGTCAATCATCACGTGGGCCTCCATTTCAACCAGTCAGAACCTCTTAAAGCCAGACCTACTTTAAACATCAGTATTGCATCACAGCTTCAGAAGGGGAGCCGTGCCACAGACATTGAGCATGGCAGCCATCTTGGTACGTGGCTGGCTCCACCCCCAAAAGCACAATATCTGGTAAGGTACAGCTGTACTTGACATGAATCAGTACAATCCCACAGCAGACAGATTGTGGGCACACCAGAACCAGAGGTGGTGGAAAATTAGACAAATAAAAACGAATCTGGATCAAATGGGCAGGGGTGGGAGAGAGAGCTACAAGAAGGGTAGCGCAAAAAGAAAGTACAACAATCGGACTATGGTTTGTGGATATTTCTCGAAAGGATCAGTGCTAATGAGTGATTCATCCTTAAAGACCTTCTTGCTCATATTTTAGGAAAAGAGAAGGGACAATCATTTGCATGAACTGTGAGCATTTCCTGGAGGAATGTGATTACTACATAGTAGCCATGCATGTCAAGATCTAGCTCAAACCTTGCAAACACGGTCCTAAAGACGATTTATGAAACGAGAGCTTTGACAGTAGAGAACAGTGTGTGACTTAGAAATCATTTAAAAAGAAAACAAAAAGTAAAGTTTTTGATCTTTACTTACCAAGGAGAGCAAGTCCATACAGTTGGGAGCTATAACCAACTGTATTTTCCTGTTCCAGGCCGGTGAGAAACAAAGATGCTCCAATATTCCTCTCATCTTCCCACTGAAATACACGTAAAAGAAGAGAAAAAGAGCTAAGCACATGCTATGCACGATTACAAGGTACACTCGGAGTATAAACGCTTCACGGGCTTTACTTAGGCTTGTTTTCAGGAGCAAAAGGGAAGTACATATGGGACAACCCCATGGCAAGAAAAACACTACTTAGCTGTTAAACCAGTTCTCAGTCATGGTTACCTCCATTAAGCTGATAAACCTTAATATAGTTCTGCAAACAAGAAGGATGAAGAACGAAATGCGGGAGAGAGAAAATGGTCTTTTCAGTTACAAAACAAACAGCGACTCTTCTTTACATATTTTTAAAGAAAATACAATGAATAAAAAAAATAAAAAACACAATAATAAGAAAATGGACTAGAAAGCCCAAGCAGAAGCACTGCAGCTCAAACATTTTATTATTTTGCTCTTATTAAAAGAGAAACAACGGAAGGGAAATGTTGATATAGGCAAAACACTGCACACAAAGCAACAATTGCCCAGTGGCGGCTCCTCTGCTAAGGCGGAGGAGCGTCGCCTCACTGAACAAAAGGAAAAATAAAATGGTAACTATTGGTATTATCATTTTAGTTTTCCTATTTCATCACTTGCAGGCAGGGTGGGGCTGGCCAGAGCAGGGGGAGGAGTGGTTTACACTCCCTAAATGCGCAGGACTGCTTGGCCGGCCCTCTACGGCCAGCCAAATAGTTCTGCGCACTGTGCATCTTCCCCACCAGGCTGCATTACACAGCCTGGTGAGGAACATGCAAAGCCTCCCTTTCCCCGTCTGAGCGCCAAACCACAGCACCCAGACCAATCACAACGCTGCATTGAGATTGGTTCAGGGGAGCTTGGGAGCCCGGGTGCTTCCTGCTGCCGGCCGGGACAGCAGAAACAGAAGGAAGATGATGGAGGACAGAGGAGAGGTGGCGGCCGGCCATTACAGACAAGTGTTTTTTTAATTTTGTTTTTTTGTCCTCTCTCCCTCCCCCTTACCCCACCACCTGGGTTCGGTAGCAGCCGCTACTGTAATTGCCCTGTGGCATTAAGGCATCAATGACCACCATATCATGCAAGATAGCATGCCACACAGTGGTAGTTGATCCTTGAGTTTCTTATAACAAACTAGTTAAGGGAGTAAGAAGACATTAAAAAACTGCTTCTATTCCCATGGTTCTAACTGGGAGGATTGTGAGTTGTTTCTGAAATTAATGAATAGACCCATAACGGAGAATGCATGTTACAGGCAGCTAGGCTCTTCATCTTCATCACGGGATCTTCTTTAATATTCAAAAACATTAGACAAGAATAACAAGTTGATCCCTTCTGGGGCAGAGAAATGGGAACATTTCCCAGGATGGATTGAACAACTTTAGCATGTAGTTACTGAGGAAATACAGATACCTGCAAGACCGCTTCTGAAGAAGGGATTCACAAGCTAGAGTCATGCTATCTTATTAACTAACTCTTCACTTTGCCCTTCTTTAAATTATACTCTTGAAAAATCAAGGTGCTGTAAATTATCTATAGATCCTTTAACCACTGCATGCATCGGAATCCAAGGAGCTGATCTGCGGAGTCCCTCAGGGTTCATCACTCAGGTCAACACTGTTCAACATCTACATGACCCTCCTCACCAATATAATTAGATCCAAAGGCATCACCATCATATCCTATGCCAATGACACCCAACTTATCCTCTCTCTGACAGACGGGTCGCACCACAACCAGAGCCAACTTCTTCAACTGCATGATCAACGTTGCAGACTGGATGAGATCTAACTGCCTGAAACTTAAGTCCGACAAGATGGAAGTGCTGATCTATGGGAACAAGAACTCTCCAGGGAACTCCACCTGATGGCCTTCACAGCTTGGACCAATCCCCATTCCAACAGACCATTTCAGAAACCTAGGAATCATCCTGGATGACAAGCTCAACATGATAGCGCAGGTCAACATGGTCAGCTCCTACTGCTTCCACATTTTTTACATGCTCCACAAGATATCTAAATGGCTACCTCTGTCCAACAGACACACCGGCACGCAAGCCCTCCTGACAAGCAGATTAGACTACGGCAACACATGCTACATCGGGATCTCCAACCACTCCCTACACCACTTTCAGACCATCCAGAACACTGCAGCGAGACTCATCCTTAACCTGCCACGATGCACCCACATCTCACCACACTTCCGGCAGCTCCACTAACTCCCCATCCACTAACTCAGCTTATTCAAACTCCTCACGTAAGCATACAAAGCACAGCACAGCATCGGACCCGCATGCCTGACCAAGCGCCTACACTTCCACCAATTCACCAAAAATGTGCACTCAGCCACTATCTCACTTAAACATACAGCCCATGTGAGAAGTTGGTCTGGTATATGCTGTCCACTAGTTATAGTGGGCACCTTGCACCAGTCCAAACAACCCTTATTGATTATTAGGTTTAAGACAACCTTTATTGAAAGCTATCCTAGTGGTAGCTATGGAGAGCAGCCTTCAGGCTAAATCTCGAAGGAATGTAAAGCAGCTTGGTTTACCAGATTATAACCTCTTGAATGACTAAATGAAAGGAGAACCACACAAGGTATAATATATATAATATATGTATTTATTACTAAACACTCTCTACTAACCTCTTTATGAGATTAGAGAGCAAGGCACACAATAATACAGTTCTAAAACGATGGTAAATAGCACAATATACAATGGGCCCCAGGGGGAGACCACACCATATATTAAGGAAGTGGTATAAGAACCACGACTTGACTAGACACAGTGCCTAGAGCACGTAGAATCGCTGGGACCCCAAGGAACCACCCATGGTAGTGACACAGGTTACCCACGGGGGACGCGTGCAGTGTGAGAACACAGCCACGACCTTCGTACAATCCTATGGGAAAGTCGCGGTTGGAATTTTAGAGTTTAAGGACACTTAGGAGAGGACTTGAAGCAAACCCTTTCAGACTTAGAAGGTTCTAAGGCCAGCACCCACATGAGCACCGGAGTACTCGTGTTACCGAACGCAGGGAAGCCGGGTGCATAGGTGTCAAATGGTGTCGAGAATCTTCGATGTCGTCAATGGAGAGTTGCTGCAAAGTGCTGCTGCCGTGGAAAGGAAAAGTGTCCGGTGTGATCCAAGCCTGGATCAATGATGTGAAGAACCTGAAAGCAGAGGGGACAGAGTCTGGGTCACTTGCCAGTGACCAGGGGCACGATAGACGAATGCCCACCGATGTTGGGTGATTCAGGTGCGATGAGGTGAAGTTTGTCTCCGCTGCCACGGAGACCAGGAGGCGTCGACGATGGCCACAGTCTGCAGGCGAGCTGTCCCACAAAGGATGTCGAGTTCTGGGGCGGTCAGTGTCCGGATTGGAGACCAACAAGCCTTGACAACGGCAACCCACGCGGTGAGAGTAAAACAGCTTTGGTGTGGACCAGCAAGGTCCTGTGGACTCCCCAAGCCATGGAGAGTCAGGGCACGTCTGGAGCAACCAGGTAAGCCCGTTCAAAGTCAAAGTACCCTTCTCAGGGACCCACAAGTCGACGGACAAGGGATCGCGAAGGGACCTCGAGAGGAATCACTAAATACCAGCCCACGGGTCACTCGAGGTGTGTAGGCCAGTAATCTTCGGTGGGAATCACTGCTCGGGTCTGGACTGCAAGTAGCCCAAAGCACAGCCTCAGGGATCGCCAAGAAGCATACGCTGCTGCAAATGTGCACGGCGTCCAGGGGTTTGGGTTGCACGGTCCCCACGAGGGCTTTGGATCTCAGGATTGCTGAGAGCACGGATCGGCCCCGGGGAAGCTTGGAAACCTACCTCCTGTGTTGCAAAGTCTTCAGAGTCCTTCAGGAGCTGCGTAGTTGCAAACCAGACAGATGCGTCTTTGGTTCCTGGCTTGCAGGGGAGTAACTCCTTTACTCCAAGGGACATTCTTCGGTCATCCAACGTCGTGTAGATAGTAGAAGTTCTGGGATTCTGTAGCAGAGTTTCGTCCAGGTAAATCTAAAGTCCTGTAGTCAGGGGTTCCTACTTTATGTTATGTTATGTTGTTATGTTATTTTAATTTATTCAGCGCACAGCTACTCGGAAGTGTCCCGGCGCTAGCAACAGACAGGCGGCCCAAAAACACAGATGTCCATTAAAACAGCAGAGTCGTCAAAGACTTCCTGAACAAACGAGGATCAGAGATGGCCCTCAAAGTCAGGGGAAGCGAATTCCAGGCAAGGCAGGCTCTATGGGCAAAGGAGTTGCCCCCCAACCGTTGACGCTTAAATTTGGGCACCTGCATCAGCAGCAGTGAGGACGACCTCAGCTGTCTCCTAGGAATGTAGAAGGCGAATCTGTCCTGCAAATAAGAGGGGCCTAATCCATAGAGGGCCTGTTGCACAATTGACAGCATTTTAAATTTCAGTCGTGTTTCAACGGGAAGCCAATGAAGTGACCGAAGCTGCGCCCGTACACTATGCCTGGAGGACAGCTCCCCTAGAAGTCTGGCGGCCGAATTTTGTACCACTTGCAATTTCTTTACAAGGTAGCCCGGGCTGCCCGCCAGGAGGGCATTCGCGTAATCCAGGCGGGAGAGAACCAGTGCGCGCACCACCGTCTCTCTGGCCTTATATGGCAGCAAGGGGAGAAACTTCTTCAAACTCTTCATCAGCCCAAAGCATGTGCCGGGCAGTTTTTTACATGCGATGCAAAGTTCAAGTTCTCGTCAAACCAGACGCCGAGATTTTTTACGGCCCCATTAGTCTGGGGGGGACATGGAAAGCCCGAAGGCCAGAGTCTTCCTCTGAACTCAGGAGAAAATGAGCCAAACAGCAGGACCTCCGATTTTGCCTCGTTACATTTCAGCTGTGCATTAGCCAACCACTGAAAGACCGAGGACAGACACTGATGAGGTCTAGCCACCGAGTCGTCTTGCTTATTCCAAGTGAACAGCAGCTGGGTGTCATCAGCATAGGCCATCACTTTAGCCCCCAGTGACTCCGCCAGAAAAATCAGCGGAGTCACATAGATGTTAAATAGCAGAGGGCTAAGTGACGACCCCTGTGGTACCCCCGTGGTAACCCTCAAGGGGACCGAGGCACACGGAGGGAGCCAGACCTGCTGCATCCTTCCCTCCAAAAAGGAGCTGATCCAAAGCAGCGCCCTCCCAGATACTCCAATATCCAGGAGGCGGTCAAGGAGCATGGCATTGGGCACCGTGTCGAACGCCGCCGAGAGATCTAGCAATATCAATGCTGCTCTCCCGCCGGCATCCAGGCACTCCCGGATCGACTCCGAAACCTCTAACAGTGCGGATTCGGTACTGTAAGAGGCACGGAATCCAGATTGCGCCGGGTGAAGCACACCTGCTCCCTCCACGAAGTTAGTCAGTTGGAACGTGACTGCCTTCTCGCATACTTTGGCCAAACTAGGCAGAAGCGAGATGGGACGATAGTTTTCTGGGAGTAAAGGATCATGGGATGGCTTTTTAAGTAGCGGCAGAATTAAAGCGTGTTTCCATGCCATAGGCACATACGCTTCCGGTAATGATTGGTTGACCAGGAGATTCACCTCTAAGTTGGTGGTGTCAGCCACATCGGAGAGTAGTCTAGCCACGCACGGGTCATTAGGCGAGCCAGACTTGAGGGCTTTAAGAATTCTGAGAGAACCTGTCAGATAAATGGGACTAAAATCAGAGAGGCTGGAGATCGGAGGTGCCCTAGGCGGAAGAGGCGCCTGCTCAGGGCTACCAGACCTCACCGAGGACCGAAATGTCTCCTGGATGCTGATTATTTTATCCCTAAAAAAAGATGCCAAGGTATTGCACCAGGCTTCCGAGGCAGGGGCTACCGCCACCTGGGCGCTAGGGGCTAGGAAACTCTGCACTATGGCAAAGATCTCTTTAGAGTTGTTATTAGCGCGTTCAATACGGGCTGCGTAATACAGACCCTTGGCCTCCCCTATCGCTCCATAGTAAAGTTTTTGTTTAGATCTAAGAATCTCTTTATCACGGTGCTGATATCCACCGGAGCGCCAGGACCTCTCCGCAACTTTGCAGACGTGCTTCAGATTCCGCAGCGTGGGAGTGAACCATGGCTTAGAAGGGGCATCTCTTCTCAGCCTAGGCAGACCTGCTGCCGACACCGAAGCAGCTGAACCTGCAATCCAATCAGCAAATTGGGTGACATTCTCCTCCAAGCCTGTCCCGAAAGTAGGCCGTGAGGCATCAAGCGCAAGGCTGAGCTGAATAGGATCTACCTTCCTGGAGATGGGCGGGTGTTTGCAGTTGGACTGCCTCATTGATTTTTGCAAAGCCCAAGAGAAAAAGATGGGAAAGTGATCTGACCACGCCACTGGACGAGGCTTCATAACTAATGTGGGGAAATTAGTGCAAATTATGTCCAGAGTGTGGCCACCCTGATGAGTTGGGAACATGACCCTTTGGGAGAGATTCACAAGATGAAGGGAGTCTAAAAATGCCACGGAGTCCGCCTCCTCGCTACAATCAAGGTGGATATTAACATCCCCAAGGTGTACAAACTTCAAGAACCTCAGGGCCCGCTCTGCTAAGGCCTCACAACAGGACGCTAAGAAATTCCCAGCTGAACCAGGGGGCCGATAGATCAGAGAGCCACCCAGAGTGAATGCGGCCGATAGTTGGAGACTAAAATTCAAGGCTTCACATTCGCCCCAAAGAGTAGAGATTTCGCTCCTAAAGGTCCAGTTGTCCCTATACCAGATGGCCAGGACTCCACCTCTGCCAGAACAATGATCAACCCGGTGAACTTTGAATCCCGCGGGTGTAGCCATTACCACTATAGGATTAGAGAAGGCATCTAGCCAGGTCTCTGTCACGAACAAGATGTCCAGTTTATTGGCCGTAACCAGATCGAGCACATCAACGCAGTGCTTCTTCACAGATCTTGCATTAATAAGGCAGGCGCTAATGGTTCCAGAACTTGAAGAGCCGTCAGCCAAACCAATCGGTCTAAGCTCAGGCGTGAAGTGAAACACACAATCACCACAGGAGAAGTCTCTGGAGGGAACATTGGGACAGACTTTATGAGTTGGACACAGAGGGGGTTGCAGGGATTTCAGCCGCTCTGCCGAGAAGGTACTGGGGGAAAAGGACTCTTAAGACAAGTGGGGCAGAGTGACGTGCCCTGACTGCGCGCTGACTGGCGCAGACGGGCTTACCTTAGGCGCACCTTCGGCGCGCTGTCGGCGCGTCCGCTGCACTTCCTGTCAGGCCTACTACTTAAAGGGCGTGGCTGGGTCCGGAATTCAGCGTGCAACATCTAGAGCGCTGAACACGAAAAACGCGCGTCGCCTTCAAGATGGCCGCTGTGGTACTAATAAGCCCCCAGAGGAGCAGCCCGTGACACAAGGCTCGTGATGCGCCCTAGTAACAAGAACCCCGGTGAGTAGCCGTAAACTGCTGGGTGACGAAATTCAAATCTCACACAGAGATAGTCAGAGGGCCAAATTCACACAGTTAAAATACACCCCCCACAATTTCCTCAATAAACCCAAGGAAGGGGTGGGACAAACTCTGGGGACCCACCTATGGGAGGGTCAGGACAGAGGGGTGGCTACACCCATATCCTTTGTCCAGTTTCACACCAGAGCAGGGGCTGGTAGCCCCTGCAACCGGTTTGAGCTGGACTATGCACAGGGACACCAAATGTGCCCCCAGTGCAGACATCAAAGCACTCTTGGAGTGCACCCACCCAGCCCCAATACACTAAAGCCTGTCTGAGAGGTGGTTACACCTCCCTGTGACAGGACCCCTATTGTCCAGGCCTCCCCTGACGGAGCTTCGTCCAGCAGCAGGAGGGCAGACTCGTGTCTGTGGCTGGCAGCATCCATTTTGTGATGCCAGGGTCTGTGAACCTGGTACCGGGTGTACCGGTGAAGTCATGGTTCTCCCTCTAGTAGGGTGGAATCATACCTTCCGCAACAGTTACTGGTGTGGAGGTATGATTCTAATGTGTTTGACACCAAACACGACATGTTTCCGTGCAGCCATTCCAAAGTTAGCAATTAACGCAAGGTTATAATGCACTTATGAGTATATGGTTTGGCTGCATCACAAACAACCCCGGAATAAAAGGTTCCAAAGGCTGCAGAGGGGCTCTGCTCATGCATGGGCACCCTCTCACATAAAATCCAGCACCCTGCCTTCAGGATTGATAAGGCCTGCCATAGGGGTGACTGATAGGTTTATATGTGTAGTGATATGGATAGATATAGGGAACCTACATCTGAGTAAGGGGTGCATACACCACCTTACACAGGCCGCTGTAGCAGACCTGTTGTGTCATTTTAAATGGCTTCCCAGGGGTGGCACAATACATTCTGCAGCCCCTGGTAGGCCTCTGGGGTACCTATGCCCTGGGTATATAGTATACCATATACTAGGGACTTATAAGGGTACCCCATAATCCAATCTGTGGTGTACCTAAAGTACATGTAATCAATTTAGAGAGGAAGCAGCTAGGCTGGGGCCCTGAATAGCAGGGTCCCAGCCAGACTAAAGTCGAAAAACAGTGAAACATCAGCAAAAAGTGGGGGTAACCATACGAAGAAGATCCTACTCTCCTACACAACCCCCCCCCCCCCAAAGGTAAGGACATTAAACTAACCTTGACCAGTTGAGTCTTCATGTTCTAAGTGGAAATATCTGAAGAGTCCATCTGCATTGGCATGGTTACTCCCAGGTCTATGTTCCACTGTATAGTCCATCCCCTGTAGGGAAATGGACCACCTTAAAAGTTTGGGGTTTTCGCCCTTCATCTGTTTTAGCCATAAGAGGGGCTTATGGTCTGTCTGAACAATGAAGTGAGTGCCAAACAAGTATGGCCTCAACTTCTTCAGAGCCCAAACCACAGCAAAGGCCTCCCTCTAAATAGCTGACCAACGTTTCTCTCTGGGGGTCAGCATTCTGCTAATAAAAGCTACTGGCTGATCCTGACCTTCATCATTCAATTGTGATAACACAACCCCTACCCCAACTCAGATGCATTTGTTTGGACAATGAATTCTTTGGAGTAGTTAGGACTTTGCAGAATGAGAGCAGTGCACATGGTCTGCTTCTGGTCATCAAATGCCCTTTGACAGCTGACTATCCACTGAACTTTCTTTGGCATTTTCTTAGAAGTTAAGTCATTCAAAGGGGTCACTATGGATCCATAACCTTTGACAAATGTTCTATAGTACCCAGTCAGGCCCAAGAAAGCTCTGACCCGAGTCTGGGTGGTTGGAGCAACCCAGTCCATTATTTTCTGGATTTTGCTCTGCAATGGTTGAACCTGGCCTCCACCCACAAGGTGGCCCAGGTACACAACCTGACTCTGCCCTATCTGGCACTTAGTGGCCTTGATAGTTAGGCCTGCTTTTTGCAGGGCCTCCAAAACATTTCTTAGGTGGACCGGGTGATCCTCCCAGGTGGAGCGAAAGACAGCAATGTCATCTAGATATGCTGCACTATAGGCTTCCACGCCTGTAAGGACTTTATTCACCAACGGTTGAAAAGTGGCAGGTGCATTTTTCAAACCAAAGGGCATCACCACAAATTGGTAATGCCCACTAGGGGTACAAAATGCTGTCTTTGCATCATCAGCTAGTCTGATCTACCAGTAGCCAGCTGTCAGGTCAAATGTGCTAAGAAACTTGGCTGAGGCCAAAGTGTCTATCAGCTCATCTGCCTTAGGGATTGGATGGGCATCAGTCCTAGTGACTGCATTGAGACCCCTGTAGTCTACACAAAACCTCATCTCTCTCTTGCCATCTTTGGTATGAGGTTTAGTCACTAAGACTACTGGACTAGCCCAAGGACTATCTGAGGGTTCAATAACTCTCAATTCCAACATCTTTTGGACTTCAGCCCTGATACAGTCCCTGACATGGTCAGGTTGCCTGTAAATCTTATTTTTAACAGGCAGACTTTCCCCAGTGTCCACTTCATGAGTGCACCAGGTAGTCTGACTTGGAGTCAGTGAAAACATATGTTTAAACTGGCTGAGAACGTTTCTGCAGTCAGTTTGTTGCTGGACAGTGAGGCTGCCTGCCAAGGCTACACCATCTACTGATCCATCATCAGGGTTCTGAGAGACCAGGTCAGGGAATGGGACACTCTCTTCCTCCTGTCCCTCATCAGTAGCCATGAGCAAGCCCATGTCAGCCCTGTCAATATATGGTTTGAGCCTATTGACATGGAGCACCCTTTAGGGGCTCCTGGGAGCTCCAAGGTCTACCAAGTAGGTAACCTCTCCCTTTTGCTCAATTATGGTATAGGGGCCACTCCACTTATCTTGGAGGGCTGCTGGGGCCACAGGCTCCAACATCCATACTTTCTGCCCTGGTTGGTAAACAGTCAGCACAGCCTTTCGGTCATGCCAGGCCATTTGTAATTCCTGGCTAGCGTCAAGGTTTTTACTTGCCTTCTTCATGTACTCAGTCATCCTGGAGCGGAGACCAAGTACATAGTCCACAATATCCTGTTTAGCGGGTTTGAGAGGTAACAACCATCCCTCCTTCACTAGACATAATGGACCCCTCACTGGATGTTCAAACAGAAGCTCAAATGGGCTGTAACCAACCCCCTTCTGATCATGCCCTTGAGGGTTTTGTTGAACCTTTCAACTAACCCATTGCATTGTGGGTGATAAGGGGTGGTGAATTTATAATTCACACCACACTCCTTCCACATAGCAGTCAAGTAACTAGACATGAAGTTTGCACATTGTCTGATACTACCTCCTTAGGGAAACCCACAATGGAAAAGATTCCAAGTAGGGCCCTTGCCACCACAGGTGCTTTGGTGGTCCTAAGGGGAATAGCCTCTGGATACCTAGTGGCATTGGCCACCACCACCAGTATAAATCTGTGCCCAGATGCTGTTTGAGGATCCATGGTACCAACTATGTCAATCCCAACCCTCTCAAGGGGAACCCCCACCACAGCTAGTGGTATCAGGGGGGGGTCTTTGTTGTACCACCTGCCTTACCAATGGCTTGACCGTCTGCCGCTCTATGTGAAAAAATTACAAGCTTCTTTGATAATAAAATCTCAAAGGTTTATGACTCCTTCTCAGCACCTGAGGCAACGGTGAAATCAGACATGCCATTGGGAGTTACGGAGGTTTCTCCGTTCACAAACTTCATACCAATTTCGCATCAAGTTGCAATAGCAGAATTGCAAAAATGTGGATCTGGCGCCCCAGATGATCCGTGTCCTCCTAAACTTTGGGAAATGCTGTCCCCTTCGCTCACTGGTGCGCTATCTCATATCTGGCACTCCTCCCTTGAAAGTGGTGTGTTCCCGGATAAGTGGAAACACGCTACCCTTCTCCCTCTGAGAAAAAACCCAAATGGTGACCCTGAAGATCTCAACAATCTCAGGCCAATCTCTCTGCTGCCCGCCTTGGGAAAAATGTTAGAGAAGCTGGTCCAGAGCCAACTGACTAACTTCATCGAGAATAATGCCTCTCTGCATGATACACAGTCTGGTTTCCGGGCGGGCTTCAGCACGGAGACCGCTCTCCTAGAGGTGGCCGAGTCAGTGAGATGGTCGTTAGATTCAGGGGCATCAGCTTTGCTGGTGCTCCTGGATCGGTCTGCAGCATTTGACACTGTCGATCATGCCCTGCTGGTTCAGAGACTTCAAGATACGGGCTTTGGGGGGAAGGTGTTGGCCTGGTTGAAATCATATCTGAGCGGTCGCACCCAGAGAGTTGCCTTACAACCATTTGAATCCAAACCTAAACATCTGTGGTGTGGTGTCCCTCAAGGCTCAGCGCTGAGCCCTTTACTTTTCAATCTGTACCTAGCTCCGCTGTTCTCTCTGATTGCCAACTGGGGAGTGAAGGCAGTTTCCTATGCTGACGATACCCAGTTGGTTTTCCCTTTCCAAGAGCGGACGGTAGAGGCTTTTAAGAATTTTAAAGGATGCTTGAGAGATATAGCACTATGGATGAATAAATACAAACTAAAAATCAACGCAGGAAAAACAGAGGTGCTGTTTTTTGGTAAAGGCCCAGTGCCTGATCCTGTTCTATGGTGGCCATCAGAAATGCGCCCACCGCCTTCCCCCGCCACTAATATAAAAAATCTAGGTGTGAGATGGGAGGTGGATCTCTCCTTTTCGGCTCAAATCCAACAGGTGTCCGTGACTTGCTTTAGCAAATTGAGAAAATTCCGGAAAGTTTTACATTTCTTGCCTGAAGATTACCGTAAATCCGTTGTCCATGCCACAGTGCCATCTAGGCTGAACTACGCAAATGGTTTATATCTAGGCCTTCCTAAATATTCGATTAGGCATCTCCAGATGGTACAGAATGCGGCTGCGAGACTGATCAGACGTATTTCCTTCTGTCATCATGTCTCTCCGCACCTTCAGGAGCTTCACTGGTTCCCAGTAGCCAGAAGAATTGAGTTTAAGGCCATGGCCTTGGCCTACCAGGCCCATAAGGGAAAATGTCCCAGATATCTTAAACAGAGACTCTGCTGCTATAAGCAAATTCCCTTCCTACGGTCCAATTCTCAGAATTTGATGTGTACTCCTCGCTTTTGGGTGGTAGAGCGTTCACAGTGAGTACGGCTAAAATGAGGAATGCCCTGCCTGAGTACCTCAGCCAAACTAAGACAGAGACCTGTTTCAGAAAAGCGCTGAAGACATGGCTCTTTAGGCTGGACTAGGTTCGGGTCCAGCGCTGAAACCTCCCTGTGCGTGCTGCCTGCTGCTAGAGCGCAGGGAAACCTCTGCTTTGAGGTAGCTATTTGCGCTATATAAACTCCAGTATTATTATTATTGACAGGTGACACATGAGCGACAAAACTCCTTGGTGTCCTCAGACATGTGAGGCCAATGAAAGTGAGGGGAAATTCTGTCCCAAGTCTTGTTTTTGCCTAGGTGTCCTGCTAAGGAAATAGGAAGCCCCTGAGCTTCAGAGGTATAACCAACCTCCTGGTGGCACCAGGCTTGGGGTCTCTACACTCTGAGTACAGGAGTCCGTCATCCCAATAGATCTTATGGGTTCCACTAGCATTCCCAGCAGCCTCATCAGCAGCTTGCATTCTGAGGGGTTCAAGAGAAGGGCAGCTCAGCTGCTCCTGGCTCAGATATGCCCTGGAAGGGGCCCCTGTCCGCAAGAACTCAAAGTGGTCAGGTTCAAGCTCCTCTGGGACAGTTCCTTTATCAGGACTGAGATCATCTCCCTCAAGAGACTGATCTGCTTTCTGAGTCAGGGTGGAAGACACTGCCTTACCCCTACTGCTCCTTTTCTTGGGAGGCACCTGGTCCACTCTTCCAGGATCCAGGGCCTGTCCAGTGTTAGACATTTCTGATCTGTGACCAGGTCATAGCAAACTCATCTGCAGGGATTTTCAACATTTCTGCATGGGTCCTAAGCTCCACTTCAGCCCAAGCTGAAGTTTCTAAATCATTGCCAAGCAAGCATTCAACCGGGAGGTCTGCACTTACCACAACCTTCTTAGGGCCAGTTACCCCTCCCCAGGTGAAATTAACAACTGCCAAGGAATGGTCTGTCCTGACATTGCTAGCATTGGTCACTTGGTACATTTCCCCAAGTAGGATTTGATCAGGAGCCAGAAGATCTTTTGTCACCATTGTGACACTTGCTCCTGTGTCCCTGAATGCCAAAGCCTCTTTTCCATTTATAAAAGGTTGCTGTCTGTATTTTCCCAGATTACTGGGACTGACAAATAAGGAGGCCATAACCATGCTTCCATCACAGATCAGTACACCCTGAGTAGGAACTCTGACTAGGCCAGAGTCCATCTCAGATCCCAGGGTTAACCCTACTACACCCTTATTCTGAGTACCACCACCTGGAGCTGAACTAGGGGGAACAGTTGCCTTAGGGGCAATGGTGGCTGGAGTTGGGTCCTTGGACTTGGTACAATCACTTGTCCAATGGGTTTTCTGTTTACAGATTTTACACCATGGTTTCTTTTGGCCATTTCCTTTGTTAGATTGGGACTCCCCACCAGATGCAGATTTTTGGGGCCCTTGAGAAGACTTATTTTTTTACCCTTTTCCCCACCCTTATTAGAGTTCTTCGAATCGTGCTTCTTGGGGTCACCACCTTGGTTCTGAACCTTCTGCCTCACCCTGGTTCTGACCCATTTGTCTGCCTTCTGGCCCAAATCTTGGGGAGAGGTCAGATCAGAGTCCACTAGGTACTGATGCAACAGCTGATTTTGACAATTATTAAGGATCTGCTCAATCATAATCAAATTGCACAATCCGTTAAAATCACACACCTTACCGCCAAGTAACCAGCCTTCCAGAGCCTTAGTAGCACAATCTACAAAGTCAACCCAGTCTTGAGTCTGTGCCTTTTGGGTATCTCTGAACTTTATCCTGTATTGCTCAGTGGTTAGGCCAAACCCATCAATCAGTGCACTCTTCAAGACTTTGTAATTGTCATCATCCTCTTCTCTAACAGTGAGGAGCTTGTCTCTACCTTTGTCTGCAAAGGAGAGCCACAAGATTGCTGCCCACTGCTCCTGAGGGACCCTCTGTACTTTACAGGCCCTCTCAAGTGCAGTTATCCATTTGTGGATGTCATCCCCACTCTGGTAGGGAGGGACAATCTTGTTCAGGTTTCTATGGTCATGAGTATGATCTCTACCTCTAGGGACACTGATGCTGCCACCATGGGGCTCTAGCCCCCATCTTTGTGAAGCTCTCTGGAGCTCCAGGGATTCCCTATCTAATGCCAACTGCTCTCTCTTGATCCTGAGCTTAGCTTTCTTAAACTCAAGCAGTCTGCATTTCCTCTTATAAAAGGACTCCTGAGGAATAGAGGTTTCTACAGATATATCAGAATGATTAGATTCCTGAGAAGGAGATCTAGACCTTCTAGGTACACTGTTAACCCTTCCAGGTGGAGTAAAGAGGGGACCCCTTGGGTCCTCTCCCCCACCCTCAGTAAAGATTAGATTGTCCAGGTTAGAATCATCTTGATCCTCCTGATCAGCTTCAGATTCTAGGTCCTGAATGCTTTCACTTCCAGGCCGGTCCTCTTCTGCCAACTTGTCTGCCTCATCAGACCCTGGGGTCTTTCTGAGGTCAAGATAAATACCGAGAAGTCATGGAATTCTGTAGGGCCCTCCTCTGTGGAACACTCTGTGGTGGCCACCGGAGGCCGGGCAGTGTCCCTTACCGGTCACCAAGGTGAGGAACTTGGAGGTGATTTTTGATTATAAGCTGAATATGTCAGCTCAGGTCAATAGTTTAACCTCCTCTTTTTTTTTCTGCTAAAAACACTGCGAAAAATCTTTCCTTTCATTACTCAGGCGTTGCAGAAGACGGTAATGGCTGCTCTCTTTATGTCCAGATTGGACTATTGTAATGCTATGTTCCTGGGTATTGACAAATACCAGGTTGGTAAGATCCAGTCACTGCAAAACGCGGCGGTTCGTGTCATCTTGAATTTACCTAGGGGACATCCCACTTCTAAGGGAAGAAAATCATTACACTGGCTTCCGGTCCAGCAGAGAATTGAGTTTAAGGCACTCTGTCTGGTACACAGGGCACGGTTCGGTGGGGGTGCAACTGACGGAAGGGATAAGTTTAGGCCTTACACTCCCTCTCGTGACCTGCGTTCGGCCAGCCTTGGCCTCATCTGCACCCCCAGATTTAGATTAGTGAGATGGGGTGGTCGCTCATTTGCCAGCTGTGCAATTAAATTGTGGAATAAGTTACCAGTGGCTATGCGACTTCAACAGAATTTTGCATATTTTAGGAAGGTCCTGAAGTCTCAGCTGTTTAATATTCACTAGTGACTGTTCCTCCCTCATCGACCGTATACACTTCAGTGCCAAGACGCTGTTTGGCATTCAAGCGCTTTACAAGCTTCTTTATACTTATACTTATACTAAAAGCAAAGCCTCTATGAGGCGTTAACTCCTAGGGTTCTTCCCTGTCTTCAATTTCCTAGATGCACACATGTTTCTCAATTCCTGAAATGAGAGGTGGTCATACTTAGTCAGCAAGGAGCCACTGGCTTCTGCTGTTGAAGACATACTAGTGTAGTGAGGTGTTGCACCTACCTAACCTAGTGGGAACTACTAAACTCTCTTGAGTTGTAGAAAGGGTGTGCTAAGCCCTTGACACACAACTCTAAGTTCAGTAGAACTTACTGTATTGTAAACTTGATTTATATGTACCTATGTACCTATAGAGGTTTTCAGTTAGTCACTCAATGAGATTATCTGGTAAAGCAATAGCAAGCTTGAATCCCACGGCTGCACAACAATGTGAGAAGTTAGCCTGGTATATGCTGTCCACTAGTTATAGTGGGCACCTTGCACCAGTCCAAACAACCCTTATTGATGATTAGGTTTAAGACAAC
This sequence comes from Triturus cristatus, assembly GCF_964204655.1. Taxonomy (NCBI): domain Eukaryota; kingdom Metazoa; phylum Chordata; class Amphibia; order Caudata; family Salamandridae; genus Triturus; species Triturus cristatus. Next base: position 495,693,688 of record NC_140581.1, on the reverse strand, counting down.
CTTTATTGAAAGCTATCCTAGTGGTAGCTATGGAGAGCAGCCTTCAGGCTAAGTCTCGAAGGAATGTAAAGCAGCTTGGTTTACCAGATTATAACCTCTTGAATGGCTAAATTAAACGAGAACCACACAAGCTATATATATAAAATATATGTATTTATTACTAAACACTTTCTACTAACCTCTTTATGAGATTAGAGAGCAAGGCACACAATAATACAGTTCTAAAACAACAGTAAATAGCACAATATACAATGGGCCCCAGGGGAGACCAAACCATATATTAAGAAAGTGGTATAAGAACCACGACTTGACTAGACACAGTGCCTAGAGCATGTAGAATCGCTGGGACCCCAAGGAACCACCCAAGGTAGTGACACAGGGGACCCACGGGGGACGCGTGCAGTGTGAGAACACAGCCGCCTGCTCCGTACAATCCTATGGGAAAGTCGCGGATGTAATTTTAGAGTTTAAGGACACTTAGGCGAGGACTTGGAGCAAACCCTTTCAGACTTAAAAGGTTCTAAGGCCAGCACCCACATGAGCACCGGAGTACTCGTGTTACCTAACCCAGGGAAGCCGGGAGCTTAGGTGTCAAATGATGTCGGGAATCTTCAATGTCGTCAATGGAGAGTTGCTGCAAAGTGCTGCTGCCGTGGAAAAGAAAAGTGTCCGGTGTGATCCAAGCCTGGATTGAAGATGTGAAGAACCTGAAAGCAGAGGGGACAGAGTCTGGGTCACTTGCCAGTGACCAGGGGCACGATAGACAAATGCCCACTGATGTTGGGTGTTTCAGGTGCGATGAGATGAAGCTTGTCTCCACTGCCACGGAGACCAGGAAGCGTCGACGACGGCCACAGTCTGCAGGCGAGCTGTCCCACGAAGGATGTCGAGTGCTGGGGGGTCGGTGTCCAGATTGGAGACCAACAAGCCTTGACAAAGGCAACCCACGCAGTGAGAGTAAAACGGCTTTGGTGTGGACCAGCAAGGTCCTGTGGACTCCTCAAGCGATGGAGAGTCAGGGCACGTATGAAGCAACCACTTCTTACCAGCACACCGCATCTCCGATATTCTCCGCTCCACGTCTGCTGGGGGTCCTTCACTGCATGCGACCAAGGCGTAGCTCCAGAACCAGCGGGCAATGCGCCGTGCAGCAGAGCAGTCGATCCCACTATCAAGGTAGGGCCCCAAATGTCCGCCACCCGTCTGCCACGGAAGTTAGCCGATCTCTGCGACTATCGCAGCTGTCTGCACGCAAGTTGCTCTACGTGTACCCGGCCACTTCCGATGCTAGTATAGCCAGTTTAGGAGTATTTAGTGCCCATTTGACTCAGGATATTTAAGGATAATTCCGGCGGTCGCTGGAGCCTGCTTAGGCTACGGCCATTCTCTAGCCAGGCAAGCCCCGCCCCTCATATATATGTATACCATACAGTATATAGTATACCATATACTAGGGACTTATAAGTGTATCCCACAATCCAATCTGTGGTGTACCTAAAGTACATGCAATCAATTTAGAGAGGAAGCAGCTAGGCTGGGGCCCTGAATAGCAGGGTCCCAGCCAGACTAAAGTCGAAAAACAGTGAAACATCAGCAAAAAGTGGGGGTAACCATAAGAAGCAGATCCTACTCTCCTACACCCCACATCCACAAGAGCAGAATAGGAGGTGGAATATCCTCCTACATCGCACACAAGACCTAGAAGGACCTTCCCCAACACATTATGGCCTCCTCCTCACTTCTGGCTCTTCGAATAATTTCTGCGGGCCGGACCGCCTACCAGGGCCAGACTGGCCATAGCGGGCATCGGGCAATCCCCCGGTGGGCCGCACGGGTGGGGGCCAGTTTTGGGCCTCTGGGGGCCATTTTTGTTACAGGGCCATCGGCCCTGAAACAAAATCGGCCGAAAACCGGCCCTGGCAAAGAGCTCGGTGGCATCCCCAACCCCCCGGGGTGGCCAGCCGAGCACTTTGCCAGGGCTGGTTTTGGTTCCCAGTCCAACCCTGCCGCCTACACTCCTGCTCCAGCACCTGGATAGCCTCACGTGTGATTAGCTGCACCATACAACTCTACATAACATAACAGTATACAAAGAATCAGGGGTAGCCCAATTAACAATTACATGTCTGGAAGGTGCTCAGCATCAACAGACAGCTTATCTTACTGGATAATCAATACCCCTTGGGGCATAACAAAAATGAATCATAAAAATGTTGAATATTGTACCACACAAGGAACAACTGTAAACCACATAACAAAATACTCTAAAATGAATACCCAGTAAATTGGTTCCATTGATGGGAGGCAAAGAAAAAAAGAGTCAAATCACCCTGTAATATATTTTGAAGAATATTTACTTTAGAGACCACAGAGTTTATAAACTAGGAACTCCTGTAACTCCACGTAACATACACTTCAAAGGAAACTCAGTAGCAATCCTGCTGCACATCAGGCACATTGTTTCAAAACTGCAGTCTTCAAAGTTGCACAGAATGACACTGAGGAATATCACAAGAAGAGCATCCAGACTAGATGGTAACAAATCTGTGCTATGCATTGTTCATTTCCACATAAAGCTCATCTTTCTTTTACTCAAGATAATAAGGACGAAATGCACTTTTTTCTTTTTAACCTAGTGGCAAGCTGAGGCTTAACGAAGAAGAATTAAAAGTAATTTCTAAGGAAACACACCGGGATAATGAAAAATAACGCTTTCAGATAAAGAACTCAGAACTAAGAAAAGCCACTGTCAAATATACATCCGGTGCAAGACATTGCAAGCAATTTTGTGATTGGAAACCCCGCAATTCACAAAATTACAAGTATGTGACTGCAAACTGGCTGTTTCCAATGTACAAAACACATTTTAAGACTCAGAAATGTTTTTTGAACTTGTAAAATAGGTTTTGCAACCCATACCAGATCACCATTTGGAAGGGGCATGAAAGGGGTGTTCTTTCCAAATTCAGATTGCGTATAGTATGTGCCAATCATGTGGGGCCGCAATTCTGGTTGCAAACCATAGGCCAGTTACTAGTTCCTTAATGGAGGTAGTACCTGTTTCAAAGGGGAAGGGGTCCTTTCGAACTTGTGTTGCCATCTTCAGGGGAAGTAGACAGTGGCCCACGTGACCACGGCCTGCTCCACCTGGTATTTTCCCAAACGGGAAGCTTTAATTTTTTTTAAAGCAGCACCAGGTCCTTCAAGGTACTCAGGCTGCTTTTAAAAAAACAAAAAAAACACAAGTTTCCCGTTTAGGAATGCACACACAGTGATGGTGGTCTTATGTCCCCCGTGTACCACCACGCCTATTTGTAGCCAAACACAGCGGTGGTGCATATTGCGACCTGCCTAATTAATATTCATTAGACAGATTGTTATGCGACTCCTTGTGCATGGTGATTTTGTACACTTGCCAAACAGTACATAGGTCGTTTCCCAAAATCATAGCCCTTTTTCCAAAAGTCAATGAACGGTTTGCTAATGGACTCCTGGTACATCGGGCCCTAGATCCTTTGAGCCGTGACCTTTGATCCTAACCAGGATAAGTGAGACGCCTCCACCTCTAAGGGGTAGGGAATTGTGAGAAGAAAACACCCTGAGCCTAATGAGAACCAGGTTCTGCACACTAGCAGTGAAAACAAACAACAATGAGGAACAGACAATTGCTTCAGAGTTAGGACAGAGGAAAAATAGGCTGAATTGTCAGAGAAACTTACGAAGATTCAAATGGTGGCAGGGAGGAGACATTTCTTACTCGGTGACACATCCTTGTCCCTTCGTGGACATGAAAAAAGTCATATTTTCCAAAAATCATAATAGTGTTTTCCCTGTATATGGCTGTACAGCATTTCAACATTTCTTCAGAACAGCCTTTGCCACCCAGTCAACAGAAAGGCTATGTTATGCTTCCACTGGAAGTCTCAATTTGAGAAGGAAGACTTGAGTGCTGGTCAAACATCTACCCTGTCTTCGTACAGAGAATTGAAACAAATAAACACCCTACGATTTGCAAGCTGGAGGCCATGCATTGATAAATTGCCCCTTCCACTCCCTACTACCCAAACTAATAAAAACATACAAAATAAAACAAACATTTACGTGAACAAAAAAATTGTCTGTCCCTCCAGACAAAGAGAGCAGTCACTTAACTCTGGCTACGGCAGCACTTTGGCCGACCACATGAACTTCAACAGCATTTTGAGGGAGAAGTGTCTTCTTGAGCCACTCCTCTACCCGTAGGCTAGTAAACCAAGGACAAATCGATTTATTTTGGGAGACAAAAACAGGATTTAATCTTCTACCTGAAGATATAAAAAAAACTGCTGTTCTACTCTGTGCCGATACATTCTTAACCACAAAATGGAAGAGAGAACTCAGAGGAACATGAAGGCACTTCCAACACTCATGAGCAGAAAAAAAATATTCTGGAAAACACAAATATACATCCACTTTGGAGGTGGACTATTCCAATAGCATAGAAAAACTCAGTTAAACCACGTGAGTGTCCTCTTCTTGTTCCAGGACAAAATCACGTCAGCACCTACAGAAATATATGGAGCCATTCTGCCACCTATTTAAAGGGGGGGGGGGGACTAGGAAAGGGAACGCTCAGCTGTACAAATTAAAGGCAGCCTTTTGCCAACAATTGTTAACTGACAATCTGTGGCACAGTAATTGAAATGTTTATTTCGATGGGCACAGTAATTACAGAAGACATAGCCTTAGTGTGTATATTGGTAAATCCAAGGGCATCTAAACGGCCATTATTTCTGCCAAAATACTTCCAGTGGTCATGTTTTTGACAGGTTTATTATATGGCCATTCATTATACCTCCAGCTACAGGATCTATGAGAGATTAAATTATCGCTGATACGACTGCGAATTGACAATATTTGTGCTATAGAATTATTCTTTCGATAGAATTGACTTCTACAGTGGCCAAACATATTACTCTTCACTTGGGCATTACACAGTACTAAACAACCAATGGCTTTGTTGTCAAAATAATTGTTACAATCCATTGACACATCCCATTTAGAACCAGCGCTACAAACATTTCTGAGGGGTCATAGCTCCCAATTCCAAATAATCCAGAGTGTGTAAAGAACGAGATTGTGCCCAGTCAGGCACTGTGCGATAGACTGGCATCCTTTTTTGAGGACAAGATAAGTAATATTGTTAATGATCTTAACCCAGGGCACATGCCTAAGGAACTGCATTCACTGAATCAAGCTGAGAGGGGGACACTATACTTTGGATCATTTTGACACACTTTCTTTAGGGGATTTTGCAAAAATGGCGATGGGATTATCCTCTGGATCTCCTTTGGATCCATTGCCACATAAAATCTGGAAGGGATTGGCTCCAGAGTTATCTCCGGCACTATGGCAAATTTGCAACCAATCCCTGATGAATGGCACAGTGCCAGCCTGCTGGAAGCAGGCGTCAGTGACGCCTTTGCTGAAAAAGGTGACACTAGACCCAGCGTGTATGAAGAATTATAGACCAATTTCCTTATTACCATAGCCAATAAAAATTCTGGAGCGAGTGGTTAGTAAAACACTCTCCCAGTTTTAGAAAGTAACAGCATTCTGGATAGGGTACAATTTGGATTCCGCCCTGGCCATGGGACAGAGACGGCTCTGGTGACCGTCATGGATGACCTGCGAATGCGAGCAGACAGGGGACAGCTGGCTATTTTGGTCCTTCTCGACCTGTCTGCCGCATTAGATACGGTAAACCATGGGATCCTTCTGTCCAGGCTTGAAGAGCTGGGAGTGACGGGCACTGCCCTTAAGTGGTTCCATTCTTACTTATCCAATAGACAACAAACAATAGCCCTTCCTCCCTTTCGCTCTAAGTTTTCTAATATATTGCATGGTGTCCCACAGGGATCGGCAATAAGTCCAATCCTTTTAAATGTGTATATGAGTCTCTACCTGAAATTATAAGATATCATAATGTCAACCTAGTTAATTATGCAGAGGACACACAGCTTATCCTGTCCTTAGAAGGTGAGCAATCAGTTTCTTTAATAGATTTTCATGCATGTCTGCAGGATATAGCGGTCTGGCTTAGGGAGAACTCCCTTCAATTTAACTGTGAGAAGACAGAGATCTTATATTGCGCAACACGAAGAATTCCCCCCTTACTTCCATCTAACTTTTGGCCAACTGCTGCTAGCGCCTCACTGACTCCCAGTACTGTTGTGCCTAATCTGGGAGTCATGTTTGATAGTAAATTGACATTAGAGAAACATGTCAACAAGACAGTTGGGAGTTGTTTTAGCTTGATTAGGGCCTTTCAAAAAATCTTTCCGATGTTTTCATTAGAGGCCAGGACATTGATAGTCCGGAGTACTATCCTCGGCAGGCTGGACTACTGCAATGCTCTGCTCCTGGACTCCCCACGGTATCTGATTGAGAGATTGCAGAGAATACAGACCATGGACGCAAAGATGGCACTGGGACGATCACGTCGTTCCTCTGCCTCTCTGGCACTCTCGGACTTACACTGGCTACCAGTCCTGCAGATAATACAATTTAAGGCCTTGTGCTTGTTGTTTAAGGCCCTACATGGACAGGGACCTAAATCCCTGCAGGAAAAATTTAGTTGGTATGCCCCCCCTCGGTTGCTTCGTTCAGCCTCATCAAATTTGGTGAGGGTGCAAAGAGTCAGGAAAGTTAAATCTGGATGCCGGGCCTTTTGCACAACAGCTCCCCGGCTCTGGAATACACTCCCATTGGACATTCGAAAGATAGATAATCTGCTGCAGTTCAGAAAAAGGATAAAAACCTGGCTTTTTCCTCGGGCTCGCCCTCTAGCCCCGTGCTAATTCCGCCTGGCAGGGGCCTAGTCTGTTTTTTTCACTCTGTCAACATCTTAACATAGCGCCAGGTTACCCGTAGGGTGTCAGTTGCGCTTTACAAGCAACTATAATAATAATAATACAACTTCATAGCCACCGAGCTCATCCCTCAGCTCAGAGCTTAATTTGAGCCGGTGGGGTCCACCAGCGCTTATATTTCCTTATCAGACATTCTTTGAAAGCAAGAGAGGGGGAAACACGCAAATGGCAAGAAGAAAGAAGGGAAGATGGAAAAACCACCCACAAGGGAGAAAGCAGGAGCCTGCCAGGGTGAGACGAAGGGAAAGGGGGTGAGTGTCTGGCATGCGGTGGATTCAGGACTAAGCAGCCTTGGTTTTCGGCATGGGCAGTGCTGGATTAAACCCTGTGGAGGCCCCAAGGCAGTCGAAATTTGGCCCCCCCTCGCAAATTGTCGCCTAATACCCAATGCACAGGATTTTTTTTTCAAACTGGCAGCTGCCAGAAGATGAGCTTTTAAGAGACAAACTGTTATGTGAATCAGATGTCTCTGGTTTATGTACTAAGTTGTGTCTTGATCTGTTGTTGCAGGGCCCCTTAAAGAAGTTGGCCCATAGGCCGGTGCCCACTTTGCCTATTGGGTAATTTTGCAACTGGGCGTGCGGACATTTAAAAGCACCAGCCAGCATCTTTTGAGCCATGCTTTAGGGACCGGCACTCATTATGTTACAAATTAAGCACTGCCTCAATTACACATATAGCAACAAAGTGTACACACAAACAAAAAACAATAGGAACGGTGTGCAGTGGACATGAAAAATGCACATTAGTTGTACGTTTATGCCTGTTGCTAGACATAAGTATTCTGAAGAGAGAGATGACCAATGGTAAGGTAAAACAAGCATTGGCAAAGCCAATAGGTCTTGCCTATACAAGAGCTACTGGATTTCGCAATGTGATTTTACTATGTTGTACACCGGTGTGTCTGCTATTCAGCATGGCTAAAAGTTAGTGGTGTGAAGTGTCCTAGACTGAAGTGGGGGAAGTACAGTGTCATAGACCAAATTTGTTGGAGTAGAGAGGAGTTGGGGGGAGTAGAGTGCCAGAGTTGAGTAGAGGGAAGTAGTGTTCAGTGGTTCAGTGGCAGAAAGTGTCGCAGAGTGCAGTGTCGTGTGGGGAGTGGCGTGGAGTGAAATAGGGTGGAGTAGGTTGCAGTGGACTGAGGTAGTGGGGTTGTTAGGACTGGAGTAGATTAGGGTGGATTTCGATTGGGGTAGAGTGGGTTGGATTGAGTGGAGTGGGGTGGATTAGAGGGGGTGGAATGGATGGGGTTTATTGGATTGAAGTGAAGTGGATTGGAATGGGGTGGGATGGATTGGGGTAGAGTAGGTTGGATTGGGTGGGATGGATTGGAGCGGGTGGACTGTCTGAGGTAGATTGGAATGGAGTGAGGTGGATTGCAATGGGGTGGATTGGGGTGAGGTGGATTAGATTCGTTTGGGGTGGGGTGGACTGGATTAGAGTATGGTGTTTTGGCGTGGGGTGAATTAGAGTAGAGTGGAGGGCGGATTGGGGTGGGTTGGATTGGATTGGGGTGGGGTGGATTGGAATGGGGTGGATTGGAGTGTGGTGGGCTGGACAGATTGGATTGAGTGAGGTTGAGTGAACTGGGGTACGATGGATTGGACTACAATGTGGTGGGTTGGAGTGTGGGGTGGAGTGAACTGGGGTGCGATGGACTGGATTGAACTGAGATAGAGTGGGGTGAACTGGACTGCAATGGGGTGGATTGGAGTGTGGTAGACTGAATAAGGCGGATTGGAGTGGACTGGGGTAGATTGGATGGGGTAGGGTGGACTGGAGTGGGCTGAAATGAAGTGGTGTAGATTGTATTGTCGTGGGGTGAGATGGATTGGACTGAGTTGGATTGGAATGGGTGGGTGGGGTGAGGTGGATTGTATTAGAATGGGGTGGGGTGAGGTTGATTGGGGAAGATTGGATTTGGGTGGATTGGATTGGAGTGAGGTACATTGTAGTGGATTGGAGTGAGGTGGGGTAGACTGGATTTGGGTGAGGTGAATTGGAGTGGGGCAGATTGTTTTGGATTCGAGTGAGGTAGATTGAAATGGGGTAGATTTCTTTGGATTAGAGTTGGGCAGACTGGAGAGGGGCAGATTGTTTTGATTTGGAGTTGGGCAAATTGTTTTAGATTGGAGTGGGGCTGATTGTTTTGGATTGGAGCAGGGCGGACTGGTGTGGGGCAGATTGTTTTGGATTGGAGCAGGGCAGAGTGGTGTGGGGCAAATTGTTTTGGATTGAGATGTGGTGGAATGGATCGGAGTGGGGTTGGGTGGCTAGGGGAGGGAGTGGGTGCATTGGATTTGGGTGAGGTGGATTGGATTGGAGTGGGGCAGATTGAATTGGACTGCATCTGGGTGAGGTGGATTGGATTAGTGTGGGATGGAGTGGGTGAATTGGGGTGAGGTGGATTGTTTAGGACCAGAGTGGTGAAGATTGGAGTTGGGCAGATTTGAGTGGGATGGATTGTAGTGGGGCAGAATGTTTTATATTGGAGTGGGGTGGATTGGAGTGGGGTAGATGGGATTTGGTGGGGCGGGGTGGATTAGAGTGGGACACAGAGTGGGGCAGATTGGAGTGAGGATGATTGGAGGGGCAGACTGTTTTGGATTAGACTGGGGCAGATTGGAGTGGGTAAAACTGTTTTGGATTGGAGTGGGGCAGGCTATTTTAAATCGGAGTAGGGCAGATTGGAGTGAGGCAGATTGTTTAGGATTGGAGTAGGGCAGATTGGAGTGGGCAGATTGTTTTGGAGTTTTGGAGTGCAGCTGGTTGGAGTGGGGTAGATTGTTTTGGATTGGAGTGGGGCAGAATGTTTTGGATTGGAGTTGGGCAGATGTTTTGGGTTGGAATGGGGTGGTTTGGAGTGGGGCAGATTGTTTTGGTTTGGAGTGGGTCAGACTGTTTTGATTGTTGTGGGGCAGATTGTTTTGTATTAGAATTGGGCAGATTGTTTTGGATTGGAGTGGGGCAGACTGTTTTGGACTGGAGAAGGGAAGATTGTTTTGGATTGGAGTTGAGCAGATTGGAGTGGGGCATATTGTTTTGGATTGGAGTTGGGCAGATGGTTTTGAATTTGAGTTGGGTAGACTGGAGTGGGGAAGATTGCTTTAGATTTGAGTAGGGCAGATTGGAGTGAGGACGCTTGGAGTGGGGCATATTGTTTTGGATTGGAGTGGGAAAGATTGAAGTGAGGTGGGTTAGGAGGATTGGAGTGTGGTGGACTGAATTGGTCTGCACTGGATTGGATTGGTGTGGGGTGAAGTGGAATAGTGTAGAATGGAGTGGAGTGGATCGGAGTGGGGTGGATTGGGGTATACTGAAAGATTATGTGTAAAAGCATCTTTTCAGATATTACACATAAAAAAGAAACAATGTCGCTTTGCAATAAGATAATCCTCCTTTTTTGACAATAGTGCCCACAATCAAAAAGAAAAGAGAAGATGAGTGCAAAGTGAGGAAAGAAGACTTGCCAAAATATAAGAAAGTTAGCTATAGAAATATATCTGTGCAATTTTGTTTGTGCTGGATGACACCTTTTTGCTAATCACACGACTTCTGTACGCAGGGCACTAAAAGATGAAAAGAACAAAATAGTACCTCTAACATGTCGGGAGGAGTGGACAGTCACTGATTAAGTTGAATCAATCGGTGCTTGGTTCCTGCTCCACAGCAAGGAAGGGAAAGGTTAAGTCTGCCTAGACTAATTACGAGTCTGTTAAGAAGTGTGCCACACAAGCCAACAAATGGTAGGCAACAGACAGGTTCCAAGCCCTTTTCTGTATGCAAGAGTGACTGGCAAGTGAGACGTATGCACTCGCACATGTTATCGCAGGCTATACCCTAAAAAGACTATTAAAGTGTTGAGTTGTGGTGTTCACAAACCCTCCATGTGTTTTAAACACATTTCGACAACTACACATTAGTTAACCAGCCCAAAATTCCTATCTTAGACAAAATGTAGACATTAGTTCTTTATGAGCCTATTAATAGTCAAGCATTATGTTTCTAGGTCAGGAGACAATAAATCGGGCTCGTCATCCATTGAAATTTAAGTACTTTGACTTTCCAACTGCATTTTACATATTTTAATCCACACACCCTGGGTCGAAAACAACAAAATTTGAAGATACGCTATGTTTACTTAGTTGGTATTGCTTCACCATGTAGGTAAATGAGTACGTATTAGACTACCAGAAATGGCTCACCAGCACTGCATGTCTTGGTGCAGTACTGCAAGCTGCTCCTAGAGGTCCCTAGTGAGCAAAGCACCAGTACTGCATGTCTAGGTGCAGCACCACAAGCTGCTTCTAGAGGACCCTAGTGAGCAAGGCACCAGCACTGCATTTCCAAGTGCTGTACCACAATCTGCTCCTAGAGGTCCCTGAGTGAGCATCATAAACTACCTAAGCGAAAAAGTACACAGCTACTTAAAATATGAGCAATTATATGTTTAAAGTCTTAAGGCCGTGGTGATTTCAATAGACAGCTGGCGATCCACTATAACAAAACGAGCACGCCCATGTTCAGGTAGAAGAAAAGCAAGTCCGCAATTATCCCATCTGAGGCAGGCGTGCTGCTTAAATTAAAAAAAAAAAGCGTTGTGAGAGAGAGCGAGCGAGTGTGTCCTGCCTGCAACAGCAGGCAAAAGAAAGCCAATTAAGAAAATAGTGCTCCCAGGCTCTAATTAAAGTATATGTGTAACAACCGAAGTAGAAGGGCCAGTCCTCATGGGAGGTTACAAATGAAGACAAGGCGGTACTAAGGAGGGACTAACAAGCCTATTAACCAATCAGAAGCCAGCATTTACGAAGGACAATGACAAAAGCCAATGACAATTATGGGAGGAGAGTGGGCGGGGCTACAAGTACATACTGCAATACAGCATGCCTCGCAGAGCAGCGAATGTGCGCTGACTGTAGGCTCAACCTAAAAATGCAAAAGTAAAAAACAGTCATTTTCAATGCCAACAGCTCTAACTTTAATAAATGCAAGACCTATTGCATTTATTGGAGTTGGAGTTACTGACATTATATAAATGCCAATGTTTTTTAACTAGCCATGTTGCAGTGTGCAGTACCATATGTGGCCAAAAGAAGTCCCCATTTGGTACTGCACCCTGCAGAAGATATGGTAAATCCACCCTACCCATAATACATTGCATGCAAGACAGTACTACGAGTACATTCAAATAGCTATGTCCATATATACAATTAGTAGCTTTGAAATGTGACAAAAGAATTATTACAATAATTTTGGATTAGGTTGAACTCTGTGTGGAGCTGATGAAGGGAAATTTATAGACAGTCTCCAATAAATGTCACTGCCAGCCTAGCTTAGGACCAAGTGTGTGTCCTGCCATGAAGCCTTTTAAAAAACTAGTGCCTTGTGGCTGTAATTAAAACCTAGGGAGTAACAACACATTTAACAGAGGGTGTCCTCATGGAAGGTTACAAGACGAGACAAGGCAGTACTACGGAGGGACTACTAAGACCATTGACTAATGAAAAGCCACCATTTACAAAGAACAGGAACAGGGACAGGGACAGGAGCCAAATAAAAAGATGGGTGGAAAGTGGGCGGAGCTTCATGCCCATATCCTGAATACAGCATGTCTCGAAGAGACAGCGCAAACGTTGCCTAGGTGAGACCTAAAAAGTGCATAATGCATATGAAATTTAAATACAGCATGATCAAAAACAATAGATATCTAAAAGTGAGGTACTATTACATCAATAAAACAGACACCGTTACTCTTCCATTGAATTTCTGGCTCGAATTGCAGCGTTAAGAAAAGCACTCACCATAAAACAGATAATTAGCGTATTCAGAGATTGCAACGTGTGCAGGGCCTGAGCAAATCTACAGAAACTCAAGGTTTTTAATAGAGGGTTTAAGAAAATGTATTTGCGGAAAACGAAAATAGTTGAAAAAGAACATATAATGCAGTAGTGATTGCGTCACAAGGTGTAACGTCCTGGCTTTCTCGGGGTTGGGACCAACAGACGACGGACCAGAGAAATGGAGGTTTAAGGATGATTTAATAAACAGATAAACAATTACAGACAACAAAGAATACCGGTACTGGAATCACCAGTTAAAGTAAGATACCCATTCACAGCTCTTCTAACCGTCTTCCGCATGCACACCGGACCCGGTATGCTCCAACGGAGGGCACAGTGCTAAGCAGTGGCCGACAATGCCACTGGACCGCTGTGAAGGGTAGTTCCAAGGTTGTGGAATCTATGGGGGGGGGTGGGGCACGTGGTAGTCACCCGGCCGGGCTCTCTACCACCTGGGAACAGCCGCTCTACCAGTATCCCCCAGAGTACTGCCACGACACAAAGGCGCTGGGAACACTTCCTAGTGTGCATCTCTTGTATCCGGGTTTAAGTGATGCTACCCAAGGTGGTGCAGAGAATGGATGGGAGCAGCCGCTCTACCTATCCCAGTTCTCCTACGAGTGTCGATGGCTAAGACGCGGAAACACCTCCTGGATAGCGTCTTATCTCTGGGCGTGTGTTTACCCAAGTAACGAGGGTGGGGAGCTTCGGCTCGCACCCACCTCGTTTTCTCCAATTGTTAGGCCGTTGGGAGCTTCGGCTCTACCAACGGTACCTTCTGCCCAATGACGTTGAATACGGTTCTCAGAATGGGACAGGACACGGGCAGGAAGCACACGCAGCACCTCTCCTCCGCTCCTTAGAATGTTCCTTCCACCGCTCAACTCTCCAACGGGTCTGTGTACCTCAACCAGGTACTCCGGTAAAGATCAGAATATCCGACGCCGAGTCAAAGTGCTCTTCTCCTTAAGTAGTACTCTCGGCGTTGTATAACCATGACTCTTGAGTTGCATAACACGAAAACTAGGCGTTACCCTTGGTGTTATGTAACCAGAACTCTTGAGTTGCATAAGATATTGTTGCCGGAGGGCATTCTGGGAGTTGTAGTCCGCTCTCCTCCAATCGCACCAGGTTCACGGCAGTGGCATCGTGGGAGGGAATCCATGTGCGGGAGGGGATTCCTGACAGTACATCCCCCTCCCATCAGCGCCCCCCAGCAGGACCAGCACAGGAAGGATATCGACGATGGAACGACGACACCAGACGAGGAGCGTGAACCCCCGCCGCAGGTTCCCATGACTGCTCCTCGGGTCCGTACCCATTCCATGCCACCAGATACCATAGTTTGCCCCTGCGCCACGTGGAATCCAAGATACCAGCCACCTCGTACTCCACCTCCGAATCCACATTCACCGACACCGGCGCACGAGGCCTCACCGCGGGTTTCAAGAGGGAAACGTGGAACACGGGATGGATCCGCAGGGACTGGGGCAGGCACAATTTCACGTTCACCGGGCTGATGCATCGAAGGATCCTATACGGCCCCATGAAGCGGGGATGGAACACGCTACTTTTCTTGGATCTCATGTGCCGTGTAGAGACCCAGACGAAATCCCCAGGTTTGTAGACTGGTCCAGGCCGTCTCCTCCTATCAGAAAAGGCTTTATACGAGGCCTTAGTCACCTCCAGGGCAACTCGAGAACTCAGCAAGGCCTCCTTGATGCGGGCCACCCGCTTGGCTGTTGTCGGCAATCTGTCTTCCCTGACCGGGTGCAGAAACGGCAAGAACCGGGGATGATGGCCGTAGTTACAATAAAAAGGGGAGGCCTTGGTGGAAAATTGTGTGGCGTTGTTGTACGCGATTTCCGCGATCCAAAGTAGGTCCACCCACTCATCCTTCTCCTGCTCAACAAAACAACGTAGATATTGTTTGAGCGACTGGTTCAGGCGCTCCGTCTGGCCGTCCGTCTGCGGGTGATAACTCGTGGACATGGCAGACTTGACGTGTAACGCCGAACACCAAGATTTCCAGAAGTGCGACGTGAACTGAGACCCCCTGTCCGACACGATCACGTTGGGCAGGCCATGTAGTCTCACTACATTCCTCAATAACAACGACGCCAGCTCTCCTGCCGAAGGTACCTGATTGCAAGCGAGGAAGTGCCCCATCTTCGTGAGATAGTCCACCACCACCAGGATGGCCGTCTTTCCTTGATCCTTTGGTAGCCCGACAATGAAGTCTAAGGATATGTTTTCCCAGGGTTTGGTCGGTGTAGGAAGGGGTTGGAGGAGTCCTTGCGATCTTCTGTGGTCCGATTTCATGGATGCGCAAACGGTACATGATGAACACCAATTCCGGACGTCTGTTCTCATGGCAGGCCACCAGAACTGCCGTCCTAGGCTCGCTACCGTCTTTTCGACACCCAGATGGCCGGCACAGGGAGACACGTGGCACCAGGTGAAGGCCTGTTTTCGAAGCCTAGGCGTGAGTAACAACATACATCGTCCTTTCACTGGAATCCCGTCCTTCATCTGCCACTCCTTGTGACTGTGAAGCCACCTCCACCACATGAAGGTATGGGTCCCCTTCTGAACCCCCCTGAGGAACGTCTGTGGTTGAATCGTCCCTATCACAACTCCTGGAGGGATGATGGAATGTTCGGCAACCGGCTGCGGATCCCTGGCAGTTGATTGCCTCGAAAGCGCGTCCGCTTTCCTGTTCTCCGTACCGGGTCGGTATGTGATGTGGAAATTGAAACCGGAGAAAAAGAGCATCCACCTCATTTGACGGGGAGACAAGTGCCGCGCCGCCGTCAGAAACTGGAGGTTTCTGTGGTCCGTATATACCGTAACCACGCGTCTGGTTCCCATTAACAAATGCCTCCACTCAGCAAATGCGTCCTTTATCGCGAGTAGTTCCTTCTCCGCAATATGGTAATTGCGTTCCGCGTCGTTCAATTTACGAGACATGTACGCCACAGGATGGAGCAACCCCGACACCTCATTCCTTTGAGATAGCATGGCACCCAGCGCCACATCAGAGGCGTCCGCTTCTATCACATAGGGTAATTCCGGATTCGAGTGAGCTAGCACCGGGGCGGTGCTGAAGGCCTTCTTGAGGGCCACAAATGCTTTTTCTGCTTCCGGTCCCCACACAAACTCCTGAGACTTCCTTAGTAGTTGCGTGATCGGGGCAACCAAGACAGAAAACCCCTCAATAAAACGCCTATAAAAGTTGGCGAAGCCTATGAAGCTCTGGACTTCCTTAACTCCTCGGGGCACCGGCCACTCCTCCACCGCTCTGATCTTGCGTTCCGCCATCTCCTGTCCGTTGGGGCTCAGCATCACCCCAAGGAATTCCACTGATGTGACGTGGAAGTCACATTTGCTGAGTTTGCAGTATAGCATGTTTTCCCTCAGTTTGTTGAGGACCGCGGATACGTGCTGTACGTGTTCTTCCTCTGAGTTGGAGTAGATGAGTATGTCGTCTATGTAAACGACCACGTAAATATCTAATACCTCCCGGAACACCTCATTGAGGAAGTATTGGAAGGCGGCAGGAGCATTGCATAGTCCGAACGGCATGACGAGGTACTCAAAGAGCCCGAACCTGGTCTTAAAGGCAGTTTTCCATTTGTCGCCGTCCCTCATGCTCACAAGATGGTATGCCCCCTTCAGATCAAGCTTTGTGTATATTTGGGCCTTTTTTACCTGTTCCAGGAGGACGCTTATGAGAGGCAGGGGGTATCGTTTTTTTATGGTTATCGCGTTCAAGGCCCTAAAGTCCACGCAGGCCCTCAATTCGCCATTCGCTTTCGGGATGAAAAAGAGAGGCGATGCGGCGGGGGATTTCGACGGCCTGATGAACCCCAGCCCTAGTAACTTATCCAAATATCCCCGTAGATGTACGTTTTCGGGTTCTGTGAGCGCATACAGTCTGCCGCTGGGAACGCTAGCCCCCGGAACCAGGTCGATTTGGCAGTCGAACGGTCTATGTGGAGGGAGCACCTCCGCTCGGATTTCATCGAAGACGTCCCCGAAACCGTGATACACTCTGGGCAGCTTTACGGCCTTTTCTGCTGCCGTGGCGACCGTGTGACCTTCGCCTACCTCACCTTCGTGGGGGTCCTGCCGCATGCCGCACCATTGTTCACAATACGGGGAAGTCATCTCAATGTGATGCGTAGGCCAATCCACCGTTGGGTTATGTTTTTGGAGCCAGGGTAGGCCCAATATGACCCCGTACTGCGGGGCTCTGATTATGCTAAAATCGATACGTTCGTTGTGCTGTTTTCCGAACCTCACCGGTACTTCTCCTGTGTGCTGTCCGATAGGTCCGGTCACCAGACTTCTCCCATCCACGGCATACACCTCCTCTGGTATCTGTTTGGGAAGGAGAGTGAGACCCAGTCTCTATGCTTCATTGTAGTCCATGAACATGCCCGTGGCTCCTGAATCAATCATGGCTACCACAGGTATCCACTGGTCCTGCACTCCTACGTGTAAGGTAAAAAACAAATGTCTTCGCCCTCCTTGATTCGGGCTCAACATGGAAGGGATGTGGGTGTGACTCCAAGATGCCCCTTCCCTAGACCCGGAGTCCCTCAGTTTTCCGCCGGTGCGTCCACCACTGCTGTCACCGTTTTGTTCGCTCGGTACCGTGAGGTTTTTGGCTTGGCTGGACACTCGCGTACATAGTGCCCCCTTTTTCCGCAGTAAAGGCAAAGGCCTTGCTTGCGGCGTGATTCTTTTTCAGTGGCTGTAAGGCTCGCCCTTATAGCTCCTATGTCCATGGGTTCCGTCCTGGTGGAGGAGTTGGTCTCAGGGCCACCCATCGAAACATACGATGGCAGCGCTTTCCCTTTCCTCTTGTGATCGCCCTTTCTTTCGTTCAATCTATGGTCCAGCCGTAGCACCAGGTTGATCAAGCCCTCACATGTCTTGGGTTGGGGGTCGATTTGTGCTACCACATCTTTGAGCTCTTCGCTCAAGCCCTGGTGAAACAGCGCGGTTTGTTTGGCTATGGGCCACTTGGTTTCGGCCACTAATCTTCGAAAAGCATTAAGGTACTGCACCAGATCATTGTTGCCTTGCCTCAGCTCCAACATCTCTCGATCGGCAGTATACGAGTCCGCCCTTCGATCAAACACCTTCAAGAATTCCTCGCGGAAGGCTCCCCAATCACATAGGATAGGGTCGTCCCTGCTCACCAGTGGGACTGCCCATTGCGCCGCGTTCCCAGCAAGATACGAGATCAGAAAGGCCACTCTGGCTTGGCTGGTAGGAAAGGCCTTTGGTTTGCAGGACTGATGCAGTGCTACTTGAGTGAGGAATACCTGCACTGTGTTGGGGTCTCCGCTGTACCTCTCTGGTGTCGCCAAAGGAATGGCTACGGGCATCTCTACCACAACCGCAGGGGCCGTGGCCGTGTGAGAGGCACTCGCCTGTAGCGGATCGTTCTGCAGAGCGTCCATTCTAGCCTTAACGTCGGCTGTTTCCTGTCTGGAAGCGGTGAGCTCGATTTGCATCGCGGCTAAGACGGCCAACACATCCTCAATCGTGGCCATGTCGTTCGCCCAACCAGGAGATTGTTATGGAAGAGGTCGGATATTATGTAACGTCCTGGCTTTCTCGGGGTTGGGACCAACAGACGACGGACCAGAGAAATGGAGGTTTAAGGATGATTTAATAAACAGATAAACAATTACAGACAACAAAGAATACCGGTACTGGAATCACCAGTTAAAGTACGATACCCATTCACAGCTCTTCTAACCGTCCTCCGCATGCACACCGGACCCGGTATGCTCCAACGGAGGGCACAGCGCTAAGCAGTGGCCGACAATGCCACTGGACCGCTGTGAAGGGTAGTTCCAAGGTTGTGGAATCATTGGGGGGGCGAGGGGAGGGCACGTGGGAGTCACCCGGCCGGGCTCTCTACCGCCTGGGAACAGCTGCTCTACCAGTATCCCCCAGAGTACTGCCACGACACAAAGGCGCTGGGAACACTTCCTAGTGTGCGTCTCTTGTATCCGGGTTTAAGTGATGCTACCCAAGGTGGTGCAGAGAATGGATGGGAGCAGCCGCTCTACCTATCCCAGTTCTCCTACGAGTGTCGATGGCTAAGACGCGGAAACACCTCCTGGATAGCGTCTTAGCTCTGGGCGTGTGTTTACCCAAGTAACGAGGGTGGGGAGCTTCGGCTCGCACCCACCTCGTTTTCTCCAATTGTTAGGCCGTTGGGAGCTTCGGCTCTACCAACGGTACCTGTGCCCAATGACGTTGAATACGGCTCTCAGAACGGTACAGGACACGGGCAGGAAGCACACGCAGCACCTCTCCTCCGCTCCTTAGAATGTTCCTTCCGCCGCTCAACTCTCCAACGGGTCCGTGTACCTCAACCAGGTACTCCGGTAAAGATCAGAATATCCGACGCCGAGTCCCAGTGCTCTTCTCCTTAAGTAGTACTCTCGGCGTTGTATAACCATGACTCTTGAGTTGCATAACACGAAAACTAGGCGTTACCCTTGGTGTTATGTAAACAGAACTCTTGAGTTGCATAAGGCATTGTTGCCGGAGGGCATTCTGGGAGTTGTAGTCCGCTCTCCTCCAATCACACCAGGTTCACGGCAGTGGCATCGTGGGAGGGAATCCATCTGCGGGAGGGGATTCCCGACACAAGGACAAGCCTGGGAAATTCCTCCCAGGGCATCGGTAAGCTTTCCGAAGCTCATGAGTCGCCACACTGAGCCAGATCTAAATCAGAAAAGAAGAGACCTTTCCCATTGCATTGATACTAAAGAAAGGTAAAGAAAAAGCTCCGAGCTAGAGAGTCTGATAATAACTCATCACAGTACTTTTCACCAATTCATTTTGCAACATTTTTTCAGCGCAAGATTCCAAGAACAAGCTCTTTACCCACTTGATTTATCTGCTTTCTTTATATTTATGGTAGACATGAACAAAGAAGACAACTCCAACACCTGGAATGTTGAGGGGGTATTCTCCACCCAGGGGACAGAGCCCGAGCCAGAGACTAAGACAACCTACAGAACTGCGCCAGAGGGATTGTCCATATATTGACCCAGAGTAACAAAGCAGCCAATTGGGCACTGTCCTTGATATATATGTTGATTTAACTCTGCATGTAAGATAAAGCCAGGCATGGCAGGAGGAAGCTGTAAAAACCTTCTGCATATGCGATTTTCCTCCAGCTGAAGGGGGGGAACATCCCCATATCCCTGCCCCGTACATAGCAGCTGGGCCGCATTGGGCATTGTACATTTTTAGAAGTTGGGTGTCGTCCCCTTCTCTCTTGATTTGACTAAATTGAGGATGGCTCCGGCTGTCCTACTAAGTTTAAGGCAAGAACTAGTCAGTTGGGACTGCCACGAACCTGAGGAATTAAAGGTGACGCCTACATTACAAAAATCTTTTACACTATGCAAGGGCTACCCCTTTAAAATAATTCTAGGGGTGTCAACTCTACCTGGTCCACAAGCCATGATGTAGAATCTGCCATAGTTAGAGGCCAGGTCGAGGCAATCCATGTATTGGACGACTAGTACATGCAGCGCTTTTGGGGTCTGACCAAGTAGGACCGCATCATCCATGTACCGAAGTGCAGGCACCTGGGTGACTCTATGGGTGTCAACATGAACAGAGGTCAAGAGAGGACATTAATGTACAGAATACAAAGTATGGGGGCCAAAATATATTCTTGGAGCACACCTCGCTTGTGGCTAATTACCAGGGACATTTCTTCTTCTGGGCTTAAACGCACTTTAGCCACCAGATCAGTATGCAAATTATATAATCAATTCACAAAAGATGCTTCAACACCCATATCCGGAAGCCTTAGCCACAACTTGGGCCTGTTAGCAGAGTCAAATGCTGTTGAAAGGTCCATTAAGGCCATATAGAGAGGAAAGTGTTTGACTGAGACGTACGTATAATTATTAGGCTGAAATTTAAACACTGTTCAATTGTCCCCAATCCTGCACGAACCCCAAATTCCTGGGCCCATGCGGTTGTAAATAAACCTACCAATGGTTTTAATAGTGCTATCTAATAATGAAATAGGCTTGTAGCACTTTGGGGACATCGCCCTTCGTAAAAATAGGTACAATTATTGCCAATTTCCATGATTGTGGGATATGAGAATTTAATAAACTGTTAAAAACATTAGCGATCAAGGGACCACAAAGAGCAACATTATATCTTATTAAATCAATTGTGGTCCCATCTGGGCCGAAGGCCTTACCGCCTACACTCTCGAGAATAACTGATTCAACTTCTGGCAAAGAGGGAGAATTGATTAATCTGTTGTGTAAGAGACCAACTGTCTCTACATCTTCTTCCAGATAGTAAATAGCAGAGATGTGAGCCACATGCTCCGCACCAAGAATTTTGCATTGTGGCAAAGGGTTATCGGGAACTTTTCTTGACCTAATTCTTTTAACAGCGTCCCAATTTTCTTTTACTATTATTGCCAACCGCAGCTGTTTCCAGGATTTCCCAGTCCAGCTTATGGAGTGCCTTCTTTCTAGATTTAAGAGCTAGCTTATGTACTTGATGAGTAAGTCGCACATCAGAAGGCACTCTCGGGGAGACAGCTAAAGCTGACCTAAGGCGCCTGTGTTCCACTGAGGAATGCGTGTCGAACCAATGAGGGTCCTCCTTATCTGGCCATACTGACTTGGAAAGAACATGTTTGATGGTCTGAACTAGTGCAACATAGTGATCTATCTAGCACCCCCCAGGCTTCTGATATGTAATTGAGGAATAAATCCCGGGACTGAGTTAAAATGGAGCCAAGGGCGATTAAACTGTCGTTGAGGCACCAGACCAGTCTAAGCTCATCTCTAGAATGCTGGGTGGGTATAACATTACTCGTCGGTTGCAGCCTCCTTAAGGGAAGCAGCCCAGTAATAGACAGTGCAGTGTGGTCCCTCCATTCCATAAGCACGACCTCCCCTTTAGTGAAGTGATCCACTAAATTCCTGGTTATAAAAATGTAATCAATGGTCGATTGATGACCATGACCCCTATAAGTTGGCAAAAGGCACTTATCTTCATTTAAATGATTAACTAGATCAATAAGATTGTGTAAAGCCACATAATTTACCAGCTCGATGCCCTTTGCTTTGCTGAGTTCCCTTGGAGATCTCCCCTCCGGGAGCTCTCCCCCGGCTATTTTTGCATTAGAATCAAAAGATGTATGGAGGCTGCGGCTGGATATTATCCTTTGAATGTTTAAAATTGGACAAAAAGTTAAACAACTGAGCAAAGTTGATACATACAGAGTTAACAAAATCTTTGTTATAAAAACGAATTATGAAAAAATAAAATAGGAAGATCGACCCTGGACCTTTATGATTTGGAAAGCTGGGGACCTGGTGGTAATAGGTATCACATCCACACAGAGATTTACAGAGACTCAGATTGCATGCACACCTATAGCCGTACGACGAGGAGATGGAGTTGTTTGGCACGAATAACATGCATAACCATCAAATGAAATGGGAGTGGTTGCCCAGGTCTCGTGCAGAGAAATAATAACAAACATGTTAATAAAAGTTCACCAATCAGGATTGTCTACTTTCTCTCTGAGTCCTGCAACATTCCACCTTAGAAGAGAATAAGAGCAGACAGCATTGTGGACCACTAAGGTTTCATCTGATGGGGCAATATTCTGGCCACTAGCAGTGTCGCTGGGCAGGGTTGCTAATGGTGGGAGTCAATGTCTGCAAGCGAGTCAAATCTATTCACAGTAGGGATTGTGAGAAGCACAGTGGACCACTGCTGGGAAGTTGCAGGACCTTGAGAAGAAGCCCCCAATTGCATTCTAAAAGTGTGCAGGGTGAGTTGGCTAAAAGAAGGCAAGTGCTGCAAAGCCTCAGCAGCTCTGGGTCTATTGAACGGAGGACCTATAGGGCCAAATCAGTTCGGATGATAAACGATTAGCAGTTTAGAAGAGAAATCCAGTGGAACCAGAGTAACAACGATCCTCTGGGCAGTAGGCAAGCAAAAACGAAACATTAAATTATAAACTATTGGGGTCTCCGGGGTCGGGTCCAATCCATGCACATCTGCGCACCACCACCATATCTGTCGCGATGGTTAACAGGAACCCTTTGTGCCGCACTGACCAGTCCAGAGTTTTATTGTATAGTTCCTCGTTAGCTTCAGATTGGTCCTTGCTCAGAGGAGAACCCCCGATGAGCACGGCCACGTAAGGACATGCTGCGGGTGGTAGACTAACGAAGGTTTGGTCAGGTACAAGTTGTGCCCTAGGGGACCCTTGGCCAGCTTAAGGACCGGAAAAATCATATTAGGATGCCCCAAACTAGTGGCTGGCACAGGGCTAACGCAGGTATCCCGCTGGGTAACCCCAATTGCCCAGGTCTTCATATGGTTTTGACTGACGTGCTACTGATGTGGGGGATTCCTGACTTGAGTTGAGCCAGTGGGTGCCTCACTATTAGATACCAAGACAGGTGCCTCGCTGCTAGCCAAACCGGTGATTGTGCGTCCTAGGGCAGTTAGGTGACAGGCGTTGTCTATACAAGCGGAGGCTAAAGAGCATGGGGCCGACGCTATTTTGGTTTCCAGGGTGTCAAGGCGTAATAACAAATGGGAAGTTCGGACTTTAGCCATGTCTTAAGCTAATCAAAATAGCCTTCCAATTGCAGAGATAATTTATCACTGGCCGCAAACTGAGGGCCCCCCCCTCCTTGGGGGAGACATACAATTGGGGAGAAGTGAGGACCGTGATTCATCAGTATGAGAGGAGATTGACTAAGAAGCCGGATCAGCAATACTGTCCTGGCAGCACTGCATACGAGCCCCCTTTTTACATTTTCTTGGTGGCTAATGGTTAAGCGACTTCTAAGAATTCTGGCTCAAAGGGGGCACACATGGTGGGTTACCCGGCGTGCCCGTAACCAAGGAAGGTAAGCAATCCACCAAAGGATTTGACTGACTGTGTCCAGTACTACACTTCTGATTACCAGTGCTTATGAGCAGCCTTCACTCAGACAGCACAATCTCTCCACTAACAACACTGGTCGCCTGCTCAAGCATACGATCAATGGCAGTAGACTTTGAGGGTGGAGTAGTAGCAAAGTCAAGACCAATGGTCCATGGTTGCGGCGCTTCAGAAGCTGGAAGTCTGGAATTAGGGCCCGGGCTGCACATGCTGCCCCTTAAGGCAAGCGGGCCAGGACCCATCAGTATTTGCATCAGATCTTCGGACCGAAGGGCAGCCTTGGTGGTGCTGTGGGGTTCCACTCCCTACCCCCAAGGAAAGACTACCTCGGTGGTCTGGCAGGTTTCCAGTACCTGTGGAGGTTGTGGAACTTAGCACTGGCAGCATGTGCTGCCCCTGGGCAAGAGGGTCAGGTGTCCTCCAGCCTTCACTTGACTGAGACTGGCACCGAAAGGCTCCTGCTAATCATGGGGTCAGATAGGCCACTGCACCCTGCGCAGACAAAAACTAAGATGGACAAATTTACTTCTATGGCTCCGGGGAGGCAAAGAGTCCATCCCTGCCCCCCTACACGCAGCAGGGGGGGCAGGAACTCCCTGACCTTACTACTATTCTCCAGGCTATTCAGGATTCAAGGCAGGAGGTGAAGAATAAGGTGGGAGAGGTTTATATCGACGTCTCTCTCCGGCACCAAGACCTCCAGAATGTAGCCCACTGGTCACAGAAGCAGAGACCCCCGTTTCCACGGTGGAAGACCAGGTGGCCACCCTTAAGAAACAGGTCTCCAAATTACTTTCCTCTATGGTGGTCCTGGAGGCACATGCGGAGGATGCAGAAAACAGATCGCGCAGGAATTACTGAAGATGTATTGGGTTTGCAGACTGCACAGAGGCCTCAGAGTCTGAGAAATTTCTGGAGAACTGGCTCCGGTCCTGGCTCTATACTGCCTTAATCTATTTGGGGTAGCACAGAGGATGGGAGCTTGCCTTTAACCATGTGATTATAGTGGTTATCCCTAGGGAGGGGAGACTGGCGAATTTTTGCTCTTCCTATAAATGTATTTCCTTGATAAAACCCAGAGTAAGATTCTGGCCAAGATTCTGGTGACTCGACTTATAGGGGTGATATCCGTCTTGATACATCCTGATCAGGCAGGATTCAAGCCAGGTATGGCAACATGGTTAAACCTTCGGCGGCTGCAATTGTGACTAGACATGGTCAAAGCAGACAGAAAACCTAGAGTGATACTGTCTCTAGAGATTGAGTAAGAATTCAAAACAATAGACTGGAGGTACTTAGTAAAAAATCTAAGGCGACCAGATTTGGACCTAGGTTCTGTCGCTAGGTGTCCCTTCTTCACACAGCACCCACTGCAGCAGTGTGTGTGAAGGGGTGGTCTCATAGTCCTTCGAGGTATAGTACGGTACGGGACAGTGGTGTCCATTGTTTCCTCTGTTGTTTGCATTTTGCCTGGAACCGCTGGCCTGCTGGGTTTGCTGTAGAGCTGATATAACGGGTTTTCTGCAGGTGGCCGATGCCCTGGAAAACCTGTCCTTATATGCTGACGACTTCCTGGTGTATGTGGCAGACCTGGAGTGGTCATTCCGGCGGTACTAGCTGTGTTCTGGGTGCTCGAGTTCTACTTTGGGTACTGTATTGACTGGGAAGGCCTACGAGCTCCGCTGGGTGACCTTCGGCTGACCAGGACTGGCTTCCGATATTTGGACATAAACATTATGACTTAAGTGGAGCGCTTACCTTAGGTAAAATCCTTAGCGGTTTGTGGGCAGATGCGGAGAGATGGCGCACGCTTTCCTTGAACCGAATGGGCAGGGCCGCCCTGTACAAAATAATCATCCTACCCAAACTGCTTTAAGTGTAACAAAACACCCCATTGTACATCCCAAACAGCTTTCAGTCTTGATAAAACACTCCTAACTTTGTTCTGGGCTGGGGGCACCTCTAGAGTGGGTCTGCGGATGCTGTATTGCTTAGTCTACAATGGGAGCCTAGCGTTACCCGACATGCAAGCGTATCATAGGGCTGCCAGCTACAAATTATTAATGCATGGAGGCATAACCCATAGTGCAATAGGCATATAGGGTGGAGAGGGCATCTATGGAGGTGAGGACTCATGTCCAATACGTATATGGGAAACAGCACAGGCGGTCCCTGCTCAAGCCCACCCGGACGAAGTTAGGGGCTAGGGATGAGGCTACGAGGTACCTGGGTTGGAAGGGGAGACTCACAGTGGCTACCTCAGTGTGGAGAGGCACACACTTGTCCAAGGTGGGCAGGCTTACTGGCTTCCACCGTTTGGAACGGATAAGTATAGAGACAGTGGGGGATGTGCTAGCAGGGGTGAGCTTAAGCCGTTTGAGGTACTCCAGCGAGAAAATGCCCTGGCTCCTACACAGCAATTCTCATACATGCAGCTCTCCCATGCCTTGAGAGCAGAGGGGATCCTAGGGGAGGAATTCCCAGAGGGTAGCCCCCTGAAAACCTGGGAAAAGAGCTTACTCGTAAGGCGGTGTCTCAGTTATGCCATGTTATCCTTAATAATATCCCAGCTAACCTTGGGAAACTCCGGGAATGGTTGGAGTCCAATGTTGGGTCCCTAGAGGTTATTGACTGGGATACCCGCTAGGCTGCAATTAATATAATTCAACATCCTACATGGGTCCTACTACAACAGGTCCTGTTTGCACAATATGGGGAGAGCTGACTGTATTGTATGTCTCTGAGGCAGGGTGGCAGTGGGTACCTTCCTACATACGGTTTAGGACTGCCTCAGAGTGAGTCCTCATTGGGGAGAAGTTGTCACCGGACTGGAATCCCTAGGACACCCCAGCTGATGATCGTAGGCATACCTAATGATGTAGATATCCCTCAAATGCAATTGGTGTGGCAAAAAGAGATGTGGCCAGATTATGGGGGCGGGATCAGACCCCCATGAGGGCCGAATGGAGGGTGGGAATGAATAAATGCATGGAGGTGGATCGGGTAGTGCATGGAAGTAGTGGGTGCCTAAATGTTTCAATACGTGTGGGGAAGGTGGCAAGCATATCACGGTTTGACAGAGGAGGAGGAGATCCCACTTCATGAGGGGACAAGGGAAGACTTAGATGGGCGGGATGAGTAACGAGGAGCTGAGTGTCAACATTGTGTGCAAGTTTAAATGTTATTGTACCATTTTAGAAATGAAAATAATGAAAAGATATTCATTAAAAAAAAATCCCTGAGAGAATCATCTGGGTGACGAGAGGGGTTCTATGGAACCTATCAAAAGAGGTTAAGGCCCTGATGGTAGCATGCTTGAGGGAGGGATGCATAACCCAAAGGTGTAATTGAAAATATTGCTAATAGTGTAATATTTCCTAAACTTGTCAAACAATTTTATTCCCTCCATACCCCTGGTAAAAACATGTTGGAGATGATCTGTCATTCCCCTTCTACCAAAAATTTATAATTATCTCTCTGCACGGCTGTGGAAAAGACTGGGTTTGCATTATTGTCTTTTTCTAGTTATCTTTCCTTTTTCTGTCCTTTTCTCTTTCTTTCTTTTTGTCTTTCTCACGTTTCTTCTCCTTTTTCTCTATTTCTTAATCTGTTTCTTTCTTTCTCTCACTTCCTCTAATGCTTGTTGATGTTGTTTCTTTGCTTCTTTTGTTTCTTTCCATCATATTTCTCTCCTTTTCTTGCCTCACTCTCATCCTTTTCCCTTATTTCTTTTATGTTGCTTCTTTTCTTTGGTCAGTCTTTCTTTCCCCTTTTTCTGTGCATTTTTGCTTTTTTCCCTTTCATCTTTCATGTGTTCTGTTTCTCTGTTTCTTGTCTCATTTGTTCCTCATTTCCTTTCCTTCTCTCCTTGTTCCATTTGTTTCATTTCTCTGTTTCTCCTCTTCCTTAATTTCCTTCCTTCCACTCCTCTTGATTCATTCTTCACCTTCCATCACTTCATCTCCTTCCCATCTTCCCCGGCTTTTCACCCCTCAGTCCTCCTTCCACCCTTTTTAACTTCTCTCTTTTGTCCCCTTTTCCTTTATTTCTTTCCTTTTTTACTTCTTTCCTCGCATTCTGTTTTAATTTCCTTCTTTATTGCGCTCTCGCGGTTGTATTTTTCTTTCTTTCTTCTCTGCCTTTTTCTTTTCTTAAGTGCACTTAACTCTCTAAAGCAATCATTTCATTAATGAACTATCTTACATCTTTGTCTCAGAGCTATGGGGATGGCCACAGAGATGGTAAGTTGTAGAGCGCTTGTAGAGATATTAACTTCTAGTGCCCTATGAAGTTTGCATGGACTTAATCGTGCAACCATAAGGCACTACCAGCTCCTGGACCTCAAATAATAAACTTTATGGCAATTAGACAGATAATGGAGTCTTTAGGACCAATGAAAGTAGTGCCATCCCAAGTATTGAATGACAACAAGGCAACAAACCCCAGTGAGACACTCAACTTTCACTGCTGGTTCAGAAAATGACATGGTTTATCTGTTTGGTCCTTGGGAACAAAACAGGTAAACCATTCTCGATACCGTTCTCCTGCCATTAATGGTGTATACTAACTGCAGCAGGACTACATTTTTGTGCTGGTATCAAATACATAGATCATAAAGTGGTGGGGTAAATTTGAGCACACTAGGACATGGAGCTGGCAGCTACAAAATACTTCCAGACTGCGCCAATACAGGTTGATACAGCCTGCTAAGAAAGCATTCTGATTGGTTGATTAGCTCCAACGATCTATTCCAGCTACTCGTTGGGGACATTTCTTTCCAAGTAAAAAACTGGGTACTTAAAATATAACTTATGGATAAAGACCATCTTGACTATGGATGTATTCATCATTTGTCAATTTTTTTAAATTCAAGATTTACCTTAAGACTAGGCTTGTCTTCGAGGTATTTAAGCAAGGCATAGAAAGAGAGAAGCTGTGTAGAAACCTCATCAAAGCTTTCCTGAAGCATTATCTCCGTTACCACTAAAACAGCATCTGGTAAGACATAAAAGAGAAATAAATAAAATACAAATGAACATTTAAACAGAATGTCAAATAGACTGTATACCAAACATAACAATTATAAGGCAAGATTATATTGCTAATCAAACAAACCTGAATACTTCCTGGAAATCTGAAACCACTCATGAGACAGATGCTTAGCAAAATTCACAAGTGAGCAAGTGTAACAATTAAATATACAAACAGTGGACAATTATGAAAAGCGTAAAAACTGGGATACAAAATATACATATAACAGTGGTGTAGCGTCTTCTTAGCCGTGGTACCCACCAATGACTATGCCACACACGGAGCTTGGTATCACACATCTTTATTCGTCTGCCTGTAACTGCAAACTCAACATTCTAAAGCAGCCTTCACTGTAATACACTCAATTCATTACATCATAGCTCTACAGAGTTCATTAGGAGTCAAAAGGGTTTCATCACTGTTAACTCGCAAGACACTACATCTCCCCCTCTGTTAAACGAAAACTTGCCAATTTTGCAAAAGCTATCCACATATATACATTTAAATGTCTTCAATTAAAATGGTTCTCCTTTCCACAGCCCTTAAAATGCGTCCAATGGCAGGACATTTGCCTTTGTGTAGAAACAAAAATCCACATCTAAAACATGACTTCTTTTTACGTAGAGACATCACCTTGTGTCTTTCAGTCTTTTGCTTTTATTGCTTTTCACAATCATGACTGATTTATTTGAGGAGCCTCTGGCCTCCATGTCAGCAGCTTGTCAATTGATACGCTCCACAGCTCTAGCAGCCATCAACACTCGTTCCAGGCTCAAAGTATCTCTCAGCATTCGCTGTCTGACCGAATCAGACAAGCATCCATCAATGACCCTGAGACGCATGGCCTCTTCATCATTAAATTCATTGAACTTACACTGTTTGATAAGTGTGTCAAGTCTCGCTACAAATTCATATACCTTTTCACCAACATTCTGTCCTTCTTGACTGAAAATATATCTTTCATAGGAAACATTTGGAATTGGATTGAACTTGAGATTCAAGGTTTCTTTAATCTGACGGTATGTGATTTATTTGTCAGTTTGTGGCATTTTCTTTAGTATTCAATTTACGCCATCACCAGCAAGGTTTTCGAGATATTTGCTAATCTCTCTGTTAGCAGTGTCTTCAAGTGCATCATAGAAATCTTCAAATATCTCCATCAACATAATCTATCGGTCATCAATATTTAGCTTTTTGGTGGTATCGAACGATGATGGTGGTGGTTTCAAGAAAGTGGCAGTGTTGTAGATCAGTGTGGAACTTACTGAGGCTGGGCATGGTGGTATTTCGGCCACTACTTCCAGCTCATCCTCTCTGAGACCCTTGACATGCTAGCCTCTGGATGATCTATGATGATAACTGGAAACATGATTTTCTTTTTGGTCCCCATCCGAAAAACAACCTGCCAATATTTCGAACACATCACTCACTTTCACACTTCAGGAATTGTGGAGTTGTTCTGAGCCCCACCCAGCGGCTTTGGCAGCTCGCCTCTTCGGGTATGGATGGCTCCATAAGCACAACCTCAGGCAGTTCTTCTTGGACTTCTTTGCCCAGTGCTGCGGTATGAAGACTCTAATTACTTCTGGTAAGCAGACAACCGTTTACTTGCATCTAGGCCGCTTTGCTTCGGGCACTTCTGTGCACTTGCTTACACCTGGTTGATCTCTGCCTCGCAGCACTTGTAATTGCAGCGTTATCTTGCTCTTGGCTATCGCTTTGTACTTTTTGACACCAGGTTGTTTTCGGCTTGGTAGCACTTGTAATCGCAGTGTTATCTTGTACTTGGCTGTCGCTTTACACTTTTTTCCACCAGATTGATCTCTGCTTTGCAGCACTTGTAATAGCAGCATTATCACGCCGTACTGTGTATGGCTCTATGTTGCGTGGTACCTTTTTGTATGCCCCTACCAACAGGTTCTTGACAAACAACATGTAGATTCTCTGTAACTGTCTTGGTTTTCAACAGCTTCACAGCCGCTGGAACAGCCCACATGCATTCAGAATTTGTTTGGTACTTCAACAAGGGCACACGTGACACTCACAGGCAGTTTGCTTGGACCAACAGCATTTCTCGGAGGGAGCACTGTCAAGCTTTGGGTTAGTTATTCCCTAACTCAATGCCATTTGTAGCGTCTTCCCAGCTGGGGTACCCGGCAATAACTACACCACACATGGAGCTTAGTATCACATGTTTTTATTCGTATGCGTGTAACTGCGAACTCAACATCCTAAAGCATCCTTCACTGCAAAACACTCTATTCATTACGTCATAGCCAAAAGGGATCCCTCATTGTTAACTGTCAAGACACTACAAGCAGGAAGTAATAAATGTATAGAACATTCAAATGCGTATTGTGCAATATGTTATTATTTCCAGTGTGAGTGCTCAAAGGCAATGAATGATACAGACAAAGTTTAAAGTGGGTCAGGACACCCCGGTAAAGTCATGATAATCCACAATTTATTTTATTCTATTTGCTTATTTAGCGCCTGAATCACCCCCGAAGGGGTATCTTCCCGCTTGCGGGCAAATAGGGAAGAAGACGATGCTGAAAGAAACATCTAAAATAAAAATGTTTTCAAGGACTTTCTGAAGCGGAGGTAGTCCGTGCATTGCTTCAGTGTTAACGGAAGCGAATTCCAGTTCCGGGGGGCAAGGTAGGAAAAAGCCTTCCCCCCGGTCCTAGCTTTGTAGATGCTCGGAACTTTGAGAAGTGATTTTGAGCTGGATCGCAGGTCTCTAAGGGGAGTGTAATGACACAGCTTCTCCGCCAAGTATGTTGGCCCACTGCCATATTCTGCCTTGTGGGTAATGCAGTAGACCTTAAATACTATTCGCTTGCGCACCGGGAGACCGTGCAGTTTCCGCAGTAGCAAGTTCGCCGGAGATCTGTAGGGGGCGTTCAATACCAGACGCGCTGCTGTGTTCTGCACCACCTGCAAACGATCCAGCGCAGCCTCATTGGCTGATATCAGTAGGGCATTGCAATAGTCAAGTCGATTTATGACTAGAGACTGGACAAGAGTCTTTCGTGTGTGATCAAAAAAGAAATGGAAACACACGTCTCAAAAGGCCTAATACATGAAAGCATGAGCTAACCATTTGAGACACCTGCTACTTCATGTTTAATCTCTGTTCGATGCGCACCCCAAGATTCTTTTCTGATGCCTTCGGGGTGGGGAGGGCGCATAGCTCCCTGGGCAACCATTCTGGTGTCCACAACAAGGTGGCTTCTCCGAAAAACATAATCTCTGTTTTTCCGGCATTTAGTTGGAGATAGTTGGTGCTCATCCACGGAGATATTGCTAGCATGCCGGCAGAGAAGTTAGTCTGAGCTGTAGTAGAGTGCATCATCAAAGGAGAAGGTAAGATGGGTATCATCCGCATAAGATATTGGAACAAATCCAAATGTCCTCATAAGGTTGGCCAAGGGAGCAATGTAAATATTGAATAAAGTAGGGCTTAAACAGGATCCCTGTGGTACTCCCCTGGACAACAATATTACACATGCCACGGAGCAGCAGGTGACCTTCCACCCTTTTCTGGTGCTTTATGGGTCATGGGTGGGTGTCAGCACGGCACCTGTCACCCTTACATTTCAATTAAAAATACCCTACACCTTACGGCAAGCTGGAGAGGGGAAGGGCATACACTATGCTCTTACCTCCATTAAAGGCAGCACGGGGAGCAATACGACCACTAATGCCATGCCCTTGGTGTGGATTATACTGAACATCTGGCCCTTTCCAAGACAATTAAAAACAAAAATTCTGCCAATTTTGTCCAACAGCACGATAGGACTTGCAGGAGCAAGGCAAGCTTCTACAGAGAGTCGTTGCAAAGGACAGACTACAGAGGGGCTGCAGGATACGGGAGTGGCACACAGAGAAACAGCATGGGGCGAACCAGGATGGCACACGAGATGTAACTAGAAGTGCAACATATAAGGCTGAAGGCTGGTGTAGGCACACGGAGAGCCACAAGGATCTGAGATGATGCCATGCAGAGAGTCTGCAAGGAAGAGTGGAGGGGGGGGGGGGCAGTCGGGCATACAGTATCTTGAGAACCATAGTGGGCATACAAAGGGGCTGCAGGGGGTGGAGGGCTACACTGAGGGGCATCAGGACAGATGGGAGCACACTGAGGGACTGCCGTGGATTGGCAAGCATGGGTGGCATAGGGCTACAGTAAAGCGAGACACATAGATAGTCTATAAGGAGTTGACAGCATATGGAGATCAGGCGAGGGACATATACTGCAGATGCAGAGGGGGCAGGGTAACGGGGGTCTACAGATGAAAGGCAGAGTGACACAGAGTGTCTGCATGGGAAACACAGTGGCTCCTAGAGGGAGGGGTACCAATGCAGGTGGAGGGTAAGCATATGGACGTCCGGGGACAGTGGAGGCACAGAGAGGGCCAGCATTGGTGGGACAGGGCAGCACACATGCTGCAAGGAGGTACAAAGCACTCTTAAGGATTGCGGGGGCATCATATGCCAACACGCCCACCACCACACGTTAACACAACAAACATAATAGGACACCATACCCACATTATACATCCAAGCAACTAACATCATATGTCAACACTCCCACTACACTATGCCAGCACCCACTATTACTCACCATCAAATACACCAACACAACAACCCCCATCATGCATCTGGATATCCAACCTCACATAAAACACAAAGAAAGCAGAGACACACTGATAAATAAATTTCCCTGAAAAATAAAATTGAAAGGGATTTAAAGTTGACTAAAATATTAACAGTGGCTCTGCCGTAAAAACTACAACGTTATGCTCCAGATGACTGAGTTTCAGTGAGCCGCTCTGCCCGAATACACTTGAACTGATTTGGATTTGTGGCAGTGAGGGGCTGCAGAGGATATTTGTGGGGCCTGAACAGAAGTGCTGTCCCTTCCTGAGGAGCGCAGATTGGGTGCTTTCTCACTCTGTAGCGTCCAGTGGATTGAAGCGTCTGTGCACAAGGCACGCCGCTAACAGGTCAAGTAGATGGGGCCAGAAGCTCTAGTCAGTCTTACGCGGAGGTCGTCATTTTTGATGTTTTTTTATTTTGTTACTCAAATTTATATTGAATCTTTCTCTTGTATGATTGTTGGGGGGTTGCACAATCCTAATAAGAAGTAAACAGTTAAATAAACTAGTGAGAGCTTCAGACAGGAAATCATTAGGTCAAGTTAGTGGTAGAGTAGACTTTCTTTTGGTGGGAAAGGGAAATGATTGCATTAAGAACTATTGTAAATCAAAAGGAGTTTCCTGAGCTACCCATGAGGTTTCAAAAGGTTGTTTCTGCCCCTGGTGAGTGAGATAGCGGCACATGCCCACATGCCCACAAAGCGCTGGAACTGAAGATACTAATTCATGGCACAAAATAGTCCAGAACTTGCATCAGCATTTGATAAGATAGCCTGCCTGGCAACAACTGAGCCGGTGTTGTTAAACCTCGGATTTACAACCACCTAAAATAGGCTTGTTAATTTTTTGAGTGTAACTAATTGGATTATTGGTTGATAGGGTGAGAACCCACTTCAGGGGGGTGCTACCAATGCAGCGCACCTGGCACTGAGCTCGAGGGAGGTGGGAACTTTGTTTAGAAGTCACTAATGAGTTCAAGCACTTGCTGCAGCGTTCCTTGTGTGTACAGCACTTGTCAGGCAATAATAAACATGTCAAGACAACCCTGGTGATTAAGGATCCTGCTGGAGAGAGATCACGTTTTGTCTAGTGGCAGTTTGACTCAGTAGGACTGAGGGTTAATATGCCTGCTGCAAAGAATGTGTACCATGCAGATCGCTGAATTGTCATCAAAGAGCTGCATGCAACAGCATGGTGTCGGTTAGAACGCTATGTTTCTTCCCCAACCTTTCATGATCCTAATGTTACTAAAAAGGGGTTGTTTGGGTAGAAATACATTCTTATTGGTAAAGCCACCTCCAACACTGTGGTATGTTTTAAATCCTGGGTTTGTGATTCTCCAGACCAAACTCTCTTAAAATATACTACCTACTAGTATGGATAACATGCGATTCCTACACCTTGTATTCCTCATTGTTTTATGTAACATTTCCTATAGACCGATTTGGACACACAAGCCATTGTATCTGTATAATGTGTGCATGATGTAAAGGGCTTTGAAACCCTAAACTGGTATGAACAATATTATAAAACAAATGAAATGCATGCTAGAGTGGAGCTATGGAGAGATGATGGGCACTTTTGGAGGGTGTTAATGAGGGAATCTGTGGAGAAAGGGGTCATTAGAGGGGTGCCAAAAAAGAATGCAGCACAGGACGCCATCAGCACAGAAGCCAGCCCTGATAATCACAATCCTTGTTAGGGTGAACCACAAAAGTCACTAAATAAACCTGTGCTCAACTCTATGATAGCCAGGCACAAAAGCAGTCAGGCTTAACTTAGAGTCAATGTTTTTTGTTGGTATACATCGTATTCAAACAAAAGGGAAACTACTGGTGTTGTAGGTTGTATTTGT
Source organism: Triturus cristatus (assembly GCF_964204655.1). Classification (NCBI taxonomy): domain Eukaryota; kingdom Metazoa; phylum Chordata; class Amphibia; order Caudata; family Salamandridae; genus Triturus; species Triturus cristatus. Next base: position 495,658,397 of record NC_140581.1, on the reverse strand, counting down.
TTCAAATCACATTTTAGTTACACTTATTGTTCCACTTCATTACGCAGTAGCATAAAATATCAAAGGTCCTGAGGAAGGCAGAGATACTTTTCAGGTCAAATGGCTGAAACATTTTCTCTTGGTAGTTAGTTTTAATACACTTTTCATGTTTTGCACTGCGCCCGTTACTCAAGCATTATGTGCTTTACATCTCCTGGATTCTAGCAGATCCTAAATAATAATAGTATCTCAAAACATCCCTGAGCTCCTCCCTCACAGTGAGGGTGTTGTAGCCCTTGGCTGCGCTAGGCGTTGCAGCCAAGAGGAGAAATCCAAGATGATGAAGCATGCCACCTCGGTGGGTGATGGGAGTCCGTCCTTTTTTAAGGACTTCCCCCAATTAAGGATTGAGAGTTCATTTGCCTGTGTCCTAGCTCCTTAAGGTTTTGGTGAAGCCTGTTAGACCTGCGGATAACTAGGTGTTATACAAAAGTTGTTTTGGAGAAACTAGCCGTGCAGGTCTCTAAACTTCCCTTGGGCCCTCCACTTCTGGCTTAGTGTTATCTATTTTTATTAGCTTCACATATGACAATAGTTTTTACAGATTCGAGTGAGCATAATTTAATTCTCTGTTCAATGGATCAATCAATCCCTTTTTCGCACTGCAAGATTTCCCCCAAAGGAGATGTATTAATCGCAAAAAGTAATGGTAGGGTATAGTGGGGACAACAATCAATAATGCTATTAAATTTGAAAAATCGATGGAAATAGGTTATGTTTATTTTAAAGGGAACAATTTACTGAATTATGATCAACTAATGCAATACCTTTTTGCAAACACTTCCAAAAAAAAAGTTTCAAGCAATCATAATGGAGACTTGCCATCATCTGGAGTTGCTGCATCTAAATCAAAGGAAGGAATAATTATTTGCAGTACTCTGAATAAGTTGATTCGTAATCAGATTCTAGAGTATAGAGATGCTACAGAGATAGTGAGCATTTTTGTAATACCAGACGAGTGGCCACAGAAATAAAAAAGCACAGTTTGAATGCTGTTGACGAGGGTAGGGACAGCAAATAACCATGGAAGGGAGGAGGGGTTGGAATGTTACTGCAACAATTTCTGGGACAATGTTTCAAAAGTCTACAGGTCCTATTCCGGAAAGAGACTGGGGCAATTATATTTCAGCAATATATCCCAGAAAAGGGATGACACCATTTACAGAGGCAGGGATTGTGAAATTGCTCCACAAAAGATGTGATCCTTGTCCCCTCGTATGATTACAAAAAGTATTCAAAGAGTAAGATATACATTGGCTCAAGGCCCAGATGGGTTGCCCGTTACAATATTAAAACTGCATTCTGAAGTTTGGGGAACATGTTTGGGGCCCCTGTTTACTAACAGTGATAATGAGGGTATAACATTCTTGTAAAGGTGGCATAATGCCCATGCCCAAATAGGACTTCAAAACGCAACCTCAAAATATAGCCTACCAGCTCCTTTCTCGTTCTTCCTGTATATTTATGATCTACTCAAGCTACTACATTCCTACCATAAATTCCCCGCACATTCGGATGAAAAGAAAATCAATATCCTGCTTTACACAGACGATGTTCAGATCATGGATCTAACTCCTACTTGCAAAACCTATTTCTTATGCATCTTGGCATTAACTAAAGGTCAATAGAAAGACAATGAAGGTTGTGATTCTTCATAAACATCTGAAGAGTAATAATTATTGGTGACATTAGAATGGAGTAGGATTGGAAACAGTGTCTAATTACAAGTGTTTGGGTATTGTAGTGGAACATGGTCTTAAATCCACTTTACACTTCGAAATATTTTTCTTTAGAAATGATATATTCGGCATTATAGTTAACTGGCAAGGAGTTTAAGGATGGTGGAGTAATATTCATTTTGAGAGGGATAGTAAATATTGCAAAACATGGGAGATTGTTCATATGGATGCAGAGTTTAAGCTAGATCTCTTCTCTAATCATGAGCTGCTAAGGTTTATGATAAAGCTCAGAACACATGGTCTCTGTTTGAGGTACAACTATGCACAATGGCTTGGCAAATGTTACGAAGATTCTATGTGCTGGAATTGCATCAGTGGATCCAGGATCTTAAACATGTATTGTTAGTGCTGCCTTAGCCACCTTTAGATGATGATATTTACACATCTCATTTATTAGAAATAATGTACAGACTGCAGCGGACTATCTTAATTTTATATATAACCTGAAGGCTGTGACAACTGTTTATTAGATGTATACAATTTTTAAAGGCTTTTTATACTTGTTGATGTTAGGTGTTGATTACGTTTTATGAAATTATGCATTCATTTGTTTGATAGGATTGTCGTGATCTAAATCAAACTTAAATAAATAAAAGTCATGACATTTTTAAGTCAACCTTACCTCAAACCCAGGGCATACAGTTTTTGCGATGACACACATCCCTTGAACCACAAACACGCTCCCTCCACATTATAAATGATTAGCAACTACATTTTACACCAACACAGCCACCATCATCATATACATGACTAAAATTCCAACATGTCAACCCACCACAGTATGCTGCCACACCCATCTTCATACATTGTGTCCAGCGTCCATCATATGGCAACGCATTAACCCACCACACATATTGCATGGATGCACCAGCATGCACTCACACACTCCCTATTAGACAACCACACAGCCATGTTCGTACACTGATAATCTCAAAAACATGTCATTAAATCCATCACCAAAAGCCCACTTATCCACCATTATACATCCACACACCAATCACACGCCAACACACTGCCATCATACATTCAAACACCCACTATAGGACAAGCACAGATCCACCAACACACACATTACTATATTAATGCAGGCGAGACTGCTCCTGCCAACAAATAGCTTGAACATATATAATGTAATCAATTCAGTCAGAAACACAGAATTGCCAGTGCTCAATGCATGAGTTTTTTTACCCGAGCACTAGCAAAATCATATTGCAGTCTTAATCTCCTCACCACCTTTCCTGACTGATTGTAAATAATTACAAGAAATGTCTAATTGGTACTGAAAAACAAAAGTGTTAGACCTGGCAACACTGGCGTGGGTCTCCCTTCCATTTTTAGGTCTCGCCTAGGCAGCGAGCCTAGGGTATGTGAAATCGAGGCTACATTCTCTGCTGGCACGCTGTGTGATCTTGAGCTTGGTTTTTCGTCCCTTGACATAGTGTTTGGTATAGCGGATGCCCCGGATTAGACCCGTAGTCTCCTGCTTTCATTGTCACCGCCATTAACCAGCTCTGCTTGCTGCCATTGCAGCGTGACTAGGGGCAGGCAGCCTGCCTGCACAGTCAGTCACCCCCACTGCAAAGGCGCTGCGTAGACAGGTCATCCCTGGGCCCATGCCTCATAATTGATGAGTCGGGCCTATGATGTTACCGCACCCCCGGTCAGGTTCTGGGCGAAGGCTTCTCAGGTCGCGAGCCACTGGATCCGCTTGACAGACTAAGTCTGCCCCTGAAAATACCTGTGTACGCAGACAGTGTATTTACCAAGAGCTAAAACCACGCACTGGCTGTTGGCTGAGAAGTTTACCACCATATTCCACAAAGCCCAAAATACGCATGAGTCTTTTTTTAATACTTTGTTCCAGAAAAGCTAGAGCACGAAAATGTGGTGTGCGTGTAGCTTTGTGGGACTGTGTGTGTGTGTGTGTGTGTGTGTGTGTGTGAGAAGAGGGTACAAGAACGGCTTGGCAGTCTCAAGCAGAGAGAGTCTGATTCTAGAGCGGAGTCGCCCCTTATCCACCCGAGCAGGTATGACACACACAGATTATCAACGGGAGAAGCCACCAGGCTCTTCTCAAAAGAGATGCCGTACTGTTAATGCAACACAGGCAGCACTTGCCAGGAGTGTGCTTTTATCATCTTGAAGAAAATCTCCAAGGGCTTGAACTTGAGCTTGCCTCCTGCCTGAAGTCTCAGGGATACAAGAGTTCACCCCTTCTGCTTGCCTGCACCTAGAACTGTGGTTTTAGCTGCTGCAGAAGGAAAATTGCAACACCGACGCTGGCGATCGACGCGGTCTTCTGCACCGAAGCTATGAGCGCTGCTCCGGCTTGCACCGCAGACCCGACGCCGGCCGCCGTGCCACATAGACGCCAGCGAGCGACGCCGTAACCTGCCCGAAGCCGTGAGCGCTGCTCAGACTTGTGCCACGGTCCCGATGCCGGCTGCTGTGCCGCATTGACTCCGAAGCAGACATCGACATTGTGGAGCCGATCCTCGACGTGGGTGACCGAGAATCCATCGACAGCATGACATCGTAAGGAACGTGGTTTCGGCGCCATCGTGACGTCATCTCCCCGATGCAGTAAAGAACCGTCGTCTCACCTCCCCTGCGCTGCAGTAAAGAACCGAGTCTACACCTCCCCTGGGGTTGTAAGGAACAGACGTCATGAGCTGTCTTTGCTTTTCATCGCTTTACCAAGGCACTGTTCTTTGGGGGTCTGTTTGACTCCAGGCCCGACGCCGCGCACCTCACGGTCGGTGCCATACTTTTGGGATTTCTCCTGTCACGATGTCGTGATAACTCACATTGGAGTTATTTGTTGCTAGAGACTGATTTTAAGTGAATAACCTATTTTTAAGCATATCTTGAGTACAGTATTGTGGATTTTTGTCGTTTGAGTCTTGTGTTAAGTCTGTATAAAAAATACTTATTTTTATAACCCAACCTGTGTGGTGTCCATCTGCAGTGTTGGCACTGTATTACTGTATTTGTTCACAGATGCTTTACACACTGCCTCTGAAATAAGCCTGTCTGATCATGCCAAGCTACCAAGAGGGTGAGCAGGGGTTATTTTAGCAGGGTACCCCCCCCCCTTCCCTGACTAGAAGCGAGGGTCCCTATTTGGACAAAGGTGTATACCATTGCCAACTAGAGACCCCCATTTCTAACTAATAGCATAACTATCAAGTGAGCAGCAGCACACATCAAATACTTACTTAGATAATCAAAACAAGAAAGTTGTCAGACCAACTTAAAAGCAAAATGAGAGTCAAATTTTCCAATGTGTAGTAGAAATTTAGCCCAGGGTTTTATTCTTAACAATCTGAACGATCTCTCTCCAACCAGCCTATTTATTATTTTAAGTACTTTTATCAGAGGCATGTTTTCCCAGCCAACGGAGCAAACAAGAACATAAGAGCAGAAGTAGAAGCCAGACCAGAATGGTCAACATCCATGTAGCCTTTATGCACCAGATAAAACATGTCACCCGCCAGAAAACTTCGCTCCGCCCAACTTACCCTGGCCTCCATCCAATGGATCCACAAGACCAGAACCGGAGGAAGATCCTTCTCCTACCTCGCCGCCAAGCCCTGGAATACCCTGTCCCTCCACCTAAGGCAATCCCCGTCGATGACCCAATTCAGGAAGGACCTCAAGACCTAGCTCTTCGACTAAACCTTAAACCACCATGCCCAGAAAGATCATCAGCCCCTCCTCCCCCTCCTCCTGCCCCCCCCCAGCGCCTTGAGACCCTCGCGGGTAAGTAGCCGCGCTATATAAACTCTTGATTGATTGATTGATTGATTGAAGTAGATCTTCTGTTCTACAGGCATGAGACACATGATTGTGCTTCTTCAGATGACAAATCAGCTAGACGGCTACATTTCTTATCACTCAAGTTTGGCCACAGCATAGTCTGGAAGCCCCAAGCATGGTTAACGTGGTGCTACTAAGGATATTGTCAGACCCTGAGGTGCATAGATCCATACAAGTATTTAATGCCTGAAAGACACGATAATCAATGACAGGGTGCGATCATCTATCACACTTTAAAGCTTGATGGGTAAGTGGTATTGAGAAATGTGTGACTTTTTCACAGAAATGCACAACAAAAGGTGGTGTCAGAACAAGCATGAACAAACTAGATCCTGGAGCACAAGCTTCAGCACTTTATCAAGTAAGGATAAAAAAAAGTATACAGGTTGGTATCAGGAAAAAAAACGAATGACAGGGAAAGGAAGATTAAAATTGTTATATGCTGGTGAAATAAAGTGTAGGATGGCTTTGGTGCGATTACAAATCTTGATGGTCAACATGCTTTTCTTTCATTTGCATTGAATGTTTGTGTATACTGTTTTCTGATATCAAAGAATGTAGACAAAGGCAATGGCAATCATACACCAATCCCTGAGGGAGAGTCCTGTTCATAAAACATCCAAGGAAGCTGCTCCACCAATCATGAACAAGCGTAGACCGACTTGATAAACCGTTCCCTAGACAAAGTACGCATTTGAAGGCAGGTTAATTGAAAGACTGGTAAGAGAACAACTCCAATTTTAAACTGAATCAGAATCATTACTGGAGCAATGTCGATCATGGATTCATGGTTTCAGTGGCAGTGTGACAGCACCAATAGACAAAAAGAAAGTAATGAGAGATGCACATAATTTGACCCAAATACAAGGCCACTGACAGACATTATCTAACTCACCGGTTTCTGACCTGGGCCCCTCACCATCCGAAATAATGAAAGTACAATACCTGGAAAGATATTCGGTAGGTATTTAAACTCCAAATCTCGATTCACAAAACTGATTCAGACATACAACTATCGAATTAAAGTCCTAAAAAACATTTCAACACTCCTGCCCCTTTAACACGGCCAAAATATTCTGAGTAATTATAATGTGTAAAGGGATCACAGTTCAGCTTTGTATGTGGGCCTCAATTATAACTTCTTGGCCTAAACCAGTGGTTACAAAAAAGATGTGCCAAATTAATTGCAAAATGAAGAACCAAAGAGCATGTATTAACACCCATTTTACATCAGTTGCTCTGGCTTCGGATCAGGGTAGTCAAAAGCTTGCCCAATGCATATTTGAACCCTAGACAAGGACCGGCCTACAGTGGAGGGCCAAACAATACACAAAATATACCTCAACAACAGCACTAACTTTCCACCAAAGGATGCTCCTGTTCCAGAAAAAAGTAAGCAAAAAAATAAAATAAATGAAGGCGCTATGATCAGCTGCATTTGAGATAAAATGGTCTTACTGGCCACACACCACCATTGGTCGTATACACAGATGAGAACGATCTACACCGTTCAAGATAAAGGAATATCACAACTGTTGTTATTGCTGTTGGAATACCTGGATGTATTACTGCATGGAGGACTGTGATAGACTGTGAATATGCATGTATTAGGGTGATCACAGTTCATGCAATCTCTATCTGCCGGGTAAATCAGTGCTCACCAGGTAGCTAGCTGATTATTCTCAACACTATGTAACATTTTGAGGGTGCTGGTAAGAAAAATGGATCACATTAATGGACAAATACTTTTTGGTGATTTTCTGCTCACTGATAGCTTTGAGCCCGAATGACACTTTTGCACAAACTGTACAAAAATGTACAGAGGAACGTTCAGTTTGATCCTTTAAAGTTTCAGAATAGGACAGGGGGATGGGCAGAGAGATTTATAAAGAAGTACAAAATATGGTGTTTTCCATTCAAATTCCCATAGGACATTCAGTCAAGAATAAAGTAAAAATCGCTGGACGGATTTACATCAAATCTGGACCAGATAGAACACTGGGCCCAACGAACAAAGCTGTCTTGGTTTTCTAGAAAGCCATTAAAGTGCTTTTTTAAATATTCACAAAAACATTCACAAACATATTTTTAATTCTATTTCGACAACTGGGATTGTGAGCTGTTTTAATGGGTTGGATTGTGATTGGCTGGGAAGAGCTTATAACCTGAGCCCCAGACACCAGTTCCTGGATTACAACTTGGACTGCAGTTATAAGTAGGCTTTCCTGTCTTCACCTTCTATTTGTTGTGGATTCTAGTGTTTTTTTTCAATGTAAAAATTAGTGGTTATGAATGGTCACTCTTTGTAGCTCCGTCAAAATAGTGTTTTTCCAATGCTTGTAAAGAAATTAGATTTCATTTGCTTCAATCCCATGTTCCTCCGTTTTGTAAATTATTCCTCCCTTTGTTTCAGCTCCTAACTCCACTCTTTGAACCTTTTCCTTGAATTTGTTTTCTCAAGTAACTTTTAATTATTTCTTTCACCTCCCTGCCTGCCTGATTCTCCAGTACTCAAATTCCCATTCCCACGGTGCTGCCCCCAGAAGTGGGCCCAAGTATGGAACAAGTGGAACTTATACAGAGGGAACATTTGTACGCCCCTTCGCTCCAGGCCCTCCTCTCCCTTGGACAGTGAGTAGCAGGATAGATAGGAGACACGAAATAGGTGAAGCAAGACACTATGTCATGTGATGAACCAATGTTCATTGAATATGTGTCAATCTCTGTATGCACCTAAATGAATAATGACTGTACTACAATACACTTTTTCATCAATAAAAAGAATGATAAAAAAAAAAGAAAAAGAAAAAAAAAGAAAAAAGAAAACCACTTCTCGGCAGTCACTTCCCACGACATGGCAATGATGTGCATGGATGGGAAAATATGTGCACCTCATTAACATTTGATCGTAGCAGATAAAACATAAATGGTAGGCATTCGCCACACCTTCTTATTTATTTTTTCCTCAAACTAATGCCAATGGTTAGCCAAACAAACATTTTCTACATAGAACATGAAAAACATATTGTGGGGTGTTCTGTGCCTGCAAGCCAATGTCATAATTAAGGTTCCCTGTTTTCCGTTTTTTACTGATTTTTACAGATAAATACAGACAGAAAACCATTAATTTTCCTGTCTGTATTTTTTTTAAATGTGGATAAAAACGGAAATTGGGTTGTTTTTGAGTGACTCTAAATGCTGTCAATCATGACTGCCAGGCCAATAGCTGTACGGATTGACAGGCAAGGGGGTTACAAATATAGGGATTTTAGTAAAAAACCTTAAACAGCAGTAGATTTGCACAACCATGGTACTAAAATGCACATATTTTCTTGCATGTGCATAATTTGCCACCTGCGTGTGTATATATCATTGAAACCTGTCAGGCGTTCAGGCAAGAGTGCACATTAACTAGTTAAATAAATACAGAAATATACACATTTCATCTATTTTTTTTCACAAAACCTAAAATAAATATGGATAAATGCAGGTTAAATTTACAAAAAATAAATATGGATGAATACAGACGGAAATGACAAAAATATAAATACCATAAAACCGGGAGCCCTAGTCATAATATCCTTATCTTTGCCTCAAGACACCAAGCAAAATTCGGGCTAATAAATGTTTTATTACATTCTGATCTGGGCCTGTTCCTCCTCTACGTAACCACAGGGGAGAAGCCAGCTAAGGAATTAATATGTATACTGTTAGTAATAGGGTCTTTGGTGATAGCAAACCGTGCTGCTGCATGGAGATGCAGCTGAGGTGGTAACCAAACTTCATGATCTGTGGGATGCCGTGGGCCATTTCAGTGCACAGTTTACACTGAGATAGAAGTTTGCTTTGCGTTATTGGGCCATATCTATGTGATTTTGGGTTTCTTTTTTAAAGCCAGGGTATCTAGGTATCAATTTTTATCAAGCATGTCGGTCAGCTTTTGTTTATTTGAAAGCCGTGAGGGTGTTTGTTTTCTTTCTGTTGGAAAGGTAAATCAATTGCACAAGGCGATTTATCCTCGAGTTCTGTGCAGTGTGAACTGGTCTAGTGTATTTTCCGTCCTGGAGGAAAAAACAATCACAACTCAATACGTTTCCATTAAATCTGGTCACAATGGGGGCATTAGGAATCCAAGATGAACAACAAGATCCTGGGGCTGAGACAGGAACACATCCAACGCCAGTGTTAGCGCTGTTTTCTGCTGAAACTGCACTGTCTGCAGCACATATTTGGGAACTCAGAGGAGCTGCCGCCTATTCATGCTTCAGAGGAGTACTTGCTACAACTCTTAAACACTTAGGTTTTCTGAGTTAATGTAGGTGTTAAAAGGAGCGTAGTTTCCCCCTAACCAGTGCATGGAGACCTTCTAGGCCTGCACATGGGCGCTGAAGATGTTTGTGTTATGGCCCCTTATCCTTTTGTGTGAGTGGATATAGTTCCAATAGGTATGCTTTTCAGACCATTACCATGTAAAACTAACAGCAGCAGTGTTTTGGGCAATGTTTTATGAAAGGACATTGATGCTGAAGGCATCTGTATGCACAGAGATCTTTTTGCCACAACCCTGATTCCTGAGTTTTTGGAAAGGAAATCTCTGCCATGCTCGCTATGAATGAGGTTGGCATCATAGAGGTTCACTTGCCCTGTACTGAGACACTGCTAACAGTTCACCTGCAAACCGGCATCCCAACACACATTAACATGTACTAAGCAGTGGATTGAATTTATCTGAGGTGTGCCATGCTCCCAAAATAGGAATGTAAGTAGACCCTGGGAGGAGTGGAAGTAGAGGCCTTGCAGATAGTCACAAGGTCATTCAAGGAGGCTTACCATGGCCCATAGCTGACCATCCATCACAGAAAAGTGCCAAGAGGTAAGGGATACACTTATACTGTTTGACACTAGAGGATGCCACAACAGTAAAAGTTAGGCAAAATCTGGTGATTCTCAGTTTCGACTGAAAAGCAAATAGTCCTTTTGGTGGTGTTTTATCGGTTATAACCGCTTTAAACTGAAAATCGGAAATCTTAGTTATAATCATATTTCCTGAATCGCGAGGTGGACTGCAGTTAAAACAACATCGACTGCTTCACAGGCTAGAATGCATTTCAAACTTCTTTGTGACAAAAATTTCTATGGGCTGGGATAATTTACAAAAGGGGAAAGGAGATTTGAAATAACCCTTTCCATTAAAAAAGAAATAGCTGACTAGGGTAACAAAGTGTGAAATCTCAAATCTGGGTTCACATATAGGTGTTTCTTGAATCTGTAGCCACACTGATATAGAATTAGGTACTCTCTTCCAATGTAGCTCTAACCTATAATTCTGCACTGGTACTGGCACTGTACTACAGATAAGCCACTGCCAATGACCTCAAGCTGTCATCAATACTACTGTGCACTGTCAATGTATGCTTGTATGTGGCATTTATGCAGCAAATTCCTAGCCAAAAGGAAGTGGAGGGATGAGTACTACCGATAAAAAACAGCAATTAAAAAATAGTTTTTTACAACTGCTTATAAATGGTGCCTTGTATGACTATTACGCATGTAATTTTCAAAAAGCAAAGTATGTCCATCCAAGTTTGATATTGGAAAGTTGTTTGGAGATCGGTAAAAGGTGAGTAGAGGAATTTTAGTGAGTCCATTAGATAGGTTTTCACTTTAAACTCCTAGAGCGAAAATCGCATGGCTGATAGCCATACCTAGGAAAATTTAGCAATAAGGGAAGTGGGTGCAGATTGTGGCTGAAGGCAACATCCTGTGCCCATGGGACACATCTGATGGCCATGTGAGGTACAGTCTGAGGGAATAGTGGTTTTAGCTTCTGGGCCTTCTCTTATCCCAGACGCTGCTATACATTGGTCAAATGTGTATCTATGACACTCTTTCTTCTCTATCGGACCTAATAGCAAAGCAGTTCAACGTGGGTAAGCAAAGAAAAACAAAAAAAAAACGATTTGCAAGTTTAAACTCCTAAGACTGATTCAGAAAATAGGGAATGGAGGAACTTTTCACCCACGAACGTCAATTTTGAATTTAGAAATACTGTCAATAAGGAATTTTGTCATGCCCAATGTGCTATGGGTGCAGGCTCTGGCCTTTGGACAGATCCTGCATTCATCAGATCTACTCCTAATTCCCACTGAGCATTCCCCTCAACTATGTCCAGTGACCTATGGGTGTTGTGACTGCCCTTTGCAAAGACGCTACAATGAAGACCTTTGTCACAAAAGTCCCTTGGGTATACTCTTCTGCTTGGCTCAGTGAGCTCCAGATTAAAAGCCATACATTCAAGGCCTGTCTTTAACATCACTTCCCCAAGAGCTCGATATATTTACGCTATAGCGATGTTCAGTGCATCTAGGCAGAGGGTCTGGCCTTCAGACAGACAGAGAGACCCTCCACTGCCTGCTCAGCAAATTTAGCATCATCTCTGAGGTCATCAGCAGCACACCAGAGGCTAACATGGTTACTTTGCTCGCCATAATTGACTTGGGTCATATTTAATGTATGCATAGTGACAAAAATGCTCCATCAGCTGAGGTTCTTTAGTGGAATATCTCTATTTTTGTACAACTCATTTAAATCTAATTTTTCATTTAAGAAAGTATTTTATGAGAACATGTAGGAGTTTTCGCATCATGTACTTTGGCCCCTGCGATCTCCGAGCAAGGCAAGGCATGATGCGATCTCTCGAGCCCTTTCACTGTTCCCCAGAAACCCACAGCTCATAGCATTTGTCAATGCACAGCAGAATCTGGGAAAAGTGTATGCACTGCAGCTTAACACAGGGCATGGGTGAAATTCATCACTGTATGCACTACACTCAGGTCATGGGTCCCAGCAGCACGCTCTTCATGCTGTTACCAGTAAGTACTGAACACAGGGCGTGGGTGATATCCATGCACTGTGTGCACTACACTCAGTTCATGGCTCCCAGCAGCATGCTCTTCATTCTGTTACCAGTAAGTACTGAACACAGGGCATGGGTGATATCCATGCACAGTGTGCACTTCACTCAGGTCATGGCTCCCAGCAGCATGTTCTTCATGCTGTTACCAGTAAGTACCGAACACAGGGTATGGGTGAAATCCATGCACGGTGTGCACTTCACTCAGGTCATGGCTCCCAGCAGCATGCTCTTCATGCTGTTACCAGTAAGTACTGAACACAGGGCATGGGTGAAATCCATGCACTGTGTGCACTACACTCAGTTCTTTGCTCCCAGCAGCATACTCTTCATGCTGTTACCAGTAAGTACTGAACACAGGGCATGGGTGATATCCATGCACAGTGTGCACTTCACTCAGGTCATGGCTCCCAGCAGCATGCTGTTACCAGTAAGTACTGAGCACAGGGCATGGGTGAAATCCATGCACTGTGTGCACTACACTCAGTTCATTGTTCCCAGCAGCATGCTCTTCATGCTGTTACCAGTAAGTACTGAACACAGGGCATGGGTGATATCCATGCACTGTGTGCACTACACTCAGTTCATGGCTCCCAGCAGCATGCTCTTCATGCTGTTACCAGTAAGTACTGAACACAGGACATGGGTGATATCCATGCACTGTGTGCACTACACTCAGGTCATGGCTCCCAGCAGCATGCTCTTCATGCTGTTACCAGTAAGTACTGAACACAGGGCATGGGTGAAATCCATGCACTGTGTGCACTACACTCAGTTCATGGTTCCCAGCAGCATGCTCTTCATGCTGTTACCAGTAAGTACTGAACACAGGGCATGGGTGATATCCATGCACTGTGTGCACTACACTCAGTTCATGGCTCCCAGCAGCATGCTCTTCATGCTGTTACCAGTAAGTACTGAACACAGGACATGGGTGATATCCATGCACTGTGTGCACTACACTCGGGTCATGGCTCCCAGCAGCATGCTCTTCATGCTGTTACCAGTAAGTACTGAACACAGGGCATGGGTGATATCCATGCACTGTGTGCACTACACTCAGGTCATGGCTCCCAGCAGCATGCTCTTCATGCTGTTACCAGTAAGTACTGAACACAGGGCATGGGTGATATCCATGCACAGTGTGCACTACACTCGGGTCATGGCTCCCAGCAGCATGCTCTTCATGCTGTTACCAGTAAGTACTGAACACAGGGCATGGGTGATATCCATGCACTGTGTGCACTACACTCAGGTCATGGCTCCCAGCAGCATGCTCTTCATGCTGTTACCAGTAAGTACTGAACACAGGGCATGGGTGATATCCATGCACAGTGTGCACTACACTCGGGTCATGGCTCCCAGCAGCATGCTCTTCATGCTGTTACCAGTAAGTACTGAACACAAGGCATGGGTGATATCCATGCACTGTGTGCACTACACTCCGGTCATCGCTCCCAGCAGCATGCTCTTCATGCTGTTACCAGTAAGTACTGAACACAGGACATGGGTGATATCCATGCACTGTGTGCACTACACACAGGTCATGGCTCCCAGCAGCATGCTCTTCATGCTATTACCAGTAAGTACTAAACACAGGACATGGCTAATGATGATTTCCTGGTCATATGCATACAGATTATGGTCACAGGTACAAGTACAATGCCCAGGATGTACTTGTACCACAGGACACGCTCTTCACAAATTACATGCATCACTTGGCCATGGACCATAATCTGTGTATACAACGCAGCCGCATCACATTGTGCATAATACATGAATACAAGCACAGTCAAGGTGCATCCTTGCAAATCCCATGAAATTAGCTGAAGAAACTCATGAAGGGGTGGGATATTTCCCGAAATGTACTCTCCCTGCTTCAACAAAAAAACTTACAAATGCCATAAATATATAGGGGCTCAGCAGAAGACCATGCTCTTTTCAAACTGGACTCAAAAGTGCTACTCTTGGTGATGCTATATTTAATGCATCACTCATGTTGCAGGCCATGCCCACTTTATGTTCTGGAGACGGTACATTAAAGTAATAAGCGGGTTGTTTGATGACGTCACACATGATGTCATTATTAATGCCATTTATGATGTCATGTATGAGATCGGCGGCATTTCATTGGGGAACGATGTAGCACAAGCGAGCGTCCAGAAACAGATCCTGGAAATGTAATTTTTGATTGCATACTTTACTGATGCAAGGACTCATTACAATACATCGTTTTCATACAGATAGCGAGGAGTGCGTATGACAATTTAAAGAATGAGGACGCACTGAAACAATAGCTAAGGTAGGATGACTCACTTGGGAAGGCTTAATGGTCCTTAATTATTCAAGAAACACATTCTCTGTAAGCCGAAGAGAACAGAGCTGCATTACTTAGCCTTAAATGCACGTCTGAGAAAAAAAGCAGCAGTAAATGAAACATCTTTCTCAGAATAAAGGAGATACGTTCAGTAAATAAGTGAATAACATTTAAATGACTACTTATATGAGTATTTTAAACAGCATTTAGAGACACTCAATTGCTTGACAATTGGAATAGTCAAGCACGGTACTCAGAATGACTGCAGTAGATGTGGCATTGGCAGCCATGTTATTCTGGCTGTTTTCTATTGTAAAGGCTGCAATTAAGAAATGGTTTCTAAGCATCACTAATGAAAAATAAAAATAAGTGTAGTTGTGTGCGTTTTTTTCTTACCTTTATAATTTTCACTCTTTATAAAAGAATCCAGCAGCAAATTGAAAGTAAAGTTATCTGGGAAAAGTCCATATTGTACCTGTAAAAGTCAGAGTTCATACTTAAAAGCAGTACAGGTCTCGATCAGCATTTACATCAAAAATGTTTTCGAATAATCAGTGCATGCAACAAAATACCATGAACACGATTTAGAGTTGGGTGGTAAGTGAAAACCCTCCTGTTATTGGAGGAAGTCCTGAAGCCAGAGCAGAAGTCACTAGTCAAATTTTCTATACCAGAAGAATAAACTAGTGCAAGAATCTATAGGCTTGATTTAGTGATGGAGTATGCTTACCGTCAAAATAACTGTCGGCCCGCCAGATTTAAATGTGGGTGGACCATTGGCGTAACCACAGCGTATAGCACTCCGTCTTTACCATTGTTACACCCCCCTGATGCCCTAATGGAGTAAGGGCCATCGGAGACTGACCTCTATGTCCACCCACCTAATTTAGATGGGCGTAAATACAGGTCAGTTTTTGCACTGCCTGTCACAGCCAGGAAAACCCTTGCTGTATGGGGCACTGAAAGCGGTCTAAAGCTTTCGTCGCCATGGGAGGTCACTCCTATGGCGAGGTGGGACATTTTTCTTTTACCTTAAAAAAAAAAAACCTGCATACGGATTTTCTTTTCGGAAAAATAAATCAGTTTGACAGACGGCTCCGTCATGTTGACGGAGATGTGCGTCAATCTTAAATAGGCATTGACAGGAACCGCCGTGACAGTGCCTTCTGCCAATGCTTCAGAGATGACCGACAGCTTGGTGGTCATTTCGAAATTTGGCAGACGAGGACTTCGTCAGGGCACCCGAGTCATTTACTCCATTGGCCTGACAGAGTAAACTCTGGCCGTCAATATATAGATGCGGCTCTATGTCAGCTGGTTCTCCTCTAGAATTAGCACTTTCATCTACAAAGAGGATTTTCCATCACCAGCCAAGTCTAAATCAGTCATGACGTTTGTAATTGTTGATACCTTTCTGCATCATGTTGCATTACTAATGTGATCACTGAAAATACACATTAAAAAGCATTGCACTATGAAGATTATGTTGGCTTGTCCTGTAAAATCCATTTGGGATGATCACAATAGATTTAACTATTTACTGTGGTACTTTGATTAACTGGAACCTCTTAAACCATGACAGAAAAGCACTATAAACTGGAACTTGCCATTGACCGGATCTTTGAAATTTGAAAACCACAGAAAATTCCCACCCAAACAGAAATCTGCTTCGGTCAATTCTATCTTACATCATTTACAACCAATTAAATAAGTGGGCAATATGATGCAGTTTACAGTACATTTGAATTAATGTTTAAGAAACTCATCGGTGGAAATCTATTTTTCTCTAAAATCCTGACCTTATTTCGTAACACATACAATGCTTTGTCCTCAGCACCATATTTGAGACAATGTCGAATCCAGCTGTGGATGGTCCAGTCTCTCAAGTAAAAGCAATTTGGACTATGGCGAAATCTGAAAACACAGCCAAAAGAAAAACATATGTGATAACCATTGAACAAGGAAACGAAACACACACACAAACAGTTCTATACTGGCACTGTGTGTCAGTCATTTAAAATGCAGATTATTTAACATTTATGATTGCTGGATTTTATAGTGCTCAAGAATAAGCCTGTTAAATAAACAGTGCCTGAATGAAAAATAGACTTACCCCACCAAATATGCCTAAATTATAAGGAAATGAAAAGGGCCAAGTTACATGTATGTGTCTGCTTGAGAACGTGTATATTACAAATGGGTGTGAAAAAGGTGGGCATCAGAGGTAGCACTTTGAAATAAGTGAATTTGGCAAATAACATGAGAACTATGGAGCAGGGTCTAAGAAGTAACTAAGCGAAGACTATGCAATTGAAGGTGCGGGATATCAAATAGGCAAATCACACATCGCATTTGGCAATTTCCAAAACAAAAAGCACGGATTTGTTCAAATTATCATAGGTGATTACTCACAACAATATTAGGTAGGTATGAGGTAGCCAAGTTACAAGTTCGCGTTCTCTGTTTTGGTTTGATAATTAATGCAAGAATAGCACAAGACTGCTTAAATCTTATAGTCAATATACTCCTCACACAGAAGTTTCCAGCTGCTCATTATTTTCATAAGCCTTTAATCAGTAATACTGCAATACTCAGAGGGGAGACTTAACAGGACATTCATTAAATGCTTTCCTATTCGCTGGCCTTGATCCCCTCCTACTGTGATTGGTAAATCTTAGCTTTTTGGAGAACAATATTTTGTATGGATACCGGTATTTCTCCAACGTTAGGGAACATTTTAAACCACCAAATTAAAGACGTTCTTTATTGCTGGAGTACTGTACAATTGCACGCATGTTTCATGGTATATGGACACGCCCGAGTCTGAGATCCTTACAGGTCTATTCATGTGGCTTTAACAGATCTCTTATCTGTGCCTCTTCTCATGCCATGGGTTTGAGTTTAGGTTCGTTAAAAATGTGTGTCTACCTGTCAAGTAGGAAACATTTTGATTGAGCAATGAGAGTACTTATAGGATTTTTTCCCAAAAACCGTGAGGCTAGGTACGCGCCCCTTTACACTTTGGAGTGCACACAGGGCTCTGGATCCCCTGGGTTTTCCTTGACAGCCTATTTAATCCGCTTAGAGCCAATGCTTCCTGCAACAGTAAAAATTGGGCAGAATGCGGCTGCCCAAGGCCCCCGCAGGGGGCCACTAAAGAGGGCAGCCATCTAGTGCCACTGGGGCACCCCACACCCCCCTTATGGTCAGGGACCCTGGCAGGAGTCCCCCCCCCAGCCTTGTGCGGTGCGCAAGGTGTGCGTGACCTCCTGTGTGCGAGGACTGGGGGAGGTCTATATAGGCCTCCCCCACCATCTGGGCGTCCTCTTTCGCGCGCCGGACAAGGCGGGGGGGGGGCACTACTCCTAGGGTTCCTGACCATAAGGGGGGTGTGGGGTGCCCAGAAGGTTGCCTGCCCTTGGATCACCCGTAAGATAACCCACCATATTACATAATGGTGTACGTAATAAACCTGTTGCAGTTTTACCAAAACAAAAAAAAATGTGTGGTGTGTTTATTTATTGCCATGCTTGCTATGTGTGGTGGGGTGGGTAGTGTTGCCCATGGTGGTGCTATGCAGCTGCCCGAGGCCCCCACAGGGAGCCACTAAAGAGGGCAGCCCTCTAGTGCCACTGGGGCACCCCACACCCCCCTTATAGTCAGGGACCCTGGGAGGAGTCCCCCCCAGCCTTGTGCGCCACGCAAGGTGTGCGTCACTTCATTTGCGCGAGGACTGGGGGAGGTCTATATAGGCCTCCCCAACCATCTGGACGTCCTCTTCTGCGCGCCGGACACGCCGTCCGTTACATATTACGTACTTGTTTTGCAAGATTGCAAGTTTGCACGGTGCTAACTAGTGTCATTTCTCACACGCGTGGTGGAGTAAGTGCTGAGATTTAAATCCCCCAGAGCTCGGTACAAACTTCGGCTTGTCCCGTTGGCGTCTGGGGGGCGCCGTGGGGGCCGTGCGCTGGAGTAATCGGTTTAGTTTTATTGCATTGAGTGAAGACTTCACCGCTTGCCTGACAAGGTCCGTGTGCCACCAAGGGTTATGTAACATGTGTACGTCGCTCAAGGCGCCCCTAAGCCCGGTAATGCACACAAAGGCAGCCTTAAAAGTTGGTGGTCTCAAAGTTTCTCGTTGGTCTAATGGGGGTTATTACTGATATCGATATGTCTCCCTCATCTCCATTGTTTGATTTTGCTCGCAAGAAAGTGTCAGTCATAGTCCTTTAAACGTCACTCATAGTTCATCCTTTGTCCCAATATGGACACAAGTTACGGACAGGCTATGTTTTGCAAAGAATAGTTATTTTGTCTCCGCTTGGGCTTCGTTCGCAGTTCAGCAAGGTCAATTTTGTCTCCAACGCGGGGATTGTGCACCGTATTCCGTTTCCAAAGGGCCCCCGCTTTCCGCTGTCGGCACCTGGGTCACGTGCAGGTGACCTGTCTGGCTGTTGCGGAAGTTGATTAGTGTAATGGTCCCATTTGCGTAGAGCTTGCTATTCATCGAAGGGAGACATTTAATGAATGTTCAACACGTTAAGGTGACAGTCCCACCAGTTCAGAATGGAAGCATTTTCAATATGCTACGCAAGGAAGCCAGAATTGTGGCTTCAGTTATGTTATACAACTAACAAGCATTGTTAAAGCCAAGGGTACTGGCATGTTGTAGGTACTGTGGTTTTGTAGTATATATCCGGAGGCAATGTCAGAAGCCGCAAAATAACAGTCTGCCTTTCCCACTGGTTACCAGCCCAATGGTGAGAAAGTCTAATGTTACACATACTCCGGAAACTTCAACGCAAAAAGAGGCACTGCTAAATACTGCAACGGCATTGTGCAATTGACTACGAGGGACCTCATGGGGAACAAATGCGGGCAACATATAGAATCAGGTACCATGTACACTGGGTGGGCATCCCCCTGCAGCCAAGGGCCGTATCGGGTAGCTTCCGTTAAGACATATTCACCCGTGCTTCAATCAGGGCAGCAGGCGGGTGGTGGTAGTTGTCAGCTAACAGTGTGCTGCGGCACAGTTAAGTTTGGTAAACACTGCGTTAGTGCCAAATGGCGACAGGGTATTATCGACCTTTTGGCATCCCAAAATTCAGGAAAGGGCAGGTATTTGCACATAACTTTCCCCCTGGTTCCACAGACTTGTCTGCCCCCCTGGGTTATGCTTCTGTGGGCTAGAACCAGACAAAAGAAGGGGCATCTTTTGGGACTGGGGTTCCGAAAACATTTATAGTCAAGCGCTGGGGTAGATGTACCATGAAAGGCATGGTCACTACTTGGGTTGCCCCCAAGTTCTGGGGTCAAACTGGGTTGGAGCATTAAGTCTTCAGTCCTTGGGTAGCATCCAGCAACCCTTCAATCCAAGTAAGGGCAGTTAGCGATAGATAAGTATTAGCGAGTGGGTAACATACACTGGCTAGTCAGCGGCTTCGTGCCCCGGGGGCATGCGCGCTGTACAAATACACAGAGCTGCAACCAGAAGGTTGCCAAGTGGCAAAAAACCAGTAAAGAGGTGTGTCTCTGGCGCCCCAGGTGGGTGGAGCCAGTCCCATCTAGAGGTACGCCCGGGTGAATATGGTGTGCTCCTTTAGGTTCCCATGACCGAGGCAGAGTGTGGCATTTCCCACATCAAGTGTTAGGCACTAGATTACAGACAGTGCACCACCCTGTATCGAATCAGACAGATTCTCTGAGCGGGTATGCCTAGGGGGCTTTACCAGAGGAAGCGGAGCGTTCGAAATTCCCATAAGGAATAAGGGATGCAGGGCAAGTGCTGGAGGGCAGCGTGCTCATTGTCTCATACGCCTGTTATGGACATTCCTGTGCGCATGGATTTAGCAAGTAAAGGGACTGTGCCAGGGTTAAGTATATTCCCCCTCGCCCTTATAGCCTAAGCTGGCAAGCGGGGGTAGGAACGGTCTTCTAAGAATGTGAGCTGCTGTCCCATAGATGGGAGACACATGTGTCCAGTCACACACGGTGCTAGATGGGCGGCTGGCAGTGTGATCAGCAAATAGGTGGGGCATCGTGTACCAGGGTGTCTGAAACTGTCCCGCCCAGAGTGGGACAGGGCTGAGTCATGGGACGCAGTGGAACTTTGCCGCGTGAGGTGAATAGTGCTTGGCACAACTTCACAGGCATAAAGGGCATTTTTGTTTCATCAGACACTAGCTGATCCAAGCTAACGTCTAGGGCTATTGGGATATAGCTGGGGCATCGATAACCAGTAGGGATGTTCTCTTTCATCTAGATTTGCAGGAGGCTCTAGACAGGAGAGTTAGCGGGCAAGACTATAGCTGTTTTGGTGGGGAGCTCTGGCGGCGACGGTGGCCACCTCCAGAGCTGTGGCGGAGTTACAGGGCGATCTGGAAACAAATGGGTACAGAAGGGTACCTCTGCGTGGCACCATAGGGGGTGCCAGAGCCAAAGACCATGAGCCTCATGGGAGGTTCCTGGAAAACCGTGTCGGCGCCCCGTTTGTCCTTCGGGCGGTTGTGGGCCTGAACAACCGGGGGCTTGCCTTGCTAAGCTCCGCCCTGAAAGGGGCGTGATTAATAAGGAACCGTGATCCGGGAAGAGGATCACCAAAAGGGGCAGCACAGATGGGGTTCGCCCCAGTGCTGCTTGGCTCATCAGGCGGGCAGGCAGCCCAGAAGGTTGCCTGCCCTTGGATCGCCCGTAAGATAACCCACCATATTACATAACGGTGTACGTAATAAACCTGCAGCAGTTTTACCCCCCCCCAAAAAAATGTGTGGTGTGTTTATTTATTGGCATGCATGCTATGTGTGGTGAGGTGGGTAGTGTTGCCCATGGTGGTGCTAATGGTGCAGTTCTTATTAGGGTTTGCCTTAATAGCACAGCTGCCTGCACAGCCATTTGAACCAAATATTTTTTAATACGCCTTGAGAGGACATTTGTCCACCGATAAAAGTGTTTTTCTTTTACTTCATGCTATTGGTTGTTTGGTTTATCATCCCGCCTTCAAGGAAGTGCTTTCATTGGAATGCATGAGGGACTATTTTTCATTTGAATACTACACTCAATCATCACGTTGTTTGTCACATTATTTACACCCTATGCACCTTCCATACAGAAACCAATTATTTATTCTGCAGCATTGGCAAAGCAAATAGGTCTGGATTAATGTGCATGTAACTCCGGAAAAACACGTGTGTATACCGGATTTTGCATGAATTAGTTCAATAAAACTAGCACTATTTGCTTTGCTAATGCTTGTATCATTTATTTTCATCCAAGCAGCAGAACATGACACTACATCTAGTATCATTTTTTTTCATTACTTCCGCTAATAACAGGCTACACAAAGCTAGAAAATAATGAACACGGGGAAATACCATAATGTAGGGCCCGATTTAGAGTTTGGTGGGCAGGGTTCTCCGTCGCAAACATGACTGTTCCTTTCATTGTACCGAAGTGACCGCTGGCTCGCCAGTCATCTCTAAAGTTGTCCTCCACCATCCGACGAACACCACTCAGTCTGTCAAACCCTACATCAGTCGCAATGTCTAACACTCTTTTGATTCCTTGTTCAACCATTGCTGCCTAGAATACCAGACTAATAAATATCTTAATCCCTCCAATTACTAACCATCACACTCCAACAATTGTAACAATTGAGACTACTCCGGGCATCCAAAAGCCATCAGAATAGTGTGAGCGTCAGTTATTATGAATTTTAATGTATATTGAATTATTAAAAACTGTTGTTGTGCTCATCAGCGCCGCCATGTGGTGGACAGTCATTAGTCCCGGTGTTGAGAATTAAGTGCCGGTGCCCAGCACCAGAAACCACAGGCTCAAATTAAGCGCTGCTTAATTGCTCGGAAACGAACGCCTCCCTAAAAAGGCTGTATTGGGTCTGCACAGATTTCTTCACTATCTATGAAAGACCTTTAGCAAACTCTGATTTACAGCACACACGTATACTAGCTTTATGATTTCATTCCACATATAATGCTGAACAGACTATGTATTCGTACTGGATTAAATATCCAGGCAAAGTGCTTGAAAAATGCAGACCTTTAACAAATTTATAGTTGTGCACATGTACCAGACATTATTTCATTCAACTTTATTTCTTTTTTCATGATCACTGTTTATGTCTCATTGTATAAGAAATATAATACATAAATAGCTCAGTTGACACTGCAAAACTGTGGTCTTTCTTAAACATTAACGTCAGCTACGCATAGGTCCAAGTCTTTAGGATAAACTCAGCTGTTTCCCCCCTAGAGTATTTAAAGCCACTCGGGTTTCAATACCAAGTCCACAATAGAGAGGAACCTTTCAGTATCACTGTGGCCTCACGGAGACCTCACCAGGATATGCATAACATGCAAACAACCTAGGACAATCAAATTACACACTTATGCGATACTTGCATACATACTTTCAGAGTCAAACGTGCAAAGGTGATCTAAGCGCATATCTGGCCCCACGCCACACCCAAATCGTCCCACAAAGAACACCTGTCCGCCATGCACCTCCCCAACCACTCATGCAGACAACATCTTGCAGTCACTCCCAGACAAGGTAGCAGTGCTACAATGTCACAATAAAAGCAATTACCAGGCATAAAAATATGTTCCCACATGTTATATGCTTAAAGATTTTGTGTAGATCTAGAGCTCAAAATTCACCATTCAGTATGAATGAATGAGATTTTTGTAGCGTGCACCATCCACCCACTCTTTGTTGTCCCAATACTAAAAAAACTGCAATATAAAGCCCAGAAATAATGTTAATTAGAACATTGAAATGTTGGGAGCTCCACTGAAAACAATGGAGTGTCCGGGGCGTCTAATGACCGGTAGAAGCCTGGAGCTCTAACGTTCCAATGTTTGTTCACAGCTAATGCTGTGAACAAAAGGACTAACGGGGGCCCGAGTGAATTTCAATCCCCTCAGGCTCTGTGAGGCCTTTGTTTTACAAGTTATAACATTCTGCCCTCTAGGGGCAGATTGTTCTAATAGCCTTAGTGCCCTCTGTAGTGGGCTCTACTGGCCATTAATGGCCCGCTCCCTTGTTTAACTCTGAAGCAAGCCTTTAATGGCCGGTAGAGCCCGCTACAGTGGTCTCTAAGGCTATATTACAATTAAAAAGCCAGGTTTTGAGTTTCTTGCATAAGGCATAAAGCATGACAATGTTCTCCAAGGAGAGAATTCTGATGCGTAGTGGTCAAATAGAAGAAAAAGTGGTTGCCTCTTCTACCATGTCGGATACGGGGAATTCTGAGTAATTTAGTCCCATCTGATCTAAAAAGTTCCGAAGGTACATGGGACCAGAATTATTCAAAGCTCTGAAAGTAAGCACCTTAGATTTAAACAAAACCCTTTTCTTATTTATGTGCAGTGTATATAGTGCTGGCTAGACCCAGTGGTATCAGAGCGCTTTACATGAGGATTATCGAGTTACAGAATTTCATCAGTTACAGAAGCCAAGTATAACATGTGAAAAAACAGTGTTAAGCAGTAACATGAGTTACTAGAGCATGGCTTAAACAAATACACATATCCTATGAGGTATAGGAGGAAGAGGGGAAAAGTAAAAAGAGGTTGGAAAGAAGATTGGGTCAGGAAAGACCGGCAAGGGGGAAAGTAATTCAGGGGAACCTAAAGACAAAGAGAAAGTCAAACAAGCCGGCTGAATCGTCGGAAGGCGGGGGGAGGAAGGAGACACTGCGGAGAGATGAAGGAAAGTCTGCACAATGTCCGGCTGGGTAGGTGACAGCCGAGGGGGAAATCCACAGCCCATCTCCTCTATAGCTACCTAGGTAGCTCCACCGGGCATCAGTCAAATTGCTAGGTCTCCATGGTGGGTAGAATGTTCGCAGATTCTTCGGAAGTTGCTGAGGTTGGTTTCAAATTCAATTGGGGGAAATTGGAGAAGCAAAGCACTGCAATCCTTAGAGCCCCCGGGGAGTAACAAGGTTCAAGGATGGATTACTTCGTCGGAGGTAGGGGGAGAAAGGAGACACAGCGGGGAGACGAGGAGAACAGTGCCCAATGTCCGGCTGGGTAGGTGACGGCCGAGGGGGTGAACCACAGCCGATCTCCTCTATAGCTGTCTAGGCAGCTCCGCCGGGCATCAGCCATATTACTCAGTCTCGACGATCAGGATAATAATCACGGCTCCTCTGAAGATTTTTAGTTTAAACACGGGAGTTGGAGAAATGAGAGCCGCAGTCAAATCTAACCCCAGGTGTATATAAGGGTCTAAGAAGGGGGTAGCTTCCAGGGGATTAAAGCCAAAAAGGCGATCCTTTGCCAGGGAGTTTCGGGCCGGCACTGATCATCTGTCGGCCATCTTGATGACATATTTTCTGAATAGGTAGCCTGTGGTATCCAGCTTGTTAAGCAGCTTCAGTGGATGCTTACCAGGGTTCCACATCTGGCACTTCTTGAAGTTCCACCTGAATGTTCCAAGGTTCTAAAAGTGTTGCTTGTTTTGAAATTCTGACAGATGACTGAAGACTGTGGCTTAGGTGCAGAAGTTCCAGATGAGAAACTTCAGGACATTATGCAAATTACAAGGCTAGTCATGTACGAAAAGCAGTTAGAAAATCTGTCATACAAAAGGGGCATTTCAGCAAGTGCTGTAGATCTGTGAGTAAAGAGGCCAAGGTCTCTGAGATAGCTAAATTATATGTAATCAAAATAGCTAATGTTGAGGATAATTGGACGAAATCCCACCCCAATGATGTTATTTAAATAAACTAAGAACCTGTTGACGTTCTAATGGAATCATTGCTCTGGTTAACATCGATTTCTAATGATGTATAGCACAAGCAGTTTAAAGGGGTGGTAGGGTTGGTATACCCTAACGTGACCGTTCGAGATTATGAGGTAAACCTATGGAGATTTTGGGCTACATTGATATAGATACCCAAAGTAGGAGATAGCATGTTTAGATTGTCACATCAGGGTGTCATGGGCATATTTCTTGATGAAGGCTGATCTAATCCTATCAATTTGAAAGGTGATGAGGGGGTCATGAATGCACTGTCCCTGACAGACAAGCCGGTCTAGAATGTTGTTTTACAAAGAATAGAAGGAGCGTGGTTCTTGATTTTTTATTGAATTTCCTGAAGTTTTTAATGATAAATTAGGATGCCTAAAAAAAATTAATCAGGCCCTAAAATTTGACTGAAGGCAGGTTCTGTATCAATTCAAAGCAATGTTAGAGGGTTGCCCTTCAGTGTGAGAGATGGGCGGAAAAAAATACTGGATGATTTAGATCACACTGGGAAATAATTAGCCTGTGGAATGCAAGGAAGGGTTGGTGCTGTTGTTGTGATGCATGAGGCCCCGTGTGTTCTGTGTCTGTGCATTGATTTAAGGGTACTGAATAAATGTTTGGCTGTAGATAGATTTCCCTTGCCAAATTTTTCTGAAATTGTGTCATCTTGCAGAACAGGTGTGGGCTTCAACGGGGTGGTCACTCGCGAAACGCAATATTGCGAAGAAATGGGGAGCGGAGACAGCCTCAGGCCTGAGGGACTGGGCCATAGACATGGACAGGGCAATGATTGCCGGAAAAGAGGTTTTCAAGCACAGAGGGTGTCCTAAAAAATGGGACCACAAGTGGGGGAGGTGGAACAAATACAGAGGTGACTTGTGTGTAACCCCTACCATTGAGCTAGAGCGATATCGACGCCTCATGCTGGAGGTCTCCAGATTTGACGATACACTCCCGCCCTGATGAGAATGTCACGCTTGCTCTATAGTATGCAACCGAAAGGGATGGGACTCTTACTGCGAATGACTATGTGCCCGGGTGCGGATTGCTGCCTAACAGTTATGTTATTCACATGTATGTGAGGTAGCAGGGTGGTGGACTGTACTCAAGTCATATTATATAAGATGTATTTGCCATGTTTTTATAGTGGACCCATATGCCGACTTATCAAAGCACTGTACCATGTCTTTCTTTTTGCTTAATAAAAATTGTTTACAAATTATTTATTTTTTTAAGAAATGGTGTCATCTTTGGCTGGTGCGATGCGCTTCATAACACTAGACAGCACTAACGTATCAGATTACGCTGTACATCAAATCAAAATATTTGACTGCTTTTATCAAACAGTTTGGCACTTTCCAACTTGCCAAAATGCCATTTGGATTATTGTCACCCTCATCATTCCAACTGGCAATGTACAATTCGTTGGAGGGCATTCTTGGCATACACTACTATGAACAGGACATTCTGATTTGTGGTGAAATCAAGCCGGAGCATGCAGATAGAGTGAGGAAGGTACTTGAGGTGTTGACAGGGTATCCTGGCACTTCCTGGAGCAGTGCATGCGGGCATACAACTTGGGTGAATCATATACACGGAAAGTCATGGCTTTATACGAAAAACCTAGTGCTCGAATTGTAGTTAATGGGGCGGTCTCAGAACCCTTCACCCTACAGCGTGGAACAAGGCAGGGCTGCCCCTTGTCCCCCTCGTTGTTTCTGCTGGCCCTGGAACCTCTGATCAGAGTTATTGGGGCCAATGAGGAGATGAAAGGGATCACCATCAATGAGGTCACAGTCAAACTAGCCGCGTACGCGGATGGCATTCTTATCATCACAGACAGCCCAAAATCCTCCATCACGGCCCTCATGGAGAACATAGAAAAGTACTCAAGCCACTCTGGGTACAAGCTAAACAAGGATAAGTCAGAATGTAAGCCACTAAACATTTACACCACTAGAGAGATACCGGGGGAATCGGGCCTAGCCTGTCAAACCGGTTTCATCAAATACCTAGGTATACATTTCGACAATGATCTCAAAAGCACACTCGACCAAAATGAGAAACTAATGCTAGCAAAGACAAAGACGCTGTTGGAGGACTGGTCGCCCAAATTTGTAACATGGTGGGGGAGGATAGAGACAGTAAAGATGATGATCACTCCAATGGTCAACTACCTGTCGAATATGCTCAAATTCCTTTGGCGTGACAAAAAAGCGAGGATAAGCCTTACAAAATTAAGACTAGACAAGAAACTGGGGGGACTAAATGTGGCTGACTTCAAAACATTCCAAACTGCCTTTTTAGCGAAACTGGGGGTCTACTGGGTCCTGCCCAGCCAGGACTACACGCCGGTCTGGCTTACAATTGAGAGAGCAATTCTAAACAACCTTGAGCCAATGGTTCTCCTCACAGCCAACAAACAAACACAAACCGCAAACCCAATACTAAAAAATACGAGAAATGCCCTGCTGAATGTAGACCAAAAGATGGAACACAGCGTAAAAAACTCAAGGTGGGAGTCACTGTGGGCAAACTCAAAGATAAAATACAGGGGGAAACCGCTATCTATAGATTCATGGAAAATACTAGGTATCTCCTACCCAGCTCAGCTGGAAGAGGGGGAAGGCCCCTCCACCTACAGCATGCTAAAAAACAAGCACAATCTACCAGACATAGAACTGTACAACTTCCCTGGACAAGTTTCTTGACCCATATGATTCGCCTTGAATGGCACTAACAGAAGGCTCGAAAAGCACACCCCCACCGGATCAAGACACTAGCGACGAAAATACTAACTTCGGGTATGTTATCTCTATTTCTCTCTACCTTTATTCCTATCTTTTCCCTTTTCACTCCCTCTCATTTCCCCTTACGGTGACAGTGGAAAGGGGGCAGCCAAGCATACATCAACCGGAGAGATACTACAACCAACACAGCCAGCTCGGGCTGCCCTGTAACGACAAAGCGATGACTATTACATGTTATATGTTGTAAAAAAGTAATAAAAAACTATATTGAAATATTTAAAAAAAAAAAATAGAATATTTATGACATTTGATCAATGCTGATGGGATGAAACCTAAAACAGATATGTCAAAGCCATAAATGATTTTAAAGACAATAATTGGAAGCGGTACTGGATTGTCAAAGTTGAGCTGGGTTTTAAGTGGAAAATGGTAGTTCGCAGAGCAAGGCCAAGTCCTACTATATCGTCTTGGGGAAGGTTACTGGTCTTTGTGCATGATGGCCGTCAAGGCATTAAGAAAACTAAAGGAAGGCTTTGATGGGATTATTGATGGATTAATGGTTTTCTTAATTAGCTTTGAAGCAGGGAAAGCTTCCCCTGTAGTCTACTTATGGATAAAGGGTTTGAATGGTATAACACAACATGGAAGATTTTCTGAACAAGGAGCTATTTTGCATAAGAAATGCACAATATATCATCCGGAGTGTAACGGTCTGGATGAGCATTTTAATAAAACTACATAGCTAGGGATTGTGACATAGTGTAGAGAGAAAAGACCACAAAGTAGTTAGTGGCATATATAATGACACTACATGCCATCACCTGGAAGGTTTCTTTTGAATTACTTAAAGGAGGGAAGGCCAATATCTGACTTTCTCCAAGATGGTGGAAGGGTAAAAAAGACAAGACTGCTGTGGGATGGTGATGATTTGAGAACTCAGGAAGTGTTTAAGATGACTGAGAGGAAATCTTATTATAATTCAAACAAAGCTGTTTGTGATCCTTGTGTGGTGGTGGCGGACATGGTAGTTGTAAAGCTTTCGACTGCAAAACCATTATCCAAGTTTTTGGCACCCAGGACAGTTGTTAAGTTATTCAAAAGTGCAGTGAGGACAGACGATGGGTGCATATGGAACATGAATTGCGTGTCTTTGTGTGGTTAATATTGTGACTATTATGATCCACTGTTCTGTTTGTTGTATTTCATGCTAATCTTGGTTTTCTGTAAGGTTCAATCTGTGTATTCTAATGTTCTCAAGTTGCTTTTTCTTTTTATTCTGACATTTAATTTAAGGCCGTGACTGAGGTGCAGGATAAAGGGGTTACTGAACCCATACCAGCTTCCTGCGTATGCCTCCTCATTTAGATTTCATAGAGCCAGTGAATCTTCCTTAAATGAGAATAAATAGATTGATGTCTAGATAAATTCAAAATAACTCAGACCACAGCATTTTGAAGAGTTTATAGGCATTAAACGAGATCTTTTGGGAACCCTATTAAAGTAAATTACCATTATAAAATCTATCCGTAATAATAGCATGAACTACTTTTTTACGGATCGAGGGAGTCGGCGAACAATCGCCTGAAAGATTTCAGTCAACAAAAACAAATGGTTGAGAGAGTAGATACCTGGAGTCTAATGATTAGATCTCAGTCAAATTAAATTCCAAAGTTTCTAACCAGCTTAGATGAAGCAGGTAGACTAAGCTGATCTTGTTTGTCAGCCTCCTAAGTTAATGAACATATTGAACTAGGCTTGTCAAAAATTAGCATCTCTGTTTTTTCAGAATTAATCTTAACTGGTAAAATTATGTAAATCTGAAAATTAACCATCACTAAGGGATGGCAAATGTGTTCTTAATTAAAGGAACCACATATGTTTGTTTCTACGATAAAGAGACTATAGTAGATCTAATTAATCGTTTTAAGAGCTGACATAATAGAAGCTTCATGAAGTCTCAACACAAGACAGAAGGCTGCAGAAAGGTATTTACAACAGAGGAAATTTCTTGAAGCGAATTGGAAAGGGCTAATTCATCTACGTTATATGTAGCACAAGGTTTCTTTATGAGGCAGTGGTAGTTTTCTAGAGCTGATCTGTATATCTTTTCAGAACGTTAAGTCACATTTCATTCTCCCTAGCTCTCCACACCAATTCATGAGTGCTTTTGTTTAAATACAAGAGCAGTGAGCTTGCACGCTACACTGTGGGAGGCCTTCAAGCCTATGATAAGGGGTGTATGTATCTATAAGGCAGTGGTAAAGAAAGCTATCTGTACACAACTCGGAATGGTGGAGGATAAGCTAAAACAGCTGGGGATAGAGTGGTGCTGCACCATGATGTAGGTCTAAAGACGGACATGCACTCTACATTGCTACCATGCAGGGAAACAGCAGACAGGGAAGCAAATATTCTGAGGGGGTAGGGCGCCAGCTCACCAATATGGTGAAGGGAGTGACCCAGTAAAACTCTGGCATGGCTGCTGCAGGCGAAAGGAAAAAAACAATACAACTCCCAGTGTCAGAGATGAAAACTGGGAGCTCAGATTGGCAAGGGTTGAGGTTGCCTAAGTTTTCAATGGTTACTTCTCTGACCTATGTACCTCCAAGATGAAATTTACAGACACAGGTCTCTGAATATCTACAGGACTTAAGAATGGTGTGGCTAGAACAAGGCGACCAGCTGCCAATGAATGGACCCATATAATTAGAAGACGCCTCAGAGGCTGTCAAAGGTATAGCCACTAGTAGAGCCCCTGGATCAGACTGCCTCACTGCCAAAATCTATAAGGCTTTCAGCGAGAACCCGCTCTCCACGCCTCCTTGAGGTCTATAATGAGGCAATTACAAATAACTGCCTACCGCCCTCGATGAGGGAAGCCATCATTATCACTCTGCTAAAACATGAGAATGATCCGCAATCTATCAAATCCTATCGCCCTCTACGCCTCCCTGATATTGACAGTAAGATATTCACTCACAATATTGCAAAGCGCCTTGTAAGATTTTTAAAGGGCCTAGTACTGCCAGATCAGACCGGGTTTATGCCAGCCAGATCCACTACACACAGTCTTCGTCTACTCTTCGCCCTGGTGCGCCAGGTTAAATCAGACCTTCTCGTTGCAGGAGTATTTTTGGATGCCGAAAAGCTTTGGATTCTGTTGAGAGACCTGTTTTACATACAGTCTTGCATCAAATAGGCCCTGACAATACTCTTATTAAGCACGATCCCCCTTTTATATATGCCCCCCGGGCCTCAAATGGTATCAGATGACATCGAAGATTTTCTGAATAGGAGAGATATTTGTTATAAGAAGTGCACAGTAGATCACCCAGAGGGTAATGGCTTAATGGGTAAAGAGTTTCCCTGTATTTCTCCAATGTTATTTGGATTGTAGCAATGCTGGTTTATGGTACTTTAACGGACAGAGAACTACTGCATAATCAGCCAGAAAGGGTAAAGCTGGTCAACTGATATATAGGAACATTTATAATAAAAAAATAAAAAAACAACTTACGACCAGCTTTCTGAGTGGGGCTAGAAACTGCAAAATGTAAAGCATATACAAAAACTGAGACAGTGGTAGAGGATGGATGCTCAATTAATTACGTTTACACAATACTATATGCCATTATATCCATAAGTCCGGTCATAAATGCTCAATGAGTAACACACCCATGCCACTACCTATGTTCTAACTGCTCAGACGTTTATACAATGCACAATGTTCCACAGAAGAAAAATAGACCTTTAAAATGATGCTGCGGGAGAGCCTTCGCCTACATCGCAGCCACAACCTGGAACAAGCTCCCTGTGAACATCAGACGCTCCCCGGCCCTGCACACGTTCAGGAAGGACCTTAAGACCTGACTCTTCGACTGATCCGGAGTCGCCTCCCCTCAGCGCCTTGGGACCCTCACGGGTGAGTAGCGCGCTATACAAACCCCTGATTGATTGATTGATGCTCAATTTGAAACTTTTAACTAAGAATGCACAATTCACACACACAAACACGCACACCCCCAATATGGTACGACTTTCAGCACATATGATAAATAGTAGTACATAAGGACCGACTTCAAAATCACATGCTCTCTACCCTCTGAAAACGAATATTTACAGCAACTCTCCACCTATTAACCTTACCACGCTAGATGCCATTGCTCCTGAATGGTGCTCACCATCAAAATACAATATCAGATATTGAACACAGAAGTCTCTCCGTTACTCAGTCTTTGCTACCATTATAAATCTCCTGTTTCATCAATAATTGCAAACACTGGAACAGATCCCTCAGACAGTACATTTCACCTTCTGTCTGTATATGATAACAAGACTCCTCTTTATAGTTCCAGGCCTTGTCTGAGTGCCAACATTGTCGCCTAGATCTTCCCTTAACAGCTTCCCATGGACACCTGTCACACCACTCACTGTGCTGCGAAAAAGCTGATTCAATTTACGATAGGGCTAAGGACTCGTCTCCTTAAAGAACAATGCATCATTTGCTGTCCACAACCCAGCTGCCTTACCGATCACATGTTGACTTTATGCTGCCTTACCTATCACTTGCTGATTTTATGCTGCCTTACCTATCACTTGTTGACTTTATGCTGCCTTACCTATCACTTGTTGGCTTTATGCTGCCGTACCTATCACTTGTTGACTTTATGCTGCCTTACAGATCACTGGTTGACTTATGCTGCCTTACCTATTACTTGCTGACTTTATGCTGCCTTACCTATCACTTGTTGACTTATGCTGACTTACATATCACTTGTTGACTTTATGCTGCCCTACCTATCACTTGTTGACTTTATGCTGCCTTAGCTATCACTGGTTGACTTAGGCTGCCTTACCTATAACTGGTTGACTTATTCTGCCTTACATATCACTTGTTGACTTTATGCTGCCTTGCCTATCACTTGTTGACTTTATGCTGCCTTGCCTATCACTTGTTGACTTTATGCTGCCTTACCAATCACTGGTTGACTTATGCTGCCTTACCTATCATTTGCTGACTTTATGCTGCCTTACCTATCACTTCTTGACTTTATGCTGCCTTACCTATCACTTCTTGACTTTATGCTGCCTTACCCATCACTTGTTAACTTTATGCTGGTCTTCGACCCTGTACAGCATTCCTCTCTCTATTGGCTAGGTTTGCATTATAGAACTACCATATACATAACATAAACCTATATTATTTCCAATTTAAGAGTTCAAAGTTGAGAGATCTTTAGGATACTCTGCAGTAAAATGAACTCTACTCATAGTGCGTGAACAATGGCACATATTCAACAAGGTTTCCGACTACTTATATAATGACTGGGACACCTTTTAAAGTACATCATGCCCTACAGGCATTTTAGTATCCAGGCATAGATAACTACTGATCTCCATTGGAAGCATCCTCTTTAAGAAGTGTAGCTGCTGGCTTCTAAAACCAGTTTTCTGATGCTCAAGAGATCACCTCTGGTAAGCCAGCTGAATTGTTCAGCATGCAAATATTATCATAAAAGTTGCTTTACCAATCTTTACTGACTTTCGTGGTCATGGAAATAAGTATAAAAACCAAGGCCTATGTGGAAAATGTAGGATTATTTTTTAATTGCCTTGTTTCCTTCTGTTGTAAGCCAGCTTCACTTAGTGTTTTATTGATTAAGTTATTTATACCCTTTAGTAAGGTGGTGTCAGGAAGAGAGGGGTGATTGGGTGTCAGGAGAACGATCAGCCATGTTCTGATTGTCCCGTCCATCTTGGCTGGGTATTGGGGACCCAAGCTCTATCTGATGCTTGCGTTTTGGTGTCTCTGGGTGGAGATAAAGATCACAGACATAATGGAAGACTAAAGTATTGGGTCGCCTAACTTTGATATCTGTGCAGAGGAAGAGAAAGGGCATTTCGGATAGTGGAGCACTATGCATGCAGGAATTTTTCCCCAAAACATTTGTAGCTCAGAGGATAAAGGCACTTTATGCATAGGGTATTCGCCGTTGGGCATCTTGGGCCTTATTATACATAGTGCAATTGAATCGCAATTATCGCTTTCTCCCACTGTAAACACATCCAGGACATTCTGGGATTACAGAAGGGGCTGTAGACGTATGCGCTGACCCTTCTATATCATGAATTGCGCTAGCACAAACTTTTGTCTTCTATTTGCAGGGGAATGCAAATGAGGAAGCTTTTTCACCCATGCCGTATTGCAGATGGGGGCACAAGGGCAAACAAGTTGTTTGGGGGAGCACTGCTTTCATGCCATAGATGAAGAGCCATATAGC
This sequence comes from Triturus cristatus, assembly GCF_964204655.1. Lineage (NCBI taxonomy): Eukaryota > Metazoa > Chordata > Amphibia > Caudata > Salamandridae > Triturus > Triturus cristatus. The sequence goes on along the minus strand of NC_140581.1, from coordinate 495,623,760 downwards.
TAATGCATACCCAAAAGGCGCCCCCAGGGAGTGGGCCGCAGGGATTCTCCTGCATCTGCTGCAGATGGGAGCATTTCACACTAATTTCCACAGGCTAAAAATAGAATGCATTATATGCTTTTGCTTCTATGCAGTTTTTTCCAAGGAATGACAGAGACCTGCATAGCTCACATTACAAAAGTCAGGTCCAAGGCGTAGACTAGTGTCATCTTGTGAGGAGGTAGCAGCACGGAGACAGTGTGATCTTGTGTGGAAGAAGCAGCATGAAATATTTCTCTAGCTTGTGGCACAATTCATTAGACTCCTTTTGTTGCAATGGGAGACAAAGGATAGAGATTAAATGAATATAATACCCTCTCTTAAAAAGCTCAGCTCGGTGAAAAAGTGGGTCCAACAGACAGGTCGCTTAGCAGGTTTCACTGAAGGTTTTCCTGGGCTGATAAAAGCAACTTTGGTCTTAGCTGTGTCTAGCTACTGTAGAGGCCAGAGGCATCCAGCTCCTAAGCATTGGCAGGTAGTTAGTGACCTGTCTGTGGCCCTTTAGTCCGCATTTGAGTTTGAGGAGGACCTCGGTCTCATCTTCTTATATGTGGTACCCAACATTCAATTTGAGGCCCGATGTTGAAAAACAGGTATTAAAACGGTTTTTACCAAAGATAAGCTGTAAGAAATTGGGTTAATAGTTGCAAAGGATGAGAGTCCTTCCCAAGTAATACGTTCACAAGTTTCTTGTTACCGAGAACAAAGTACCCCATTGCAGTACTTGACTCTCAGAGTAGCGAAGTAGAGCAGTCAAAAGCCTTCTCAGGGGACGTGGTGTGGGTTAGTTACTAGCTCGCAGGTACACCTCAACAACACTCAATAAATCAAGGTTCAGTCAGTGCTTTTCCTTATGAAAATGGAAAGTACTGTTATTACATGCACACTACGAAATACTATGCACTAAATTACAAGTATGTACCATCAGGTAGATGGAAATATCTGTGGTGACACCCTCATATCACGTTACACTCCTAGTGGGCCTTTGTACTGCTCGATCTTTCCGGTCTTATTGTGTTGAAGGGTGATTTAGGTGACTTCAGTCTCTTTCCATTCAAGTCTAAGGGTTAGAGTAGTGTATAGAGCCTATTTATTAGGCACTTCGACATGATCCTGTGTTCTTCCCCATAGATCAGGGTTTGCATATATATATCCTAGGGGATAGATTCGTTAGCATTAGGGGTAATCTGTTCTGTAGTGAGGGTATTTCATGGAGCCGTGCTGAATTCAGGCCTGGTAGGCCTTAAACGGGAGAGACTCCATCTTTCCTCCTGCTCTGGCAGCTCGGGATGTTTCTAGGTCATAGGCAGTGTTTTAGTTAGGAGGTGTTATTCGCTTGGAGAGAACCGGTTCAGGCCGGCCCTTATCGAAGGATTGTATTTTTCTTCATGCCGAAGACACTACATCAGGCCGGCCGGCTGGGAACGTGTCCTTGGCACGGGGAGGTACAAGAATTTGGTGGGCGGCAGGTTACGGGCTGGAATTTTCCATGAGGAAATGCACGTCTATATTAGTAAAAGTTTGAGGCAGATACTGGCACTTGCTTCTTGTCCATGGGCGGCACCTGGCCGTTAGTAGTAAAGCTGCTACTTATTCCAGGGAAGACAGATGACAAACTTGGAGGTGGAGAAAAACCGAGAGATAGATATTCCAAAGAGAAGAGAGTAGCCGATGAGGAAGAGGTCCCAGTGACTCGGAGAGGGAGACGGGAGTAAACCCGTGATTGCGGAGGTGTGACTTCCAGGCGAAGCCGAGGCGCAGACGAGAAGGGAACCTAGATGACCATTGAGTGCAGGCTACATACGACCAAGGTGATGTCAACCCCTTACTATTAGAGTGTACAACTTAATCTTTCACTTTTCTTTGATATGGATTATGTTCCGTGAGTGTGCATGTAATAACTAAATAAAGTATTCAGTTTGTAGTAAAGCAATATGTGCTACGTGTTCTTGTGTAAGAGGGTAACCTATTCTTCTAGTCAGCTGTGACTTAACATGAACAGATGTTAATCCTGATCAGGTGGGTGGTAACTGAATAAGGGAGAAAGGAGCCCTTTGAACTGGGGAACAAGTTGTGCTCAACTAGCTGTCTTTGTGTGATCTGATATATAGTAACACTGATGTCGTGGTAATTATAGGATGAACTCGTGCTAAGGCTGCCGTCTGGGCAGGAAGTCCTGGGTCCATTTGGGACCGCGAGGCTGTGACTGCCGTCTGGGCAGGAAGTCTGTGGCTGCCGTCTGGGCAGGAAGTCCTGGGTCCGTTTGGGACCGCGAGGCTGTGACTTGTCTAAAGCTGCCGTCTGGGCAGGAAGTCCTGGGTCCGTTTGGGACCGCGAGGCTGTGGCTGCCGTCTGGGCAGGAAGTCCTGGGTCCGTTTGGGACCGCGAGGCTGTGGCTGCCGTCTGGGCAGGAAGTCCTGGGTCCGTTTGGGACCGCGAGGCTGTGGCTGCCGTCTGGGCAGGAAGTCCTGGGTCCATTTGGGACCGCGAGGCTGTGGCTGCCGTCTGGGCAGGAAGTCCTGGGTCCATTTGGGACCGCGAGGCTGTGACTGCCGTCTGGGCAGGAAGTCTGTGGCTGCCGTCTGGGCAGGAAGTCCTGGGTCCATTTGGGACCGCGAGGCTGTGACTTGTAGGTCTTGGTATATATAGTAGGAATTCCCTGTCCTTAGGTGGTACATATATGTGGTTATTTAGGTGTAAATAGGCCCTAGGGAGGGGGTAACGTTCTGGTTTGGGTTAGAGAGGCTCTGCTGAGCGGGTTCCGAAAACCCAAGCAGAACATTTGGCGTCACGAACCGTTTACGAAACCTGTGTGCGTTGTGGTTGTCTTGTGTTTGCTTTCGGCGCGTGCGTGGTTTTGTTTGCATTTTATTTTTGTATATTTGTGTGTATAGTTTTTATTTTTCTTCCTTCTTGTCTTTCTCTTCTTTTCTTCTTTTTCCTTTTTCGCGATGTTTTCTAGAAGGTCTAAATCTACTTTTAAGTTGCCCGTTGATATTCCTGGATGGGATTCAACGCCTTATGAAGCCTTGGCCCGTGAGTGGGCTGATTCCACTGGTTTGAGTGAGAATTGGAATTCTTCTTTGGAGCTGGCAGAGCCGGCTGATGTGATTGCTTGTTTGCAGAAGGCACCCGTATCGAAGGGTGAGGAGATTCCCATTTTGGGGCGCAGAGGTTGGATTCTTTTGTCTGCATACAGGATTCTGCATGAGAGATTGTTGAAGTTACAGATATCTCTTAAAGATGTGGAAGCGCACTTTGTTGAGATTCAGAATTCTCATACTTTGTTGCGGTGTCAAAATAAGTTGCTTGCTGATAAACTTGAGACTTACCAAACTATTGCCGAACGGGCGGCTGTGCGAATTGCTCGTTATAAATACAAGAACAGGCGCGGTCGGGTTTCGACGCGAAAGGTGCGTCTGGTCGTGGCGACAGCTGGGCTGGATTGGAATCCTGATGAATGGGATGGTAATATCTGGAACTCGACGGATTCTTGTTCCTCGGGTGAGGAGTCTGCCAAGCGCGAGTCTTCTCGCTCCCGCCATGATTGTAAGTCTGCTTCTCGCACCTTTGATGGTGCACCCCGTGATTACGCTCGTTCTTCGAGTGGGATCAATGCTTCTTACACTGATTGTCCCTCTACGAGTACTGATCGGGCTCCTTGTGATGCTCGTCCCGCGGTTTCTGCGCATCCAGTTTTCCGTCGGAAGTTGCAGCAGTCTCCCAATGCTCCGCAGGGTATTTCTTTGGACTGTTTAGAAGACTTTACTCAGCAGGAAATTAGTGATATTTTGCAGCGATTTCGGCAGCGAGCTGGTGAGTCCTTGCTCACATGGATGGTGCGCCTTTATGAACTGGGCGCTGCTGGTATTATGTTGGATACTGGCGATTGTTTAAAGTTCTGTTCCTTGAGTTTGGATTCTACTGTGCAGGATCATTTTCGTAACTATAATGGTGTTGGTCAGATTTCTTTACTCCAATTGGCGACTGAGGGTTGTAATCTAAAATATCCTACTGAATCTGACTGGCCTGTGAATGACAAGTCGTGGTATACTTTGCGTGATGCTGCTCAACGTCTCAAAGAGGAGGTGATGAAAACGGCAATTTTTCTGGGTACTGCTGACAGGTTGCTTGATGGTTCATTGACATCTTCTGTGCGGAACCGTATCATTCGATCTTCCCCTGTTGCTTATAAGCAGGTCATGATGACTTTATTGATTAATCAGACTGGTAACGTATTATCTACGGTTTTGGAATCGGTGCGCCAACTCGGTGAGTTGGGTGAGTGGTTTAAACCTGAACGGCAGTCCCGGCCTGACACTCGTACTCCTGGTGAAAATAAACTTACTAGACGTGATATTTTTTCTGGTCTTCTGGCTGATGGTGTGCGGAGGGAGGATATTGATGGTGAGACTACCGCTCGTTTGTGGGAGTTGTTTCGCAAACGTGGCTTGGATCGAAAGGAGGGTGCCCGGCGTGTTCGGACCACTGAGTGTGATCGTGGTGGTTCTGACGGTAGCGGTGATGACGATCGCCGTGGGCGCTCTGTTCGTCGTGATGATCGACGTTCTGCACGTGATGTGTCCCCCCGTCGAGAGAGAGACAGGGAGAGAGAGGGGGAAAGAGAAAGGGGGAGAACTGACTATGTTTACAGCAGACGTAGAGATGATAGGGATCAATCCCCTGAGTTGAGGAGGAGAGAGGATCGTCACAGTTTGGTCGATCGTAACCCGCAGTACAATGCAGAAGATACGAATCCGTTCCGTACTGGGAATGGATATGAACAGGAGGTACCGATACCTAAGAAACGTGAGAGTCTTTATCCTGATCTATCCTGGTACACAGAATGCAGTAAGAATGACTAGGAAATAGGTCAAGCTCCGGTACACAGATGGGCTCACAGAGATAATAGACCCTATGTAGATATTGATATTTATTGGAGACATCGTAATATCCAAAGGGCCCGAGCATTGGTAGATACAGGAGCGGAGGCCACTCTTATTCATGGAAAATCAAAGAAGTTTACAGGTCAGCCTTTTACTATTACCGGATTAGGTGGAAAAGAAACCCCTGCAGTTCAAACTTTGCTTGAAATGAGAATAGGTAGAATTCCTAGAAAAGAGTATTCTGTACTAGTAGTGCCACTTCTAGAATTCATAATTGGGATTGATATTTTGAGAGGAATGACTTTGCATCTAGATGACGGATGTTACCAATTTGGAACAACGCATTATATATCGTCCAGACCTATACGGGTTGGTCGTTTAAGAATGCCCCCCATACAAGTTCCCCATGCGACAAAAGTGGTTTGTCAGAAGCAGTATCGTATTCCAGGTGGTCATGAGGAGATTAGTACCACTATTCAGGAGTTAGTGGATGCAGGAGTCATAACCCCAGTTACTTCTGCTTGGAATAATCCTGTTTGGCCGGTGCGTAAGAGTGATAACTCTTGGCGCATGACCGTTGATTATCGAGAATTGAACAAGCACACACCCTCTTTGACTGTTGCAGTACCGGATGTTATTACACTTATTGAGAGAATCCAAAAGCATCTAGGTACATGGTACGCGTCCATTGATATTGCTAATGCTTTCTTTTCAATTCCGATTGCCCCAGAGTGTCAGGAACAATTCAGTTTTACGTGGAACGGGCGTCAGATGACGTTTAGAAGTCTTCCCCAGGGCTATGTGCATAGTCCTACGATATGTCACCGGCTGGTGGCAGAGCATTTGGCTGAGGTACCGGTTCATCCCCAAATTCAGATATGTCATTATATTGATGATGTTTTGATCCAAGGCGAAACACAAGAGGAAGTTCAGACCCAATTAGACAGAGTCATTGAGTGCCTGCGTGAGAAAGGTTGGGAAATCAACCCAGATAAATTGCAAGGTCCGTCCCAGGCTGTAAAATTTTTGGGTATTAATTGGCATGAAGGGCACCGTGAAGTGATCCCTCAGGTTAAACAGAAGATTCTTGATTTTGCAGTTCCTAGAAATAGGAAAGAAGCCCAGAGCTTCATTGGTCTGTTTGGCTTTTGGCGCCAGCATATTCCTCATTTGAGTCAAATATTGGCCCCCTTGTACCGGGTCACGCGTAAAAAGAATGCATTTGAATGGGATAAACCACAGCAAGATGCGTTTAGTCTGGCAAAAGAGGCAATTCAACATGCTCTGGATTTATGGCCTGTACGTGATGGTGACGTGGATTTGAATGTGTCTGTACAGGGCCTTTATGCAAATTGGAGTTTGTGGCAGAAACAAGGCAGGAGTAAAGTACCGTTAGGTTTTTGGACCAAAAAGTTACCTGATGCTGGTGAGCGTTACACACCCTTTGAGAAACAGTTACTTGCTTGTTATTGGGCTCTGGTGGATACCGAGCAATTGACTTTGGAACATGATATAGTTCTGCGTCCGGAAATTCCTATCATGCAGTGGGTCCTGAGTTCGCCGAAAACTCACCGAATTGGACACGCTCAAGAGGCGAGTGTGATTAAATGGAAATGGTACATACAAGACAGGGCACGTGTGGGCCCGAAAGGAATTGCTTCTTTACATGAGCAGGTGGCGCGAGCGCCATCGACTGAGACTGAGAGTGAATGTTCCGTACCTTTAGCACAGGAGTCTCCTGTCAAGTGGGGTAAGCCTTTTGATGATTTGTCCGCAGCGGAAAGAAACCATGTTTGGTTCACTGATGGTTCAGCGAGGTTTATAGGGATGACACGGCACTGGAAGGCGGTGTCCTATAATCCGATCACACAGAAATTGTTGAGCACAACTGGTGAAGGTAAAAGCAGCCAATTTGCCGAGCTTTACGCTGTTTACCAAGTTTTGAAACAAGAGTTACCTGGTACATGTCATATTTTCACTGATTCTTGGTCTACTGCCAATGGACTGGCTGTTTGGTTGCCAACTTGGCATTCCCATAATTGGAAGTTACATTCCAAAGAATTATGGGGAAAAGAGTTATGGCAAGAAATTTGGGAGATGCTCCCACAGAGTACTGTTACAATCTTCCATGTGGACGCTCACACCCCGATAGATTCTCTTGACAAATTTTTTCATAACATTGCAGATGAGAAGTCTAAAATTGCTGAGGCAGTGGTGGACAGGCAAGATTCTGATATTGCGGGATTGGCGAAATGGGCACACCAGAAGGCAGGACATTTTGGAGAGAAGGCCACTAGCAGGTGGGCTGCTGATCGAGGAATTTATATTCCCTTAGATTTAATCAAAAATGTTATTTTACACTGCCCCGTTTGTCAGCATATCAGACGGCGTAAGGTGCCCCAAATTGTTAAAGGTCATTTACATCGCGGCAAACTGCCCGCTCAAATTTGGCAGATCGATTACATTGGTCCACTTCCCATGAGTAGGAATTGTCAATATGTTTGCACTATTGTTGATACATACAATGGACTGCTGGTAGCCCTTCCCTGTAAGCAAGCTACCCAATTGAATACCATTAAAACATTAGAATTAATTATGATGTACTATGGTGTGCCATTCCAAATTCAATCTGATAATGCATCCCATTTTCGTGGAAGATTGGTACAGGAGTTCTGTGCGGAAAACAATATTGAATGGATATTCCATATCCCCTACTACCCACAGGCCTCGGGCCTGGTGGAGAGATTGAATGGCCTGCTAAAGGACCAGCTGCGTAAGTTAACGGATGACAAGTATAAAAATTGGCGAGACTTTTTGCCCCAAGCACTATTGATTTTGAACAATCGTCCTTTTTTAAATGCTGAATCTCCACTCATGCGTTTGTTTCCCCCGAATGCTGAGGCTATGCCTAATGAAATCAGAGAAACCGTGATGTATTGGGAAATTACTCCCGGAGCTTTGGCTCCATGTAGAGCGACCCCAGGGTCGGCAGGTTTAGACTTGCATGCTATGGATGACATTGTTATAAAAAGTAGAGATCGAGTCATCATAGAGACAGGTGTTGGTGTTCAGATACCACCTGGAAATTTCGGATTGATCGCCCCTAGATCGGGGCTGGCTGTAAAAGGCATTCAGGTGCTTGGAGGAATTATCGACAGTGATTATCAGGGAGAGATTAAGGTGCTCCTGCTGAATAGCAGTGAGATTGACTTACTGATACATCGCACTGACCGAGTGGCTCAATTACTCATAATGCCTGTTTTCAGTGGTGTATTAATGAAAGGCACTGCTCCAACGTTGCTAACTGTACGTGGCCAGAAAGGTTTTGGCTCCACGGATAATCCTGGGGCCAGAGTTTGGGTGCAGTCGCCTAAGAATCCCCCTGAACAAGCAGAGGTCATTGCCACCGGTCAGGATAATACCATTTTGGTTATGAGACCAGGGAAAGATAGCTGGGAAGCGGTCCCGGCTGATAAATGTTATTTACGAGAATGATTAATGCCTGTATTTCGTTCTCTTTCAGATCATTCTTTGGATTGTTGCTGCAGGATGTGTCGGAGCCGGACTGTTTTCGGACTGGTATGACGAGAAAGGAGGGATCCTATCAACCCGGGATGAACTGGGAACCCGAGTGTTGCGTTCCTTCGCTGCATGGGATTCATCATCGAACTTTTGGACCGCACTTGCCAAAAGGGTGACTGACGCCCCTCACTTCTGTTTGACACCGATGAGATCTGTCCATGACATTCTGGCGACCTGCCTGGTTGCTGTCCCCGCCTCATTGGAAACTTTAACTCATATTTTTAATGTCTCGAAGGCCCGTCCCAATATTCTCCTGGGTGATTTTGCTACCCATGTATATTGCCCCCTATGTATTGAATTGCCGAACGAGCAAACCCCCATCCAGTCCCAAATACTTACTTATAATATCACACAAGGTGATTTGTGCTTCTTTCTTACATGTAATCCTAGTGCGATCTCTGAATGTCTACGCCTCAAACTAAAAGGCGCCACTTCATTTACCGCTCACGAACGGACTTTGTGCTTTCAAAGGACACCGACCACATGTGTTTCAGTTCAGAACAATATGACTTGTAATAGTTTGGTAGTTACCCCCAGTCACTATCGCACGATGTTACTACCTGCCGGATGGCTTTTCTCATGTGGTAATACTTCCTGGCCATTAGTCCCTGCAAACATTTCCGGAGGCCCTTGTGCCATTACGAGACTCAGTTTGTTGATGTTTGCATCGCACCCGAATGCCAACTCTCGTGTGCTTCGAGATACTGTAATGTTACAGGAGGATTGTGACCCATCTTTGCATTTATATTCCAAGTCTGAATACCTTAGCTTAGCTGTTTCAATTATTGGTGTTCCTGCTTTGGCGGTTTATAATGCCAAATCTATTGGGAAAATGGCCTGCTGGATGGTGAAATCTATTAATCATACTTCTACAATTTTGTCTGACATGCTATTAGACGCCCAGGGTGAACGTAGGGCCATTTTGCAAAATAGAGCAGCCATTGATTATCTTTTGCTTACACATGGACATGATTGCTCGGACTTCGAAGGTCTCTGTTGTTTTAACTTGTCTGACCATACACAATCCATTCGTGCTCACATCGACAAGTTGCGTGACTTAACAGAAGAAGTTAGAAAACACATTGACCAGGGCTGGTTTGACTGGCTCTTTAATTGGTTACCTGATATACACGCGCTACGCCAAATATTAGGTGGTATTTTGATTGCTGTTGCTGTTTTGATTTCTATCTGTTGCTTTATTCAGTGTATTCCTTCATTATTTCAATTCTGCACACTTGGTACTAGACATAGATCAGTTAGCTTTGTTTCATATTATTCTTCCACAGATGTTAGCTCCATTTAATGAATGTATAATAGACTGAAGTCAAGGGTGAAATGTACTGCTCGATCTTTCCGGTCTTATTGTGTTGAAGGGTGATTTAGGTGACTTCAGTCTCTTTCCATTCAAGTCTAAGGGTTAGAGTAGTGTATAGAGCCTATTTATTAGGCACTTCGACATGATCCTGTGTTCTTCCCCATAGATCAGGGTTTGCATATATATATCCTAGGGGATAGATTCGTTAGCATTAGGGGTAATCTGTTCTGTAGTGAGGGTATTTCATGGAGCCGTGCTGAATTCAGGCCTGGTAGGCCTTAAACGGGAGAGACTCCATCTTTCCTCCTGCTCTGGCAGCTCGGGATGTTTCTAGGTCATAGGCAGTGTTTTAGTTAGGAGGTGTTATTCGCTTGGAGAGAACCGGTTCAGGCCGGCCCTTATCGAAGGATTGTATTTTTCTTCATGCCGAAGACACTACATCAGGCTGGCCGGCTGGGAACGTGTCCTTGGCACGGGGAGGTACAAGAATTTGGTGGGCGGCAGGTTACGGGCTGGAATTTTCCATGAGGAAATGCACGTCTATATTAGTAAAAGTTTGAGGCAGATACTGGCACTTGTTTCTTGTCCATGGGCGGCACCTGGCCGTTAGTAGTAAAGCTGCTACTTATTCCAGGGAAGACAGATGACAAACTTGGAGGTGGAGAAAAACCGAGAGATAGATATTCCAAAGAGAAGAGAGTAGCCGATGAGGAAGAGGTCCCAGTGACTCGGAGAGGGAGACGGGAGTAAACCCGTGATTGCGGAGGTGTGACTTCCAGGCGAAGCCGAGGCGCAGACGAGAAGGGAACCTAGATGACCATTGAGTGCAGGCTACATACGACCAAGGTGATGTCAACCCCTTACTATTAGAGTGTACAACTTAATCTTTCACTTTTCTTTGATATGGATTATGTTCCGTGAGTGTGCATGTAATAACTAAATAAAGTATTCAGTTTGTAGTAAAGCAATATGTGCTACGTGTTCTTGTGTAAGAGGGTAACCTATTCTTCTAGTCAGCTGTGACTTAACATGAACAGATGTTAATCCTGATCAGGTGGGTGGTAACTGAATAAGGGAGAAAGGAGCCCTTCGAACTGGGGAACAAGTTGTGCTCAACTAGCTGTCTTTGTGTGATCTGATATATAGTAACACTGATGTCGTGGTAATTATAGGATGAACTCGTGCTAAGGCTGCCGTCTGGGCAGGAAGTCCTGGGTCCATTTGGGACCGCGAGGCTGTGACTGCCGTCTGGGCAGGAAGTCTGTGGCTGCCGTCTGGGCAGGAAGTCCTGGGTCCGTTTGGGACCGCGAGGCTGTGACTTGTCTAAAGCTGCCGTCTGGGCAGGAAGTCCTGGGTCCGTTTGGGACCGCGAGGCTGTGGCTGCCGTCTGGGCAGGAAGTCCTGGGTCCGTTTGGGACCGCGAGGCTGTGGCTGCCGTCTGGGCAGGAAGTCCTGGGTCCGTTTGGGACCGCGAGGCTGTGGCTGCCGTCTGGGCAGGAAGTCCTGGGTCCATTTGGGACCGCGAGGCTGTGGCTGCCGTCTGGGCAGGAAGTCTGTGGCTGCCGTCTGGGCAGGAAGTCCTGGGTCCATTTGGGACCGCGAGGCTGTGACTTGTAGGTCTTGGTATATATAGTAGGAATTCCCTGTCCTTAGGTGGTACATATATGTGGTTATTTAGGTGTAAATAGGCCCTAGGGAGGGGGTAACGTTCTGGTTTGGGTTAGAGAGGCTCTGCTGAGCGGGTTCCGAAAACCCAAGCAGAACAGCCTTGAATCCCATAACCACAGTACCCTTCATTTACGCTTGATGCAATATTACAATATAAGGGAATGCCATTATCAATAAGGCAGGCCTGCTGACTTCGTCAGGGTGTTACCACATTAGTAAAAGCAGCATGATCTGTTTCACCATTGCAACACCACTGAAATCAATGACGACAGTACCAACAGGCAATACATGTTATAACCCAAAGTTGAAGTCAATTGGGGTAGTACCAACATTCAATTCATTTCAGTGAAAAACCTTGCATTGTCTACCATTAATATTATCAATAAAGCACTGAATTTCATACCGTGCTCCACAGTCGTATTTCTGATTTTATTGGGCTGCTGCTGCTGAAGCTTTTGGACCAACCAAAAGAGGTCCCTGCATTCCCACGCCCATGTGCAAAAGCACAGGCTCTAGAAAGGCTTTGAAAACTTAAACTTCTTCCAGGAGCATAAGCGCCTGGTAGATCTATGGTGAGTTTTCACAGAAACATTTCTGGGGGCTACTGCACCGCCTGCAGCACCTCCACACACTTGGAACTACACTGGTGGTGCCCCTATCTTTCCTAGCCACCACAAGGAAGAAACATGAAAATGTTTGTGTGCTTGTAGGGAATTATGTGGCGATCCCCGGTCATGAGACGTTAATATTAGACTATTGGCTTTGCCATTTGTTAAAATGCTCATAGTTAGCCTTGAGCCGCATTTTCTTTTATATAATGGATGCCCGGGCTCACCAGGCATTTTCATTGAGACCGTGCAGGGAGCCCACTCCTGAGCTGCCCTGCCAGCTCCCGGTGCTGCGGCAACACTCTTTGGTGCAGCCCTGGAGTCGGCTCCTTCTGCGCTGCTGTCCACAGAGTCTTGGAGCCGGGTGCGTACACTCCTTCAGACGGGCACAGGGGGCAGGTGGAGTCTTATGCAGTCTTCCTGGACTTTTCTGACCTGGAGGGGAGAAGTCTTCCGGGACACCTTGAATCATGTCAGGCCTTGGGGCAATGGGGTCCTTAGGACCGCGATAGAGATCAGGGGAGGTAGGGCCATGTTAGAGCTCAGGGAATGGGCACCATGTATGCCCCCTCCCCATCCAAAACCAATAAAACAAGGATGCAATTATCGGGGGCTTGGCTCCCCCCGGGTGAACATCTTGAAGGACAGCACATAACTGTGCGCTTTGTTATCCATCCAGTCCCCCAGGGGGACCGGGTTTGTATCCTCAATTATTCGATCTCCGTAGGTGGAATGGGACATTCTTGGGATCGTGTTGCTCCTGGCGTCAAGCCATAGCTACCAGGACCATTTTACCCAGGCCTCTACAATTGATTTTCATGCTGGGAGCTGTTCCTCAGAGGGCACAAGGGGGCCAGCAGTACATGCCCTGGAGAGACCCGCCCAAGTCCGGGGAGTCAGCTAGAAGTAAATTACTTCAGTTCATCCTTGCAGTAGTATCGGGTTGCTTCTACTTCAAGTTAGGCATCCTTTGGAATCATTACTCTCAGGTCCAGTGTCATCCGATCAGTCTCTACCTTGTGAAGAGGATTTACAGTTGGGGTGAAAAGTTCTAGATGCTGGGAACCCCTAGCATATCCTAGGGTACCACTTCATCATTCCATCCCTGCCAAACCCTTCTCCACAGCATTCTGGGACATTTCAACTTGGTGACTCCAAGTGGTCTATGAAAAGCTTCAGCTCACCTCCCAACTGACACAGCTGCAATATTCTTTCCCACCTTTCAATTTCCTCCCTACCATTTCCTTTCCGAGGAACTGGGTCAAACACTGTTAATGGCGCTATTGTGCGGGGGGCCCTTAGATCCTCCTGTTAGGTTATACTTAATTTGTAGAGCGCACGTACACCAGATTGGTTTCTTGGTGCTACTCTAACGGTGTTGGTCTGAGATGTTACTCTTATGCCTGCTGGACAGCAGAGTAAATAATCTGGCCCAGAAGATGGAAGGTGTCAAATTGGATTATGAGCTGATCTAGGGAAATATACAATTTAAGTGCTAAAAGAATGTAGATTTGATGAAAAAGGACCGTGAATCTACCCTCGGGATGCATGTTTCTCTTAAGATTGAGGCCATGTTTGCCTAAGTAGAATGGATCTGGACATTGGCACCGATTTCGCCTTTTAATCTGTAATTCAGTTAAGCAGCACATGAGTATGCATTGAAGATTACAATATGAATACCTACTCACAGAAAAAGGCCCACCCACGTCAGTACCAATCCTTGAAGGGAGTCTCACATGTGCAGTCTGCACATGTACACACACACCGTGTGTGCTCAAGTGATCACATGTAACCAGCTTAGAGCCTCTTACACTAGCTGCACAGCCTCTGCCTTATCTTAAAAAGCAAAACCTAGCGGTACACCCGCTCGGTACATTTACAGTAAACTTACCGTGAGGGAGACTCGATTAGTGAGACTCCCTCACAGTAAAAGTCCAAAAACTGGGTAGTCAAAAACAAAACAATCCAGGGGGATTAAATGGCCGGAACCCATTTGCTACACAAGGCTTGAGGTACATTTCCAGTTTCTGATGTACGATTAACGGAAGTAGATTTTGAGCCAATGTACGTGACTAGAGGTGAAAGATATAAACCCCAGGGGCCATATTATGGAGGCCTTTTCATGCGTTTTTGATGTACACTGCTCACTGTCCTCCTTCCATCACTCACCCTCACTTTTGCACATTGATGCACCTATTCCTCTCTTTCCCTTTCTGGGGCACCTATGCAGAAATCCGTGTGATAAATGTGCTATGTTTGAACATGAGGCATTATATGTTCAATGTGATTAAATATTTTCAATATGTTTAAAAATTGGTTATAATTGATTTATCAGGTGATGTTGATGTCCATTTAATATTGTATTACCACTGGGACCACCCCCCTTATTGTACCGCATTTAATCCAGGTCCTAGTGACGCTCTGGGTTTAATTCCATTATTGTGTAACCATATTATGGATGCAGCGCATTTTTCTGGATTGCGCTGGGTGTACCTTTCGAAATGTGTGCCCAGTGCAATCGGGGAAAATGCGCCGCATTATGGTGAATACGCTGCCCCCAGGGCAGCCACAAACTTGTGCTGGGGGCAAAGCATTCATGTGAAAATGGAGCGTCTGCTTTTAAGCCGCTCTGTATTTTCACAGTGCAGGTGGTAATCTGCCTGCACTTTTACAGGGGATTACAGATCCCCTTGTAGGCAGGTACAGTCACCAACTGCACTCGTCTACAAGGGGATGACTGGGGTGTCCATGGGATCCCCTTTACCCCCTCCAAAGGGCTGCCATCAGGGGGGCGCTTCTGTGCCTCTGCTCCGCCGCCTGTAATACGGTGCGGGCGCAAAGGAAAAGTGATGACCTAATTTGCATGGGACCAAGCCCCCATGCAAATGAGGGAACGCCCTCTTGAGGAAGCGCTGGCACTGTATGTGCGCCAGCGCTTTCAGTATTACAGAAGAGGACGCACAAGCGTTTGTGGACCCTTCTGTAATACCAAAGTGCCCCGGGGGCGCGCAAAGTGGGCGCAAACGCCTGTTGCAACCCCAGGGCTCTTCTATAATACAGGCCCAGCTGTGCAATGTCGCTGGCACCCATCCTTCTTTCCACGTAAAGTAAATTGCAGTCAATAGCGATGAAGACAACAAAAAGCTCTAAAAAATCATGGCTTGTTCACGACCATGACCACTGGCGTATAGTAAGTCCTATGTGATATTCAAGAGAATATTTCAATTATTTACGACACAAGAGGTTGAAGCCTTAATGGAAGTCGGGAACCGAGACACTTTGTTAGACAAAGAAGCTGAGTGGAGTAAAGACGACCACACTGAGGGCCTCATTCATACAACCTTACGAAGAGCTGGCAGTTTCGTGAAGGCTGATGGTCAGCATCAGGTTTTTTAGTAGTTGATTGATTATGACAGGTCAAGGCACTGAACCTTCTAAAAGTGGTGTGTATCAACAACATGAAGCAGAAAAGGATAGTTATGCAATAAGCACAGTGACATTTAGAAAAAATGGCATATTTATTTAGCTTAATTAAATTACAAGCATCACATCATCTGGAATGGCACAAAATGTGTACAGATGTGCGATCAGTGAACACAGCTAACTCGTGCATCAGAAGCACCAATCTGGGCTGTTCTGGATCACACAACTTTAAGATGCACCCGAGAGGCTGAAAATCAACACACATCCGTGCTCGCCACGCGCTGCACTCCCCGCTCGAGACTAGAGCTGCGATGAGACTGCAGATGCTGGCAGCCCGAAGGCGGCCTCCTCCGTCTCTGGCGGAAGGACTGGAGCTTCCAACTGAACGAGCAAGCTTTCCAGAACATTTATCAGATTATCACAGCCACCGCCCTGTTCAGAGGCCCCCACCCTCTGCCACCAGAGCCTTCCTTCTGCCTTGAACAGTCTGGCCGAAGGCAACAGGCATCGAGAAACAGAGAAAGGACTCGGCTCCATTGTGTCTGCTGTCTCGCTGCTTTTACAGTCCTGCCACGAGCCGCCAGCAAGGAATTTAAACATACTTTCTGTATTCACCACATTAATATCAATTTTCCGTAACTAACAGATATTTAAAGGGGGCTCCTGTGTGGAACTAAAAAAGCACTCTTTAAAAATACTACTGCAAACTACTCTTTTTGTCAGCCTCCTGCGCCTTGCCGAATGCGGTATGTATTTTTGCTTACATTTTCCTGCGCGCTGAGGCGCCTCCCCTGCGAGTTTCACCAATATTTGGCAGACTTTCACTTGTTTTGTTATTCATTTGATCATAAAATGTGGCTCTTTTTGCAGCTCACTAGGAACATCTGGGAGCTTCTGCTGCGCCGCTGAGATCACAGTCCGAGAACCAGAGTCATTGAAAATCCCTATGCATGCTACACACAAACATCAATCTGGAAGCACCCCAGAGGTACATTCTGCAGTAGAAAAAGAACGAATAATATTTTACTATTACTTCAATTGGAATGAGGAATATAGAAGGAGCAAGGAAGAGAACATCAGAAAGAAAAAATGAGAAATATCTACAATTTTGGCTAAAAAATCGGTTGCCTCTACAGACTGATCTGTAGTTGTCCCATACCAGATGTGAGAAGTTTATGCGGTTTTGGTATAAAGAATAAAGCTACAAGCAACAGAGTACTGTTGAATGCATAGAAAACAAGCATTTGCAATGCAATACGTCTCGCATTACTGATAGTTTGAGGTATTGGCATTGCAAATAATAATGCAACGCCAATAGCTCATACTTTCAGTAATGCGAGACCTCGTGCACTGCAAATGATTTCATAGTGAGCCAGGAACCAGCATTGTAGGTCTCAGTGCAGTACAGCAAGCTGTTCCTAGAGGTCCCTAGTGAGCAAGACACTAGCACTGAGTATCATAAACCTTTAAGATATGGTAAATCCACCCTACCCATAATGCATTGCATGCAAGACAGTACCACAATACATTAAAATAGCTATGTCCATATATACAATTAATAGCTTTAAAATGTGATAAAACAATTATTATATTTATTCCGATTAGGTTGTACTCTATGTGGAGTTGATGAAGGTAAATTTATAGAAGGTCTAATATAAATATGAGATGTGTAAGTGCAGTACTGCAACCTGCGCATAGAGGTCCCTAGTGAGCATCAAACTTTCGGTCACATATGGTACACCCATAATGCATTGCATGCATGATCGCCTCTCGGCCTTTTGGCTAAGATCAAGTGTAGTAATACACTTGTGTCTGGCTAGAGGGCGCCTGAAAAACCGGACACTTGGGTGTTGCTGGGCCTTCGCTCCACGGCTTGTCCGTGGCAAGGCTGCGTGGCATCCGAGCGAAAGGGGAAAGGCTAGGTGGCAACCCCTGAAAGTGCACCTGGGCGACACTGGGCCTTCGCTCCACGGCTTGTCCGTGGCAAGTCTGCGTAAACCCTGGGCTGCGCCAAAAGGGGCCAACACCCACACCAAGGGAGATACCTGCCCCACCCCGAGTGGAGGGACGGGCTGCGGATTCCTGGCCTGCCCGGGACCCAGCTGATGCCCAGAAACTCAGGGGGGTGGTGGGGAAGCCTCCCTGATCGGACCTTTTTCCCGCACATAGCTGCGGTGGGACTTTTAATTTGAGAGAGACCCCGGGCGCACTGGAAGAGTGCTCGGCTCGGGGTCACTCCACACCCTGCGGACTGCCTCCACTTTAAGGACACCTGGTCACCCGACCAGGAAAACAGCGAAGGGGGGCGATCGGACGATTTTTTCGCAATACGGGGGCAAGCCTGCTTAATCTCCACAACGGCCCCCCGCGGTGGGATGCCTGGCTTTCACCTTGGGGATGCCCAGTACAGGTTATCTTACAGGGAAAAACCAGGACGGGTTCCCAATGCAAGCGCCAAGATGCCCGTAGGGTGATAGCTGCGCTCTATAAGTACATCAATCAATCAACCTCGGGCGCACCAGCTGAGTGCTCGGCCCGGGGACACCCCAACGACGGAAGAAAAAAAAGCGGAAAAGGGGCAAAGCCATCCAGCCCCACCTCCGCATTACGAGCACAGAAAGCGGGCCCCCAGGCGCACCGGACGGTGCTCGGCCGGGGGGCACGCCACAAGGAGAAAATCCCTTCCTTTCCAAAAAGGAAAAATCACTGAAGTGCCTACAAACATCGCAAGGGCATTGGCAGACCCGGTTCAGCAAACGCGAGCCCCCAGGTGCACCACACGGGTGCTGGGCCAGGGGGCACGCAACGAGGAGAAAATCCCTTCCCTTTCAAAGGGAATAATCACTGGATTCCTAACAAGTGCCCGCAACATCGTGAGGGAATTTACGGACCCGGATTGGTAAACGCGAGCCCCCAGGCGCACCAGACGGTGCACGGCCAGGGGGCACGCCACGAGGAGTAAATCCCTTCCTTTTCCAAAGAGAAGAACCACCGGATTCTAAACAAGCGCCTACAACATCGGGAGGGCACTTGCAGACCCGGTGTTAGTAAACGCGAGCCCCCAGGCGCACCACACGGGTGCTCGGCCAGGGGGCACGCAATCAGGAAAGAAGACTTTGTTTTAGCTAAACGCGAGCCCCCAGGCGCACCAGCCGGTGCTCGGCCAGGGGGCACGCACCGCCCACCCACAACACAGAGACGGCCCCCACACCAGTCGTCCAGCAGAGGGAGACCAAAACAAGAGTCGAGCAAAAATCTTGGGATAAAGTAAAGTGAGCCCCCAGGCGCGCTCAGCGCTCGGCCAGGGGGCACACACACAAAGCAACATAGCGACGGCAGCACCCAAATCATACGCGGCAGTGGCCGGAGGACACAGAGACTACGCAAACCAAGAGGACACAAGAGCAAAAGGTAACACGCCAATGTCGAACATTAGGTTCACCGTTAGGTTTGAAATTGACAAAAGCGCTAAGGAAAAACGCAGCATAAAACACCTCATGGAAATAGTGATGCGACAGATTTTTAGGAAAGAACCCGCACAAACTAAATGCATCCAGAATTTTAGAAAGAAAGGGATTTTTGATATAACATTAGCATCCGAAACAGAATACCAAAGCTTCCTGTATAACCTAAACACTAACAGAAATCACCCAGAGATGAAAGGATACATTGTCACAGAAATAACAGTGCCCAGGGAAATCCGACTTACAGTACACATGTACAACCCCTTTGCACCAGCAAGTGAGATAGAAATGTTTTTACACAGATACTGCAGCAAAGTCAGGGGAGGGAATGAACTACGAAACGAATGGGGAGCATGGAATGGAAAGCGAAGATATATGGTGGTACTAGCCCCAGACAGTACAGGTGTGGGGGGGACAAGACACCCACCCCTGAACTTCTCTATTGGCCCAAATAGGGGTTTCCTGTACTACCCAGGACAACCAATCTTCTGCAGGCAATGCCTCCAGTTTGGACACACAAAAGAAGTGTGCACTGGAGACATTTGCAGAAACGGTGGAACAAAAGGCCACAAAGCGCAACAATGCGAGACAGCAAAGAACTGCAACCTATGTGGTACAAAGGACCACCTTTACAAGCAATGCCCTTTAAACACACAACATAGTACACATGCACTCTCTGACAAGCAAAACGCACCAACCAAAAGAGAAGGGGAAGGAGACAAAGAGGAGACAAAAACAACAATGCCAGACGGAGTCAGCCCAGACTCAAACACCCAGACAGAAAGCAAGGAAAAAAATCTAACTCTAAGCAGGGACAATGAGGTCACACACACACAAACAGGGACGGATTCAAACGACACTGATCTAACTCAAAGTGGCGCCACAACAGACACAGTACCAGAGACACAGGAAAGCCAGCAACCAGAGCTGATTATTATCTCACAGCCACTAGAAACACAAACACAGCACCACACAAGACAACGAGGCAAGCACACACATAACGCTACCTACACCTAAAAGAATGGAAGAAACACGCACCACAGCGGAGGAATGGGAAAAGTCCCTGTCAAACAAGCAGAGAAAATCACAAAGGCTTAAAAAACACATAGACATGGAAATAGAACACAACGATCAGGAAGAGGACGAAAACACAATGATAGAAGAAACACCTAGTAACGACAAATTAGCAGCAGAAAAAGAATACGCAAAAATCTGTGAGCAAACCGACAGACACCATCAGAGAATCCTAAAAAGGAAAACAAACAAAACACTACAATACACAGAGGAAGCCTTACAGATCAGGAACAAAAGGAAAAGCTCTACACAAAAAAATGACAATCCCTTTGAGGGACTAGAGGGCCTCATTTCCTTTGACAGCACAACAAATAGGTTCAGCAGCCTGGCAAGTCTCACCGATGCAGAAGGCATCAACCTATCAGGCCTGACTGAAGAGCTACAACAAACTTTATCATCTCCCACTAGTGAGATGGATACAGAGGCTATTTTAGTTCTAGACCCCTTTCTAGGAAGTGAGGAAGAGATCTGCAACTCCAACCAAAAAGGGGAAGAAATGCAAAGTGGAAACTGGAAAGGAAATAGAAAAGAAAAAACAAACTAAGACAGAATATGGCTCACACCCTCTACGTACTCATGGCTATCTTAATAGCCACCCTAAATGTTAGAGGTCTAAAGCAAACCAACAAAAGAGCATCTGTACTAGAAAATTGCAAATTACTAAACGCTGACATTATTTGCCTAAAAGAATGCCATCTACCATTTAATTATAACTACTCCTTCTTACAGGAGCAGGAGGAATGGGACCTGGGCCCATCCATATGGTCAGGGGCGGAAACAAAAACGCAGGGTTATGTTTTCTGTTCAAAAGCCACCAGTTCTCCATTGTAAAGCAAGAAAACATAGAACATGGGAGGGCAGTTATGCTACACGTTAACTACCAGGGACAACATTTTCGTATCTGTAATGTGTATGCGCAAACTACAAAAAATGAGAGATACGAACTGTTTGAAAACCTGCAGCACTTCCTAATAGGATGTACACCTACTATAATGCTAGGAGATTTCAATTGTATACTACACAAAACAGATAGAGTAGGCTCATGTCAAACATACACCTTAGATAAGTCCTCAAAGAAACTCCTCGAGATAATCACTAACCTTAACCTGCAAGATTCATTTACACTTTGTAACCCAAACACTACAGGCTACACTTGGATCTCGGACGATGGAAACACTGTCTATAAAATAGACCTTATCCTAACCTCAGAAAACATCAAATGTATTACCTCTGAACTACAAGATAGCTGCCTAATCAGACCACCAAACCCTGCTAACAGAAGTGTCAATCCCTAATACGGGCAGGAAAACTAGCGCCTATTGGAAACTGAACACTACCCTCCTACAAACCCAAGATATTCAGGAGGCCTTCATAGAACAATATGAAAAGTGGAAAGCAAAAAAGAGAAAGTTCCCATCATTACAATAATAGTGGGAATATGTAAAAATACAAACCAAAACCTTCTTTTCAAGAAAAGGTAAAGAAATAGCGAAGGAGAAAAGACTAGAATATAACGAACTACAAGACACCCTCACAAACCTCATAGAATTGCAGGACGCAGGGATACAGGTCTCAGAGGACATTAAAAAGACTAAGGCAGATATTAGAAATTGGTTCACCAAAAAGGGAAAGGAAACCATGTTTAACTCACGAGTCCTCAAGTATGAAGAGGACGAAAAGTGTAACTCCTTTTTCTCTAAAAAAGCTAAAACAAACCATACACCCATAGAAGAGCTTATGGATGCACAAGGCACAACGTCAAAAGGCCAAAAAGACATAGAACAGATTGTCCACGAATTCTTCTCCAGCCTCTTCTCACAGAAAAACTCGGATGAAAATGCAGGTGATGAATTACTAGAAGGCTATGATAAAGGTTTATCCCTCGAAGAAAAAGAATTCCTACAAAGGCCCTTTACAGGAGAGGAATTCCTAAATATAATACAGAAAGTGCCGAAAAACTCCGCCCCAGGTCAAGACGGCCTACCCTGGGAGTTTTACAAAACTTTCTGGAAGGTCATAGCAAGAGACTTTATGGAAATGTGTGGAAAGGAAATCCTTTCTACACACATTTACACAGGGAACTGTAAGACTAATCCACAAAAAGGGAGACGTCAACAACATAAAAAATTGGAGACCAATGACTTTACTAAATGTGGATAGCAACATTTATAGCAAATGTATAACAAACAGAATAAAAAGGGTTTTAAAAACTGTGATCGAACCGGATCAGACCTGTGCAGTGCCAGGCAGGAAGATCTCGGACAGCCTCATTACCATCCGGGACGCTATCAACAGAGCTTTAAAAGAAGGTAACTCGCTAGGGGTTTTATCACTAGACCTACAAAAAGCCTTCAATAGTGTCTCACATGCCTACCTATTCAAAGTCTTACACAAAATGGGATTCCCTACAGTGTTTACTGAAATGATCCAAATGTTATATGCAAACGCAACTAGCAACATAATTGTCAATGGGTCACTCACTACAGAAATGCACATAAAATCAGGAGTACGCCACGGCTGCCCCCTCTCTCCAGCTCTTTTTGTGTGCGCCTTGGAACCACTACTCTGCAGATTAAGGAAAGACAAAGTAATCAAGGGCATCTACGTACCAGGAGCAGATGGAAAACAAGCCAAATGCATCGCATATATGGATGACGTAACTGTGCTATGCCCGGACCCCCCCTCGGTCAGACGTGTGCTCCTTTGCACAAGCATCAGGTTTGGTTCTAAACACTGAAAAAAGCACATGCCTCACGATAGGAAACTGGAACAACTTGGCAAAACTAGAGGTGAAAGTTACAAAACAACCCACAAAAATCCTGGGAATAACCTTCTCACAAGACCCAGAAGGGAAAGAAAATTGGCCACCAGTCCAGCGCAAGATCAACCAGAAGCTGGGGTTATGGAAGACAAGAACCCTATCTATGACAGGGAAAACTATGGTCATAAAAGCTGTCATCCTGCCACTCATCCTTTTCTTTGCAGTAGTATATCCACCCGACAAAACAACGCTCCAACAACTACAAAAATGCCTGTTTACCTTCTTTTGGAACTCCAAAATGGAGAAGGTGAAAAGAACTATGGTATTCAAACATCCAAGAAACGGGGGAAAAATATGCCAAACTTGTACCTGTACATTTTTACTAACTATTTTTGCCTCTGCCTCAAAGCAATACGAGAAAACAGAAACATAGCAGCCAATTATGTACGTTATGGTGCTGGTGACATTTTTAATAAATTTAAAATACTACAAAGAGACAATACCATACCGGTTGCTTTTTTTCCCAACAAGCTCTACACCTGCCTGGAACCCTTCATAAGGATGCTACAGCTTCTGGAGTTGGACAAACACTGCTTCGAGACAAGAACCCTGCTGAAGAAAGAGCTAGAGCAATTGGAAAACATGGAGATGGTTAA
Source organism: Triturus cristatus (assembly GCF_964204655.1). Classification (NCBI taxonomy): domain Eukaryota; kingdom Metazoa; phylum Chordata; class Amphibia; order Caudata; family Salamandridae; genus Triturus; species Triturus cristatus. The sequence goes on along the minus strand of NC_140581.1, from coordinate 495,600,284 downwards.
CAACCTACCAGAAAAACTCTCCAAACTGGTTTGGGAAAAAACAAGCCACGTAGACATTACAAACTCGCAAAAAGACATTTCATGGTTGGCAGTCTCCAATGCCTTACCGGTAAAGACCTTCAAACACAGGCGGGGACTAGCACAATCTGCAAAATGCCCAAGACCAGACTGCCCAGGAGAAGAAACAACTATGCATTTCTTATGGAACTGTCATTTTGCCAAAGATTTTTGGGACAAACTAAAAATGTTTATTAAACACATAACCACGCTAGAAACCTTGAATTATGAACTTGTACTATATGGCATAGGAGGCACACTGTCAAAAAATAAAGACAGAGCCCTATGGAAAATACTCAGCTGTGCAAAAGAAAGTCTATGGATAGCTAGAAACCTACTATTATTTAAACATAAAAAACTTGAAGTAAAAGACGTTACTCACATGTGCCTAGACAAGATTATGCTGTTTTACTATGTTGATATAAAACGCCAGGGTAAAGAAATAGCAGAGAAAAAATAGAAACAGAAAAAATGGGCAGAATGGGTTACGTAAACACAGCTTCACTTCAATATAAAAGTGAGAGCCTTATGAGTCAAATCTTGATGGAAAACCGGTATGCAGGTGCCTGCGTGCACCCCCTACACAGATTATACTGCAAAACCACCCTATGGGACTGGTTAAATTGTATATGTGCTCTACAAAATCTTAAATAAAGTATATTTTTACAAAAAAAAATAATAATAATGCATTGCATGCAAGACAGTACCACAAGTACATTCAAATAGCTACGCGCATATATATAATTAATAGCTTTGAAATGTGACAAAACAATTATTATATTAATTCCCATTAAGTTGTACTCTATGTGGAGCTGATGAAGGGAAATTTATAGAAGTACTAATATAAATATTAGATGTGTAGGTACAGTACCGCAAGCTGCGCCTAGAGATCCCCAGTGAGCATCATAAACATTGAAGATATGGTAAATCCACCCTATCCATAACGCATTGCATGCAAGACAGTACCTCAGTACATTCAATATATACAATTAGTAGCTTTGAAATGTGACAAAAGAATTGTTATATTAATTACGGATTAGGTTGTAGTCTATGTGGAGCTGATGAAGTGAAATTTATAGAAGGTTTAATATAAATGTGAGATGTGCTAGTGCGTAAAGTAACCACTGCCAACCTTGTTTAGGACCAAGTAAGTGTCCTGTTTGAAGGCCATTAAGAAAATAGCGCCTTGAGGCTGTAATTAAAACCTGGGGTGTAACAACACATGTAATAGGGGTTGTCCTCATGGGAGGTTACAAAGAGAGACAGGGAGGGACTAAGGAGGGACCACAAAGTCTAATGACCAATGAAAAGCCACCATTTACAAAGGACAGGGACAGGAGCCAATTAAAAAGATGGGAGGGAAGTAGGCGGAGCTTTATACGCATATCCCGAATACAGCTGGTCTCGAAGAGACAGTGCAAGCACTGCCTAAGCAAGACCTAAAAATTAGGACTGGAGGAACTATTCATGGCTGACATGCGAAGACTTAAGACCTTTGCAAATGGCAAGACCATCACTTACGATTGTCTTTTACATAGACACACACTTAGGCAAGACCTTGTACATTCAAAAACATGTTGGCCGAATAATTTCAAGGCAGGTTAATGTCGCTGAAAAACTGGTAGGTATTTTCATGGGTCTCAATGGCCCCTTCTTGTTAGATCCGACATTAATTTTTAGCCACATCTGAGAGCCACTGGCAGACACACTAATGTCGGAGAAGCCCTCACATACCCTCACATTTCAGGAGCTATGACCAACACCCTCCGGTCAGAGGATCCTTCACTAAAATCGTCACATCTGATGCACTCTAGACCTTTGTGTGAAAGGGAGCCTCGCCAATACCCCACCTCCACACCCACAAATCTGAGGGGTCCTACCATAATTCTCAAGTCGAGACCCTCACATCTGAGGAACCTTGACTGAGACCATCACACCTGAAGAGCCTAAAACCCTCACATCAAGGGGGGGCCTGATCAGGAGTCCAGCAAGCAGGGGGTGTGAACCTCCTAACCCCTGCCCAGGGACATACTGTTTACGGTTCAAGGACAATAAACCTGTATTTCAATATTATCCACCGGACAAGTAGGCTCAAACATGAAATCCATTTGCTGCAAGCTCACATATATAAAGCAAAAAAAGTATCAAGGAATCACTACTGAACTAATGCTGTAGAAAGAGCACATTGAATTACTCTCTCCAGAATAATTTATATTCTACTGAACAAATCTTACTCAATTTGTCACCCACTTGGGTGAGCGCCTATTCAAAGAGAAAATGCAAAGCATATATCACAAGACAAATTAAATCACATAACCAACATCACATAAATGTATATACAATCAATAACCCAACGGAAATTAAGTTCATTATAGTGTCCCCCTAAAATAATTTATAGGGGATCCACAGGGAGGTAGTCAAACCGTGACACACTGTCAGGCTCCGAGTTAACTTAGCTAATAGTGTGTCACGTAAAAGTTCCAAAATCGATAAAAATCCTGTGGCTCCTCCTTTGAAGTATCTGTCGACGTGAACACGTTTCAGCCTATCTTCGTTAGCCTCTTCAGGACAGGGGTTTTACATAAATATCCGTGCACAACAGCTCAACCACGCTCCCACACGTGAGGCGTGTGTTGTACACTCAGAAGGCTCAACCTTCCTGGCAGCGTATAGGATGCATCCACTGTGCCTCTCACTCCATTGGCTCCCGGCTTAACTCCCAGGGAATAGGCGCTAGCACTACCCGACTAAATACGCACTCCTTCACTCAGGTGCTTCACAGGTGCTGTTTTTATACCTGTTGTGCCTTGGCAGTAGGAAATCCCCATTTACCATAACTGTAATGCTGTTCTGTGTTCGCGCGTTGTGGGATTTAGTTGGACGCCGCGAGTGAAGGAGATTCACTCGCGGCGTCCAACTAAATCCCACAACGCGCGAACACAGAACAGCATTACAGTTATGGTAAAAGGGGATTTCCTACTGCCAAGGCACAACAGGTATAAACAGCGAGTTGCCCCATAGGAGGCTCCTTTTTAACCAGAAAATAGCATGTTTTGATACACAAAACGACCCACCGAGAAATGGTTCACTTGTGTACGGCCCAACCTCTTTTGGCACCCACATAGCTGAAAAAAAGCTTGTCATCCACCCGGAAATTCTTTGTGCGATTCAAATAGAACGAAAGCTCACATTTTGGGTCCAGACGGTGGAGCCTCTCTTCCTCTTTGGAAGGATGCGGAGGCGGAAAGAAGGTGGGCAAAGTGATGGTCTGCCCGATGTGAAAGGCAGTGACAACCTTAGGCAAGAAGGATGGACGAGTCCTGAGAACTACCTTGTCCGGATGAACAGATAGGAAAGGAGGCTTGGAGGAAAGAGACTGGAGCTCACTCACTCTTCTGGCAGATGTGATGGCTACCAGGAAAGCAGTTTTAAGTGTCTGAAGCCTCAAAGGACAGTTGTGAAGCGGCTCAAAGGGAGCACATATTAAATAGGTTAGAACTAGATTCAAGTCCCACTGAGGCATAACAAAGGGAATAGGAGGAAAGAGGTGAGTTATCCCTTTCAAGAAGCAATTTACCACTGGGGACTTAGAGAGGGCTGATCTGGAAGCCAAAGGAAAGCAGAGATGGCTGAAAGATAGCCCTTGATAGTGCCCAGAGCAGGGCCCTGCTGGGCTAAAGAAAGAAGAAACAAGAGAACCTCAGAAAGAGGGGCAGAAAGGGGATCCACAGCCTTTGCGGTGCACCATGCCACAAACTTGTTCCACCGGCAGACATATACCGTCTTAGTGGAGGTACGCCTGGCTGCCAAGATTACATCACAGACTTCAGGAAGCAGGTCAAAAGATGTCAACTGCCGCCGCTCAATCTCCACGCAAGGAGTTGGAGGCTAGACAGGTTCGGGTGGAGGACCGTCCCCTGTTGCTGCGACAGAAGATCCTTCCGAAGAGGCAGTCGGATCGGAGGATCGATGGCCATGTTGAGCAGCTCGGGATACCAGACTCTTCGTGCCCAATCTGGAGCCACAAGGATGACTTGGGCCCAGTCGCACTGGATCTTCTTCAGCACTCTGGGCAGAAGTGGTATAGGCGGAAAAGCGTACAACAGATCGCAACTCCACTCGCGACAAAAAGCGTCGCCTAGCGAGTGCCGCCTTGGAAATTCCAATGCGCAGAATTGCTGACATTGCGCGTTCTCTTCAGTGGCGAATAGATCTAACCTAGGCTCTCCCCACTGTCGAAAGAGACCTTGCATCACCTCCGAGTGAAGACGCCATTCGTGATCCATCATGCACCTGCGGCTGAGTTCGTCCACCCGGGCGTTCAGGGAACCTGTCAGGTGTTGAACCACCAGGGATATGCACTGATGTTCCAGCCATGTCCAAAGGCAGAGGGCCACCGGACATAGGGTCCACAACCCCACCCCGCCCTGTTTGTTGCAGTACCACATGGCGGTGGTGTTGTCCGTGAACACCTGCACTACTCCTCCCCGGACAGGGGGAAGGAATGCTTTTAGTGCAAGACGAATCGCCCGAAGCTCCAGAAGGTTGATGTGGAGCCTGGACTCCACCGGAGACTAGAGGCCTCTGATCTCCACCTCTCCCTTGTGGCCGCACCATCTCAGAAGGGATGCGCCCATCACCACTGGTTGGGGAAGGGAGAGGGATCTGCCGCCGACCCAATCCTGGTTCGTGAGCCACCACTGCAATTGTTGTGCAGTACCCGCCGAGATCTGGACGCAATCTAACAAGATTCCCCTGATGCTGCGCCCACTGGAATTTCAGTTCCCACTGCAGAGCCCGCATATGCCACTTGGCATGATCGACCAGCAGGATGCAGAAGACCATGAGGCCCAGCAGCCTCAGGGTCATCCTGACCGACACCTGGGATAGAGGCTGAATGAGCAGAATCATAGCCCGAATATCCCAGACTCGCCGTTTGGGAGGACAAACCCGAAACCGCGTTGTGTCCAGAACCGCTCCGATGAAGAGGAGCTTCTGAGAGGGAATCAGGTGTGACTTTGGCACATTGATGGAAAACCCCAGCGAATGCAGGAGTTCGGCCATAGTCTGGAGGTGGGAGACGACAGCCTGGGGCGAGCCCGCCTTCAACAGCCAGTTGTCGAGATAGGGGAAGACTGGAACCCCTGATCTGTGCAGATGAGCTGCGACCACCGCCATCACTTTCGTGAGCACCCGAGGGGCACTAATAAGGCTAAAGGGGAGCACGGTAAACTGAAAATGCTCGTGGCCTACCGTAAACCACAGGTAACGCTTTGTCGCCAAAATGGCGACAGCCATCAAAGGGGATGTCCATCAAGGTGTTATGGACTTTTCCTGAAAAGCCAGTCAATCTCATCCAGGCGCAGCGACGAAGGGCTACAGACGTGGAAATCGTCCTGCCTAGAGAGTCGGCGGTATCCATCCCACAACGGATGGTAAACTTAGCCGCATCCCTCCAGGGGCGACAGCCTGGGAGAGTACTGTCCGGGCCTCCTGCGGACACTGAGGCAGCACCTGCACAACCCTATCCCACACAGAGTGGGAATAACGGCCCAATAGACATGCAGGGTTTATCGACCGCAGTCCCAAGCTGGCGGAAGAGAACATTTTCTTCCCAAGATGGTCCAGCTTCTTAGATTCCCTTTCCGGTGGAGCGGTATGAAATGCGCTTTTGGAAGTGAAGGCTTGGACTACCAAGCTCTCCGGTGTGGGGTGTTGGGAGATGAAAGTGGGGTCGCCCGGAGCCGAGCGGTGGTGTTGGGCAATCATCCTATCCATGGGCGCCCCCATGTTGGGCCTGGACCACGTGCCCAAAAGGACGTCGGTAAGGGCCTCATTGAACGGCAGCAGAGGCTCCGAAGAGGTTGAGGGCCTCGGCCGCCCTACGCAACACCACTGCGTATGATGCTCCCTCCTCCGTAGCCACGGTCGGAGGAGACAACATGCCAAGGTCAGATGTGTCAAGACCACTGGCATCCCCCAGTTCCTCCCTCCAGTCCTGCTCAGACTACATCTGATCAGTTAAGGGGTCACCTGACCCCTCCCAGTCCTCTTGCTCCACCTCAGGTTGCCAATCTGGCCGAAAAGGGACCCCAGAAGTGAACAGGGGCACAAAAACCCCTCTCAGCACTGGATACGGCTGGATCGGTTGTGGAGGAAGCGGTGCCAGTGGCAGCATAATGAGGTCAACCGGATCCAAGCCTGGATCCAAAGGGGGCCTGCGGCACCGTGGCCGGAAGCAGACTGCGGAGAAGAGCTAGGCCCCCCAACCGAGTCCGCAGGGCCCGAAGGCGCTGGAGGGTTCAGGCCGCCCAAGGATGGCTTACATCGCCTCGTACAGTATACGAAGCGGGGTGGGAGTCGCTCCGGGGCCCAGAAAGGGAGGGAAGGCTGGAGTTGACTCTCTGGGCTCCGCATGTGGAACCGTGGGAGGGGCACAGCCCGCATCCCTCGTTGCGTCAGCCGACCGACGGGGAGAAGTCGAAGAGTGACAATGCTTCTTCGACTTCTTATTGTGCTTCTACTTACCCGACCCCGAGTGCGAAGACTTCGATGACTTGGACAAGTGGTGATGGCTCTGCACTGGTCCCTCGACCTCCCTCGCGACCGGGACCTCGAACAGAGCGGAGCCAACTGCCGGCACTCAAGCAGCTTTCAGGTCCACTCCCACAAAGCCTTTGGCGTCATCGACCGGCAGTTGAAGCACGACTTGGGGTCGTGGTCGCGCTCCAGGCAAAGGAGGCACACGCGGTGCGGATCTGTAACAGACATCAGTCGGGTACAGGAACCGCAAGCCTTGAAGCTGGGCATCCCTCGTGCACCAGGAGTCGATGGACTCAAACAAAAAGTTGAGAAAAAAGTCAGTCAAAAAATGACTGGAGGTACCGGTCTCTCCGGATCTGCGCTGGCTGGCGCGGAAAAAGAAAGAACTGACGTCAGCGCATGAGGGCGACGTCTAAGTAGCTACTGCGATGTCAACCCGGCGACCACAATGCCGACGACGGACGCGGAGCCGACCGACACCACCTTCCGACGTGCAGAGGCATTGCTGACATAAAAGCTTTCCGGATCCAGTCTGACGCCTGGGGGTAATTCTAAGGTAAGGAATCTATAACTAACGTGTTTCTTTCAGATATGGTGGCATGGCAGGTAAAAAATAATGTACTGGAATGTGACATTGGGTAATTAGCAGTGGCTGAGATTAAGCATTCCAGCCATCACTTTTTTGTATATTTTTGTGGCAACATTCTTTCCAGTCAGAATTTAGAAATTTAGTAATCACAAACTGGGGACACGTGCTCAATGATTTCTCTATATTAATCTGCATATAAAAATCTATGCTTCTTTGCTAGAGTATGTAAAATGGTCCTTTTCTCATATACTATGAAGATTCTTATATACCATTGAACTTCAGGCTCTCATTTTATAAGCGTCTGAAGAAGCGAAAGCAGTTTCTCCTATCACTAGCCATAAGTACATAAATAAAGTCATATTCAATCAATATCCATGCGCAGTAATGAATGATTTATAAATGTTACAGTTAAACTTCCAGATTTAAGGCAAAACACTTTAAATCAGTAAAGAACAAAGAAAAATATTTGTGGGAGGGCGATACAAAGCAATGAAGACGGAGAGGAGGGCATTGGAAAAGGCATACTGAGATATAGACAAGGGGAAATATCAAGGGACAGATGGGAAAGCGACCATTCCTCTTTATTTTTACTTTCATTTTAGTTGGAAAGGAATGAACAAAGTAAACCATGATCTATCAAGGTACATAAAAACATATAAGCCATAAGTATTTCGTAAGAAGTACTACATTAAAAAAACTCATTCAGTAGAGAGAGTGCATAGGAAGGCTATTATCAAAAGACTGCTGACACCAGAAGTGAAACTTAAGCAGGAGAAAAGTTCTAGTTAGAAATGTTGCCTCTTTCACATTCAGAAGGGTTTCAACGGGGGTTCCAGATGTTTTGCGCGTGGAGCAGATCGATGCACGACTGATGTATTAGGAGTGACTCGAGACGTGCCGGACATGCCTTGTAAGGAATACGAGCCACATTAACTGGATCGAGTGCTTTTAGAGGTGGCGGGTGTAACACAATGAGACACTGGAAACCTCATAGAAAGTATAAGAATTAAACACATATCAAGGACTTGAAGCGAAAACACATTTGAAAAATGATGTCAAATTATTTTGGCAAGCCACTCTATCATCCGCCAATTGTGTTGATACCTATGATTGCATAGAAGATATAGATTATGGAGAAAAGACACAACATGAGGAGCTAGTTAATAAAATCAACCTAAGCGTGTTTAGAAATGGGGGCCTGAAAGGACAGCCGAGAATTAAAAAAGAAACTCCTGGTTTTGCAAGTGGTACAACATTGGGAGACAAGACAACAGCCAGAAGAGGCAAGGCACAGTGCCAGACTGAATAAACAGTAGATTGTTGGCAGAGTACAATAAACAAGAATTTAGCTGCTGGAGTTGAATTTAACTTCTGTCCATCAGAGTAGACATACAGACAAGGACCACATTTTGCCACTCCTTTCTTTTAGTTAAGCAGCAGCGAAGATGCCACCACTAGAAGACAGAGTGGCTGTATCAATAGAGTTAAGAAAGCTTGTCAATTTACAGTCTGCTATACAGAGATTTACTTAAATGTGTCTTCAGCATTAACTCATCCCAACACCATGGGCCTACATCAAATGCCTTTAACAACTCTCTTTGTTTTCCTTATTAAGGAGTTTCTGCTGACAAGGACTGCAAAAGCTTGACCCGGCAACTCCTATTTGATCTAACGACCACAAAATATTTAAAGAGCAAATATACTTGGACTGTTATCATCCCATTTCCTCTAGGCATGTCTACATTTCTTTATTTGTCTTCACACACTCTTCTTTATTTCAATAACGTGAAACCCCCCCCCCCCCCAAAATCAAGAAGACCGAAATTTGGCTTAGGCTTAGAGGAAAGAAGCAGCTTTACAGCATTTAAGGATTCATTAAGTATCTTTCAGAGTTTTATTTTGATGAGCTTGGCATCTGGCTATGAACAGATTCTGTCATTTTACCAAATTAACCAAATTACAGATATAATCATGTTATCATTTGATGAGTTAATATGAACATCTTCAATAAAGTTCTCCCAAAAACATTTTATAAATTAGAAAATATGTGGGCTTGATACAGAAACTCGCCGAAGTCAGTTTTGCATAACAATGATCTTAACTCCCACCAGGGTCTCCTAATGCTATTATAGTGATGGATTGGTTTCCGCAATGCTAGCGGCAGAAAAAACGCATATCCAAACAAATGCCTTACATTGGACTATCCTTAGACAGAATAAGCTTAGAATGGATCAGAAAAGGCCCGGCAACAGGCGATTCATAAAGCATTTCACTAACACCAGTGTAACTTCAGAATACAAAATTACATTGGCGGTTCCGTAATATGAGCGCCAGGGCTCCGCCCTGCCCCGCCTACTATTTATTTCCTTTAATTTTTACATAAAGAATGTGGAAATAATACATTATGAGATCACTTGGCTCCTCGCTCTAAGCGAAGGAGCTAAGTGAAGGAAGTTTTTAAGGCACATGCGCTGATATGCACTGGACACTGAGGGAACCCTGGTAAAAGTCCAAAGCAGGAATTTACACTCCACGATCAACTACACAACAGTGTGGTAACAAGCCATGTGTGGTCCGCGACAGATGGCTTTTCTCCAACACCTTGTAAAAAATAGAGACAAACATGTTATATATGGAATGAAGAGCTTGTACATTATATGGAGGCTGCTTTGCAATACCACAAGGAAAAGCAAGTATGGCCAATCTTTGGACAATAGGTACGTCAGATAATCCATGGCTCAGAAAGTTTCCATCATGTGACTCTGCTGGGAAATTCATTGCACGAAGCATTTGCTGCAGCCTGCCAGATATTGCAAAAATGTAGAGCTTGCACCTGTGCTCATCCAGTTGTTCTTTTGCTGGTTCTGTTCCTGCATAATTCATTTAAAGTCAATAGTTCTGCATCACTGTGCAGTTTTGTTGTTGCTCAAGGGTAGCAACAAATATAATCCTGCACCAGAGGAATGTAGGATCCTTCCAGGAAGCCAGCTGGACCTGACCCTCTCTTCAGACAAGACTGAGATTCTATAAGAGTCCCACAGATCATATGACACTCGTTGACTGTTCATCTTTTACTTCCAGACTTTCCAAAATACGAGTCATTTAGTTTAAGCCCCACTCCCTACCTAGTTATCTGGAAGACTCTCAAGCTATCTGAAATGTGGAGGAGGGTTAACAACAAGGTAGAAAGCTTTACAAAACGGCACTGATTGATCCACAGTGGTTAGATGTATATGTCCAGTAAAAGGACACAACATTCAAATTAAGTAAGTCCTTAAGCGGTATCCCAGAGGGAGACATTCCCATATCACTTCTCCTACTCACTGAACAACAGGGTCTACCTCAAATAATTTTTACTATCAAGTTGTTTTTTTTAAAAGGAGAGTTTGTTTCTACTTGGTAAATTTTTATAACAATTATTTCCATTCTGTTCCTAACAGGAACTTCATTGGGCTTTTTGATTTTATCTCTAACTTAGATAGCCAGCAAAACATGGAGGGACCCATTGGGATTCTCTTGGGGGGAGATTATAATGCCAAACTTACCGATATGGAGCATGATGAAGGGACAAGCAATTCTGGTCCCTCATTTCGTAGGGGTGCAGAGCTAGCAATGTTCTTAAGATCATATAATTTGGCCAATGTTATGGATCTGGTGGGCGATCCTAATGTCACCAACCACAAATAACCAACATTTAGGGGAAGGGGATGTTCCTCAACTATCGATTTTATTTTTATCTCCCCTTCTCTTGAAGATCAACTAATGGCCGCAGAGGTCATTGCCACGGATCATGGGGATCATACCCTATTAAAATAGTAATGAGTTCTGCACCTCGGCCCGTGTTTCCTTCTGAATGCGGGGTAAAAAATCTCACACCCTCAGCCAATAATTTAAGACTAATATGGAAGGACGTTGATAGTGGCGAACTCTTTAAAACATTCCTTAGGGGCCACATGTATCTCATTAACTCTTGCTTGTCATCACAAACTGCACACACTGATGTAGTCCAGGATTTTTGTAAACTGTGTCTGGCCATCAAAACTCTCCTGTCGAAACCTGACCCCTCGGCAGGAAACAAGCCTAGATGGTTCGACCGTGAGTGCACATTGGCCAATAGGAATCTCCGCAGGGCATTGTCATCTAATCTGAGGTGTGCCACAGATGTACAATTGGCAAGGCGGAAATATAACATAGCAATTTCGAACAGGAAGGGAGCTCTTCTAAACGAACGCTGGGAAACCCTATCACAGGCCGCAAGCAAGAAAAAGGGTAACATCTTCTGGTCCGCAGTAAGGAAGCCCCGATCGATGGGTCAGCTATTAACCCCCATCAGCTGCAATATCTCTAGTGAGTCTTGGGAAAATCGTTTCTCAAAAATGTATGCTACCCCCCAATCAGAGTCAGATCAATATGACCATGGCCCACTTACCACCATAGAGCAAACCATCTCTGAAGTAGAAGAGGCCATTCAACAGAGCATTGGGAACAAAGCACCTGGCCCAGATGGGATGCCTATTGATTTAATAAAATGGAAACCAGACTTCTGAGCACCGTTACTTTTGAATGTTTTTAATAGCCTAACCCACGCTACGCTCCCTGATACGTGGGCTAAGAGTATCATAGTTCCAATTTTTAAAAAAGGGGATCGGTCCCAGCCTAGTATTTATAGGCCGATCTCACTAATTGACAATGCTCTAAAAATATTGGGAAGAGTTTTGTATAATAAGATCTTAACCTGGTCAGAGGAAAATGGTATCTTAGAGCCCTGTCAGTTAGGCTTCCGTAGCAAGGTGGGCACAAATGAACAATGTCTCAACCTCAATTTGGTTATTGGGAAATATACCATCGTACGGAAGTCCACGGTCTATTTGGCCTTTATGGATTTGTCCTCAGCATTTGACCTTGTCAATAGGTCAAAGCTTTGGACAATCCTTCTGGCATACGGGCTGGATGAGCCTCTTGTACATTTCCTAGCGTACCTTCATAAAGACCTCCAGGCCCAAGTGAGGATCGGCATGGGTGGAGAGTTTTCAGGAGCCATTAAGGTAGGAAGGGGGGTCAGACAGGGTTGTGTCTTGGCCCCCCTCCTTTTCATTATCTACATTAATGGGCTGAATAACTCACTAAAAACCTCGACCTACGATGTTCCTACAATTAATAGTAAAACTCTTCCCGTGTTACTATACGCAGACGATGCGGTCCTTATAGGCCGCACTCCGAACTCCCTGCGTATTTTAGTACAGACATTTGTCTGGTATATGGACAGCTTGGATCTATGTGTTAATTTTAAAAAATCATTTTTAATGTCCTGTGGTCCTGGGAAGCGACAGCTAAGTTCTATTGCAGTGGGTAGTCAGAAACTGACAAGCACCCGCACATTTCCTTATCTTGGGTTGGTCTTTGCTGCAAACGGCTCCTGGACTGAGCATCTTGCTCACTCCAGGAGCAAGTTCTCAAAGGCCACCAGTTCAATTCTGAGCCTTCTCCGCCCAAAGACCACTGGTGCTATTTTAGCTATTCAATTTTTTTTTTAATTACAGTGCGTCCCTGTGGCCACATATGGGGCTGAGATTTGGGGCATTGCAAACAGTGCCTGCATCCAGCATGAAGAAAATAGGTTTTGCAGGAAACTGCTGGTATCCCAATCTCCACCCCACAATACATTTGCCACAGAGAACTTGATCTTAATTTTATATCGGATTTTATACGCGCCCGACCTGCTCTTTTTTGGTTATCAGTATGGAAGAACCAGGCCGCCTCCCTTACTAGAGAGATTATTAATGACTGCGTTATGTGTGAGAAAGGGATGGAAATTCCTTGGTTGAGTGTAGTGCATCAAAGCTTGTGCAGTGTCAACAAAGAACGTATCTTTTTAAACCCAAATATAGTTGAAACTGTGTCTAAAAAGGAGCTAAGAGATGCCCTCTATTCTTTATACAATACAGAAAGGATTGGATTGGAATCCAAGAAATCTTCTGTTCTTAGCTACATGTCTATCGAACAGTATCAGCATCCTTTACCCATATATCTCACCCTATGCATGAGTCATTAGGAAAGGAGCCTACTATTCTGCTTAAGAGCAGGAACTGTCAGATTTGCACTATGTTTTCCCCTTGGTTACCATCCTAACCTCGATCACGTACCATGCCCTTGTGATGGGGTAAGTGGCCAATCAATTTTACACTTTTTATTTTTCTGTAAGTATTATATAAAATACATAAAGTGGCTTTTATATCCATTTTTTTAAAAAGAGAAGGCCTATTAGTCTGGATAATGCCTACTCATGTTTCGTCTCTTTGGCTGACGAAGAGTTGATTTTTCGAGAATTGCTACCAGAGCACGTAAGACCATGTCCGACCCCTGAGATTTTATTATGACTGACTATCTTTGTACAACTGTAGGATGACATAATGTTTTATATAATAGCAATTTATTTATTTATTTATTACCAATGAAGTTCTTTTTAACTTGTAATCTAATTCATCAAAATGTTATGGTTATATCATTGCAAATTTCCCCATTGTCATGTATTTCTAACTCTCCGCTTGTTATTTAATTTGTTATGATGCTGTGCTTTTATGGGTACTAAGCTACCCGTATAAAGTTTATGAACTGAACTGAACTGAGTCATTTAATTTAAGCCCCACTCCGTACCTTGTTATCTGGAAGACTCTCAAGCTATCTGAAACATGGAGGAGGGTTAACAACAAGGTAGAAAGCTTTACAAAACAGCACTGATTGATCCACAGCGGTTAGATGTATACGTCCAGTAAAAAGACACAACATTCAAAATTAAGTAAGTCTTTAAGCGGTATCCCAGAGGGAGACATTCCCATATCACTTCTCCTACTCACTGAACAACAGGGTCTACCTCAAATCATTTCTGCAAATCATTTTTGTTTCAAAGGAAGACCCACACTATGTAAAAACAGTCCCTTTCATTTCACACACCACGTGTGCTCAACTAGGAGGTGAAGAAATGCAAAAATTACTTGTTGCAAACTCCTGGCTGGATAATTGAAGGTCTTGGAAGCTCCAAGGGTAATTGGCATGATAACAAAGCTGGATAAATGAATCACAAGCTTTTGTGTTAAACCTGTTAAACTATTCTGTATTCTAGGCTCAAACCACATAATGCACTCAGTGTAATGACTGTAGGCTTGATTCACAAAGCCCACCATTTAAAAGTTGCATGTTTTCTCTCAATAGGCTATTATAGCATTCAGACCAAATTCCTACTTTTAGGGATTCTCAGAGGATACCAGGAGTACTCCAGGGAATATATGACAGGGCTAAATTTCCCAGATTACTCCAATCCTTAGCATTTACAAAAGCAGGTGGTTTACCACATGTTAAACATGCTTGCTTAAAATGTATGCAAAAGAAAGTGATACATAGCAGTGTTAATAAATATTAGAGAATGTTTCTGCTATGTTTTGATTAAATACGGGGGTTATTGGGTGAAACCTCACCTTTGCCACCTTGAGAAAGCAAGAACCAAAGGAAATGATGGACGGAGTGTTGAACATTGCAAGCACTCACCCCCAGTCAACTGATCTGGGTTTAATCCATCACCGTTCTTTAGCCCACTTTGCCACCCCAGTTCAGACATGGCCATATGCAAATCAGTCTGACCCTGTGCCTCATGGGAACAGTCCAGCCCGAACTGCCAAGCCATGTCTTCCCTGGACCGGAAACAAGCTTCCTAGGACCGGTTTCTGGCATTTCAGCCGTCTTCAGCCAGGCTTGCTTGAATCCAGTGGCAAAGTGAGCAAGGGACTCACGTCTGAGCATACCCTGCCAACTTATGGCGAACAAAGCAAAAACCAAAGGAAATGATGGACGGAGTGTTGAACATTGCAAGCACTCACCCCCAGTCAACTGATCTGGGTTTAATCCATCACCGTTCTTTAGCCCACTCTGCCACCCCAGTTCAGACATGGCCATATGCAAATCAGTCTGACCCTGTGCCTCATGGGAACAGTCCAGCCCGAACTGCCAAGCCATGTCTTCCCTGGACCAGAAACAAGCTTCCTAGGACCGGTTTCTGGCATTTCAGCCGTCTTCAGCCAGGCTTGCTTGAATCCAGTGGCAAAGTAAGCAAGGGACTCACGTCTGAGCATACCCTGCCACTGGATTCAAGAAAGTCTGGCTGAAGACGGCTGAAATGCCAGAAACCGGTCCTAGGAAGCTTGTTTCCGGTCCAGGAAAGGCATGGCTTGGCAGTTCGGGCTGGACTGTTCCCATGATGCACAGGGTCAGACTGATTTGCATATGGCCATGTCTGAACTGGGGTGGCAGAGTGGGCTAAAGAACGGTGATGGATCAAACCCAGATCTGTTGACTGGGTGTAAGTGTTTGATTGGTTCTGATGCTCCATCCATCACCACCCCCTTTTGTACCGCTTTGTTCGCCATAAGTTGGCAGGGTATGCTCAGACGTGAGTCCCTTGCTCACTTTGCCACTGGATTCAAGCAAGCCTGGCTGAAGACGGCTGAAATGCCAGAAATCGGTCCTAGGAAGCTTGTTTCCGGTCCAGGGAAGGCATAGCTTGGCAGTTCGGGCTGGACTGTTCCCATGAGGCACAGGGTCAGACTGATTTGCATATGGCCATGTCTGAACTGGGGTGGCAGAGTGGGCTAAAGAACGGTGATGGATCAAACTCAGATCTGTTGACTGGGTGTGAGTGTTTGATTGGTTCTGATGCTCCGTCCATCACCACCGCCTTTTGTACCGCTTTGTACGCCATAAGTTGTCAGGGTATGCTCAGACGTGAGTCCCTTGCTCACTTTGTCACTGGATTCAAGCAAGCCTGGCTGAAGACGGCTGAATTGCCAGAAACCGGTCCTAGGAAGCTTGTTTCCGGTCCAGGGAAGGCATGGCTTGGCAGTTCGGGCTGGACTGTTCCCATGAGGCACAGGGTCAGACTGATTTGCATATGGCCATGTCTGAACTGGGGTGGCAGAGTGGGCTAAAGAACGGTGATGGATCAAACCCAGATCTGTTGACTGGATGTGAGTGTTTGATTGGTTCTGATGCTCCGTCCATCACCACCCCCTTTTGTACCACCATGAGAAATGTAGCACTACTTCCTTTGACAGCTGCAGATTTAAACAGGTTTCCAGGGTGTGAAGCTATCTTCAAGTGGAAAGCAAATACTAGTGATTTAACGAGTTTTTTTATTCGCCTTGTTTTGCAAGCTGCCTCGCTCAGCAATGGCCAGAATCCTGAACCTTACCATAACCTGACGGATATGGTAGTTCCACCATACTGGCAATATTGCACAAGTTACTACTTGTGTAACAATATATCTGTAAGAAACATTAGTTGGTGATAGATTCCTTACCGTAGAATATTCCCAGGCGTCAGACTGGATCCGGAAAGGTTTTTCGTCGGCAGTATCCCTGCGCGTCGGTAGGTGGTGTCGTGCGACTCCGTGTCCGTCGCTGGTGTTGTAAGCGCCGAGATGACGTCACGGAGACTACTTAGGCACCACCCATGCGCCCTGACGTCAGTTCTGTACACGACTTTCTGCGCCAGGAACGTAGAGCCTTGCAAGAAACTGACCACTGGGGCCATGAAACTAGGGCCCTGAAAGGGATGACCATAACCCTAGAATCAATTCGCAGAACGGGGTGGATGGGTGGGGCGGTAAGGAATCTATCACTAACTAATGTCTCTTACAGATATATTGTTACACAAGTAGGAACATGTGCATCTGAAAGAGACACGTTAGTGATAGATTCCTTACCTTAGAATAGATACACCAGCAATACCAACCCCGGTGGTGGGTCTGCGAATACATTACACCAGAAAGTCACGGAGAACAGAACGGTCGAAGAAGCCTTCTCTCCGGACTGGACTGTCAAGGCAGTAATGCTTGGTAAACGTGTGCAGCGAGGTCCACGTAGCTGCCTGACAAATATCCTGCAAGGGAACGCCGCGTCCCAAGACAGTAGTGGCTGCCGTTGCCCTGGTAGAATGGGCATGCAGCCCCACAGTAGGCTCCTTCTTAACCAATGAGTAACATGCTTTGATGCACAGGATGACCCCCCGAGAGATGGTTCGTTTGTGCACAGCCCGACCTTTTTTGGTGCCCACGTAGCCAACAAAGAGCTGGTCATCCACCCAGAACTGCTGTGTGCGCTTCAGATAGAACAAGAGTGCACGTTTTGGGTCCAGACGGTGGAGCCTCTCTTCCTCTTTTGAAGGATGCTGAGTCGGAAAGAAGGTGGGCAAGGTGATGGTCTGCCCAATGTGGAAGGGCGTGACAACCTTTGGCAAAAAAGAAGGACGGGTCCTTAAAACCACCATGTCCGGATGAACAGGAAGGAACGGAGGTTTAGAAGAAAGAGCCTGGAGCTCACTCACTCTTCTGGCAGAGGTGATCGCTACCAGGAAAGCCGTCTTG
Organism: Triturus cristatus; assembly: GCF_964204655.1. Classification (NCBI taxonomy): domain Eukaryota; kingdom Metazoa; phylum Chordata; class Amphibia; order Caudata; family Salamandridae; genus Triturus; species Triturus cristatus. The sequence goes on along the minus strand of NC_140581.1, from coordinate 495,582,684 downwards.
AGAGTGAGAAGACGTCCGAGTGCAGATGCCATTCGTGATCCATCAAGCACCGGCGGCTGAGTTCGTCCGCCCTGGCGTTCAGAGAACCTGCCAGGTGTTAAACCATCAAGGTAATGCCTTGTTGTTCCAGCCATGTCCAGAGGCGCAGAGCCTCCTGACATAGGGTCCATGACCCCACAGTTATGAAGGGGCTCAAAGGGAGCGCACATCAGATAGGTCAAGACAAGATTTAAGTCCCATTGAGGCATTACGAAAGGCACGGGGGGAAACGTGTGCGTAATGCCTTTCAGGAAACGGTTAACAACCGGGGACTTAAAGAGAGAAGACTGATCTGGAAGCCTTAGAAAGGCGGAGCTGGCTGAAACATAACCTTTGAGAGTGCTCAGAGCAGAGCCCTGCTGGGCCTAGGATAGTAGGAACAGAAGGACCTCAGAAAGAGGGGCAGAAAGGGGATCCACAGACTTTGCTGTGCACCACGCCACAAACTTGTTCCACTGGCAGGCGTACACCGTCTTAGTGGATGGACGCCTGGCTGCCAGAATTACATCACAGACTTCGGGAGGAACATCGAAAGCTGTCAACTGTCGCCGCTCAATCTCCATGCATGGAGGTGGAGGCTGGACAGGTTTGGGTGGAGGACCATCCCCTGCTGCTGCGACAGAAGATGCTCCCGAAGAGGCAGACGGATCGGGGGATCGAGTGCCATGCTGAGTAGCTCGGGATACCAGTATCTTCGTGCGCAATCTGGAGCCACAAGGATGACTTGGGCCCGGTCGCGCCGAATCTTCTTCAGCACTCTGGGCAGAAGTGGTATAGGCGGAAAGGCGTACAACAGACCGCAACTCCACTTGCGACGAAAAGCGTTGCCGAGCGAGTGTCGCTTTGGAAATTCCAACGCGCAGAACTGATGATATTGCGCGTTCTCTTCGGTGGCGAATAGATCTAACCAAGGCTCTCCCCACTGTAGAAAGAGACCTTGCGCCACGTCCGAGTGCAGACGCCATTCGTGATCCATCAAGCACCAGCGGCTGAGTTCATCCGCCCTGGCGTTCAGAGAACCTGCCAGGTGTTGAACCATCAAGGTAATGCCTTGATGTTCCAGCCTTGTCGAGGCGCAGAGCCTCCTGACATAGGGTCCACGACCCCACCCCGCCCTGTTTGTTGCAATACCACATGGCGATGGTGTTGTCCGTGAACACCTGCACCACACTTCCCCGGACAGAGGGAAGGAATGCCTTCAGTGCAAGTCGGATCACCCGTAGCTGCAAAAGGTTGAAATGGAGCCGGGACTCCGCCGGAGACCAGAGTCCTCTGATCTCCGTCTCTCCCAAGTGGCCTCCCCATCCCAGGAGGGACGCATCCGTCACCACTGTGTGCTCCGGTTGGGGAAGGGAGAGGGATCTGCCATTGACCCAATCGCAATACGTGAGCCACCACTGCAATTGTCGCACAGAGCCCTCCGAGATCTGGACATGATCGGACAGGTTGCCCTGATGCTGCGCACACTGGAACTTCAGGTCCCACTGCAGAGCCCGCATATGCCATCTGGCATGTTGCTCCAGCAGGATGCAGGAGGCCATCAGGCCCAGGAGCCGGAGGGTCATCCTGACTGAAACCCGAGATAGAGGCTGAAAGATCGGAATCATTGCCTGAATATCCCAGATTCGCTGCTCAGGAGGATAAACCCGAAACAGCGTCGAATCCAGAATCGCTCCTATGAAGGCGAGCTGCTGAGAGGGACTCAGGTGCGACTTCGGCATGTTGATAGAGAACCCCAGCAAATGCAGGAGGTCGGCCGTAGTCTGAAGGTGGGAGACGACTGCCTGGGGCGAGCCTGCCTTCAACAACCAGTCGTCGAGGTGGGGAAGACTGACACCCCTGACCTGCGCAGATGAGCTGCGGCCACCACCATCACTTTCATGAACACCCGAGGAGCGCTGGTAAGGCCGAAGGGGAGCATGGCAAACTGAAAGTGCTCGTGGCCTACCGTGAACCGCAGGTAACGCCGGGGGGCCGGCATGGCGGGGATGTGAAAATATGCGTCCTGCAAGTCCTACACTACCATCCAGTCTCCAGGGTCGAGGGCAGCGAAGACCTTAGCCAGAGTCAGCATTTTGAACTTCTCCTTCCGGAGGAAGCGGTTGACGTTCCGGAGGTCCAAGATGGGATGCAGACCCCTTTGTCCTTCTTGAGGACCAGAAAGTAGTGGGAATAACAACCACTCCCTACTTCTGGCTCCGGAACGCACTCAATGGCCCTCTTGGCCAAAAGGGTCGTAACTTCCTGCTGGAGAGTCGCCAAGTGTTCCCCCGACATGCGGTGGTACCGAGGTGGCATGGCTGGACTGAAAGGGAAGGGAGTAACCCTTGCGGATGATCTACAGCGCCCACGTGTCCGACGTGATAGCGGGCCAGTGGGGGAGGGGATGGCGGATCCTGCCACCCACTGGCGTGGGGTGCTCCACAAAGCTCAGATTAGGAAGGTTTGGAGGCAGAAGCAGCGGAGGTGGACTGACCCCCAAGCTGATTCCCAGACCCACCCCTGCGGAAGCCGCGTCCACGGCCGCGCTGTGGCTGGTTCTGCACAGGCTTGCTAAACGAACGTGCCTGGGTGCCCCTGCCGTTGCCACAAAAGGAACGAAAACCAGGAGTGGCTGGGCTTTTCGTGGAAAGACCTAAGGACTTGGCCGTAGCCCGCGAGTCCTTAAAACGCTCCAGCGCACTGTCGGCCTTATCGCCAAACAGGCGGGTGCCATCAAAGGGCATGTCCATGAGTGAGCTTTGTACATCTGGCGAGAACCCGGTAGATTTCAACCAGGCGTGGTGACGAAGTGCCACAGTCGTAGATATGGCTCTACCTAGTGAGTCCGCGGTGTCCAAACCACACCGAATGGCAAACTTAGCCGCATCCTTACCCTCGGCAACAGCTTGAGACAGCACAGCTTGGGCTTCTTCAGGACACTGAGGCAAAACCTGTGCAACGGCATCCCACACCGCGTGGGAATAGTGGCCCAAGAGGCATGCAGTGTTCACTGACTGCAGCCCGAAGCTGGCCAAAGAGAACAACCGCTTGGATGACCAGGCATCTCGGGCGTACGATGAGTGGTCAGAAAGGCAGGGTCAACCGGCGCCGGGCGATGGCCCTAAAGACTAATCTCCTCACTGAAGTGCTCCAGACGGCATCCACTTCGTCAGAGCCCCTGCTGCCATTTAATGACGCCCTCACTGACGTTCTGCTGGGCACTTGGTCGCGGCCAGCCACAGGTGCCGCGGTGGATAAGAATGTTGCCAGGCAACATTCTTATCCACCGGGGCACCTGTGGCTGGCCGCGACCAAGTGCCCAGCAGAACGTCAGTGAGGGCATCATTAAATGGCAGCAGGGGCTCTGACGAAGTGGATGCCGTCTGGAGCACTTCAGTGAGGAGATTAGTCTTTAGGGCCACCGTAGGGAGATCAAGGTGGAGGACCTCGGCGGCCCGATGAAGAACCATCGTATACGAAGCGCCCTCCTCCATGGTAAGCGGAGGAGAGGCAAACCCCGGGTCAGAGGAGAGATCAAGTCCGCCGGCCTCCTCTAACACGTCCGCCCAGTCCTGCTCGGAGTCACACTGACGAGCAAGGGGGTCCTCGGACCCCTCACAATCATCCTCCACCTCTGCCGTATGTGGGACAGACTGCAGAAGCAGGGCAGGGGCCGGGGAAGGAACAAACACCGCCGGAAACGCCGCCGGATGGGGCCGAATGGGCGCCGTGTCCCAATGCGGATCCCAGGTAGGGACAAAATTGTCTGAGAACTTGGGCAGGGGCGGAACAAATGGTATCCACTGCGGTGCCGGAGGTGGAGCCGAGGGCGGCGCTGGGGCTGGAGCCGGCAGCACGGGACCTTGTGGCGCTGTGGCCGGAGCCAGCGGCGCGGGACCCTGCGGCTCCGGGGCCTGGGCCGCCAGCGGCGCTGACAGGATCCTGACATGGGACCGCGGGGCCCAAGGGCACGCCGGCGGGAGCCCAAGGCCTAAACAGGCGCTCCGTGCTAGCAAGAAATTCTTGCACCTGTGCGGGAGGCGTCGACAGATCCGGGTAAGGTGGGTAGGCCGCGGGATTCCCGGGCTCCGAAGGAGCTGCAGGGGCAGAACCCCTGTCCCCCTCGTCCGCATCCGGGGACTGACGGGGGGAAGTCAGAGAGCGACAACGCTTCTTCGACTTCTTTTTGTGACGTCTCTTACCCGAATCAGAGGGTGAAAGGAGCCCGAGGAGCGGTGATGGTGGCCCCGCGAGCGTTCTCTGGAGCGGCCCCTGGACTGTGAACGGCACAGGACGAGTGTAGGACCTCAAACAGCTTCCGGCGCCGCTCCCTCAAGGCCTTCGGACTCCTGGCCAAACAGTCCATACAGGCCCGGGAGTCGTGGTCGCGCTCCAGGCAGCAGAGACAGTCGTCGTGGAGGTCCGCCACCGACATATTGCGACGGCATGCCACACAAGACTTAAAACCAGGCATCTCTACATGCACCAGAGTAGACTCAAACTTACAGGAGACAAAATGTCTCAAAAAGATAGTCAAAAAGTGACTAGGGTACGTGCTCTAACCGGATCTGCGCTTACTGGCGCGGAAAAAGAAAGAACTGACGTCAGCGCGCATGGGTGGAACCTAAGTAGTCTCCGTGACATCATCTCAGTGCTTACGATGCCAGCGACGGACACGGAGCCGCACGACGTCACCTACCGACGCGCAGAGGTACTGCTGACGAAAAACTTTTCCGGATCCAGTCTGATGCCTGGGGATATTCTAAGGTAAGGACTCTATCACTAACGTGTCTCTTTCAGATTGCGCATTCAAAGTGCACCTTACATATGCAAAATTCCATCCGTTTTGGGAACTAAGGTTTTACATTTGCAAAGTGATAATTTTGTTGTGGGGGCTGCTGAACTTTGAACATGGTGGAGCGCAAGTAGCAAGCGTGCATGACTGCAACAAGAAGGGTTGAACAAGTGCTGGTCTCCCCCAGGAAAAGGAGTCTGGTAGACTTCGACCTTAAAAGGAGAGGTAATTTATCAACCCTGTCAAATATCACAGGTGTTCCACAAGACTGACACCAGAGCCCAACCTTACTAGTCCTGGGCCTTCTTTTAAAAAATCATTGTTTTCTGGCGTGCTAGTCCAATAGGTTTAAATCAAAACTGTACAACCCAGAATGAACAGTTGTGCTTCCTTTGTCACAGTGGATTATCTCCAAAAACTAAACGATATCTTAACAGAAGTCAGGTAGAGTTGTGCAGCTTTTTGGCGACAAAACATAGATTTTGATCTAAGCATTTTTTGGGAGGGGAGTTTGTGCCAAAAATTTTAACTGGTAAGAATAGCCATTAAACAAATATCTAATAATTAATTATTAACAGCAAGAGAACAGTTATCGGAAAATGACTTCAATCAGATATTGGTCCCAGAGACCTGGTTTACAGAGCAGTGATTCGTTAGTACAAAATATACGCACATATTCTGACTGGATTGTCATGCTGTTAGTTAAAAGCTAAGAGCCAGATGTACGACCATTCCGTTTTGCGGATCGCAAATTGTGATTTTTTTTGCGACTCGCAATTTGCAACCAAATTTGGGACCACTGCCTGCTGTGAAAAAATGTTGGCCCCCCCCATTCACAAAGGTGAAGGAGTCCCTAGGTTACCCCTTCCCGTTTGTGAATGGCTGACCACCAACTTGAAGTTGGTAGTAACTGCAAATGTTTTGTGACCGCATTTGCGGTTAGACATTTTACTTTAGTCAATAGTGTTTAGAGTAGTGGTTTAGAAGAGACAAGACTATCTTCTGAACTCTCCTGGGTGATAAGAGAATGTCGTAGTTGATAAGGTTACAGTGGGCTCTCTGCTGTACGTCTCTCACCTGTCTCCTTTTCTTATTTAAAAATAAATAAATAAAATGGCATTTTATGAAGCATATTGAAGTTTATTTTTCTGGATGATGTCATCAGTGATGTCATTTAAGTAATGTAATATGTGAGATCATAAGCAGTGCATTGCAGGGGGAGTGAGTTACAATTAGCTCAGGTAACTATAACTGTTGAATTTCTTTGGTTTTGTGTGTTTGAAATCTGAACCTAACTATAAAGTTCCAGTAAACTTCGTTTTTTCAGTGAATTTGTAAGGTTTTTAATGCTGTTTCCTGCCTTTAACGTCCCTGTAACCTTGGGGTTTTTTAGTGAATTGTACAGTTTAAAAAAATATATAAATTGTACTACAATTTGACCAATAAGTTCAATTTACTAATATATATTTTCACAAGTTTTTTTAATACATTTTATTCACGCATTCATTCTTAGTATATATTTTAAGACAAAAAATTAAGGTAAGGTTACTTATGTAGTCTTTCTATAAATGGAATGCACCAAATCTTTCTTTTTTTATCTTCATTTTATGGATCCACAGATCCATTCCCAACCAAAAGCACACATTCATTACTAAAACAACACCACATTTAATAAAAACATACGCTATTGCAATTTCTGTAAGTGTATCACTGTTGTGGTGTCAGTGACTGTGGGTGTTTTAGTTGCTGTGCGAGTGGCTATATGGGTGTGTGAGTGCTGTGTGAGTGTGTAGGTGGGTATGGGAGTGGCTGTGTGTGTTTGTGAGTGGTTCTGTAGGTCTGTGAGTGGGTGTGTGAGTGGCTGCATGGGTGTATGAGTGATAGTGTGGGTGTGTAAGTGGGTGTGTAAGCGAGTGGGTGTGTGAGTGGCTGTGTGGGTCTGTGAGTGGTTATGTAGGTCTGACTGGGTGTGTGAGTGGCTGTAAGAGTGTGTGAGTGGTTGTGTGTGTGTGTGGGTCTGTGAGTGGGTGTGTGGATCTGTGAGTGGGTGTGTGGGTCTGTGAGTGGGTGTGTGGGTCTGTGAGTGGGTGTGTGGGTCTGTGAGTGGGTGTGTGGGTCTGTGAGTGGGTGTGTGGGTCTATGAGTAGGTGTGTGAGTGGCTGTATAGGTGAGTAGATGTGCATGAGTGGTTGAGTTGGTGTGTGGGTGTGTGAGTGGTTGTGTGGGTGTGTGAGTGGTTGTCTGGGTGGGTGTGTGAGTGAGTGGGTGTGTGGGTCTGTTGGTGTGTGAGGCGCTGTGTGGGTGCATGGGTGTGTGAATTGTGTGGTTGTGTCAGTGAGTTTGTGAGTAGGTGTGTGGGTCTGTGAGTGGGTGTAGGTGTTATTTTTAATTGGGAGGTGGATCCGTGGACATGCCACGGAGCACAGAGTGTCACGCTGAACGCTGCAGTGGATCTGCGCACCCTTGTGCTAAAAAAATGATTTTAAACAATTGCTTACCTATGAGGGGTCGATCACAGACCCCTCCATCAGTCCCATGGGGTCAGGGTACCTCTACACTGGCTCCTTCTATCACTTTAAAATTGTATTTCCCCCCCCTGGGAACAGAGTCCCGATTCACAAAATGGCAGGTGCAACTCTCCTCTCAGGTTACGGCCCGCCAATCACGACATTGCTGTTTGCGCATAGCTTCACTGATACGCCGCGGTAGATACGCGTGTCTAGATATACATAAATCTTTTTACTTTAATAACTCGAAAACTACTGAACAGCCTTACACCAAATTACAAAAAGCACTATTTCTGGACTAAAATCTAGCTTTCTGACAAATTTGGTGTAATTCCGTTCAGCAGCTCGGACTGTAGTAGTGTCTAAATTCCCAGTGGGAAATTGCAGGGGAAACCTAGGTCCTAACTATAACTAACTACTGGTGACCACCAGCAGGTAATACATACATACATACAGGGCTTTAAGTGGGATGAAAAAAACTAGGGGGTCTCTCAAAGGGGAGGAGTGGCCAATGTTATTAAGAGTGTGGCTTAAAAACACGTAAGCTAAAAATCTGTACTTAGCACAGTGTGCCGTCCGACTTGTATTTTGCTGTTTCTGTCGTTGCATCCAGATATATGATACAACAAGTAACATCATACCTACAAGAAGTCAGGACTATTGGCTTTGTCAATGGTTGTTAGTTGCATAAGATAAATAAGGAGCAACTATGGCTTGTATATAATATTGAAAAAGCTTCCACTTAAAGCCCTGGTGACACCACGACAATGCTGCTGCTCCTGAGTTTCAAAAAGAGAAGGGAAATCCAGAGAGAAAATGACTCTCTTTAAAGGATTTCCCTTCCCCTACAACGCTCACATGGCATGACGTCATGCTGTAACTTCTCCACTGGTGAGGAGTGAGCAGTGTGAGTACGTGCACATCGATGTGCCTGCTGTCACTGCAGTCTGGAAAAAAACGGAACAAGTAAGCCAGGGCACAAAACAGAGCCCGATAGAGACCCATTTTGAGGCCCCCTTTAAAACACTGCCGGTGCTCAGCACCGGTGAGACCCGGCCCTCTTAAAGCCCTGCATACATACATACAAAAATACAGACATATATAGCTCAAAACTCCTTCGTACAAAAAGGATAATGACGCTGTGTGTGGTTGTTTTATTTATTGATGTCTGGCTGCCATCAAACACGTTTTGGCTGAACACATCCTTGCTCACCCATGCCGAAACGCCATTTGCAAACCATTTTTAGTTCTCGCCTGATCCAGCGCATGCGCTGGTCTGGCTGAGACATTTTGTGTACGGGTTTTCAAAGTGCTGCCACATGGCCTAGCGCTTGCGTTCACACGAGCGTGCACGCGCGCAGCCGGCAGCTTTCACTGGAGCTTTCACTTTTTCCGCTGCTGCACGCGCACCACTCGCGTGTTTGCCATTGCGCGCGCACCCCTGCTTTCACTTTTGCTGTCTTGTCTACTTTTTTTTATTTCCTTTTGCTGCTTAGCGTGCGCGCACTCCCCCACCCCTCCCACTTGTTTACTTCTTGCTCCCATGCCTTCTCTTACACTTCCTCATTGCGCGCATGCGTGCTTTTTTAAAATTTCCTTTGCTGCTTAGCGCGCGCACGCACTCCCCCCACCCCTCCCACTTGTTTACTTCTTGCTCCCATGCCTTCTCTTATACTTCCTCCTTACCACTCTCCAATCCTACCTTCCTCCCATAAGTCCGTACCAGCAACTCTGTGTCCTTGCCTTCTCAGGAAATGCACGTTCTAGTTTGTCGCACAACTACCAGAAGCTGATTGCTATATACTTCAGCTTCCTTCATCAGATACAGCAGAAGTCACTCGCCCGAAGGCTGCTCATCTCTTTAAATTGACTGACCATGCGTGCTGACAAGTAAGTGCCCTTCAACACCAGAGTGTGGCTCTGCCCTGGCCCGAGCATTGTGCAATCTTCCTTTAATTAACCCCCCTCCTCCCTTCTTACCCCTCTCCTGTTTCAGTTTTGAAATCCAGTTACACCGACTACACAGTGGTTTCACCAACTGCAGAAGTGAATATGGACTTCACTGCCACGGCCGGGTAAGCTTCTAGCGTGACCGCCAACCCGGCTTCATTAACCTACAACTCCCTGGCAATAATTGCCTCAGTAAGTGGTTTGCACAATTCACCTTTTAATTAAGGCACGCACACACGCCCCTTGCCTGATAATATTCACCCTCTCTCCTTAGGTTCCGCCTTCGGGTCTGGATTCCTCCCCATGGCCCTTCATGATTTATTGCATCCATATCACCGGGTTCCTTCAATTACTGGCTTCCTTCTGGTCGCCAAGTAAGTAACCCCTTGATACTATCTTGGTTTACCAGCTCGACTTCTGTCATAATTAGTTCACCCTGCTGCAATAGTTTCCTTGAGGCATGCAGCACCATTCATTTTTCCAACTCCTTCGTTTTCCTGATTGATTCATCTCTCTTCTACTTTATTCACCCAAGTGTTTGAATTGTATTGTTTTTGATTCCGCTTCTCCTACGCTAGTCCATTACTTGACTAAGTTAAAAATTGCCGATTAAACTAACAAGCATTGGCATAGCCAATAGGTCTCGACTTTGGGACCTTATAAGTGTTTAGTTATCCAGTACAATATCCTTGGTGCAACAACATCAAGTGTTGCATGGCTAAACACTTATAAGGTCCCAAAGGCGAGACCTATTGTCTATGCCAATGCTTGTTCTTTATTACAATTGTGACGTGTGCTAACCACAGGTGAAAACAGACTTCAACTTGTCTCCAACATAACACATAGAGTTACCTTCGTCTTTCTTTCAACTTGCCACAGTACTGTAAGGGGAAATTCATAATTGCAGCACATCCACACATTTTGAGTTAATCTCGACGCTCTGCAAAATACCATGGTATATACCTGATAATAAATTAACTTCGAGTCACATTAGATATGCAAGCCATGTGTGCTGAAATACATTTGGTAGTTGTGTATTCCTGCCTCTCAACCTCCAGCACACACTTGCATATAGTACATTTAGTTCAATCAAAATTAGCATTCATTGTGTTTAAAGTTATGGGAAGGGGGGCATGCGGCCCCCATCCCGTGCCATGCTTTGGCCCTGGGGACCCCTTATACCAGGGTCGGCTCCTTGAAGGTGTCCCAGGGACGCCATTCACTAATATTTTCCATGCCAGCTAGAGCAGGTCCATGGAAGTCTTCTGTGCTCTTTTGTGGAGGCACAAACATTTCTCCCTGACCACGTTCTTGTGGGGAGGGGAACCTAGAACTGCTTTCTCCTGGCGGGAACAGAAAGAAAAGATGCTCCTGCCGGGTGGAAGCAATGCCGGCTTCCGCCACACCCAGGCTGGGTGTTGGCAGGGGAGCTAGCGGGGCTGTGAGGCCTTTGTGGCTCCCCCGTAGCTCCCAACATCAACAAGCATTAAAAAAGCAATAGGTCTCGCCTTTTATTAAGTTAAAGCCATTTGCTTTGCTATACAATACCATTAGCAAAGCAAATGGCTTTAACTTAATCAAATGCGAGACCTATTGCATTTTCAATGCTTATTTAAGGATTGGCACCATAGTCGCTTCTTTGCGAGATGAAGGGAGTGGGCCAATGATGGGAACTCTAAGAATGTTGGTGAGCAATGGGGCACATAAATCAGGATTATCTTTGAGCGGGTCCACTGGGACTCCATCTCGGCCTGGGGCTTTCCTGCATGTGTCTTGTCTAATATCAACCTTGACTCCCTTGACTGAGATGGACTGGCTTAATTGGAAAGTTGATTGCCTTCCATTTCCCGTAGTTGGTTCCTCCTCATGTGGTGCAAACTATTTATTGGAGGGGTTAAAAATATGAGGAAAATGTGTCTGCCATTTTATCATACTTCAATTAAAGCAGAGATGTCCAGTTTAGGACTAAAAGGTGCCGTATTTATACCAGATTTTCTCGGCCATCAAAAACTATGTAAATAAATTCCATTAATATTTGCTGGATGCAAAAGTCTTTTGTGTGGGTATCCTTAAAATCTGCTATGGATTTTGCCTCGGAACTAAACTGGACATCCCTGACCTGACGTTAAGCATTACCTCTTAGGTAATCTGTGGGAATCAACAGGAATGATTCAGCTGATAACAAACAAAGGCATCACAGGAAGAGAATGTGTATATTACAGATCTTACCATGAGAAGTCAATCTGTGCAGGCCCGCTACGAACCTGCAACAGTACACCTCACATGGACGAAACCTGTGCAGTAGTGAGGCATGGAAACCATGGGCCTTGGTGGAAAGCAAGGAAATGGCCCTTATGACTGCTGTCTGGGTAGTAAAACACAGCAATTATCCTAGCTCAAAGGGCCCTGGCGCCACTGCATCTGCTGCACCAGTGTTAGCTATGCCCTTGCACACGTGCTATTCACCCAACATCCACATTCCAATATAAGAACTTTAATGCCTCAAACATTTTGGGGACTTCCATACACACACGGCGCCACTGTCTCAAAGCAGCACTTATGCATATACCAGGGTGTTGCCACCGTTTCCTCATCAGTAGTTTCGACAAAACGCAGTGATTGGCCATCAATCAACAAGTTAATGCTTTTGCATATTTCTAAGCAATTTAAGGTTGGAAGATGTGAATGTCTAGACGTATACAGGAATTAAGTGTCCAAACTACCTGTGTGCAGTGGCACGGCGAGGAGCAAAATGATGTAATGGAATACCATCCAGGCTTAATATCAGTGGTTTAAGTTGATTTAAGCTTACCTTTTTTAATAAAACGCTATACACCTTTTAGCAAACTGTTAACTTTTAAATCAGAGCACCACACCATGTTAACAAAGCGAAGCTGTCTTTAACCAAACAAAATGTAAATCCCAATCGGTGTGTGAGCTCAAATACGGAAGTTTTGCTCCTAAATACAACTTGTGCCAGAGAAAACACGCACCAATGACCAACGACTCGGCTTCCTCTCAGAGGATGAGGAAGGGTCTCTCGCATCACACAGCGCATATACCGCTACTCGTGCGTTGCCATGGAAACCTACAGTCAAGCCAAGGCCGCTGGAAGAGTCCGTCTGTATGGAGGCGGTGCGGCTTCAGCCTTTGAGCTTCGGTCAGACGCCTGTCCTCCTTACAACAGTTCTAAGATTGATGTAAAGCTATAGAAGAACTATTTAAGAAAATAAAAACATTGAGAAATAAAAGTTCTCTGTTACAAATGTAAATGATGGTGCAAAAATTGCTCCAGTTCGGCATCAAAAAGACAGAATGCATTTTGATAGTTTACAACAATCCCTAAGAAAGGGGTGAGTTTATGCTACAAAGTAAAATGAACAGCAAATAACTCTTCTCCAAGAAAATCAAAGAAAAAAGGAAAGCAAGTGAGGCAGAAGAAAGGGAAATACGGTGTCAATCTACCGTTTTCAAAATATTGGGTGGAAAACGATCAATACAACCTCGGCGTTTAACTTTTTGAGAGGTGTAAGTTGAGCAAAATGCATAAGGTGTTTTTTTGGGTGATATTACAGCAGAGCAAGCGACTCTGCTGTCCCTCAACCATGACATGTTCATTGTCTGGCCTTCAACAGACGCCTGCCGAATCCTGACCAACAAGTGGGACATCAGATTAGAAGCACAGTGGCCCCCAATATCACTGGGGAACGTGTGCTGGCACTGGGACACCAATGCCAAGGGGCGCGTGCCTCGAGGATTATCCACCTCACATGCTAAGCAACACAACATACGGCCCACTTAAAGCCCTGATTAAACATAAATCCACACATCAGGAAAAGCATTTATCAGAAAAGACAAATCGCCCCACTGACACCCATTTTGAGTTTCTCTGCGTTGTTGTAAGCAGTGGTGGGTCTTGAAGCAGCAGGATTTGCAAACGTTAACCCTAGATATTACTTACTTTTGACACTACATCACGTGTGCACATTTGAATACATCTCACAAGCTGAAATGTATCTACCATTGCAGGCTTTAGGGCAGTGCAAGAGGTGCAGCCACACTGGGCGCAGACCTGGAGAGGGCGCACTGACCTCAAGGAGGGGGCCCTGTGATTAGCAATAACTTACAATTTAAAAGCACCTGCTGCAGAGTTATTTGCAGGTCCAGCTTTCAGGCAGCAATAAAAATGTCAAGATAACTCTTGTGATTAATGTTCCTACTAGAGAGAGGGATCAGAGTTGTGTCTAGTGGAGGTTATGACTCACCATAAAGTAGCTCAGGGGTTAACATGCCAGCTGCAAAGAACAGATCTGTATCTTATGTGGATAGCAGAGTGGGTCAGTAAAGCAAGCCTTTACCAGTGCTTTAAAAACAAATGAAACGTATGCGAGATAGGGACTTTGGATATATTAGGGGCACTCTTGCCAGGCAGTAGTGAGGGAATGCGAGAAAGAGGTCACAGGGAGGAGGGGCACCAAAAAAGATTGTCCCACCAGGGATCACCAGCGCTAAAGCTGGCCCTGCTATCTGCACATTCTCCCGGTCACCATTGCCCGATTGCAGTATGTTCAAATTCTCCAAGCGCAGATCAATGTATTTGTTTCTAAATGTACTTTAGGTAGGACCAAAAAGCAGGACCTCTTCACTGGAGCAACAGACGAGTCCACTGTGCAGTGCACGTCTCAAAGGTTTACGCACATAGTCCTGGCACTTTAAAATACAGAATGAAGGTCAAAGTTTCCTCCAAGGTGGACGTTTTACAACAGTTTCTGACAATTCAATCATGCAGTGAACTGTTTTATGGGATTGGGGGAAGATTACAGGGGAACAGTCTGAACTCCCTTGTGCTTCCATAAATCTTTGAGCAGGGGTACTGCTGCAGAGTTAAGGTTTTCTTTCCCACCCCGAGGGTGAGGGCAGAAATGGAGAGCCAGAAAGGGACCCGTCTCTGCACCTGCTTTTAAGAAGTGCTGGTGCTCAGCACCGGCAAGACCCGGCCCACTTAAAGCCCTAAAGGGGTGCCCCATTCAGCACTGTATACTGGAAGATAATTGCAAACAACTTGGAATTAACAATCGTCTATGACAGACCAAAGCTTTGATGATGGAGGGAGCGGGGTTGGGATCAGTGGCGTAGATAGGTATTCATGGGCCCTAGTCGAAGTAAGGAAAATAGCCATTGACTGATGTGTGAACTGTGAAACACAGCAATATTCTGAGTTCAGCGGGCCCCTCGGGCATGTGTCCCGGTGCCACTGCTCCTGCTGCACCAATTGAACTTACGCCCCTGTTCGGGGTAGCTGCTCTTCAGCATGTCACGTGCTGTACAAATACCCAGCAAACCGTGTGTCGGGCCCCAGCTGCTGATGAATGCGCGAGTATTTGTTGGCGCTAGTCCAGCGCCTCGACACCGAGCGCAAAGGAACCTTCATTGCACAGGCCGTAGCCATCTTCGCTGGCCCTCCCGCCCCAACCCACCCCACGGCCCCACCCCTTTATTTTCAGAGAGGCTTCGGGTGGCGAAAAAGAAAGCAGCGAACTAAATTCCTGAATAATTACATCTGGCTTCTGTCTGCCTGCGAGTAACGGCTTCCTCTTTGATCACAACGAGTAGGATTTTCTGTTTCACTCCCGGCCTTGCCTCAAAAAAGTTAGCAGGCCTCTAAAGTCACAGCCTACGTGAAGGCAGCGAGCTCCTTCACCCGAAGCGGCCAGTTACTGCAGACAGCAAGCGTCTTCAGCCACCAGGCTCCATCGGGCAGCAAGCGTCCTCAGCCACCAGGCTCCATCGGGCTGCAAGCGTCCTCAGCAGTTAGGCTGTTGCAGGCAGCAAGCGTCTTCAGCCACCAGGCTCCATCGGGCAGCAAGCGTCCTCAGCCACCAGGCTCCATCGGGCAGCAAGCGTCCTCAGCAGTTAGGCTGTTGCAGGCAGCAAGCGTCTTCAGCCATCGGCCTAATGCAAAAGACATACAAGCCTCCTCGGTCATTAGGCTGTTACTGGTAACAAGAATCTTTAGCCACCAGGCTAATAAATGTAGCGAAATCTTCGGCCATTCGGTTGCCACAGGCAACACGGCCTTGAGCCACCAGGCTACTATGGTTGGCAAGTCTCAACAGATACCAGATTATTACTAAGCACCTCCCTATTTCTGGTTATTTCAGGCAGCAGGGTTCAATACACACCCGATATAACAGGCCATAGGTTTCTACTGCTGTCAAGCTGTCTCAGCTAGTGATCATCTTTAGGGCACCCGGCTCTCACAGCTAGCATGAGTATAACGTCACAAGCATGGCGTAAACATCTACAGTCTCAACGGTATTAGCAGACGTACACCATGGCCAGATGACTACAGGAAGCAGGCTTCTGCGGCTAGCAAGATATGTAAGGACATCAGCTACCAAGCTACTGCAGGCAGCAACTGTCTACAGGCTGTTACAGACAACTGACTGCTACAGTCACCAGTTTATTCTTGGCACAGCAGCTAAGAGGAAGTTACAGACTGTAGTCACAGGACTGTTGGAGGCTGCAGTGATCCACAATCAAAGGCCTGCTGCAGGTCTCCAGTTCCATCAGACAGCAAGCGGTTACAAGCAGCAAATCACTACAGGCACCAAGCTTATTGTCACCACATTTCTACTACGAGCAGCAGAGTATTACAGGCAACATGCGACTCCTACAGGCGGCAGACGTGCATGATCACAGGCTAATACAAGCATTCATCGAAGATCATAAGGGGTTTCCAGGCTTAGTCACAGGGACTGAAAACGCTTCCATGGACATCAAGCGTTAAAGGCGAGACTTCACTCTAAAAGGCGCAGATGGAGCCTGTGGCCACTGGGCTCGTTTCTCTGGTGCCATGTGGCTGCCTGCAGCAGACCCCTGCCCTATAGGAGCACAAGCAGTGCTGTCAACGCGAGGAGCTGTCCCGGTGCCAAAAGAAAACCAAATCCCTGCTCCCACAGCCCTCTCTCTGCCAGAGAACTTTTTTTTCCTCTGAATGGTTACTCTTAAAACGAGCATGATGTACGACGGGATGAAAACACAGCAACAAACAAAGTCGCAAAACGATTTCTTGTCTTTATGGGGCCATGTGTTGAAACACATGGCCACATAAAGATAAGAAACCTTTTACTTCAGCCAGAAAGCGGAAGAGCCCGTCCAAGTGGGTCGGCCGAAAAATGGAAAAGTCTACGTCACAAAGTGCTCTTTCCCAATGGCTGGCCAATGTTTAGCTTAAACGGTGACGCCGGCCAATGGGAAAGAGGGGCAGAGCTTGAAGCCCTTTACAGAATTCCCTCTAAATCATTAAATCTCGCCAGCGAGACTGTGCATGTATGCAGCCCACGCCAGCCGAGACCTAAAAATGATGTGGGGGTCCCAGGTTGGCACGGGGCAAATCAGGTTTTGTTTCTAAAAAATTCATAAATATAGTGTTGTCGGGTCCTGCCTTGCAGACAGTTAGCAGGGCCACAAGGGCCTTGGGGCTCCCCACATGGCCCCAACATAACAACTGTTGTGGGGTGCCCCGGGTGGGAATGGCACCACCTCGAGTTAACAAAAAGAATTTTAATAAAAAATGCTGTGGCTGGATTCTGTGCAGCCCCATTGAATCGAGCCACTTGCAGAGAGCCGGCAAGGCCTAGGGGCCATGGGGCTTCCACCGCGGCCCACTACAAAAATTAAAGCTGTGGGTGTCCCGAATGGGAACAGGACACCCACAGAAATAAACAAAAAAAACTGAAAGGGAAGAATAATAAAGGAGCGCCCAGAGGTGCTCATTTATTATTCACTACTCCCGGCAAGGAGTGCTCCATAATGCCCGATGGCTTTTTTCTTTAATATCTGTTTATTGAATTCAAACAAATAGAAAAGCATACATGTCGCAGAAAATGGAAGGCAGGGGCAGGAGGGTAACAAAAGTTGGGGTACGGAATAAGCAATCAGCTCTGAGTCTCTGAAGAGGGGAAAACCGTCTCAATAGACTACAAAACACAAATGTAGTGAAGGTACAATGACTTACCAGAACACAAGTGATAACATAAAAAAAGGGGGTCTTGCCACGCCTAAGGAGAGAGCTATGGAAGGGACTAAAAGGCAGAGGCACAGCTAAAGGTCCACCTATGGCTTTTTAAAATATTTTTTTTTATTCCTGGTGGTACACTTAGAAGAGTCACCACCGACCATTTTTTAATATTGTGAGGGGATGCAGGGAGCGCAGCAGAACCCCAACAACATAAAAAAAAATACACAGTAAGTCTCCTGGGTTATTACATCCATGACCCCAGAATAGGTTACCTTATTTATTTTTTCGCACTCTGGAATGGAGCTGTATGCTCTTTAACTGGAGTGCATGGCTCTCTTGTGGTGCATTCTATGGCTGCACTGAATGGCCTGAAACTATTAAAAGACTCAAAGACATATTGATTTTTATATATTGGGTGTGCTTACCCTTTGAGAAACTCAGTAGGTCTGCCTTTCCTAAAATGGAACCTTTTACATTGCAACATCAAAATCAGTCGTGCCTGTCAGCGGGGTTTTGGGTGCTAATGGGGGGTTTAGCGCCAGAGGGGGTAAGGCGCAGGGGCTGACTGCCGGCCATGTGTGGCGAGGTGTCGGGTGCCAGTGTGGGGTTGATATCCCCAACACAACGCTGTGCACATTGATGGACATCTATCTTACTTTATGTTAAAAGACCATAGAAATTCACAACAACAACAAAAATCAAAGGTTAAAGTGGTGTTATAGTTTGGAATTGTAATTATATCTTACTTTACAGTAACAAAAAAAAAAACCTTAGAAATTCACTGACAAAACCAAAGATTAAAACAATGATATAGTTAAGTAAAAATTGGCACTTAAATCATACCGTTTTCAACAAAACCATTAAACTTCACCAGTACCTTAGAGTAACTATAACTCACCCCCTTCCCATGCACTGCTAATTATTTCCCATATTACATCATTCATGACAAGTTTTATGACATCAATGATAACATTATTGCAATATCGGAAATGGCGTCATTGATGAAAACACTGTGCGTGGTGGGGGCGTGATGGCCTGGGTGGCCCTGCTTCCTTCCCACCCCTTTCCACTGTCCTTCATGCCATGGAATCCTGTAATGTTGAGTACACATTAGCCTTGCTCCTGCTACCTTTGCCTCATGGCAGTGTATTCCAGCAACCCAGGGAACTTCTAATGCTTCCCCAATAAAGGTGATTCAACACGTTGTGAACATTCAGCAGTCTTGTATGTCTGTTTAAAATCCAACGTTATTCAATATTTCAATACAAAGGAGTCGTCCATTCAGCCCAGCCCACGTGTTTCGTCCCTTTAGGACTTCATCAGGGTTGTGTATTACATCAGTATCAAATTACTGAATGGTGTATGATCTTCTCCTCAATCCAGTGTTCTTCACAGAGAAACTTCATGGTTGTGGGTGGTACATTACCCCCTGTTCTATCTTCCGTCAGCGCCGCTGCTGCAGTAACAGGTGTCGCTGGGGACAGTGGAAAGGCGGCCGGACCGAGCTGTGCATGCGCTTTCCCTTATGGAAGATAGAACAGGGGAAATACCAGACTTCTGAATGATCACAACGTGTTAAATCTTCAATACTGGATTTCTTTGGAATAGTACAAACTTGTTGATTACCAGAATTACACTTTTTGTTACGTAAATCCACATTCCTTTTCAGTTTATGAAATAGTTATTTGTTAATTGTGGCTTCTAGGCAGTGGGGTCATGAAAAGTAGAACGTATTGGAACTCGAGATATAATTAACTACACACTAGTGCGCCTTTAGAGCCAACACTCCTGGTGTTTATATCTTCCACAATAAAGGCATCCTAATCCTTTTTTCAAATTCTCTGCGGGTACGGTGGTCTTTTCCACCCCCGCCACCAATGGTGTCCCTTGACCTTCTACAAATGTCTAATTGTCAAAGAGTTATCAATCTGGTCACGGATGTTGGAAGCTACAGAGTTACAGTTGTATTCTTCAGTGGAGCACAGAAAAGTGTTCTGACAAAGAATTCCAGTTCTTTTTTGGGGGGGCTGGGGATACACCTCTCAACAAAAACACCAAACGAGCATGTTGACAGTTTATATCTTGAATTTGTATTATTTTTAATGGTAGTAACAGTACTCATCAGCCCATGCACAACTCCTTGGATTGGCATTCAAATCCATTCTCCTTTTAATTCGCACTTTAAGCACACCTTCAGTCTGCTGGGTTCAAAAAGAGATCTCTTTTATTCCCTTGCTATCAGTATCACGGATCAGTATTTCACCATCTATCAGGATTTTTATATCCAGTCTGGAAAACACAATATGTGTAAAATACTATAGCGTATGTGAGGCTGATCCTAAAGTGTATTTGAATGCGTGGAATACCCCTTTATGACTATGAGGTGCTTTTACATACGAGACTATGCCCCTTGAGTTAAAACATGTAGATATCATTTAATCGCTCAATAAACACTGGTGAATAAGGCACTTGTAACAAATGTGTTATCTGTGCTGCACTATGTGATGCCGTAGCAGTACAATATTCAGTTACTAGCCTCAATGCTTTTATCTTGCTTGAATAATAATGAAGCGACACTACGTAATTTTACACGTTTTGCACCCTTGAATTTATTAGTATTTGATCAGCAAAACGACATAGCTACATCAAGTGGCGGTGGGAATAGTTCAAACCACAACATTCACTTCTGTCAAGTGACAGCATGATTTTACAAATCTAACTACATATATTCCATTCTTTCTGCGAGAAGACTTCTTATTCTTCCTTGTATTATATCACCCTGTTTCATTTCAGATTGATCAGCCCTCAAACTACAGCACGTTTATTGATATTGAATAACCCCATGGGAGAGGCATGTTACTCTAGGCTTCTCATGCAGAGTCAAAGGAGACAATTCATAATCTTGTACCAAGACCAAATCATATTTTGAATCTCTATTGCTTATAGCTTGTTGCTTATCATATACATCATGAGAGAAAGTCTATGTATAACATGCCATGCCTGTTGAGTTTTTAGCACATGTAAAAAAGATTGGAAGATTGTTATAAAAAATATAGCTTTGTATTGCTCTTGTTTCTTTCTGTAATCTTCACAATTGTGCATGCTGGTGATGTCAAGTCTGACACTGTATATAATGTTTTATTCAACATTCTAAGATCACCATCAATTATTATAAGTGAACTGTTAACATGAATGCCAAGTTCCGCAGACCTATGATATTTTTTGCATCAGTGCCTTGAATGCAAGAGTTATCAGATCTCTTTTGGATCTCTTCTTTTAAGGATCTGCAAGAAAGTTAGTTGCATTCATTTTTATTGAATGTTTCAATGTATTGTTTAACAACGGCTAAAGGATGTTCTTTAGACCATTCTTAACCCCTTCCCCACTCATGACGGAACCGCTCCGTCATGAGCCACGGTCGCCGTGTGCTCATGACGGAGTGGTTCCGTCATGCTGCGGCCGTTGGCGGCCGCGCCGCCCACGCGGCGCTAATTCCCCACCTGTTCGGGCGATTAGCGCAGTGGGCGGAGTCATGACGGAACCACTCCGTCATGAGCACAGCTCAACCGCGGCTCATGACGGAGCGGTTCCGTCATGAGCACCGCGCCACCGCGCTGCCCCCCCACACCCCCCAACGCTGCGGCGGAATTCCCGCCGCAGCAAAAGGGTTAAGAAAGTTTCCCTAGGCTGTGAGTTATAACTTGCACCTGACTATTCTGCTTGCTTCTTAGCTAGGGGGTTGCAACTGCTTTGGCGTGCTTTTATACCATACTCTGATTTTTTGAACAACTTTATTTAAAATTCAGTCTCCAGATACAGGATTTACCATAAAACATAGATACCGTAGTACATGCAGAATATCAAGGATAAATCATCTACTCATTACTGCCGGCAGAACAACCCTACTCTGATTTTTATGAAGAATCCAAATCCACACACCCTTTCGCTTCTTTGCACAATTAAAGCATCCATTTATTAGCAATTTAACATTCCACTCCAATTCCAATTACAATATGGAAATAATTTTGATGAGGCACTATAGGCTAAATTGCCTAGTATTTGAGAAATTAAAACAAGCAAGTAACCTGCGCTGTTCTTTCTGGCGGATACACTATCCACAGGGAAGGGGAAATACATCTTTGGGAGAAAAGATGTCTGAGTCAAAATCACCAATTTGCCCCCAAAGAAGGTAATATGCAGAGGATGCAAAGACAAAGCTTGTAGATCCCGGACAACCTAGATTGAAGATGGTCAATGTGTTGGTTTTCACACCAGCCCATAAATTTAGCCCAATGGCTGGAATAGGTAGACTTGATAAAAGAGCAGCGAGCCACCAGGACCACATCCCCCACTTCCAATAGCAGATTAAATGCACAGTTGATTCTGCTCAATCTCCACTTATGGAAGTGTAGATTGTGGTGGTTCAGATGTAAACCCCTTTCCTGTTGCTAGGATAGCAAGTCTTTCCGAAGAAATTGCCAGAGAAAAAGACAGGTGGTCAGATTTAGCAGTTCCACATACCAAACTCTGGGACAATCAGGATGAATTGAGCCTAGTCCAGGTGAACAGACCTAGTCACCCCTGACCTTCTTTAGGACTCGAGGAATCTGCATTAGAGGTAAAAATGGATAGAAGAGGCCAGAGACCCACTGTAGGTGAAACGTGTCGCTCAGTAAATCCTGACGAGCAATCACTATAATGCAAAGGTGAGTCACCAAGCTTTCTTGGCGATAGTGAAAAGATCTGGGAAAACACATATGAACCACCTCTGCGTGCAGACATCACTTGTGATTCGCAAGATGAGCCCTCCTGAGCTTGCTTACTCTGATGTTGAGAAAGCCCACCAAGTCACAAACTGTCAACACTATCTTGTGAATGTCTAGCCACTGGCAGATACTCAGCATGCCCAAGTCTAGTATATGAGACCCCACTGCACCCTGCTTATTACAGTACTATAAGGCAATCGTATTGTTCCTCAGAAAATCTGAACGGACCTGCACCTCATGGTAGGCAGAAAGGCTTGTGGGCACGTCTGATGGCAGCAGCTTCATGAGGTTGGTCTGGTTTATTCTGCTTCTCACCTTGGGAACTCTCTCTATTACCTTCTTGCTGAGTAGCATCTGAACTTATTTGGTCAGTATAGCAGCATGGTTCACTGACACATGACCACAAACTGGAGGAATGTTGGGAGGTGCGGGTAAAAAGGGGATAGTATGTCCAAATTGAACAACTTGCAGGACCCATTATTCGGAGGTATTAGCACACCAGATATATAGACAAAATTTAATTCAGTTCTGTACCAGCCACAGATGACAGTTGGAAGGGAAAATAAAGCAGCTTGATGGAAGCCACAGCAGTCAACGAGGAGGAGGAGGGCAGCAACATCTGCTAGTGGCCAGGGTCTCTGCCATCACCTCACCTTTTGGAGCTGAAAAAGGGTGAGGTGGGCTTCTGGAGAGGCTGAAAGGGCAGTCTACGTCGGTAAGTCAAGCTCCAGAATGACCAGCACTGTTCGCAGAATTGACGGGCAGATGAGATCAGCCCGAGCAAGTGGGCCATGGCCCGACTATCCTTAACACTCCAGGGCTGAGTCTGCTTTCTCTCTGAAGAGCCGGGAGCTGCCAAATGACATTATTTTATTTAAAGAGTTTATAAAGTGCAAACATAACCCAAGACATCAGCACGATGTACATAGAAAAACCCACCCTGTTAGAAAACAAATATAGTCCGAAGAAAAAAGGTTGGTCTTCCGTGATCGTTCTCTGGAGGCTCAATCACGAGGCTCATGGTTAAGAGGGTGTCAGGTGATCCCTGGCAAAACCCTGGTCTCAGTCGTTAAGGTAGGAATCTGTTTAGTAGCAACCTTTTAATCTCTTTCATGAAAGCTACAGTTGATGGGTTTGCTCAAATCTCAGGTGGGAGAGAGTTCCGGATCCTTGGGATGGACTCAGAGAAGGTGCAGCAATAACTCTTTTTTTTCTAAATCTCAGGGGGTTCAGCCGTAGGGAATTGGCACTCCTTCGGGAGTAGCTCCTTCTAAGATCATGAGCTTTTGTTTCAGGTACACTGGTGAACCATTTTGCAGGTCTTTGTGTGTTAAGCAAGCAATTTTCTGCTGGATCCTTGCTTCGAAACAGAGTCAGTGGAGAGACTTCAGAGATGTTGTGATATGGTCAACATTTATTTTTATTGTTCTCAGTGTTGCCATTTCATTAAGGGTCTCCTGTAGTGGAGCTGTTTGGGATTTCAGAAAATCCGTCAGGGTTGCACTACCAAAGTCCAGTTTAAATACAACTAGGGATTGCCCAGTCATCTTGAAATCAGGCGGGGGGTGAATAGCTTCAGCTTTCTGCAAAGGGTTGTGTTGGTGAACTGACCTATGAGTGGATGCACATATGTATGCTCGCATGTTAAGCTTTTGAACCAGGATGATTCTGAGAGATTTCATTGTTTTTATGATGGCTGGTTTGCATTTGAGGGCGTCTAGGTGGTTGATCATGAAATGGGGGTGGAGCAGTTGGGTGGGGAGTGAAGGATGAATTCTGTTTTCAGGGCAATGCTGACTCTCATAGGTCTAGTTAGACCAGTAATAATGTAGAATCCTAAGAATTTTCAATTCAGGTACACCAACCTAAAGAGGAACCTTTCAACCAATTCCTTAGTGGTAAGTCTGGCCTATTCCAAACAATCTTGCAACCCGGAAAAGCGGATGGTCACCCTATCATTTGCATCAATGCATTGAGTGATTATTTAGGTCATGAAAATACCATCAGTTCATCATACTGACTTTACTTTTCATATTTTAATTTCGATGTTTGAATCTTGTTAGTCTTCGTACCTTTCTCAATGATGTTCAACAACCATTCCAGCACCAGCCCAAACAGCAGGGTTTGTTGAGGGGGATGCTGGCAGCTTGTAATGTACCCTAACCTCCTGGACGGTAACTAGTAAAAAATAATTCAACGATACTGCTGCTGACACAAGTTGTGAAATACAGATACATCACCTTAACCCTTTCTATAAGTGAATCCTCAACACTGACCCATCAAGGGTTGTGAATTACTGCTTAATTTGGAGATAAAAAGATGGAAGTGCAGGAGTCTACAGCTTTTTTCTAGGAGCCTACCACAGGGGTTGCCAAATACCATGACGATCTAGATTTGATTCGACCTTATGTCTCTGTCGTCCACTACTTTACATTTCCTGTTTCTTTATCTCACTCTTGCAGGTTCTTTTTCATTTGTGATTTCTCATTTTTCTTCGTGTTTTTCTCTTCCTTTTTTTGGGGAGTTTTATATAGCACGAACGTGAGCCAAAGGTATCAGAGCACTTTACACGCGCACCAGTTGCGTTACATGAGGATACATTTGTTTTTGTTAGGCACGGGGAGATTAAGTGATTTGCCCAGAATCACAGCATGTTGCGCGTCCTTGCCGCGACTCGAACATTTGTGACAGACAGTAAACCCCCTCTTCCCGAGTTCAAAAGTTAGAACATATTTTAAAAATATGAATCTTTCTAGATCTATATACTATTTTCTAGCTTATCACCTATGTCCAGCATACAGAACCCATAATAACAAATAGAAACTGTGAATGAGACAAACATGATCCTTTACTTCTAAAAGATCATTTTCAAACGCCATGTGATTGGGAAGCTCTAAAGATGCTCAAATGAGGAATGTAAAACGTGTGCTTCTCATGTTTTCTGCTGCAATGTAGTAAAGGGCCAGCGAGCAGGCTTTTCTAAGCTGCTCTATGGAAATCCTAGAACTAAATTACAATAAAAAGAATAAAGAGGCACCTGGATAACCCTCTTGTAAAAGGTACAGCGGTTTGAATGTTGGAAAGAGGAAAAGTCCAACAAGGGCTCAACGTTGAGCAGCTGAAAGTTAATCTTCAATGAATGAGCAAGATGAGTCCATTTGGAGTGAAGTAGCATTCGTTTCTTTACAAATCCTCTACATCCTTATTCGTGGTATAACAAAAAATAATCAGCACTACAAACAAATTATTATAAACAAGCATTCTGTTTTTTCTTGAGAGGTGGTATACTTATAGAATGTTTCAGGGTACAAATCCAAGATGGCAGCTATCATTCGCACCGCTTTGTTCCAAGTGGAAATGTGTTTTTCTCCAGGAAACTCCACAGTAAGTCAGGAATGACGCAACACCACTCACAAAAAAAACTTTGTGAATAGTCCATAAAAGTCTGGAGTGGATAATCTTAGAAACTGTGACGTGTGTTTTCAAAGTGGATCTAGCCTGTCGCTGAAGCACTTTTTATGCAGTGACATGACACTTCTGACCTATCGGGTTAATGGAACTCAACAAGCCTTTGAAAATTAGTTAACACCAAGCATTACAGGAATTAACAACGGAAATGCTGGGTCATGAATGCCGAACTGGGATGAAATTAGAACTGTTTAAAATGAAGAGTAAAAGTGGCTCCTTGGCATTTCCTATAAGATACAAAGCTTTTCCTAAGTGTGTCCCCATATCCGTTATTATGCCCCAAGGTTTGTAGAAAGGAGTTTGCTCTCCTTTGCTGGGCCCAGAAGTCTCAACAGCAATAGTGTGCAATGATTTGTTTCCCAAACACCCTTTATGATATCTCATTCACCATGAATTACAAATGAAATGCTGCAAATTTTGAATTCGGAAACCGCATGTGCCAAAGTGGCGCGCTGCCATCTTTTCCCAGGTGCAGGAGGAGAGGAGATGGAATCGGCCATCTGTAAGGGATAGTGCCTCCGCGATCCCTGCCGTGCCTGAAGACTGGCGTCCATATGGCAACGCATCCTTCCCTGCACTTCATCACTGGGCTTCATTATTAGACTGCATGTCACTCTGCAGACGCGCTGCAAGCTACCACAAACAAGATATCAATGCTCGGCTTCAAGTGTTATCCAAAGCCCGCCATGCGCGAGCCAAGCCAACCAGGCTCCATCTCAGTAGAGGAGCTCCATCAGATGCGGTGTATAAAGGGTACGACCTCAGGAACTGCAACAACTGTTACCAATGCTCGCAACCACACGCCACACTGAAAAGGAAGCCAGACCAAGAGCAACAAGAGTGGAACACAAAATGAAGGAACAAACCAAGACAAAGGAGGATCCTAGATCTGCTCCTAGAGATGGATGGCTTCAGCGTAGCTGGCAAGTCTCTAGCTTTAGTTTAAGAATGACATTTCCGGGTTTTTACTGCACTTATGTATGACATTTCAACGCATTAAGTGTCACACTAGTACAAGCAAAACAAAGTATGACAGTAATAAATTATCACTTTGTTGCTGTTTACTGGTCTAGAAATGGCATAAAAGCTCTGAAACGGCGTTGAAGTGTTTTGCAAAGAGGTCTTGGTTAATAGCCGGGATGAGATAAAGATGTCAGTTATGTCTTGGACTTACGACTTCCATATCCTGCCCCACTACATACATTGACTGATGATGAACAGTCCAGAAAGCCCCTTTTCCCCAAAAAAATATTTTAGTTCTTTTATATTCTGATTGGAGCGGGAAGCAAACATTGACACCATGGTATGCGCTTGAGAGCACCGGAATAGCTGGATTATTCTGGTCTTTGCACTGTGTGTATGTATATCGACGTATGGTATTTAGCTTACTAAAAATTCCATGACTTATTATTAAAGTTCTTAGGTTCTGCATGTTTTCCTTGCGATATACCCAGAAAAAACGACCTGTTTAAAAAACTTCTAATTTATACACTCATTGACAAGTGGAGCAGCAGCGTGGAGCGGACTTCTTGCGGTGCACGGCATTCATGATGGAGTTGTGGTGAGGCAGGCTGGTGGGGAGAGCGCCAGTAGTGTGAAAGTAATCGTCTTTATCAAATCAAATGAGCAATTGTAAAGCACAACACTGTTGACCCTAGGGGTATCTGGGGGCTGTGTCTACATCAAAGATCCAGGTCTCGAGTTTGTTTCTGAAGTCTGTCCCCGAGGGGGTTGGACAGAGCTGGGGGTTGGGAGGTCGTTCCAGGTCTTGGCAGCTATGTATGAGAATGAGCGGCCACGGCTGCGACGGATGCGGGGTGTGTGGGTGCGAGTGCAGGTGTCTAGCTGGTTGGTGGAAGTTCAGTTGATGGTTGAGGAAGGCAGGTCCTAGGTCATGGAGGGCCTTGTAGGCGTGCGTGAGGAACTTGAACGGATATATTTTCTGGATGGAGAGACAGTGGAGGTTTCTCGGGGGGGGGGGGGGGGGAAGGGGGGTTGTGGTTTCATTTGGGGATGTCCAGGATGAGTCTGGCTGCTAAGTTCTGTATTTGCGTTCTTTACTACATGGACCCAGGCGAAGGACTTTAATGTTCATGCCGTGGAAGCAAAACTGTGTGATTTATTGACCTATGTGACTTATTAACCTAAATACCTCTGTGCCGGTCAGATCTTAATTAGTAAAAAATAATAATAATAATTGCTAGGGCCCTAGTCTGGAGACCACTGGCATCATCCACTGCCTCAGTCAACGCTGCCAACAACAGTACCAACACAACTACTAACCGTCTAACCATCACACTGCCACAAGTGTGACATTGCCAACTATTTCAGGTCCCCAAATCTATAATAATGGCTTAGGCGATAGGTATTAGTGATTTTGATGTATATTGAATTAATAGACAACTGCTGTTGTGCTAGTAGCCAAATTAGACAAACAGCGCCATCATGTGGCAGACTTTCCCTAGTGCTGGTGTAGCCATTTAAGTAGCATTGTCGGGCAACAGAAACCACCGGCTCAAATTAAGCCATGGCACCTGTCCCTTTCAAGCAGTTGAGGAAGAAAGTGAGAGCAGTTTATTTGTTCAATTTAGCCCTGCCAAGTAATATTCCATTATTTCGGGATGTGGATATAACACTAATTTGCGTTAGATTAACGCGGGATGCGTGACACTTGGAAGGGCTGATTCATTAAATATGACCTGAAGCCATTATTGTTCCACCTCTCTGGTGTGATGTAGCTTTGACTTGTTGCAAGAACGCTCTACTTTTGCTCTTATTGGTAGCTGCGTTATTCCTCCTTCCTCCTCCCCTAATTTTCCGGGGTGCTGGTTAGATGTAGAGCTGAGGGGTTACCTTTTCTAGAGGTGGACTAAGAAAATGTTCCAAAGGAGCTTTCTTGGCGACATGTTTTTATTTATTCCAGGTCTGTTAACGTTGCGTGTTTCAATTCTTCAAACTGAACCGTTTAGACAACAAAGGATAATCATGTGTGTTTCTCCGCCTCTTCTCCAAAGAGGTTTTCAAGCTTTCTGACAAGATACTACCAAGATGCATGATAAGGGATATGATTTTTTTTCGCTGTGCATTTTCTTCTTTAAAAAGCAGGCTAATGATCAGTGTTACCGGATGTGACCAACTCAGCAAAATGAGAAGACTGCTGTGGTGAGCGGTTGCCATGGAGACCGAGTAATACGATTTTCTCTGCTGTCTCCTCAGTCCCCACGCAGGCATTTAATGCAGTCTATGGTACGCCCTGCACATCTATTGATGACACGGCTCCATTGTTCCCGAAAGCTGGCAGGCTGCAGCGGCAGTCGGCCAGGCACGGTACATGCCCTCCGCTCCATGTTTTACAAGGCCTGAAAGGCACACGCTTTTACCCAAAAATACCGCCTTCCATGTAAAAGAATTGCATTTGCAAACTTTCCCCTCGCGTGCTCTTTACCCACTTCCAAAGACGAAAGCAATCATGAACACCACACCATCTCTGCGTCCCTACCCACAAATATAAAGATACATCGCGAGGATGTGTAGTTTGCACTGTTTTTAAAAGTTGTTTAATGACACGTCACGCAAAGACAATGCCAAGAGGTCTGCTAATATATTTCGATAGTAACGCATCCTCTAGCGATGAACTTCCAGGAGGCCCAGGGCTCCAACGGACATTGAAGGTGGTTCAAGATGGCTGCCTCCGTTACCTATAGCATCTATACCCTAGTCCTGCCATGAATACGACGAGGCACATTGCTTGGACGTGTCACCACCTTGGTGGGATCCTGGGAAGAGGTGGTGACTAGGCTCAAACAGGCAACGAAAATACCTCTCACACCTAACGACACATCCCTGTCGAGCGTTGTGCCCAAGCAAAGCAGGGAGAAATGCCCCACAGATCCCAACCCTGGGCCTCCCATTGGCCTCGCGGAAGAACTCCGATTATAAAGGACGCCCTCGCGAGTGGGCGGAGATATTAAATCGGCTGCTCGATAATGCAGTAGTCCATAATGAGGGAGGGTGCCGGTGTGGCAGGATGTGCAGGGCTGTAGGGATAGGGGCTCCGACGGGGTTCCCACGGGGCCCTCGGGAGCCAACTCCCAAACCAAGCGCAGTGGAAGCAGGCAGGGCTCTGCCACCGAGACTTGTGCCAGCCGACAAAAGGCGGCATGCAATCGGGGGGCAGGAACGTATGGATGTCCGTCGGTGTGCCTCGACTATGCAAACTCAACCGGAACTATGTGCAAGAGCTGTTATTTCTATAGCGTCTTTCGCAACAGAATATGTAAAAATCAAGGATTGGTGACATTAGGTCAATATGTTTTATTACTACAGAATCCGTTATTGCTAAAGGAAGTACGAGGCCACCAGAAACATTATTCACACAGAAATACTGCTTACAGAATACCGCTGACAAAGTTGCTATAATTTTAGGTGGCACTTAAAATGATAGCAACTTTGTATATATAAATCGTTTCCTGTGATAAGTAATGGCGATTAGAGACACCCCCTGCGGAATATGGCCGAACCGGAGTAAGTGCGCGGATTACAGCGCGCCTCAGACAGACGGGGCTCGGTAATTGCGAGTTTGAATGCTCTGTGGACCCGGCACCAGCTAATTACATGTTTGAACCCCGGAAGAGGGGCTCTGGCGCCTTCCATCAATCAAAGGACTATAATGCAGGCTGTTAATCTAACACAAATTGAGAACAGTTCAACGCCACAATTCAGAGTGCACTGTAAAAATTAACAATATTGCGTTTGTAGTTTAAATACAGGAAACACCAGCCTGGGAGGAGCCTGAAAATGTCCTTTAATGCTTCATCACAATATTCTAGGATAAGAGATGCACGCAGTCAGGATACCTCGCCTGGAACATTATGCGCAGTTATCTAGGTCCAGTCTCCTCATAGCATGGGCATGCGCGCACAATCAAGGCTGCCCATAAAGCCCAGAGATAATTAGTCTAAAAATATAACAAAAACATGAGCCCCATAATATTACAGGCACGCGCATTACAACGGCAAAAATAAATTATGCATCATATTATCTCATGAGCACATTATCTAAATTGTATGCAGTGGCGGACAACTTATTACTGCGTTATAAGAAATTAATCTTATTACTGGGCCAAGTGATGTGGGTCCCAGAATAGATCACATAGATCCCTTTCCAAGGTAAGTGCCAGGAGAGACACGCCTTAGAAAGCGTACCATGAGGCATATGCCAAGACCTTTGGGCGATCAGACATATATTTTTAATGTAGGAGTTTTACATTGTACTAAGCATAGCCTCATAATGCCTTCCGAGGGCTGTGCAGATCAGATTGCAAGTTCAGGATTCTTGAGGCAGTGCCACCTGACCATGCAGGGGTCACCACCATGCAATATTCCTTAGTTACTCCCTGCAGGCCTGTGGTATGACAACGAGCACTCGCCTCCACTTCTTTAGCCAACCGTGTCTTGAAGGGTTCCGTACTCAAGATGTTTTTTTTTAAATGGAGGTGACTGGGTTCTTGCCCTCAGACTGGAATGTGAAAGATTCCAGAGTTTGAGGCCATTTAATCCCAGAGATCTGTTTGGTGTTGTTTCTTTGATGGTGCATTCTTAGAAAAGGTGTAAGTTGACCGTTCGTGGGTTCCTGATGGTGGTGTAGTGTGGTGCTAGGCTTTCAAGATATCTGGATCCTTCGTCTTAAGAAGCCTTGTGAATGGGATAGGGTATCTTGGATTCGATCCTGGACTCCACCAGGAGTCACTGTAGTGCTTTTACACTAACTGCCCGGGTCACGTTTCAGAAAATTGAGGCATAATGTGGCTGCTTTAGTTTGTATCATTTTAGTTTCAGTGAGCTTTATTGGGAGCCAGTGTAGATAATACTCCCATCGTACAGATGACCCATTACTAAGGATCTGTCTGGTCAGCTCTACTCTAAGGTTAATTTGCAGAAAGTGAGCGTATTTTCTTGAAGAAAGCTGTAAGCTCATACTTTTGACCTACTGCACTGAGTTGTGGTCAGTGGAATAGATCGGTTTGGAAAATGTTTCCCACATTTCCAGCTTTTTCCTCGTCTTTTGGGGGTTTGACTAGGTTTGAATGAAAGCCAAAGTGGAGAGGCAGGGCCGGCGCTAGGGCGGTGCGATCGCACCGTGCGTTGACTTAGGGTGGGGGCGTCATTTTTTAAAATGTGTATCATCATTTTAAAAGCACCTGCTGCCGCGGTCCTGGCCTCCAGCAACATTTAGACATAAATTAAAATGTCAAGAGAAGTCCTGTGATTAATCATCTTCCTGGAAAGAGACAGGAGGTTTGTCTAGTGGAAATTTTGACTCATCCTAAGGTAGCAAGAAAGTGTACCATGCGGATAACGAAGTGCATGTAATGTAAATAGGTCAGTGGGTTACTGCTTCTGTAAGAGAGCTCCTTTTGATACTTGTGGTTTCTAACTCAAAATCCTAATATACAACATTGAGCTATTAACTGTCATCCTAGAGCTGCTGCAAACTGCAAGATATATGTTAGAGCTATATGTTTTTCCCCCCAGTCTTTCATTATCCTAATCTTGTGAAAAGGGGTCATTTGGGAAGAAAACAATTCTAACAATGACGTTGCGTTGTGTTTTGAATTCTGAATTTGTGCCTTTCCTGAATAAGAACTTTAACTATTTGCCTACCATTATCGATGACATGCCATTCCTACACTACACCTTGTAGTACTGTCCGATATAAGATTTCCTATACACTGAATTACACACAAATGATTGTCTCTGTGCAATGTGTGTGGGGTATAACGTGCTCTGACACCTTACACTGGTATGAGTGGTGTTATAAAACTAAATGAATCTGAGAAACATTGGTTATGGAGACTTGAGAGGCACTGTTAAAGGGTATAGTGAGGGAATCCAAGGCAGAGGTGGTCATGGTGGGGGGGAGGGGGTGCCAACAGACATTGTCGCACAGGGCGCCACCAGAGCTAAAGCCGGCCCTGTAGAGAGGTTCCTGAAGTCCGAGGTTTTTAGGTGAGCATTTTCTGGTAATTTTCTCATGGAATTTCCATACGAAACAGAGACCAAATATTTATTGACCGCCTGGATAGGGTGCCCAAAAATAGGCAGTTTAAGAGACGTTACTGCACAGGAACAGTAGGAAGAACCTCCTTCAGAAAGTAGGTATTAGATACAAAATTAAAAGCAATTAGAAGAAAAGACAGAGATGATGGGTAATTTTCTCCAACAAGCTTGGCAAGATGCAAAGGAGGCACAAAGGTTACGCAGAAAGTGTTTATCTGGTATAACTTCGCAAGATTCTACAGGGTACGTCAACACAGAGGGGGAGGCAGCTTTAGTGCGCATTATCATCACTTGTGCCCCCACTAATAATAATTTCAACCAACATTTCCAATAATTTAAATATCTAGGGAAAAAAAGAGTTAAATGGTTTCTTTCCGATTATGAAAAACAAGCATTTGTCGGTAATCCTGTTCCTAGTGACCCATTTAGCAGTTACTTCGGACAGAGGGAGAATCCCCATTCTGAAGATGCTAACCCGTTTTAGATAAAGGTGTGGCTTGAAACAATCAAAATACCTTTCTCTTTCCTCACATTTCAATCTTAAAATGCACTATGATTAATTACTCCTCTAGACCTTTTCCCATCCATAGATATTTCAATCTCAATTTTATTGTTTAGTTAATAAAAGCCATAACAATTTGTGTCAAACAATATTAAAATATCCATCCAAATACTTATTTGCTAAAATTAAGAACCATATTTAACTGTCCCATTAAAATTGCTTCTAGGAGTGCAAGCTCCACAACAAAGAGAAAGGAGGGAGAACAAATTAGTTTTTGAGGAGCTCATGAGCTGAAAGTGCATGAGCAAGAGGAGGGGTTGCAAGAGAGTACTGAGTATTAAAGTGCATAGTCAACAGATTGGCGAGCTTCGCAAGTAAAGCTGCAGGCTGCTAAGTCTGAGGACACTAGTTAGTAAACGTGCCGGAAAATTCGACTCAGACTAGACCCTTCAACCTCACTGTACCCATAAGAACAGAAAGGGCCCCTTGAACTAAAGTGCATAAGTGGCTAAAACAGCAAAGAAAAAGTGCTTCATTTAGTGCGTAAAGATGGTAAGCTCAGAGCTATCACCTTGATAATGCCACTAAAAACTGCGGGGTTGTAAGGTTTAAAGAGTGTTTCCCTGATCGCCCCGATGATTTAAAAGACAAAGTGCTCTCCCTGTAGAGAAGAAAGTTGAGGTACTTGACAGCAGGCACTTAAGTGTAACCACAGGAAAGCACAGGGAATGCAAGATCCCCCCCCTTAACCCAGAGAAAAGGTGACGCCAGACACAAAGGACACAAGGTGGAGAAGGGTAGTTAAATGCCAGAATTAGCAACTAGTCATCTCAAACCTATGTACTCTAAGTGGAGCAAGGAGGTAGTAAAGTGAGAAGACTGTTGTTTTACACGGCTAAATTTTCAAATAGCAAGTCATGTTGATGATTTCCCCTCTCTTTCTTCCCTTGCCACAATTAGACCATGCAGTAGTCTTACCAGCTTTTGGGTAAATCTATTTTAACAAATCTCTCTGTAGATCTTGGGCCATTTAAAAACTATTTTTGAGTTATGGTGCCTGGTTCTGACCAGAAATACCTTAGACCACAGGACTGGAGAAAGGTCTGGTAACCCTGCAACCTCCTTCAACTTATCTATAAAATGTATCAGTGTTGGAATCAACCTGATCCTTAATTAAACTAGAATTAGCTTAAGGGCTGCCTCAAAACCTATTCTAGGTTCAGAGGGCAGTTAGACTGATCGTCAGTATTCCCCCGTAGATGCTTTAAGAATTTCTGCTCTTTTGCTGTTCAAGTTTATACTTCAGCCCAGTATGAGCTTGCTGATCACACTTGGCCTTTTTAACAATGCTAAGGTTTGCCCCAAGGTGCTGCTTAATTCTGCAGTCATGTTTTTTAGTTGGCCGAATACAGCGAATGATCGCACAGATCATCATCTGGATGTAGGGGAACTGGGATTCAGGAGTAGTATCCAGCAGCAACTTCAAAACAAGGATCTGTTTAAGAACAAGAGACAACATCAAGTGGTTCCTGAATCAGGGTACACAGCAGGCAACTGCCATAAGGCCTAGGAAGTAAAGAAAAAACTCTATTTTCCTTCCAAGGTAGGTTGAGGGGACAGTGTGGGCGAGTATGCGGGGTGTGGGTAGCATACAACCAAAATGTTACTAAACTTGCAATCCTCAAATGATCGCAGCAAGTCCTCAACCTCCCGGATGCTACAGTATTTCTTAGGTAGTTCTTAGCAAGGTGGTTGTAAAGCCCTCATGGCGGCTCACTCATTTAAGACAATTTCAGGCAGGCTTCAGCACTCTGAGCCTTGCTCGTTTTCCTCCTCGACAGTGACTGGTTCCTCTCTACACTGGGTGATTCTGCTTCCTTTTCTTCCAGGGCTGGTTGTAGCGAAAGGCATTTTCAACTAAGAGGCTAATTTCCGTCCTTCAAGGAGAACAGCAAAAAGCTCCTGGTTAATGCCTCTCTATGCCAGACAAACACAGTCCTGAAATCCAAATCTTTCATAAATGTATTTATCCTCCTTAAGGAGCAATGGAGTGAAGCCAGGGCCTACTATAGTTCAAACTACTTTCAAAAAGTAAACACTCCTCAAATCTGGAAAGGGCACCTCTTTCTGGGCCTCATAGGGATTGGATCGGGCTGGCATCAAATTGTGTAGATTACAAGGGTGGAGGTTTTGGCCAGTGAAAAATTAGATCTTTTTGGATGGGGTCTCTCCTCTGATAAGTAATGCTTAAAAGTGCGGAGGGGGATGGTTGGTCAGGTATGCCGGTTATTTGCTCCAAGGCAGATGTGCAAGATCCGACAAGAAAACCCCAAACCAACCAGGCAACAAGAGGGGCAATAATCATGGGACAGCTGCAAGCAGCATGTTACATTCTTCAGGAAGACAGAGACAATCTAAATGGGAACCACCATTGTGTGCAGGCGCTCACTGTTAGTTGTACGGACCCATTCACTCTTACCAAACTCTTTCAACCAGCCTCGCACACGCAAATGCATCATTCCACACATGTGGCACATAACACATTGGGCAGTGAGGTTTCCATTACTGGGGGGGTTGGGGCGGGAGTAACTATAGAGAGTTTGGTAGGACATATCTCCTGGAGAACAGAAAAAGAAGAACAATGCCCGAGTTACAATCAGCCTCTACCCCCTTCCGGTCCCATCTAGTCCTGTTTAAGGAGGCAGTAATTTGACCCCAACCAGAAGAAGGGTGCTCCGGGTGCTTCTCCAGACCACAAATCCAAGTGTCCAGTGGTCAATGTAAGAATAATTGTGGAGAAGTGAAGAAGGGAAAGTAAAATAGAGATCGATTGGCACAGGCTTCCATGTCAAGCGATGGCCTTTAACTCTACATGCTGTTTTATTGTCTCGAAATGCTGTTTTGAAGAGCTTGTGATCATATGTAGGTATAAAGCATCGGCTACACCACCCAAACAGTGGTTTCTCTCCATTCCTCTTTCATGCTGTGCCTTTCCCTCCTTTTATGAGGGAGGTACATCAACAAAAAGGTGTATTTGGTGACATCTAATTTATTTCTTATGTAGGCAGTACAACGTAATCTTTACGTCATCAGATATGGATAGGAAAACTTGATACTGGATACTTCTATTTCTAAAAAACAATGTTGCAAGCATATGCAAAGGTACAAGATGGCAAGTTGTCGCCAGATCATACTGAACTATTTTCACTGTTAAACCTCTCTCCTACTATTTGGGCAAAGAGGGTATTCTAGTTAATTGCTCTATATAAATTACATTTTTGTGCTAAAAGATAAAGCTGTTTTTTTTTGTTGCAGTTTTAAACAGCACAAATTCGACCCAAGCACTTTACATGAGCACCAGTTGCCTTCCAGAAGGATCCATCGGTGTGTTTTTTTTGGTAGTCATGGGGAGATTACCTTTTTTGCCCAGAAGATGATGAGCCAACGCCGAGACTTGAATCTGGTTTCCCAAACCAAAGTTGCCAGCTCTGGCCATTACGCCACACCCTCTCCCATGTCGGTCTGCATTTCTAACAATTACTCCATTTTACGATTTGCATGAGAAAATGTAAACACAATTTTAAGAATCCTATTTTTTTTAAAAAAGATTCATATATTAAATCTAGGTCTGTGCATGAGGGAGTATAACACTCATGAGAACTTTAACATTAACATTTTTCATGGTAATATGGAATTATGTTACTACATATCAAAAAACAATCACAATGTGCTTAAAATGATCCATCATATATTTTATAGACTAAAGCATAAGAGGACTGTCCACACACATTATCTAGTAAGCACGAGTATATAGTAAGGACTGTAGTTATTCATCGTATGTGTCGTCATGAGAAAATTAAAAATGCAAAGCTCTCTTACTTGTACAGATAGTATTCTGCTTGGTCTATTTCTTCTCGTGAGGAAATGCTGTCGACAAACTGCGAAAGGACAAAAATGAGTTTAAGCAGAGCCATACAACCCTCCTCCTGTGATGATACAAGTGGATCTAGCCTGAAACTTAAGCACATGAATCTATCATCTGGTACTGGGCATACATTACAATTCAGAACCCAAATGAAATCTAAATCCTCTGTGTGAAGGCATGAGTGACAAGGGTAGTTGATCTCATTATGCTGAGAACTTCAAGCAGTCTAGAGGCCAGCAGAACCATCAGAACTTTACAAGGATAGACTAGTTTGAAGCGTGGAGACAGAGAAGCGCTGGTGGGGACACTGGCATGATATGTATGATGGAATGCTGTTTTTGTCTTCGTTAACACAGTTTGACCAAATCTGTACTCCAATTAGCAGGCACTGGCTCATTCACATCTGGTTTATTGATCCACGTGCGGTAGGTATGTGGTGGAGATTATCCGTGGGATCAATAAGCTATCCGTGGGAATCCTTTCTTGGAGGGGTGTATAAAAAAATCATCGTTCATGGTTGCGCTCTGATGTATCAAAAAGTACTTGACAGAATTAAAGCAGATAGATATTCTATCAGAATAGATGTTTTTTCGTGGACTGACATAGAGCAATTCAGTAGACCTTTAGTTATTAAAAAATACAAAATGCTGGATCAGCATAATTAAACATATCTATAGTGTTAAGTTTCCAAATACGTTCATTAAAATCTGTTCGTGAAATTAGCATTTGATTTATTGTGATGACTAAATTTGGGATTTCACAGGGCCAATTCATAAACCAAGTCACATTTGACAAGACAAAGAGGATTGAGTTCTTTGCATTCGCCCGGCATTATGTGGTTCAAGAACCAGACAGAGTACAAAACAATCTTGTTTCCCAAAAATACAGATTTCACAAAATTTACAGATTGGTTGGTGTATAATGGTTGAGGATGTTTAGGGTATCAAAAACATTTCATAAACTATCAGTGCCAAATTAAACATAGTCTGTAAATCAAAATATGATCACTATCATTTTCGAATTTCAAAACCAGAAAACTTGTAACACCGATCAGTTGCAGTTTGTAAACCAGTATCCTTAACACGCAAACGTATAAAAATAAATAAACAAAGAAATATGGTGACTGCAAAACGGCAAATAAAAAATAAAAAATCTATGAAAAAAATATTAATTATATAATAATCATAACACTTAATATAAAAAAGTGAAAAACCAATTTGATTGGCCATGGATGCTTTATTTGCACCACTGTTATCGTAGCGCACCTGTGGTAAAACTTGAAAGATGGAGGCATGGATTTGGTGTACGTTAGGGTGATGGCGATGACAAACATAACTATTTGATTTCTGTGGTTTTTAATTTTTTTTATTTCTGCCTCAGCTATAAGATTTTTTTTAATTCTTAAAAAGATTTTTATAAAATATGCAAATACTTGTATGGATGTCTTCTCCCTTTAAGAGAAAAAGATAAGAAGCAGTGAGAAGAAAATCAAATTAATATCACTGGACAATTAGTGGGCCGTTATGGCCATTTACTGAATTCTACATCCTAACTTTCCACGATGACACATTCTTAAGCAATACAACACAGTTAAAAGGATATTCACAACAAAACACTTCTGCTGTATAGTTTCTTACTCCCGATGATGATGTTGCATAAAAAAGTAACAACCTCATGAACCAGTTTCACGCACACACTTATATGATCAACGCATGGCAGGGGCGTGTTATTATTTGCAGGTACCATAACTCGGGGTAATTCACTATTTTTTAGACTTTGCATCATGTCGCTTTACCTGTATTTTCTTTTTAGGTCTCTCCTAGGAAGCACATGCGTTGGCTCTAAAAGACCATTTGTTTTCTATCAGCATGCTGCGAGACAACCCATATTACCATTGGTTGGCATTATTATCACTTGTGTGTTTGACACTCCCCCTTGGAGCATGGACGTATTATCTGTGTCCTTCCACTGCTCTTTTTGTTCGTGTTAAGCATTTCTGCCTTCGTGAGGCAGCTGACGGGGATATCTCCCAGGCACTGGTGCTTCTTGATCTCTCACCGGCATTAGACATGGCCGACCATGATATTCTGGTGGACAGTGTCGAGGTTGGCGGCCCCAGGACACTGCGCAGGACTGGATACTTTCGTTTCTGAAGAACCGGTCCCAGGCCTTCTGCCTTCTGCTACCCTAAGGTCAGGCTGACTTGTGGTGTTCCTTAGGGATCTGCCTTGCCACCCTACCTTTTCAATCTATACGTTGGTCCATTGGTGCAAGCCTTGAACCAAATGAAGGTCAAAGGCTACAATTACGCAGACGATCTGCGACTGATCTTCACTATAGACAACTCCCTGGAATGTGAAGCTTGTTTCCAAACACAATGTTATTTATCCGGGATTGGATGAATGACAGTCAACTCAAGCTGAATTCCGATAAGACCTAGATTGTCATTACCAGAAAGAAAAATGACCCGTGGAGGTCCACATTTTGGCCTGCCACAATGGGCTCTCCTCTTTTGCCCAGGAAATCTGTTAAGAGCCTCGGAGTACTGGTCGATGCCAACTTGTCTATGAAACCTCAATTAGGGGCTGTAACCTCTTCCTGTTTCCTACAACTCTGCAAAATTAAAAAGGTCAGTAAACAGGCTCTCACTCAGACTATTATTGCATTGGTCATCTCAAGGTTAGATTATGCTAAGTCTTCTTTACTTGGGCCTTCCTAAGAGTCTGACTCGCAGAATCCAACTGGTCCAAAATCAAACAGCCAGGCTACTGTACCAACAACCTCAGGACTTTCATATCACCCCCTGCTGCGGAAACTCCACTCGCTGCCTGTAGAACAGCGCTCCATCTTCAAGGCCGGCTGCCTTATTTTTAAATCATTATGGACTGGCAGTCCAGTCTTCATCTCTGCTCGTATACTGAAATACACCCCACTCGTAACCTTAGATCTATGCATTTGAATTTTCTTATCATTCCTACATTTAAAAAAAAATAACAACTCAGCAGTTCCAGATTCTCGGTACTTACCCACCGCATCAGGAACACCATTCCACCTGACATCAGGTTCACCTCTGTTATACTGTGTTCATGAAACTCCCTAAAGACCTGGCTTTTCAGGCTTGCTTATGAATAACGATCAGTTGTGTGCTATGTTTCAGTTACCTTAGTAGTGCCATGAAGCCGATTTTAGTGTACGTGCGCTCTAGAAATATATGTAATATAACATAACAAGCACTTTACCAGAGTGCATCGTTTTCAGCTAGCTCCTTCCAACACTTTTCTGTCCCCCTGGTGGGGTTGCCCCCACCCGCCCTCCCTCCTTCTGTTGTCATGCTGCCTTGTCCACATCCTCCCTCCTGTTGTCCGTGCTGGCTTTCTGTTGTCCGTGTTGGCCTGCTCCCACACTCCCTCCTTTAGTCTGTGTTGGCTTGTCCCCACCTTCCCTCCCGTTGTCTGTGTTGTCTTGCCCCCAACCTATCTCTTGTTGTCTGAATTGCCCTGCTCCCTCCCACCCTTTGTCCGAGCTCGCTTGCCCCATCCTGCCTCTTGTTGGCTGTGCTGGATTGCCACCACCCTCACTCACATTGTCCATGCTGCCATGCCCCCACCTTCCCTCCTGTTGTCCAGGTTGCCCTATCCTGCCCCCAAGCTCTCTACCATTGTTCGTGTTGCCCTGCTCCCCCTCTCCTTCCTGTTGTCAGTGTCAAATGTCTCACCTCTGTCACTCCCATTGTCAGTGTTGCTCTCCAACCACCCTCTCTCCTGTTGTCCATGTTGTCCTGCTACCACCTGCCTTCCAGATGTCTGTTTCCCTGCTCCTACACGCCATAACAAAAAACAAGCATTGGCATAGCCAATAGGTCTCGCCTTTGGGACCGTGTAAGTGTTTAGCTGTGCAGCATATTATAGAGACAATAAACAAGACCGGCCATGCCTTAAATGGTATTTACAATGAATTTGCATTTATGTAGCACTGACGCCCCCTGACGAGGCGTCGAGGCGCTTTAGCATGCTAATCCAGAACCCAAAATTACTGGGTAGTGCAGTAGTTAATGGTTATTCTTGTGCTGTCACGGAAGCCGCTCCTTGCTCTTACTCCAGTTACTTGGTTGTAACATTAATGATTTTGGTATGATAATTAGTGGGGGTATGTGGGAAGCAAATCGTGGATGGAGTGACTAAACATATTGTTAGGATGTAGGGATTTATTTTCAGAGCGAGAGATTAAGGCATGCGGTGTACCGTTTACTCAGGCAGCATGTAGAAGGTGAAGGAGAGGGTCGTTGAAAAAGGTGAAGGAGAGGGTCGTTGAAAAAAATAAAGGAGGGTTTAAGTCAAGGTCAGATTTTCACACAGGGTGTACATACATTGCGGACTGTGGTTATTGGGACAGTATGTGATCAAGAGTCCGATGTTTCCGCCATCCAGGTCGCCGGGGCCTCTTTTAGAAAAAGGCGGGGGAGGAAAAAAGCGAAAGTCAACAAAAAAAGTTGTCCAGTTCCAGCTGCACGTGACCGCGCTGTGAGCACTGTCCAGCCTTGCCAGGCAATTGATTTAGCAACATTTGTCTGAGATTTCATGGCAGAAAAACACTTTTTCTGTACAGCTGTGTTGTGCAGACGG
The DNA here is from genome assembly GCF_964204655.1 of Triturus cristatus. Classification (NCBI taxonomy): domain Eukaryota; kingdom Metazoa; phylum Chordata; class Amphibia; order Caudata; family Salamandridae; genus Triturus; species Triturus cristatus. The sequence goes on along the minus strand of NC_140581.1, from coordinate 495,541,047 downwards.
ACATCGCTTCCAGTGACGTAAAATGGCTTGTTGCGAAATGTCCCGGGTTTTGGCTTTAAAATTCTGGGCACCCCACATACAGGATCTCAATGAATAACACTTATGAACTCTGTGGTTATCATGAAAACCTGCATGGATATTACCCTCCTGGAACTAATCTGGACAGAGACGTTAAGCTTGAGATTGCCAACCCAAAAAACATATCTCTCAAAGACCTTCAACAATCACTGTAGTGGTTCGCCCTTCCCTACCCTCCTTGTTTTCTTTAATTACTAGCTGGGCGGCCATTATTATCATTTACAGATGGCTATGAATGCTCCTCCCGTCCCCGAGCTCGGGGTGATGACAACAGTGGTCTGGTCTCAGTTCCAAGTTTTCAGCGGGAGAAATGGAATAAAAACTACATTTGATTATTTCCAGGTGAGAATTCACAATCCAGAATGCGCTGTCCCCTTGAGCAGCTCAGTGTTTAGTGTAAGCAGTCTCCCTGACTGATCACACATTCCGCAGATGCCGCCTCTGCATTTGGCAGGATGCTGACAAATTAATTGCTCGCCGCTGATATCTGTCCCATTGTCCCTGCAACATGTTTTCTGCCTTCTTCTGGGACCGTGCCACGTGACAGGAGGAGACAAGAGACACGCATTGAAGGCACCACAAAAATGCAGTGGCACATCATAATCCTGCATGAGCGCGCGGACAGCACTGCACAAAAGAATGCACTGTGGTAGGCAGGCAGCACGCACTGACAGAAGCAGACTGGGGCACAATGAGTCCCACCTACTTGCTGCTATTGGTGAGAGCCTAAATCAGGACCACTGGAATTATGCGACTGTGTGGCAGTGGCGTTTTCGCACTAAGTCAAGAAGGTATGATGGGACGTCACCAGCAGGAGTCCCCCTGCGTGATGCCACTGTGTATTATATGATGCAGGTAACACGAATCCACACAATCAAGGAGCCTGTATACTTGATCTCAGAGAGTCTTAAGAGCTGACGGGACAACTGCTTGAGGAATCCAAACAAGGTTTGCTCTCTTGCAGCACTAAAGAACGGGAGGGATGGCGCTATACTTTCCCTACTAACGTGTACATGATCAAGACTTTCAAGTACTGTAGTTGATTCACGCCTTTCTACAAATAGGCATTACAAACGGAAACAAGGGAATTAAAAATATAGATATTTATCGCGTCTGTGGCTTACAATACACGACAAACAGAGCACGAACAAGGCTGTGTCAACAACCTCACAAAGCAACTGGAAGACAGTCAGTCAGTCACTTGGCAGTAATAATATTAAACAAGCGCAAAGAATGCAGCTGCAGCATTCCACAAGCGGTCTTCACTTTTCAAGCACTCGCGCTTATGGCGGCATCGACCTTGCGTGAGTGAGCAGCGGCGCGCAGGGGACATGTGTTTGTAATTAACATGGCCGCGCCGCTGCTCGCTCCCTCATGGTGGATGCCGCCACAAGCACAAGTGCGAGTGCTTGAAAATTGAAGACCGATTGCTAAAGGCCCTCTCCTAGGGCAGCGCATGCGCACTGCCTAGGCGAGACCTAAAAAGTGATGTGATGCAGAGATCGGTGGCTGCACTGTAGCGCCTCCCCACTCCTTCTGTTGTCTGTGTTGTTCCTCCCACCCAACAACCCCCACCGTCATAAGAAAAAAACACTTACGTGGACACCACTAGTAGTGTCAGAGCGCTGTTTTTACCCCCACTCACTCTCTGTGTTGCCTCATGCCCCACCCTCCCTCCAGCAAAAAAAGAACAGAAAAGCGATTTGAGGGAGTCACCGTTGGCCGCATCACAGTGCTTTTTTTTTTGTTGCTTTTAGCCACCTTAGTTCACAAAATGGCTAAAACACTTAGAAAATATAATGTCTATTGGTCCTTGACAAAGCTTGCTTATTTATTGAGAATATCTGGTTTCGCATTCGAACTATAATGTTGCTTTAAGTCCAGTTTTTCATAGAAATTCTAAGATTTTCATAAACAAACATTCATTTTATCAAGTAAAGATAATGTAATAGTCCTTTAACAAAGTCTTTTCAGAATTCATCTGAAACATTTGAGATGCATTCTACAGTCTTCTGAGCCATCCATATTTTGTGCATTTCTGTCCAGTACAAACATGTGAATCCAAGCTTTCCGGTTTAAAAAACGGTGTGATCTTGGCAAGACTAGGATTACACCCATTTATCATAGCTCCATGGACCTGCCAAAGACATGAGAGTGCATAGAGTTTGCAGTGAGTGTGCACTACAGAAAAGAAAGCATTAATTTATTCATTATGACTCATGATAATTTTCTTACCCGAGATATAGTCAAAGAGCTGACCGGGAGCTTTTTCTCGTAGGTTCTGTCCATTAGCATGGCAAGGTCAGCTGTGAAAATAAATAACAGATCTCAAAAACAGCATTTATTATATATAAAAAAAAGATTCAGTAGCTGGAAGAACTGATAACAAAAATTAGTGCTCTAAGGGATGCTCCCCTGCCTAAAGATCTAGACAGCATCAGTCACAGTACTAAGTAGACAGAAATCTTCTTGTTTCATCAATTGACTTTACCTAAAATCCATAAGCATTTCTTAGGGCCTCATTACGACTACGGGGGTCCATTTGACCACCGTAGTCGCAGTGGCGGTCCATGGACCGCCAGACTAACGGTCCACCCGCCATATTAAGACTTTGGCGGTTGGACCGCCACAGTACCACTGCAACCGCCAGGGATTCCTGATCCTGCGGTGGTTGCACAGCAGTCAGAGGCTGCAATATGCTAGCGGTGCGCTGCGGCACTGCCAAGCATAATAGAACTTGCCTCACCGCCATCCTTTTCATGGCGATGAGACCGCTATGAAAAGGGTGGCGGTGAGGCAACAAAGGAGGACCTAACAGGGCCCCATTGTGTCTCTGTGCATGGGGGTGCATGTAGGGGAGCACTTGTTGTGCCCCCCTGCATTTTTGCAACCTCTGTTCGTGCACAGAAAGGAATGCATGACATGTTGCATTCCTTCCTGTGCAGGAACGTACTGCGGCGCCTTTCTAAGGTTCTCCTATGAGCCTTAGAGAAGCACCGCTGCAGTACGTCTGCCAGCCAAGGATTACAGTCGTAATCCGGCTCTGACGGTCCTACCGCTGAGCACTGGGTGGCGCTCCGCAGGAGGACTACCAAAGTCGTTTTCAGGTACTAAAAATCTAACCAATTCCTAATTGAATAACCTGGAGCGATAATTTCAAGTAGCTGGAAACATTAATAATGAACATTCATATAAAACATATAAATAGCAGACAGTGCACCACTCAAATGCCCAAAAAAAACTCATAATACACCCCCAACTTGCATAGCGGGTGGTCCTGTGCTCAGTCAACTGTACATTGATCACACAGTTTCCTCTGAGTGAACCCAGTGTAAAAGTGTTTACCTGGGTCCATTTTTATTAGGTCTAGACTGACAGACAAGCTGTCACCATCCTTATGTGATCAACCAATTAAACAGTTTTCTGGAGTACTAAAGAGAGGGGGTTTGTTCCACCCACATGTTGGTAGACAGGAGCAGAAGAAGTGTGCTTACACAGAAAAAAGGTGTTTCCTCTCCATGCAGCTGTGATTATTTTCTTTGTTAATCCAACTGCCTGACTCTGCAGCAAACACGCATAAAGTACCAAGCTTACAAAGGGATAGAGCTTGTCTTTTGGGGGTACACAAAAACACACAGCATTGTCATGGTGTTTACGTTTCTTAGACAAGTAGATAATTTACAGGGTTTATTTTTCTCTGGCAGCAACACAGATGGATGGAGGGTTGTCATGAAGAATGTACAGTTTTTTTGCAATCCCAGAAACTTCCGCTTCCGTTTCCATCATCAAAATTTGACTTCAGAGAGACTTATGGGATGCCCAGGGTTACACTAATGTTCATGCATTTTGTGGCCCTGGTTTGACAGCACAGCTGTCGTTTGACCTTATGGGGCCAACAAAATAGAAAGTTTAAAGTACCACTGAGAGAAGGACTTAGGCTTCCTGCACATGATGGTTTGCTAGAGTCCAGGGATCGTATTGCAATAAGTGCCCCTGGAGCGCAATGGGAGTTTGCGTCCTCTTTGCGCGCCCCCGGGGAACTTTGGAAATACAGAAGGTGGTGCAGACCCTTGTGCGTCCTCTTCAGTAATACCGATTTCGCTGGCGCACTTAAAGCGCCAGCGCTACCATCAAAAGGGCATTCCCTCATTGCATAGGAGCGCGCCCAATGCAAATGAGGAAATTCCTTTGCCTCTGAGGCCACGCCATATTACAGACGTGGGCTCAAAGAAGCTCTCAGGGGGTGGACCTTCTAGGTGGCGCCCTGTGAGTGTTCCCCCTGAGAGCAGCCCTCTGGAGGTTAGAAGGGGGTCCTATGGACCCCCCAGACATTCCTTTGCAGGCGGATGAAGTCAATGACTGCACCCACCTGCAAGGGGATCTCTACTCCCCTTTAAAAATGCAGGCGGCTTGCCGCCTGGTCTGTGAAAACACGGAGTGGTTGCAAGCAGCCGCGCCGTGTTTTCACATGAATGCGCTGTCCTGGGTGCAGCGCAAGTTCGCGGCTGCCCTGGGGTCAGCACATTTACCATAATGGGGCGCATTGTCATTGTTTGCGCCCGGCGCACCTTTTGAAAGGTGCGCCGGCCGCAAACATTGACACTGTGTAATACAGCCCCAAATTTGACTGGGCAAAATTTAAGTGCTCCCACTAAAAAGAGGGCTTGTATTGCACTATGTGGCTTATACCAAAACTTATTCTCAGTACATCATGAATGACATGGTGGCAAGCCAATGATCATGGCTATAGGCCTGATTTGTTTATTATGAAATGTTACACCAAAGGCAGAAGGGCCTAACATAGTTAATGTAAAACGCATGTGTTAAAGTGAATAAGCATTTATGGGTGGCTTGTTATTGCTCTATATTAAAGCCCAAAGATAGGCTCTTTGACATACCATGGATACAGAAGATGTACACAGTGAGAATCATTGTAAGGGCCTCTTAGGAGAAACAGTATTTTATTTAGCCAACAACAACTCTGTATATCTTCTTAGTTTAATAAATGTGTGCCTAATGGTTGCATTGCAGAAAAAAAAATCCTTTTTTTTATTGTGAAAGAAAGAAGAGTTACCCTATGGTGGAATTTTTTGAACTGTAATACTAAGCTCTGTATGTATGCATGTCATTACCCGAGTATGTCTAAAAATGTATTTAGGCTCAACAATCCACCCTGTCAAAGAAAGATGGAAAGAACATTTGAGAGCCTGCAGAAATCCCACCGAAAATTATACTATTATATTTTAGGGTCTCTGATTGCAAACAGAGACTCTGTGAAATACATGCGTTGCAACTGAAACTGTGAAGAGACACAGAAGAAGTGGTGATGATCAGATAAAGAGGCTGTGAGAGAGAGAGATATTGGGAGCATTTAAGTATGGTTTCAACATAGAAACGGAATTGCATTATACATTGAAAACTTTAATATTAGAGCTTAACAGCGAAGTCAAGGACAGCAACTTTGTGGACTGTCGAATTGGTTTATTGGAACACAGTATCGGATTGGAATGTATTTGAGGCCTTTTGAATTTTGTGAGTTCAGTTGGTAGAGATCTTGTGGTGTAGAATAGGTATTTAATACTGTGTCAGGCTGTGTCGTCATTTTGGAAGTAACTCACACAGATGTTTACAGTAGTACTCTTTTATTCTCTATGGATAGGTTGATATGATCTAATGGCGAACGGGATTGGGTGCTTTAAGCCATGGTTGGTGCACTAGTTGTTTTCTTCCCAGTCCGAGGGTCATAGATGTAATATTTGGTCCTGAGGATATCGTTGAACGGGTTTGTTATCTAGAGAGACAACGCCTAAACAGTTATAAAGTCAGTAAGTGGAGCAACTAGCTCATTGGGTGAATTTTATAGTATCGACAAAATAAATAGCCTTTGGGTTGGAGTGAAGTGGTAAACATCTAGTATACGGAGAGTTCACATTTGTATTCCCACAGTAGTACGAGGAGTAGAGTGATAGTCGGTGAATTTCTGGCATGCTGGATCTCATCAAGTTGAAATATTTTGCTTAGATATTTATCCTGTTGATTTAAGTTTTCCAAGATAGAGTTAGCAAGTTAATAAATTGATTACTCCAATCTGTATGCCCACACTCAGGGCTCTTAACAGTGGTTAGAGATTCAGTTAGAGCACAGATTTATTATATATTTTTATTAGGACACAGAACATTATACATAGCCTCGTGATTTTAGCACAATCATAACCGCTAAAGCTGTTCCGTTTTATTTCTAGAAATGAAAACACCTTGAACGTGTACACATAATTGTACCTCAGAGTTAAATTGCTCCTCTACTGATGATGCAGAGGTATGGGTACTATTCAGGAAAGCAAAACCTGTTGTGATATAAATTAGACTATTACAATGATCTTTCCATACATCTAGATTGACTGCTTGTGATGCTAACTGCTGTCTTGAATCACTGGGACTGAACTCCTATGGACATTCAGCATTGATAAAGATTTAGGAACTTTCGTAGCACCTACTTATGAATACTCTTTTCATGTAGCACCTTTAAGTATGCAAAACACAATGGTGAATGGATACGAGTTACGGGGAATCAGAATGTGGTCTCTTTTTTTAAACTGCTCCTTTTAATTTCTCTCTTTTATCCTTTTGCTTTTCAACTTTCCTAAATTCACAGGTTTGCGAACATTTAACAATAGTGAATTTGATAACTTCTAAAGTAGCAATGGATTCGATGCTACCTTTCTTTCACAAGTATTATGAACAACATGGTTTCTTGCTTTGTACACTATGATGAAATAGTGGCTTTTATATTATTCTCTCTATTTTTGTCTGTATATTAATTGTTCCATCTATTGGGATTGTGGGGTCGTCCGTTCAATGCAAACACAAGGATATGATGGACTGAGCGCTGAAACTTTTCAGACACTCACCCCCAGTCACAGATCTGTTTCCATGTCTTCCCTAGACCGGAAACAGGCATCCTGGGACCGGTTTCGGGCTAACAGCCCTCATCAACCAGGCTAGCTTGAATCCAGTGGCAATGTGAGCAGGGCATACCCTGCCAACTTCGGGCGATGAGGGCTGATGAGGGCTGTTAGCGCGAAACCGGTCCCAGGATGCTTCTTTCCGGTTCAGGGAAGACCTGGCTTGGCAGTTTGGGCTGGACTGTTCCCATGAGGCACAGGGCCAAGACTGATTTGCATATGGCTGGGTCTGAACTGAGGTGGCGGAGTGAGCTAAAGAATGATGATGGATTCAACCCAGATCTGTGACTGGGGGTGAGTGTCTGAAAAGTTTCAGCACTCCGTCCATCATCTCCTTGTGTTTGCTTTGTTTGACCTAAGTTGGCAGGGTTTGCCACTGGATTCAAGCTAGCCTGGCTGATGAGGGCTGTTAGCGCAAAACCAGTCCCAGGATGCTTTTTTCCGGTTCAGGGAAGACCTGCCTTGGTAGTTCGGGCTGGACTGTTCCCATGAGGCACAGGGCCAAGACTGATTTGCATATAGCTGGGTCTGAACTGAGGTGGCGAAGTGAGCTAAAGAATGATGATGGATTCAACCCAGATCTGTGACTGGGGGTGAGTATCTGAAACGTTTCAGCACTCCGTCCATCATCTCCTTGTGTTTGCCGTGGTCCATTCAATTATAGGTTTTGAATAAATTTCACATGTAGAAAATGTTTTTTGAATTGCTCTAACATATTTGTTTTGACCCTTTATGTTTTATTCTGTCTGTTATCTACTTGATACTGGTTTGGTCGCTTTGTGTTTGCGGCATGTGGCAACATTACAATTCATTTTATTCTGCACTCAGTTAATTTATTGGTCCTGATGAAGCAACAATATAGTCGCGAAACAAGTGTTGGTTTTCCTTTTGTTTCATATGAGATTGGCTGACATCTTGGAATAATAAAACTAATTAAGATCTATATAAATAAGAAGTAACCCTGTGTTGTGTTAACAACTAAAAAGGGCATTGAACAGAAGACATCAGATTCATAATCATTACTTAATCCTCAGACCTCAAATATTGTATGCTTATGTTATTTTCTCTGTGTTAACATCTACAAATAGGTGTTTTGTTTCATGAAATCTCACAGCTTACCTTTGTAGGGACTGATTTTGGTGTTGGCTACACCTTGTGACAAAGCCGAGGTGTAGAAGATCTGTAGCGTAATAATTCTTGCTAGAATTTCTTCAAAATGCCTGACAGACTGAGCTGTCTGACAGGATCTTATAATAAAAAAATCATTAAATAATACATCCATATATAAATATATATCCACATAGATAAATAGAGTTTCAGCTCTCTTCTGCCATTAGTCTATCTCAGTGTCATTTACACTCTGCTCCATCCATGATAGCAGTGGGGTAATAGTTCTGTCTACAGTCAATGTATCTCTCGCCCTGTGAATAACAGCAATTTCTGATCACTTATTCGCATCCACCTGAAAAAGAGTGTACTTTATTATCAAGGCTGGTTGGACAGTTTCCTTTTATAGTTTACCTCTCATTTCTTTGCCTCTCCTCCTTTTACTTAAATTTTTCTTAAGAGGATACTACAGCTGTCCAGTCAGTGCATATGGGTGGCTTGGTGGCCGCTCATTCATCTGCAGTACTTTATAACCCAGGTCGCTACTTCCCCCAAACCAACAGACCATTATTGAATGTGGTTGTACATAGTGTATCATTGTGTTACCATTCCAAGATGGCCAACATGTTGGTTCTAAATGTGACAGCCATGCTGGTACTTTGGAACAACGATAGACTATTGACGAAGCCCCTGGAAGATGGACACCATCTGGTGTGTTTATTTCTGTTATCGCAAGCATATGCCTGCAATGTTTAAACAGTAGCATGGTTTTTTGTTTTCTACTTGTATTCCTTTAATTTATCTTGCATATGTTGTTGAGTCTGTGTGTGTTTTATTGCAGTTTAAAAAAAAGGTTAATACAAGTATGAGTTTTGGATAGGTGAATGGATACATGAATGCAGAGATAAATGACAGAATGCAGTATGTTGTTGACTTATTGAGTGACACAAAAGGCAATTTCATTCATAAGCTAGACCTATTGGCATTGCCAATGCTTGTTCATTGTGTCTTGCAGGCGAGCCCCATCTATTGACAGAACAGTGAACGGAAGCCCCTTATTTATTCTGTGTATTAAATCATTTGATAATTTACCTGTTCCAAGAGGGGTCTATGAGTGAGTGAAAAAGCTTATGGTGGACACATTTTGAAACCTCAAAAAAAGGACATTCCACAAACATTAAAGAAGTAATACAATTTTTCATGACCAAGGAACACAAAAGACTTAATTGACAGCGTTCACCAACACAGAAAACAAAAAATGAGCTAAAATGAAAAATAAGATGCAACGTTTGCACACAGTGTAACCTGTGTTAACTAAATCACCCTCTTCTAGGGTCTGCAAACTCATTCTGTACTGGTACACATGAAAATTTGCCTCCTCCTGTTTTCAGTCAAACCTCTGTGAAACCGGGACATGGGCTAAAATTTGCCAGGGCAGGTGGGGACACATATGGATTTTCATTACAAATCTAGTACTTCTGGTCACCATAGACCTGTTGACACTGGTACTGCTGGGGAATGAGGATTTTAAGTGTGGTATCGGAATAGCACAGACAGGAACTGCGTTGGGCAAGTGATCATGTCTCCTGAATAAGGATTTATCGCTGTGTGAAATTTAGTGACTGGGTAGTGAGTGAAAAAGGGTGTGTAGACCAGGGATGGAGTAAGTTATCTAGATGTATGCGCTAGAGGTTGTAGGTGTCCAAGTGTTTGTTGAAATATGCAGAGGGCGCAGAGAGTTAGAACACTAGGCACCTAGATCCTTGAGTGCAGAAACAGCGCAAGGGGCCAGAGCAGGCACGAATACGTACTAATGTCAGGATTTCGTTTGAGTTTATCTTTATCCCGGGAGATACTTACAGAATGAGGAGTTTTAGGCGAGGGCAGCAACACAGCTACTAGTCATGCTAGAGACAGTGGCCTTTTAGTTCATTCCCTCCTCTTCATTTGCGCTCTTCAGAAAGTAAATACATAGGCATAGCAGTTAAGTTTAGCAAACGGTGAACTAAACCTTCTGTGTTCATTGTAGCCTTCCAGATGATGTATTGGTGGCTTTCACCAGAAGAACCATTCAAAATAAAGTTAATTGTCAGTATCTATGCACGCTGAATACGGATCCTATTGTGTGCGTGCACACTCTCTCTCGCCCTACAAATGATGATAGCAAGTCATAGCAAGGAGAAACGAACATGAAACCAAGTGAACTGGACTCTGAACTACGGAACTTAAAAACAAGTTTATGTGGGGTTGTCTCCCATTTAGGTGCTCTGTCCCGTTGCCTGAATTCATTTGAAATAGATGCTAAATGCCCCACTTTTTTGCTGCTCACAGCTAACTGCTTAATGGGGCACCTCACACCTGGCAGGGTGGCCTCACCTATTTTAGCCCTGTATGAGCTATGAAAGAGGTGCCTGTACGTGGCTGGGAGGTGTAGTGTCTTGCGAGTTAGAAGTGATGGAACCCTTTTGGCTCTGATGGACTCCGTAGACTGATTATGTGAACATTCAACTGTTGGGAAGGGAAGATCGGTTTAGAATGTTGAGTTCGGATTTACATGCTGATTAATAAAGACGTGTAAAATTACCCTCCGTGTGTGGCACAGTCATTTACGCATGTCTGGGCTGGGGACAATGCTACAAGTGGCGACGAGTAGAGGATAAGTAAACCCAAGACAGACAGTGCTCATCCAGAGAGTTTGCCGTGGTCCTACAAACTGCTTGTGTATGCCACGTGTGCCGCAGTCGAAGTGCAGAATCGACACTGGCGTATGTGGAGTTGCTGCACGATCTCAGCCTGCATAAAGCATTTGAAGATAACGGAGACTTCGATGAGAAGTCTATATGTTAATGGCAGTAGCGGCTGCTACCGGACCCGGGTAGTGGGGACAAAACATTATTTTAAAAAACACCTGAAAACGGCCGTCCTCCGCCCTCTTCATCCTGTCTCCGGTCCAGCAGCAGGAGGCACCAAGAGCTCCCAGGCTCTCCTGAGCCAATCACAACACTGCAATGCAGCATTGTGATTGGTCTGAGCACTGTGGACCAGCAATCAGACCGGGAATGCGACGCTGGACTTGTTTCTCAACAGGCTGTGCATTACAGCCTGGTGAGGAACATGCAAAGTGCGCAGGACTGGCAGGACCTCAGCAGTCATGCACACTTAGAGAGTGCAAACTACTCCTCCCCGTGCTCTGGCCCGCCCTGAGAGCCACTGACTGCAATAGGAAAACTACAATGATAATAACAATGCGTTATTATGATTTTCTTTTTCCTTTTGAGCAGTGGGGCGATGTTCCTCCACCTCAGCGGAGGAGCCGCCTTTGGCTGAGGACTGAATGAGAATGCCACAAATAAAGGTACTGTACTGCTATGCAACATAATACAATACAGTATACGAAGTGATAACGCTGAAGCTACAAATGCAAAGAAACAGCCAAGAACAAGCTAAAACTATGAAAGGAAGCGCTGCCATTCTAAGATTGGGCAAGTGTTTCAAATGTAATAGAGTGGTTACTCATCATAACCCAAATCGAGGGAGTAGTACGCCGACGACTAAGTTAGTAGAGACTCCGCCTTCAGGTTCAGCCTGCTGCTGCTTTCCTAAAACCACCCTCCACATTTGATCCCTGTCGTGACGCTAGTAGCTTGCGACCTGTGATAGCCACTAACCTCTGTAGAACACCAGCAGGAACGATGACTGACGAATAACCCCTTAGATTCCCCAGGGCGCAGCACCTCACAGGGAAATGGGAATACTCTCCGCTATGGGGACTGCCCTCTGGGGAAGGTACGGAAGAAGGGGAAATAATATGTGACACCACAGCGTTTCTCCGGTCTTCCGGGTAACTTAAGTATCCAGCCAGGTCAGCGAAGGAAACTGCACAGGGGAAGAGAGAGAGAAGAACAATTGAGAAGGTAGGCAGACCCACCCCCGTTCCTCCCTTTTGCGGGACCTCGGTTTCCTGACGTTGTCTGTACCTGTGAGAAAGTGGGGGTGTTCTGGGAATGGAGCTGGAAATGAAGCACGGGGATGACTGGACCGGTTCTCCCAACAGCAATCAGGGTGACGTTGAAGGAATAGTGCTCCGGGGAATAATAGGTGAAATCAAGGAAGAACAGGCAAGTCGAGGTAGGCAATGCACCCAAAAATCAGCAAGGAGGAAAAGCGCAGGCGCTAGAAGTATCACACGTGACTTTGGCCCGTGAGCTTCTCTGAAAACCAAAACAAAAACAACAAGAAACAAAACCAAAATCAGCAAAGCCTTGGGGATTCAGGGCCTGTTCGTTACCTGACCGTAGCGTCCGTCGTGCAGCAAGGAATGTCGGATTCCATACGGTTACGTCACCGCAGAATCCAAGGTACCGGGGCGATGATGGAGGGAAAGCGTCTGCAACCGCTCCCCTTTTCCTGAGGTCTGTGGCAGGAGTGAGACTCGGTCGTCCTGCGGGGACAACACCTTCCGCCGACCGAGTCTCGAGGAAAGTGGGCTAATATCCCGAAGGCTAGGCACCAGGAAAGTAAACGCCGAAGCCTGATGAAGCGCCGCTCCTGGCGACGCGCTGGTTGCAGTGTTACGGCGAGCAGCTCAAGGATCCGGAACTTCTGGATTGACAAGCCCCCTCCTGTGGGAGCGGCGCTTCTTTGTAGTTCCGGCTGGGCGGGGGCAACTTCCTGTTTCCGGGATGACGGGTTTCGGGGCTTCTGGGGATTGTAGTGTAATACCTCCTTTGGCCGATGATCGCGACAGAACCCCCCCTTACCGACCGCCGTCCCGGCGGACGTCCGGGTTTACCGGGGTGTGTCCTGTGGAACCGCTGTAAGAGCTGCGGGCAATGGAGGTTACTGGCTGGTTCCCACGATCTGTCCCCAACCCCATAGCCCTTCCAGTCGATGAGATATTGCACTCTCCCTCTTAGGAGACGAGAATCGAGTATGGCCCGGACTTCGTATTCTTCCTGTCCATCTATGTCCAGTGCAGTCGGCGTGACAGGTAACCTCATTGCTCCAGAGCATGGTCTCAGCAAGGACACATGAAACACAGGGTGGATTCGCCATGTGGGGGGTAAGGTGAGCCGTACCGCTACAGGGTTTATGATTGCCTCTATCCCATAGGGCCCAACGTATTTTGGTGCTAGTTTACCTGCCCCTTTTAGGGGGAGGTTCTTTGTGGACAGCCATACTTTGTCACCAATCTGATATGTGGGTTCGAGTGTTCTTTTGGTGTCTGCTACCCGTTTCTGTGTGGTCTGGGCCTGGGCCAAATGCTGTTTGGCGTCTGCGAGCACCGCTCTTAGGTGAGCGTGATGTTCCTGTATAGACGGGTGTCGTGATTTCACTGGCCAGTCGAATGGTAGCATGTTTGGGTGGAACCCATTTAAGCAAAAGAAGGGGGAGCAACCTAGCGTGGAGTGTTCTGCGTTGTTGTACGCAAATTCGGCTGTCCAAATCAAGGAATACCAGTCCTCACTGTTTTGGAGAGAGAAACATCGCAAGTACTGCTCTAGTGTTTGATTGAGCCGCTCGGTTTTCCCATCTGTTTGGGGATGGTAACTTGTGGATAACCGGGCGTCTAGGTCCATCGAGGTGCACAATGCCCTCCAAAAACGGGATGTGAACTGGGAACCCCGGTCGGTTATGAGGATCCGGGGGATCCCATGGGCTCTCACGATATGCTGTAGGAAGAGCAAGGCTAATTCTGCGGAAGAGGGCAGTTTTTTAAGGGGGATGAAATGTCCCATCTTAGTTAGATGATCCACCACCACGAGGACGGTCGTGTATCCTTCACTGGGGGGCATTTCTACCACAAAGTCCATAGAGACCGTGTGCCAGGGAACTGGTGGGATTGGTATGGGCCGTAAGAGCCCTACAGGTTTGGTATGTATGGTTTTCCCCTGTGCACACACTGCACATTGTTTCACATACTCTCTGGTGTCTTTGTGCAGTGTAGGCCACCAAAAGGATCTCTGGATGTTAGCAATGGTCTTGTTTTCCCCTAAATGGCCCCCCAACTTGGAGTCGTGAGCCCAGTGTAACGCTTGTTGTTGTAGAGCTGCATTAGGTATGTACAACGCTTGTTGGTGGTACAACAAGTCCCCGTTTGAGGTTCTGTGTTCGGGGTCTTCGCCTAACCAGGTCTGGATGTCGATGTAGGTTCCTGCATTTTTCACTTCGTCTATGAAATCCTGGGACATCACGAAGGCGATGCATTTATCCCGAAATGCTGCGGCTGAGATGATGGGTGGAGGTTCGGGGATTTCTTCCGGGGTCTCACTCGGTTCATCTTCTTGCCGGGACAGGGCGTCGGCTTTTCCATTCTGGGGTCCGGGTTTGTATTTGATCAGAAAATCATAATCCGAAAAGAACAGGGACCATCGCAGCTGTCGGGGAGTTAGAGCTCGAGCGGTTTTTAAAAAGAGGAGGTTGCGGTGATCGGTGTAGATCTCCACCGTATGTCTTGCTCCTAGTAAGTAATGTCTCCACTCCTCACAGGCCCGTTTGATGGCCAGTAGTTCTTTATCCGACACCGTATAATTGATCTCACTCGGAGCAAGCTTTTTGGAGAAGTATGCGACAGGATGGAGCTGTCCCGTCTCGGGGTGTCTTTGGGATAGTATGCCCCCCAAGGCATATTGTGATGCGTCCGTTTCTACCACAAACGGCAAGGAAGTATCGGGATGCCTGAGGATAGGGGCCTGAGTGAATCTTTGTTTCAATGTCTCGAACGCTTGGTTGGCTTCTGCGTCCCACTGGAACCGGACGTTCTTCCTTAGGAGCCTGGAGATGGGATGTATGACCTTAGAGAAGTCCTTGATAAAACGCCTGTAGTAATTGGCGAATCCCAGAAAGCTTTGAACTGCCTTTACGGTACGGGGCGGATTCCATCCAGTTATGGCCTCGATCTTCCCTGCGTCCATTTGGAAGCCTTGCGCATTCACGACATACCCCAAGAAGGTGACCTCTTCCGCATGGAACAAGCATTTTTCTAGTTTGGCGTACAAAGAGTGGGCACGGAGTCGGTCTAGCACCTTCTTGACGTGGATAATGTGTTCTGGTAGGTTGTCCGAGTATACCAAGATATCGTCGATATACACAATACAGTGAGTGTCCAAGAGGCCGCAGAGAACGTCATCCATAAAATACTGGAACGCTGCAGGGGCATTACACAATCCGAAAGGCATCACTTGGTACTCGTAAAGGCCGTATTTGGTTCGAAATGCGGTTTTCCACTCGTCTCCAGCCTTCACTCGCACCAAGTGATATGCCCCCCGCAGATCCAGTTTGGTGAAGATCCGAGCCCCTCGCAGTTGGTCCAACAGGACTGGAATCAGAGGCAGCGGGTATCGATTTTTTATCGTTACTTTGTTAAGTGCCCGGTAATCTATGCAGGTCCTGAGCTCGTCACAGTCCTTCTTCGAAATGAAAAAGAGGGGAGACGAAGCCGGGGATGTTGAGTGACGTATGAATCCAGATGCGAGATGTTCCTTCAGGTACTCCTGGAGATACCGCGTTTCTGGTTCAGTAAGCGCGTACACTCTACTGCAGGGGATATTTGCTCCAGGAACGAGGTCGATGCGGCAATCATAGGATCGATGGGGCGGCAACTGTGTTGCTTTTCGTTTGTCAAATACCTCTCCGTATTCCTGGTAGTCATCGGGCAAGACGGTTGGACATTGGTCCCTGCCAGGGCTGCAACTTATCGCCAGCAACTCCGCTTGCGTGGTGGTCTGTAGCTCAGGCATCACCTGTTTTTGAGTACAATGGTTTTGGCAAAACGAGGATGTAAGAGAGACGGATCGTTCTGCCCATCGGATGACTGGGTCGTGTAGCGTCAGCCACGGCATTCCCAGGATGAGGCGGAAATGCGGAGCATCTATCAGGTCGAATCATATGGTTTCGAAATGCCCCCCTATCTGTAGGGTAATGGGCAGGGTATGCAGTATGACTGGTCCTGAGGTCAAGGCCTTTCCGTCAACTGCTGTCACTGCTACTGGGGTCCTTTTTCGTTCGCAGGACACTCCGACCTGTTTTGCGTATTGCTGGTCGATGTAGTTTCCTGTAGCCCCCGAATCCAGCATCGCTGAGGTACTGAGAGGGGTGGCGTCTAAGATCCACAACTCGACATTTACTGTGATATGGGCTACTGCCGGTTGGATGGTGTTGGCCAGTTGCGCCGGGACCATAGAGGAAGCAAAACCCAAGGCGTTGGTCCCATCGCTCCTTGGGTTCGTTAGTTTTCCGACTCCTGAAATATCGTAGCCTGTGGTTTTTGGATGGAGCCTCTGTCGGGACCTCTCTCTCGTGCTCGGCATTCTCTAATGAAATGTCCGCTTTTCCCGCAGTACAAGCAGAGTTTTTGCTGTCGTCTTTTTTCTCTCTCTTCCGCTGACAGGGGCCCTCTTATTCCTCCGATCTGCATGGGCTCCGGCCTGTCGGAGGGTTTTTGTGCGTCTCCCTGGGTGGGTCGTGATCGCACAGTGAAGGGGCGTATATCACCTCGGCTCCTGTCCCCTTTCCGCTCTTGCACTCGATGGTCTAATTGCACTGTGAGTTCGATTAGTTCCTCACAGGACTGGGGAAGCTGTACCACTTGGGCTAGTACGTCTTTGAGTTCATTTCGGAGCCCTTGGTAAAACAGCGTGGTTCTCTTCTCGGGGGGCCAGCTGGTTTCTACCACCAAACGATTGAACGCGGTGATGTACGTTAACAGGTCCTGCGTTCCTTGCCGAAGGGTGAGGAGTTCTTTGTCCAATGATAACATGTGCGTCTTTCTGTCGAAGAGTTTCCTCATCTCGAGACAAAAGGCCGTAAAATCGTGTAGGACGGGATCATTTCTTTCCATTAAGGGGATGGTCCAGTTGGCCGCATTCCCTCCCATATAGGACATCATGAATGAAGTCTTCGCCGCATCCTCCTGAAAGATGGCAGGTTTGCAGAGGAAATGGAGACGACTTTGGTTCAAGAAGGACTCGAACTTCTTTGGTTCCCCATAGAACCGTTCGGGGGGGGGCAATGGTATCCCGGGGTTATGTATCACTTGCACTGTGGGGGGAGTTCCTACGGTTGGAGGATTGAGAGTGGGTGTGGAAAAGAAACCCGGGGCCGGGCTACCAGCCCCTAAAGAGGTGGTCGGTGGGGGCAAAGTCCAGTCCTTGATGTACTGACTTTTCCCTAGTACGGGGTTCTTTCCACTACGGGAGATGCCTGCGACTTCTCTGCGTAAGGTCCCAATCTCGGCTCTCAGCCCTTGGGATTCTTGTCTGGAGGTGTGAACCTCCTGTTGTAAGGCAGCCAGGCTCTCCACTAAGGAGGCTAACACTGTGTTGGTATCCATCGTCCAGGCTGATGGTGTACGTGGGCTTGTCAATCTGTCGTGACGCTAGTAGCTTGCGACCTGTGATAGCCACTAACCTCTGTAGAACACCAGCAGGAACGATGACTGACGAATAACCCCTTAGATTCCCCAGGGCGCAGCACCTCACAGGGAAATGGGAATACTCTCCGCTATGGGGACTGCCCTCTGGGGAAGGTACGGAAGAAGGGGAAATAATATGTGACACCACAGCGTTTCTCCGGTCTTCCGGGTAACTTAAGTATCCAGCCAGGTCAGCGAAGGAAACTGCACAGGGGAAGAGAGAGAGAAGAACAATTGAGAAGGTAGGCAGACCCACCCCCGTTCCTCCCTTTTGCGGGACCTCGGTTTCCTGACGTTGTCTGTACCTGTGAGAAAGTGGGGGTGTTCTGGGAATGGAGCTGGAAATGAAGCACGGGGATGACTGGACCGGTTCTCCCAACAGCAATCAGGGTGACGTTGAAGGAATAGTGCTCCGGGGAATAATAGGTGAAATCAAGGAAGAACAGGCAAGTCGAGGTAGGCAATGCACCCAAAAATCAGCAAGGAGGAAAAGCGCAGGCGCTAGAAGTATCACACGTGACTTTGGCCCGTGAGCTTCTCTGAAAACCAAAACAAAAACAACAAGAAACAAAACCAAAATCAGCAAAGCCTTGGGGATTCAGGGCCTGTTCGTTACCTGACCGTAGCGTCCGTCGTGCAGCAAGGAATGTCGGATTCCATACGGTTACGTCACCGCAGAATCCAAGGTACCGGGGCGATGATGGAGGGAAAGCGTCTGCAACCGCTCCCCTTTTCCTGAGGTCTGTGGCAGGAGTGAGACTCGGTCGTCCTGTGGGGACAACACCTTCCGCCGACCGAGTCTCGAGGAAAGTGGGCTAATATCCCGAAGGCTAGGCACCAGGAAAGTAAACGCCGAAGCCTGATGAAGCGCCGCTCCTGGCGACGCGCTGGTTGCAGTGTTACGGCGAGCAGCTCAAGGATCCGGAACTTCTGGATTGACAAGCCCCCTCCTGTGGGAGCGGCGCTTCTTTGTAGTTCCGGCTGGGCGGGGGCAACTTCCTGTTTCCGGGATGACGGGTTTCGGGGCTTCTGGGGATTGTAGTGTAATACCTCCTTTGGCCGATGATCGCGACAATCCCGCCAAGAAACAAAGTATCGGCAATCGATGGACTGCGTGGTTAGAGGTATTTGAAGATTTCATTTATGCAACTGAAGAAAGTGATGACAAAGGATTATAAAGTACCTCAAAAATCTAGCTGGAGATAGTGTAAAAAAAGTCAGAAAGAAAATACCACGAGTTGATATAATTACGTCTGATCAAATCAAAGCAGCCTTAAACCTCAAATTCAATCCAATGCCAAATATAGACTATGAAAGATATGCGTTTAGTCAGGAACGACAGAAAGTGGGTGAAACCATTGATGAATTTATGGAGAGACTGGATTAGCTCATCAAACACTGTAAATTCAATGAGTTTAATGATGAGGAAGCTATACGTCTCAGAGACATTGATGGATGTCTGTCAGATTAATTTCGAAGACAAATGATAAAAGAGACTCTCAGCTTGGAGAGGCTGCTAGAGCTGTGGAGCAAGCTGATTGACAAGCTGCTGATATTGAGGCAGGAGGTGTCCAGAGTGAAGCAGTCATGCACATGAAAAAGAAATTCAAGGCAAAAGGCAGAGAGGCACAGAGCAGTGTTTCTGAAGTTAAAGAAGTTGTGCTTCCGGTGCGGACAGTCGTTTCCACATGAAGGAAAGTGTCCTGCTATCAGAAAGATTTGCAACGGCTGTGGTAAAGCGAACCACTTTGTGATGGTGTGTAGGTCTAAAGAGGGAACAAGAGTGTCACTGCGAAAATTCAAAATGCCCACCCGCACACTCCACAAGCAGCATTCAATGCATGCCCATCAGGCTAAGCAGCAACACCACGTGAGACAAACCAACGCCAATCGAGGTTGACTTCCATCTAAATCATCGTCAAAGAGTTCCTCAGTCTCCGTTTCCAGTGACGATGATAGTTGTGCGATGTCAATGTTTACGTCGGAAAGACGTGCCCAGGTAGGACTGGTCACATATGAGGAAAACACCAGACAAAGAGAAGCCGCTATGAAAAAGCACCAAAGAAATACAATCACTGTCCGAAGTTCACATTAAAGATAAATGGATGTTCAATACCTTTCATCACGGATAGTGGTACGTCGACAGACATAATCCCCGAGTAGAATTATCATGAACTGCTTCTGCTGCCACATCTTATGCTATCAAAAACTAAAGTCTATTCGTGGGCTGCATTGATGGCACAAAGAAGTCCAGGTTAATTTGTGGCTGAAATGAAGCACCAGAAAACAAAGGTACAATCGCCCATTCATGTACTTCAACGTACCACTTCAAGTGCCTACCTGCTCAGTTTTGACACTGCTGCTTATAAGGGACTCATCTCGGTGAACTACAACAAATGCGTATCACAAAATAGTAGGTCAATTTCCTTCATTATTTTATGGTTTAGGTAAACTAAAGTCTATGAATGTACAGTTACATATAAATGAAGATGTTCGTCCTGTTGCTCAAAGACATAGAAGAGTTGCTTTTCACTTGCAAGAAGCTGTTGAAAAAGAACTTGATTCCTTACTCAAGCATGACATCATCGAATACTCCACTGGGCCAATGCCTTGGGTCTCTACCCTAGTGGTAGTGCCTAAAAGGGACAGTGAAGAAGATGTGCGCATATGCGTTGACATGCATCAAGCCCATAAGGTCATTGAGATGAAGCAACATACTGGTCAGCACATTGCTGGCATGATAGCCCAATTGAATGGTGCGAAGGTCTTCTCTCGTCTCGACCTAAACAATAGCACCAGTTGGAACTCGAAGAATATTGTAGATACATTAGGACTTTTTCTACACACATTGGTCTGTTTTGTTACAAGCGACTGACCATTGGTGTGTTATCTGCTGCTGAACTTTTTCACATTGCTGCCATGATAGCCCAATTGAATGGTGCAAAGGTCTTCTCTCGACTTAATAGCACCAGTTGGAACTCGAAGAATATTGTAGATACATTACAACTTTTTCTACACACATTGGTCTATTTTGTTACAAGCGACTGAGCTTTGGTGTGTTATCTGCTGCTGAACTTTTTCTAGAAGTCATTTGTCGTATCATACAGCCTGTTGTGAATGCTTTTAATTATAGCAATGACATTTCAGTTTTCAGAGCTACTTATAAGGAACGACAAGGCTCTCATGCATGTTTGTAGACTGCTAACCGATGATGGCTTAACTCTAAATGCTGATAATTGCTAATTCCATAAAACAAAGTTGAAATTCTTTGGCCATATGTTTCCTGATGGGGCATGACAACTGATCCAGATAAAGTGCAAGTTATGTCTACTGCCAGTGCCCCAAAGGACATTTCCATGTTACCTTCATTCCTTGGCACGGCCAGTTTGTTCTCTATGTATACAAGGCTCCGCTGAGAGTATTAACAAAACAATGTGTTGTTTCACTGGTGACATGAATGGGAGCAGAGCTTTCAGAGAATCAAACAAGCCATTGAGAATACCACTGAAGTGGCCTACTTCGATCCCAAGCTGCACACAGAGGTTGCAGTAGATGCTAGCCCTGTCGGGTTAGGTACAATACTTGCACAACACAATGTACAGCCAAATGCACAATGTTTTGTAGTTTATGCATGCAAAAGCTTGTCCCAAACTGAACGTGCATATTCACAGCCTGAGAAAGGGAGCATGACAGTGGTGTGGGATTGTAAAATACTTCCACTTGTTTTTATATAGAAAGACTTTCACAGTAGTGACTGATCATCAGGCTTTGTTGACCATATTTGGAAATCCAAAAGCCAAGATGCTTCTTCATATTGAACGTTGGGGTTTGAGATTACAATAATACACTATACGATTGTGCATCGTCCAGGGAAAGTTAACAATCCAGCTGACTATTTCTCAAGAGTACCGTTACACAGCCATGGTAATCCATCAAAGACAGCTGCAGCATACATAAACTTCATTGTGAAATCAAGCACGCCAACTGCAATGTCACTGGAACAGATTGTCACTGCCATGAGCCATGACAGTGACATGCTCAAATTGAAAGACATTATTACTCACCAATCCAGGAACCAGCATTCTTGACCTCTGACTAGTGACAGTGAATATTTGAAATTTAAGAATGTCAGAGATGAACTGTCTAACTCAAGAAGGTCTCATCTTGAGACGTTCGCGAATTGTTATTCCGGAAAGTTTAAGACAACAGATTATTGAGGTGGCTTATGAGGGACATTGAGTAATCGTTGCCGTTACACATGCTCTCCGAGATCGAGACTGGTTACCTCAACTCAACAAAAGGGTTGAAAGAGAGTTCAGGGCCTGTCACCTATGCAACTGTCTCACATCCAAAGTCACTCACTACCCCTTAAAACATGTCAGAACCTCAGAACCATGCTTGGGAGAGAATTGCTATTGATTTCTTTGGTCCTCTTGGTTACGGACATCACTTAATGGTAGTTATTAATGAATACTCTAATTTTCCCTTGATAGAAGATCTTTCATCCATTACTCATGAAAAAGTTATTGAAAGATTAGATGGTATTTTTACGACATGGGGTGTCCCTGTGATCTTGAAATAAGACAACGGCCCACCTTTCAATAGTCGAGAGTTCAGAGATTTTCATAACTATTCAATGTGAATCATCTGAAAATCCCTCCTCTGTGGCCTTGCCAAAAGTTTCATGAGTACTCCAAGAAAGCTGTTCAGCATGCTAGAGAGACTTGACCTTAAAGTCATTCTGAATAATGCCCTTCAAGCTTACTGATCAACACTTCATTCCACTATAGGGTAAAGCCCTGCAACCCTGATGTTTGCAAGAGTCACGATGACTCAATGCAGCAACAGAAGATAAAAGACTAAGGAAGATATTCGTCCAACAAATGCTTGTCGTAAGCAAAAGGGGAAGATATATGCTGACAAAAGACACCATGTGAAAGGTATCACTTTGCTCAACAATTGAGAAAACAAAAATCTTATGCTTCTTTCGGTGCTGAAACATTTACTGTTGTGGCCATTAAAGGACACATGGTATATGCCCAGCATCCTGGGAGTCCCTTACTTGAGAATCTTCGCACTTCAGACGTGTGGCTCATCTCTCGCCAAACACGGACATTAATGAAGAGACTGGGTCCAAACAGATTGTTGAGGGTCTTGTGACTCCTGTTGTTTCCACCTCATCAATGCACATCGACTCCCGATTACTGATGACGCGATCAGGCCGTGTGACAAGAGCCCCATGCAGACTTATTGAAATGATATATATATATATTCATATTCCCAAAGGTGCCCTGAGCTTCAAAGACGCTACTCCACAAAAGACTGATTGACGACAATCATTTATTCAAACCAACGCTGACAATTCCGATTATTTCCTTTCCCCGGCGCGTTTCAGAGCCGCTGCTCCTTTTTCATGGGGGAAAGCTGGCAAGCACGAGTTTGCGCAACCTTCAATTTCCGCTTTTACATGTGCTCCCAGGTGATCTGCATGCCGGTAGTTGCAGTGTTAATTTTTCCCATGGTGGTGGTCATGAACATGTATATATAAACACACATGTTCATGAGCACCACCATGAGAAAAAATTAGCACTGCAACTACTGGAATGCAGCTCATCTAGGAGTGAATATATATATATATATATATATATATATATATATATATATATATATATATATATATATATATATATATATATATCGTTTAGAAACTCTTTCACCACATTTCCTTCCTTTCGGATACTGGATATAAAGAGCACGGACCACAAAGTTCCTTTTAAAATTCCGCTTAGTTTATTCCATGCTTTACACAAACAGGAACGGCAGCCATTACGCGTTTCGTCCCACCCTGGGGACTTGATCACACATAGAGATAGATATATATATATATATATATATATATATCTATCTATATATATATCTATATCTATATATATATAGATATATATATATAGATAGAGATATATATATAGATAGAGATATATATATATATATAGATATATATATATAACTTGAAGAGTTCCCAGACTCCAGCAGATAACTGGAACAGGTACAGACCACCACACACTGAGAAATATATTTTCGAACAGGTTTATTCGTTCAAGTCAGTCGGCATGACGCGTTTCGGCCGTGTTGCCACGGCCTTGATCACATGACACCTGAAGAACCATACAATACAAATATAGTAAAATGTTGACTCCTCCCTCATATATAAGCCAATGAGATAGCGGCATATAAAACAGCACACTTCCAAATTACACAGAGGGTGATCTTAAAAAGAGAAGAAATACTCAAACTGTGCAAACTTTAGAAACATATTGGATGACAAAGTCAAGCCTAATTGTACCATAGTGGTTACACAGATAAAATACACCCTGAAGTAAAATAATATGCTCGCATATCATTAGCATTTGCCTTCTATGGGTCAACCAGAAAGAATCAAAATATCAAAATTGTGAATCTAATATAACAAAAAAAATCACTTCATGCGGAACATCCTCTTCATCGTAAACCTATAGAGCCCTATATTTTACATAAAGCAAATTCGATGTAAACCGTCCTTCAATATTCCCTGTCTAGATATATACTATATTATTATATTATTCCTTCATACAAATACAGCTGCGAACTACAAAATGGCATTAATATACACATGAAAAATATATATATACATATAAATACATATTTGCACGCAACTAATAAAACCAGTTCAGATATATAGAGTGCAAATGCATTAATATAGACATTGCATAGTTTAAATACTGTATCCTAGATAAAGTGCAAGTGCATCAGTGCTAGTAAAGACATATATGGCACAGATCGTTTTGTGTGCAAATGCGCAAAATAAACAATACGTGTAACAGACCGGTATAAAGGATTAATCCTTAAATAATCAAATGGCCATGCTACAGACAATTTCTCCTAGAAACAACAGTACTGGAAATAAAGTGCAAGTGCATTTGTGCAAAATAGGCAACACATGTGCAAATAGCAAAGTAGTATAGCAGCAAAAAGTCATTAGGAACAAAGAATGAAACTTGACTAGACGGGACAAATTGCACATTAAGTAAAATCAACATTTAAGCTGGGGCTGCAAGACTAAAAAACCTTAAGGTAGCAGTTTAATTGTACATATCAACTCAACACATTATCAGGACCAAGGAGAAAATTCAGAAAGTACCCCAAAGGTAGACGTGTTAACAGGAGTGATCTCCATAAAGCAGTTATAAATATAGGCTAAGTAAAATTTAATCATCTAGAAAGCTAATGTGTTCAATGCAGTAAAATAGAGTTTTTAAGTACACACAGGGAATGATGTATCCTGGATTAATATTCAAAGAAAAGTATGCATAACTTCCCCTGTGTTGAGGCCGTTAGGCATCTTAGTGTCTAATAAAAGAATATATTGGGTTTCCAATTGCCTGAGGCGCTTTTCTCTATTACCTCCTCTGATAAGTTTAGGTACTGCATCGATCACAAAATACTTTAAATCGTTCAGGTTGTTTTTGTGGACTAGTTTAAAATGACGGGCAACAGGGTAGCTTGAATCAGAATTAACAATAGCCCTTAAATGTTGTAGAATTCTGACTGATGCCTGTAATTTCGTGCTACCAACGTACTTTAAGTTGCACGAACATTCAAGAACATAAACTGCATGGTCAGTTTTACACGTAAAAAAGCCTTTCAGAGCAGTAGGGGTTAGATCAAAGGCGCCCATAAATTCATAAGTGTTAGTGCCAAACTTGCACGCTCGGCACAAACTACATTTGAAAAAACCTTTACGATTAGATAGCCATGTGCTCGTAGTGGTAGCCTCTGGGCTAGTCCTACCTAGGGCATTCCTCATAGAGGGTGCTCTCCTGAACGTGATTTGCGGTAAATCAGGTACTAATTGGGACATAGTAAGATCGGTTTTCACTATGGGCCAGTTTTTATAAATCAGTTTTCTCAATTCCTTGTCCTGATTACTGAAGGTAGTGATGAATCGAATGCAACCAGGTTCGCTACACTCGCTCTCATTTTTAGGGGTGGATTTGATGGTGGTAGTCCTGATTACTGATTTAAGATAATCATCGCGGTTAGTACTGTTTGCTTTCACTAGTGCTGTTTCTAAATCATCTCTGGTGTAACCGCGGGCTAAAAATCTCTGAAATTAGTCTTTTTGACAGTTATTACAATCAAAATCTGTACTACATATGCGCTTGATGCGTAAGAACTCACCATACGGTATACTTTTAAGTAAATGATATGGATGGGAGCTCTGCGCATGGAGTACTGAATTACCAGCTGTACTTTTGCGGTGTATTTTAGTCTGTATACTATTATCATGGATATATAGTTCAAAATCAAGGAATTCAACATGTTCAGCACTGATATGGGCAGTGAATTCAAGATTCAAGTTGTTTATATTAATCAGCTTTACGGATTCATTAGCTGATTCAGTTGACCCTTTCCAAATTATACATATGTCGTCGATGAATCTCCACCAACGTACGACATGAATCTGATACAATTCGTCATGAATGCATCTGAGGACATGTTCCTCCCACCAGCCCACGTGTAAACACGCGTAACTGGGGGAGAAACATGCCCCCATAGCTACACCTTGCAGTTGCTGAAACACTTCTTGGTTGAACAAAAAATAGTTGTTACATAGGCATAATTCAATCATACGTAATAACAGACTATTGTGTTGATTAAAAATAATGTCTCTCTTCTCTAAATAAAATTTAACTGCTTGTAAACCGTCACAATGACGTATGCTCGTATAGAGAGAGCAAATATCCATGACAATAAAACAGTAACCATCTTGCCACACTGTCTCAGATATATTAGAGAGAAAATGCCCCGTATCTTTGATGTAGGACGGAAGTTCCTCCACAAATCCACGCAAGAAAAAGTCAACATATTTAGATATGTTCTCACATAGACTTCGTTGAGCTGAAATGATGGGCCTACCTGGAATGGGCTCTTGTTGTTTGTGCACTTTTGGGATGAAATAGAGAACTGCAGTGGTTGGAAACTCAATTTTTAAGAAACTGTGTTCATTTTTGTTCAATAACCCATCCCTCTTCAATTGTCCTAGTTCAGCATGGATGCAGTCTTTTAACTTTTTGATGTCGTTAAAGGTGGCCTTTCTATAACATAATTCATTATTCAAATGGCGATAGGCCTCCTGTAAGTAGTCACTCTTAGACCAAAGGACAACATTGCCCCCCTTGTCTGCTTTTGTTACAATGATTTCATTATTGTTTTTCAATTTGTTGATTAGGGTGGAATATTGTCGCTCTTGATAGTTCTGACGTTTAACTGTCTTTTGAATCTTTTTGTTAAGAGTTTTAAGGTCTTGAGTGACACAGTCACTGAATACATCCAACGCGTCCTTCGGCATGAGTGGGATGAATGTAGATTTAGGACGAAATGGGCTGACAGCTGGTGAATTGCCCGTGGTGCCTAAATCTAAAAGTTGTTGTTGAGTTGAACATACCACATCCTCTGAATTACCAACAAGAGCATGTATAGTTTTTAAATGCGTTACATCACTGGCAGTCAGCCGAGATCCAGCCTTGTCAGAAATCACAATTTTAGCAGCAGTGCTGGAAGCTTTGTTTAACTTGAAGTGTTTTAGTAATTTTAGTTTTCTTATAAATTTGAAAACATCGATTCTGGTTTGAACATACCTAAAACAACTTCTTGGGCAAAATGACAGTCCTTTAGATAATATAACAAGCTCAGATTTGGTAAGGTTCACATTCGTCAGATTGATGACAGTAATGTCTAATGACATATCATTCTTTAATTTCTCTTCTTTGTATTTCTCCATTTTCCCCTGTTGTTTCCTCCTTTTGGCTTTCCGTCTTTGTTTTCTACTCTCATTTCTTCGTTTGATCCTCTCCTGGATTGAGTAGTTTGCCGCAACGTATGGCGGCGATCTTCCACTAAAAAAACAAGTTCCTCAGAAGGGGAAATGTCAGTGGGAATAGGCATCAGTCCAGTAGTAGGCCCACTATCAGATGAACATACACTACTTGCCATTGAACTGGGATCCGAGTCTGATTCTATATCGCCAGGAAGACGCACAATGGTAGTTGAGGCTATAGCTGCTTTAGATGTTAGAGCTTGCCTTTTAACATTGTCAAACTTACGTGCGAAAGTAAAGATTCTTCCCGACTCATAATCAGTCTTATCCCTGGCGAATTTGAATATTTTCCGCGCCTTTATTGATTCTTCATATTTTTGAAGTCGTGCATCGATTTCACCTCGACCCTTGGTGATAATGTCCTGTTGTTCATGTGCCCCCAGTAACAGGTTCAGGTCATCGATTTGCTTCAAAATTACCTCTCTGTCTATGGCAGCGTACTTTATCAATATCTTCACCATATTCATGGACGACTCAAGATTGTTGGTTGCCCATTCCTCAAGCATCAGGGGATTAGGGTTTTCAAAGGAGGGAGCAATGAGTATTCTTAGCCCACGTGGTACTCTACCCACTTCTCTATACTTTTCCAGGGAACGTTTCTCCCACCATTTATTAAGTTCCGTGCGCAGAAGTTTTTCTAGTTTTTTCAGAAGTGATTTAACATCCGTAGTGCTGGTAGGGTTAATAGTATTAGCAGCCCCCAGTGAGGTGAGATCGCTGGGAAGGTTATCGAAGAGGGTGTCCGCAGCAACCTCTCGGTTCCTCATGGCGTCTGCCACTGACGACATTCTGAAATTGAACTAAACCTACTTAAGCATGCAGATTTATCCCACCTAGTGCAAGCAGGAGTACTGCAAAATTGTATTCAGCGTTTTCCTTGCACCCGCAAATGTCCAAAATAAAACTTAAGCAACGTGAAAACGGTTACGGGTTACCCTCCCTGAATGCTGCAATGTCCTTCAGAATCCTTCGACTCCTATGGGCATCCGCTGCTCAGGAGAGACCGCCGAAAACCAATCACCACTTGCTTCTTCGTTACTTCGGTGCGGGGGGCTGGATCCGTTTGTTTCCCTTCCGGGTCAAGCAAGATATCGCGTCCGCGATGTCGGCCGTTCAGGAATCCGCCACAATAGTGCCAGGAGGGTCCGTAAGCAAAGACAGCCGTACTTTGCTGCAATGAATAACGTGAAGAGTTCCCAGACTCCAGCAGATAACTGGAACAGGTACAGACCACCACACGCTGAGAAATATATTTTCGAACAGGTTTATTCGTTCAAGTCAGTCGGCATGACGCGTTTCGGCCGTGTTGCCACGGCCTTGATCACATGACACCTGAAGAACCATACAATACAAATATAGTAAAATGTTGACTCCTCCCTCATATATAAGCCAATGAGATAGCGGCATATAAAACAGCACACTTCCAAATTACACAGAGGGTGATCTTAAAAAGAGAAGAAATACTCAAACTGTGCAAACTTTAGAAACATATTGGATGACAAAGTCAAGCCTGTAATATATATATTATCTACTGGCGGTCGCAGTAGATAGTTATAGTTACAACCTAGTTTCCATAGGAAATCTCAAAATTCTATTTTGAATAACTTTGGCGCCGGTTGACGAATCCTCGCGAAATTTTCAAAACAAATGGGGCGCTCCGTTCAGCTCCTACCCTGAAAGTCTCGGGGTGATTCGTCAAGCGGGGGCCGAGAAAAAGGGGGGGTCCCAAAACACGTTTTCCCCATGCATTTTTCCATAGGACATTTAGTCGAAGGTACAGCCCGAATGGCTGAACAGAATTACCTGAAATTTGGCAAAGAGGTAGTCCTCAGGTCAGGCATGTGCCTTTTGCATATATGGTGTAAATCCCTTCAGTAGTTCCTGTGAAAATCAAAAGTAAAATCTTATACATATCTGGGCGGACCCTAACCACACATCTCATTGTGAGATCTGATTGGCTGTCAGCACTTCATCCAAGAAGTGTTGGCAGCCATCTTGGGACCAATATACATGATAACACCTCATTAAAAAGCATTGCAGTTAATAGAAGGTTTTAAGACTTTAGTTACATTATAAATCATTTGTTGATGGTACCATACTCATTTTAAGAATTGTAGTATGTTCTAAGGTGATTTTACCATGTGAAAAAGCCTTCTGCTGGGATATCATGAATCATGTTTGAGAGAAAACTATTTTCACATGCTTTTCCCACAGAGGTTTGGAAGGTGATCTATAAGCTAAACTGAGAGCATATTTTCTGTAAATTCACATTATCTTTCTCAGTCAGGTGAGAATGAAGTCTGACATTCTCAGTAAAACATGTACATCCAACAAGGGCAGAGACTGTCAGTTGATTCCTTTGTGTTCTACTGCAGCTTCCCAGAGTGTTCCAAAGAACAACTAGAGCGCTAACAGTCTTACTTATGACAAAGGTATGGCACACCTGAAGCCATCTTGATTGGAATAAAGTGGTAACATTTAAAACATTTAATTTAAAAAGGAACACAATGAGAGGGTTCATTTTGCCATAGAATGTATGATTAGTGCTGCAGAAAGAAAAATTAGGGCACATTTTGAGTGACTTCTCAAATCCTCTTCTATTTCATTAAAGAATTCTGACATGCAGACTGAAACATGCACTTTCAATACCAGCAGCAGACTTCCCTGGTGAGCAGTAGCTTTACTATAGTGATCTAATGAGCGACTAGAGTGCTAACATTCTGAATTTATGGCAAATGTGTGACACATCTGAATGCCTTCTTCATTGAATCAAAGTAAACAACTGACAGTATGCCTACTGAGGAGACTGCAGTAAATGAGGAAATTAGGAATCTACATAACAAGGTTCCCAAGATGGCCACCAGAGACAAAAGAGCCCAAATGTAGCACAAATATCACCGAGATGTAGCCCAAGTATAGCCCAATGACAGAAATCCCAGAGTGTTTTAAAGAACAACTAGAGCGCTAACAGTCTTACTTATGACAAAGGTATGGCACACCTGAAGCCATCTTGATTGGAATAAAGTGGTAACATTTAAAACATTTAATTTGCAAAGGAACAAAATGAGGGGGTTCATTTTGCCATAGAAATTATGATTAGTGCTGCAGAAAGAAAACTTAGGGCACATTTTGACTTCTCAAATCCTCTTCTATTTCATTAAAAAGTTCTGACATGCAGACTGAAACATGCACTTTGAATACCAGCAGCAGACTTCCATGGTGAGCAGTAGCTTTGCTACAGTGATCTAATGAGGAACTAGAGTGCTACCATTCAGAATTTATGGCAAATGTGTCACATCTGAATGCCTTCTGGATGGAACCAAAGTAAACAAGCATTGAAAATGCAATAGGTCTCGCCCTCGTTTAAGTTAAAGCAATTCGGTTTATAATTAGGTGGCTTTTTAGCTTTGGTTTTATTAGTGTTTTTCAAAATTTCATATACATACCATGCATATGTATGCATATATGTATATGTTTGCATGAATTTATATTTATATAGATATGCAGATTATATGTTTATATATGTATATATATATATATATACACATACATATATAAATGCATATGCATATATATGCATATATATATGTGCATATGTGTGCATGTACAGAGAGGTAGAGGTGTAGAGGTGTAGAGGTAGAGAGGTAGACAGTAGTAGAGAGAGAGGTAGAGAGTAGAGAGCGAGTAATAGAGAGTAGAGAGTGAGTAGTAGAGAGTAGTAGAGAGTAGTAGAGAAAGTATCAGAGTGAGTAGTAGAGAGAGTAGTAGAGAGTGAGTAGTAGAGAGTGAGTATTAGAGAGTGAGTAGTAGAGAATAGTAGAGAGTGAGTAGTAGAGTGAGTAGTAGAAAGTGAGTAGTAGAGAGTAGTAGAGAGTGAGTAGCAGAGTGAGTAGTAGAGAGTAGTAGAGAGAGAGTAGTAGAGAGTGAGTAGTAGAGAGTAGTAGAGAGTAGTAGAGAGTGAGTAGTAGAGAGTGGTAGAGAGAGTAGTAGAGAGTGAGTAATAGAGAGTAGTAGAGAGTGAGTAGTAGAGAGTGAGTAGCAGAGAGTGAGTAGCAGAGAGAGAGTAGTAGAGAGTAGTAGAGTAGTAGAGAGTGAGTAGTAGAGAGTGAGTAGTAGAGAGTAGTAGAGAGTGAGTACTAGAGAGTAGTAGAGAGCGAGTAGCAGAGAGCAAGTAGTAGAGTGTGTAGTAGAGAGTGAGTAGTAGAGAGTGAGTAGTAGAGAGAGTAGTAGAGAGTGAGAAGTAGAGAGAGTAGTAGAGAGTGAGTAGTGGAGTGAGTAGTAGAGAGTAGTTGAGAGTGAGTAGTAGAGAATCAGTAGTGGAGAGTGAGCAGTAGAGAGTAGTAGAGAGTGAGTAGTACAGAGTGAGTAGTACAGAGTGAGTAGTAGAGAGTAGTAGAGAGTAGTAGAGAGTAGTAGAGAGTGAGTAGTAGAAGAGAGAGTAGTAGAAGAGAGAGTAGTAGAAGAGAGAGTAGTAGAGTAGTAGAGAGTGAGTGGTAGAGAGTAGGAGAGAGTAGTAGAGTGAGTAGTAGAGAATAGTAGAGAGTGAGTAGTAGAGAGTAGTAGAGTAGTAGAGCGTGAGTAGTAGAGAGTGAGTAGCAGAGAGAGTAGTAGAGAGTAGTAGAGAGTGAGTAGTAGAGAGTGAGTAGTAGAGAGTGAGTAGTAGAGAGTGAGTAGTAGAGAGCGAGTAGTAGAGAGTAGTAGAGAGCGAGTAGTAGAGAGTGAGTAGTGGAGAGTGAGTAGTAGAGAGCGAGTAGTAGAGAGTGAGTAGTAGAGAGTGAATAGTAGAGAGTGAGTAGTAGAGAGAGAGTAGTAGAGAGTGAGTAGTAGAGAGTAGTAGAGTGAGTAGTAGAGAGTGAGTAGTAGAGAGATAGTAGTAGAGTAGTAGAGAGTGAGTGCTAGAGGGCAGCAGAGAGTAGTGGAGTGAGTAGTAGAGAGTAGTAGAGAGTGAGTAGTAGAGAGTGAATAGTAGAGAGTAGTAGTAGAGAGTAGTAGAGAGAGAGAGTAGTAGAGAGTGAGCAGTAGAGAGTAGTAGCGAGTGAGTAGTAGAGAGTGGTAGAGAGTGAGTAGTAGAGTAGTAGAGAGTGAGTGGTAGAGAGTTGTAGAAAGTAGTAGAGTGAGTAGTAGAGAGTGAGTAGTAGAGAGTGAATAGTAGAGAGTAGTAGAGAGTGAGTAGTAGAGTAGTAGAGTGTGAGTAGTAGAGAGTGAGTAGTAGAGAGTGAGTAGTAGAGAGTGAGTAGTAGAGAGTGAGTAGTGGAGAGTGAGTAGTAGAGAGCGAGTAGTAGAGAGTGAGTAGTAGAGAGTGAATAGTAGAGAGTGAGTAGTAGAGAGAGAGTAGTAGAGAGTGAGTAGTAGAGAGTAGTAGAGTGAGTAGTAGAGAGTGAGTAGTAGAGAGATAGTAGTAGAGTAGTAGAGAGTGAGTGCTAGAGGGCAGCAGAGAGTAGTGGAGTGAGTAGTAGAGAGTAGTAGAGAGTGAGTAGTAGAGAGTGAATAGTAGAGAGTAGTAGTAGAGAGTAGTAGAGAGAGAGAGTAGTAGAGAGTGAGCAGTAGAGAGTAGTAGCGAGTGAGTAGTAGAGAGTGGTAGAGAGTGAGTAGTAGAGTAGTAGAGAGTGAGTGGTAGAGAGTTGTAGAAAGTAGTAGAGTGAGTAGTAGAGAGTGAGTAGTAGAGAGTGAATAGTAGAGAGTAGTAGAGAGTGAGTAGTAGAGTAGTAGAGTGTGAGTAGTAGAGTGTGAGTAGTAGAGAGTGAGTAGTAGAGAGTGAGTAGTAGAGAGTGAGTAGTGGAGAGTGAGTAGTAGAGAGCGAGTAGTAGAGAGTGAGTAGTAGAGAGTGAATAGTAGAGAGTGAGTAGTAGAGAGAGAGTAGTAGAGAGTGAGTAGTAGAGAGTAGTAGAGTGAGTAGTAGAGAGTGAGTAGTAGAGAGATAGTAGTAGAGTAGTAGAGAGTGAGTGCTAGAGGGCAGCAGAGAGTAGTGGAGTGAGTAGTAGAGAGTAGTAGAGAGTGAGTAGTAGAGAGTGAATAGTAGAGAGTAGTAGTAGAGAGTAGTAGAGAGAGAGAGTAGTAGAGAGTGAGCAGTAGAGAGTAGTAGCGAGTGAGTAGTAGAGAGTGGTAGAGAGTGAGTAGTAGAGTAGTAGAGAGTGAGTGGTAGAGAGTTGTAGAAAGTAGTAGAGTGAGTAGTAGAGAGTGAGTAGTAGAGAGTGAATAGTAGAGAGTAGTAGAGAGTGAGTAGTAGAGTGTGAGTAGTAGAGAGTGAGTAGTAGAGAGTGAGTAGTTGAGAGTGAGTAGTAGAGAGTGAGTTGTAGAGAGTGAGTAGTAGAGAGAGAGTAGTAGAGTAGTAGAGAGTAGTCAGTCAGTGTCAGTCAATGTCAGTCAGTCAGTGTCAGTCAGTCAATCAGTGTCAGTCAATCAGTGTCAGTCAATCAGTGTCAGTCAATCAGTGTCAGTCAGTCAGTGTCAGTCAATGAGTGTCAGTCAGTGTCAGTCAATGAGTGTCAGTCAGTGTCAATCAGTGTCAGTCAGTGTCAGTCAGTCAGTGTCAGTCAGTGTCAGCTAGAGCAGCTCTGCTGACCTGGTTCTCTGGCTCTAAAGCAGCTCTGCTGACCTGGTTCTCTCTCTCTCTAAAGCAGCTCTGCTGACCTGGTTTCTCTGGCTCTAGAGCAGCTCTGCTGACCTAGTTCTTATGCTACAGAGCAGCTCTGCTGATCTAGTTCTCTGGCTCTACAACAGCTCTGCAGACCCAGTTCTATGGCTCTGAAGCAGTTCTGCTGACATGGTTCTCTGGCTCTATAGAAGCTCTGCTGACCTGGTTCTCTCCCTCTAAAACAGCTCTACTGACCTGGTTTCTCTGGCTCTGCAGCAGCTCTGCTGACCTGGTTCTCTGGCTCTAGAGCAGCTCTGTTGACCTGGTTCTTAGGCTCTAGAGCAGCTCTACTGACCTGGTTCTCTGGCTCTAAAGCAGCTCTGCTGACCTGGTTCTATGGCTCTAAAGCAGCTCTGCTGATTTGGTTCTCTGGCTCTAGAGTAGCTCTGCTGACCTGGTTCTCTGGCTCTACAGCAGCTCTGCTGACCTGGTTTTCTGCACTCACGACGCACGCACCCGACTTCGCGAAAATATATTTAAAAATAATATAAGTTTCTTATAAGTACAAATATATTATTTTGATGAATATTTTACATAATCTCTTGCCTTAATATGTATATTAAAGACACATACATATCATTTTGGAACATAAATTTTTTTTGCGGGAGTCGCGCACCCAGCGCGCCCCAGCACGTATATGATGTCACGCGGGACCCGCAAGCGCGCAAACATCTTGTACCGTAATATTAAATGTATATGATGTAACTGAAAAACACGCAGCCGTCGCACACCATACGCGGATCCTTCATGACTTTTCTAAAATGGCGGCTAGAATGCGCGCACCCACCGTGATGTGTACACTTTGAGTGCGCGACTGCGAAAAAAAATTGAATTTTTTTTTAAAGAAAATGATATAAATGTATTAAAATAAAAAATGACAACAAGAAAATTAATCAATATTTCAGTTTTAATTAAAAAATGTTTTTTTGCAATTTTCAGAAAAATATATGTTATTTAATGAATAAACTATTTATAAATAAACAGTTAAAAAACTGTAGAAAATCAGTACAAAAAAATAGATATAACTACTATCACACTTAAAAGTTAGCATTTAAAAAACCTTTGAAATTCACTGAAAAAAAACATAGGTTTCAGAGACGTTATAGTCAGAAATTAGCATTTAAAAAACCTTAGAAATTCACAGAAAAAACCATAGGTTTCAGGGCCGTTATAGTTAGCTGCCCATTTCACTCGTACAAAACCATAGAAATTCCTCCGTTATAGTTAGTTCTGCTAACTATAACTCACGCGCCCGCAATGCACTGCTGATGATGTCACATATTGCATCATTTATGACATGGTCAGTGACATCACTGATGACATCACTGATGACATTTCAAATGACATCACTGATGACATCATCCACTTGACAATCCGATACACCACATCATACACTATTATAACCTTTCATCACTCACTGTAAAATACAGAGTACCATATTTGAAACCATTGACACACCAATACCAGTTACTACATACCCACTCACTGATCCCCAAGTCTACACACACAACTACCCATTCAACAACCGAATCATCTATACATGCAGTCATTAATTAATAGAACACTATCAAATGCATTTATACACATATATAGACATTGACACATCAGCAGTCATCTTAGTCGGTTATGCAGTCATCCTACTCACTCATGAAAAAAATGTATCGCACCTAAATTTACTCACTTACACAATTATCCAACGACACCTCATTTATTCAAACACATAGTAACTCATCGTTAATATGTTAAAAAAGCACCATTAAAATTATACACTCATTCATATATTTACTCTCACAATCACTGACTCTTACACAAACTTATTTATATACATCAACTCTCACAATGCCTTTTATTTTTTTACTTTGTTGAAGATGTACAACTAAACATATATTCGCTCACCAACACACAAATAAATACACTCAGTCACCCAAACAACTGTTTCCACATGCACTCTTAAACCCATACACCTAGTCAATCAACCATTCACACATGTATGCATAGAGTTACACACACCCCATCCAACCACACACAAACTCAGTGTCCCATACAAATACTCACCCAACTAATCAATAACTAATATACACACATGTAGTTAGTGACCAACTGAGGCAGCATGTTATACAACAACAGAGACAGTGCTGCACACATTCACATAGTTTCGTTACTAATCCATGTATTAAGTGAGACACTTTTAATTACTCACTTAAAAAGACAGTCGGACAGCTACTAAATCCTCCATCCAGACAGTTATATATCCACTCAATCTTCAATACAGATTGGTATATATATATAATACATATTTAAATTTCAAACTAAACCACATTCAGTGGATGATGTCATCAGTGATGTCATCAGTGATGTCATTTGAGATGTCATCAGTGATGTCATCAGTGATGTCACTGACCATGTCATGAATGATGCATAATGTGACATCATCAGCAGTGCATTGCGGGCGCGTGAGTTATAGTTAGCAGAACTAACTATAACGGAGGAATTTCTATGGTTTTGTACGAGTGAAATGGGCAGCTAACTATAACACCCCTGAAACCTATGTTTTTTTCTGTGAATATATATATATATATCTCCCCTACTGGCTTTAGGACCTAGTTTCCATAGGGAAAGCATTTTTTGACTTGGCTATAACTGTGGCGTTATTTGACCAATGTTCATGAAATGTTCCCCCAAAACTGTCAGATTAGGTTCTATTGTTATGGAAAGTTTGGGGGTGAAACGTGCAGTAGCGACAGAGAATTTGGGGCGCAAAGTAAGAGTGTGTTTGTAATTTTAATTCCCATAAGAACCTTTAGCCACATCTACAGCCAGAACCGCTGAATGGACTTAAACCATATTTAGCAGGGAGGTAGATGTCGGTACAAGGAAGTGCCTTTTGCTTATTTGGTTTAAATCCGTTCAGTAGTTGTTGAGAAAATTTAGTTTAAAAAGATAGTGATATCTCTGGCCGCGGACATTTCGCTGTGGTTTCGCGAATAATCCAATTGACTCGAGACTGCATATACAAAGGACAAGTAAAAATATAACATGCTCGAGAGTCTCAGGTCCTTCTTGGCAACAGGTACAATTCTCATCCACCATGTCCATTTCTTTATACCACTTCTTTTTTTTTTTTTTTTTTTTTAACTCCTTTTATTAGAAAGAATTCGACAACAAGGCATAGTTTCACATTATCACAGCATAGGCAATGGCAAACACAAGGATTCGGTAGTACACAACATATTTTTTCAGTTGGAGTTATGGGGAAGGGGAGACCTCTAATTCGCTCAGCCGGGGGGGGGTACATATTTCTCCTTGGTATTGGTTCCAAGGGGTCCATATCTTGGACCATTTTCGGGGGCAACCCCGTGCAATGTATACAGATTTTTCGCGTTGCATGCACCAATCAAGGTCTTTTTTCCAGTCCGCTAGTGTGGGTGCGTGTGCGGTCCCCCAGTGTTGTGCAATATTCCTTTTAGCTATCATGCAAGCGAGTGTGACACATTGTACGGTGTAGGCGTTGAGGTCTGTGGGTTCCCAAATATTAAGGAGGCATCTGGGAGCTTCTGGCTGGAGTTCAA
The DNA here is from genome assembly GCF_964204655.1 of Triturus cristatus. NCBI lineage: Eukaryota > Metazoa > Chordata > Amphibia > Caudata > Salamandridae > Triturus > Triturus cristatus. The sequence goes on along the minus strand of NC_140581.1, from coordinate 495,503,370 downwards.
CCTCTAGGATTTCACTCATGACTGAATGTATCTTATGCCAGTACTCTTGAATCGGTTTACAGTGCCATATGATGTGTATAAAAATACCTGGCTGGGAGCACCCCCGTCTGCAAGAACCATCCGTGTGTCCCCCCATGTGCGCCAGCTGAGGCCCCGTTAGATATATTCTGTGCACTATTTTAAGTTGCACCAGGCGGAGCCGCGCTGATATTGCGACTGTTTTAGGGGATGAGATCGCTGTTTGCCACCCTTCATCGTCTAATTCAATACCATCCTCCGTCCATTTCTCCCTCAGTATGGTCAGGGGGTCACGCATGTTGTTAATTCGTTTTCTATATGTTAGGGAGATAGCCCGTTCAGGCAGGTGCCCATCAAGGAGCCTATCCTCCAAGGGGGAGCTATCCGGCAAGGAGGTGTCTCTCAGCAGTGCGGTCTGTAATGCGTGTCGGACCTGTATGTATCTGAATAACTCGTCAGCAAGTGAGTATTGAGTCTGAAGTGTGCTAAACGATTTTACTCCCTCCGCCTCCCAGAGATCTCCGATAGTGGATATTCCGAACAAGTCCCATTTATCAAACCCCTTTGAGTTGCCCAGGTATCCTAGCTTTTGTGAATCCCAGAGCGGGGTAGCAAGTGTTAGTCTGTTGGCCCAGCCCAACGACTGTGTCGCTGCGTGCCATATCTTGATCATGTGCTTAGTGGGTCCTGTCAGCTGGTACTTGCCGGGTGTGGAGTATAGTGCTCGACCGTATGTTCCGTTAGGAAGGATCCAGCGGTCCATGCGGAATCCCGGGGCGTCTGGGGGGCCATATGTGCCATGGTTTATAGCTATAAGATGAGCTGCCCAATAATATTTTTTTATGTCTGGCAGTCCAATTCCACCATCGTACCAGCTAAGCGTGAGCTTTGATAAGGCTATGCGTGGCCTTCCACCCCAAAGGAGGTCCCTCTGTAGGCCCTCTATCTCCCCGAAATACGAATTAGGAACCGGGTCTGCGGCATTTTGCAGTGAATAGAGGAAACGTGGCAAGGACATCATTTTGAATAACGCGGCCTTGCCCAACAAGGAGATGGGGAGCGATTTCCAATGTATAATGTCGCTTTTAAGGCGCAGCAGGGGCGGGGCCAAATTACGCGCATATCGGAGCGCTGGATCCTGAGAGACAAATATTCCAAGATATTTGAAGCCGTCAGTTACGATTGATATCGGACAATTTCGGGGCAATTGCGGGGTGTTACCACTTAGGACATATATGAGTGACTTCTGCCAGTTGACTCGGAACCCAGAGTATCTCCCAAAGATGTCCAGGATGTCAAGTAGGACATTGAGGGATCTCCCGGGGGAGGCGAGGTAGAGGAGAACGTCGTCTGCGTACAGGGATATGCGGTCCTCCCAACCCGGTGCCCATCGTAGCCCACGAATGGCCACATCGTTGCGGATCCTATAACACTTCTTTTTAAAAGTATTTACAGGTAGACATCCATACCTGAACTGCAAATATAGCTCTCTTGCTAAAGGGGGGGACAATTTCATCGATAGTACTCTCATATAGCAGGGTCGATTGAAAATCAATAAAAGTAGCAGACAGGGATCCTTTACAATTTTGAATATTATCCATTGCAACACTGCCCCAATAGACAGCTTTAAGACTGGGCTTTTGGATTTGGCATAAAGTCTCCGGAAAGTCCCAGTATGTGTCAAGACTTAACCTCTGTAAAAGGGCCTTAAGAGTGTGGAGCCACAAGATCTTACTTGCACATTTTGGCAACATCAGATCTCAAAGTCCAACCTTATAAGACTCTAGTGCTGTAGTAGGCCATAGTCGATGCCAGAACATGAGCAGTCTAAGCTCGATTTTATGGGTAATTTTTTTCTGGACCAAGTCTAAAGGAAAGTGGAGTCAATGGGGTAATTGCTGGAAAATTTAACAGTGATCTAAAGAATTTGTATTCTATCACCAACAAAAAGTTTTGGGAAGCCTCATATCTCCGCGCCATATAAAACCACTCTTTGAGCCTTAACGTAAATCTCAGGTGCGGGAGCCACCCTTCTGAATGTAGTTTTTCTATGTATTTTTGCTATATTTGCCGTCTGTTGTATCAGGGATAGCTGTGCCCTTTCCACCTGTGGAGACCAACATAGGCTTCGTGTAAATTTCATACCTAGGTAATCAAACTCATCCGCTACTTCTAAAGGGATAGCACCCACAAGCATCTGCCTCCTACACTGAATTGTTGGTGGGGAAGAGAAGATCATACATGTAGGGCCCGATTTCTATGTCGTTTGGAAAGCATTCCTACCGAATCGGTTCCGGAATGCTTTCCGGATGACTCGGATTGGGGGAGTCCAACCAAGCGATTTGGATGCATCTGGATGCTTCCGGATACAATTCGGTCAGACTCCCATTGCTACTACTGGACCTGAGTGCAGCCTTCAACATGGTGTCACAGGTCATACTAACTCAAAGGCTTCAGGATTCCGGAATTGAAGGCAACGCCATGAAATAGTTCAATTCCTTTTTACAGGATAGCTCCCTTCAAGTCACACTCAAACCCTGCGTTTCGGACTAATATCACTCTACGAAAGGGGTCCCTCAGGGCTCTATTTTGAGCCCCACTCTATTCAATTTACAAATGAAACCCCTGGCTGGCATCATCTGAAAACATAAAGTTCAAATGGTGTTGTAGGCTGACGACACCCAACTAATAGTTAATCTGTCGAATTCCACTTCTATCATGGCCGATAGGTTTAGGGCCTGCTTATCTGACTTTGCAGTCTGGATGACTAAAAACTGCTTAATACTGAACGCTAACAAAACGAACATCATACTGTTCGGAAGAACTCGTTCAATTTGGACGTCAGCCTGGTGGCCAGTGTCTCTGGCGGAACCCCCTGCCCCTAAACACAATGCAAAAAACCTGGGAGTAATGTTCGACTCTAAATTAACTTTCGAAGACCAAATCAGGAAAATTGCAGGAAAGTGTTTAGGTACTCTGAGAACCTTCAGAAAAGTCCTTGATCTCATTCCGACTAAATCTCGTAGAACCATAGTTCATTCGCTCACTACCTCACAGCTGGACTATGGGAATGTACTTTACCTAGCTAGGTGCCTCTAAAGGGAATCTAGGACTGCTGCAACGAGTCCAAAATGCAGCTGCGAGACCAATTCCTAATCTTCCCATAATATAGTCTGCCTCTCGCGCCCTAGATCTGCTACATTGACTTCCAGTAACGTAAAGAATTTGCTTCACAGCCCTATGTATATGCCGACATATTTTAAAGAAATAAGGCCCCAGTTACCTCCATTCCCTAGTCCAAAACTATGTCCCTACTGCTAATCTCAGATCCTCTGACGCCAACTTGGCTACCATCCCCAATGATTAAAAAGGCGAAAATGGGAGCCAAGTCTTTCTTCTATATAGTGCCTAAATTATGAAACTCCCTTCCCAAGGGACTCGGAGACTCCCCATCAGAAATTGACTTCAGCAAGAAACTAAAATATTGGCTTTTTAGCAATAACATCCACTTCTAGTCTTCTCTTTACGTCTACCGGCCTTATTGAGTTTCAGCATTGATCCCTCTCCTCTTAGCTAATTCCTAGGTCCAGCGCGGGACACACCATTGTGGTGTAACCATGCACTTTATAAATGCTTCTTATCTGATCTATTATTGACTTCAATGGGAGCCTGTGTTCTGAACGAGAACACAAGCTCCCATTGATGAAAGGGGTGCCTGGGGAAAATCGTGCACCCTGTGGCAGGCACCTCATGGTGCCTGCCACATTGTACATGGTTGGAAAGGAGGGGGGGTCCCTTGTTTACCCCCACGGTCCCGATTCGGAGGGCCCCGGGTGAAGGGGGGTCTACTACAGGCCCCCAAACACAGATTCTGTCAGCCGATTCATTCCGGAGAAACTATAGAGCTGTACGATTCGGCTCCGAAAGACGCGACCTGTCAGAATGCCTTTTGAAACCGATTCGGACAGCCCTACTGGTTTCCAGGCATCGAACACGGTGGTTGAGAAATGTGTTCGATTCGGTCGGAAACAAGGTCTCCGGTTCGGATTCGGCAAACATGAATCCGATTCGGAGCCCTTCCGAATGACATTGGAATCTACCCCCTTAGTCATGGAGCTATTAAGCTCCAAGGCCCGCTCCAGGCAAAATGTCTGAAAATCATTCAGCAACTGCTGGAGCCCATGGGGCGACTTGGAGATCAGCAGTGTATCATCTGCAAAGAGGAGTGCAGGGGCCCTCCTATGTTTGGTGCGTCACACTCATCCCTGTTCAAAAACTCTATGACATCATTTCTATACAGTGTGAACAACGTGGGCGCTATTACGCACCCCTAACTTACCCCTTTGTCAATATGAATTGGTTCCGCCAACGCCCCATCCTCCCCCACCTCACTTGGGCCAGGGTGTCTATATGTAATCTCTTCATGATGCTCAGGAGAGGAGCCGGGCCTCCCATTTCTTCTAGAACTCCCCATAACTTGTCTCTTGGAACCATATCAAAGGCTGATCGTAGATCAACAAAGGCAATATATAAGTGGTCCTTGTTGATATTTACTTCCCTCCAATAAAAACAAATAAACCGAAAAATATAATCTATCGTACTCACATTTGATCTGAAACCAGCCTGCCAATCTGAAATAATACTTCCTTCACAGATCCAATCCTGGAGATGATCAAACACCTGCTTGCAAAAAACTGATGGTAACAATTCCTGCTAGCTTCCAAGAGTGGGGGATAGCCATACCAGCTAAGATACTGTTAGAGAGCAGATTTATGTATGGCCCCTAAATGTCTGGGTTTTCTCTAAACAGATCACTAGGTATTCCATCAGGGCTTGGGGCATTGTCTGGGATACAAGAATTAATTGCCTTTACGGTCTCACTTAGTGAAAGTTTCAAATTACTGGGCTCAAATGGGACACCACTATCTAGTGAAACACCATTTGCATTCACTGTCCCAGGCTTGTCTGAGTACAGATGACTTCAGTGCGTTACCCACTCATCTGGCTGGATGCAAAAATCGAGTATTGGCTGGCATCCACTTGAGGACATGACAGCTGTTCTCCAAAATGCCTTAGTGTTCTTATTTAGGAGAACTTCATGCAGGTTCATCCATAACAAATCCTCCCACTCCCTCTTTGCGTTCATGAGCACTTTCCGATGATGTGCCCTAGATTTAGCTATCTCTACTTGGGATCTGGTTTTAATGGAGGCAAGGAACTCACTTTTAGCCACTTTACAAGCGGCATTATACCATGAAACAGGGTTTGGGTGAGGTTTCCTTTTTCTTCTATCCTTTCACAACACTTCCCCTGTTTTACCAAATAACTTGTCAAACGCGGTTTGCCAGTTCCACATATTTCAACTCACTGAGAAGTTTGGATAAGTATTCATGATCTGCAATAACACTTCCCATAACAATGTTGAGGGTTAAAGGGTTCTTTACTACCCAGTTCCACCGAATAGATCTTCAATTACTGGTGGACATGAGTTCTCCTATCTCACTATTTCCCTTCTCCCCATAATGTGAAGCTGTTATGATACATAATGTCATACTAAGAGCATTGTGAATGCCATCTACTCGGTCTATCACTTCCATATCCTTGAGAGGCGGCCAGAGCTAGACATGACCCAAAAAATAATCAATTCTACTGCAGTGGCTGTGCCTATTGAAAGTGGTTCTACCATGGCAATCTGAGAAACATCTACCATTTGTTGCTCTAAGATCAAAGTTTAGAGTTCATGACAGCAGCTGGACAGCTTTTGCAGTCCATCTTACTTTTGGGACTTAAGAGAAACATGAATTAGTGCCCCTTTATTACATTGTGTACTTTATTGAAAAATAATAGTATAGTATTGTGGAAAGTTGCAATGAGGAACTAAGAATGTTTTAAATGTCTAAATATCATGATCAGAAGAGATACATCTGTCATTTGCATTCTGGGAGTTGTAGTAGTTTTAGTAACATTATTAAACAGGAGTAGTGTAGTCACAAATAAAAGATGAGAACATGTTGTCTACCTGTATATGAAGTAGAAAAAGTAATACTTGTTAGGTCTATATTGGGAAGTATTTGTCAATGTTGTTTTTAACTTATATGATCGCGTAGCATATGCTTAGATGGTGAGATATGGTTGCAGATAGCTATATATACAGTGGGACTTTTGAGTTTACTTAAAGATGCAGAAAAGGTGTACATCTATTAAGAAATCACATATATGTTTATATGGTTATCTATGTTCAGTAAGGTTGGTGAACATTTAATGTATATGGTGAGGATTGTGTTTTTTCTTTAAACATGGTTTGTTTAAAATTGAGAAGGATTAATAGCGTAGAATGCCTCGAGAGGTCTTGTGCTAGCTTCAGTTGGAATGTACCTTTTGCTTGGGAAATGCTGAATATATGTTTTAAAAGCAGATGAAGTATTTGAGAAATGATGTAGCTATGCCATTCACAAAAGGTTTTGTGCTTTGAAATTTTTTTAAATGTTGTTTTCCGTTTTAGAAACTTACTGATGCATGTGCATGCTCAGAAACAAAGCAATGTATGCTCCTAGAGAGCCATGTATGCACTTATATACCAAGTGTGATATCTAGACTTCACTCACACATAGCTCCTTAGAAAAGCATATATACAGTAAAACAGGTAGTTTGATACTGACAGAAGGAGAGATCCGATGAGTCAGATATATAGTCACAACTGTTATATATATCTAACAGTAATGAAGATACTTTCAAAGTCAGTCAGGCAGTATTCAGGTACTCAGGCAATCACTCAGCCACTAGTGAGGCAGTCATCAAATCAGTGATTCAGTATCCATGGAGTTATTCAATTACCTAGACACTACACATGTACTCTTCGAATCAGGCAGGCAGACATTATGCAGTCATTGAACTATTAAGGCACTGCCTTTACATTCAACTAACCACCCAGACACTAACCATTTACTTATGCAATTAACAAGGTTGTAACTATGCAGTCATTGTATCACTTTCGCAGAAGCAATGCAGTCACCTAAGCACACCCTTACAACCCATGCACTCATTGAAATACTGAGGCACAAGCATGAACTCATGCAAACACTCAGACACTAGTCACGCACACACCTAATTACGTAGAGAGTACCACTGTAGTAAACCGGTTATACATCCAGTAGCTTTGCACTCATTTAATTGCGGAGGGAATACTCTTGCACTAATACATACAATCACCCCAGCAGTACACTTACTTTCATCCAATCTCTCGAAGTTTAATAATGGAGTCGTACAATCACACAGACACTAGTCATGAACTCATGCAATCAGCCAGGCACTACTGATGCACTTAACAATTACCCAGGCACTACCCACGTTCACTGAACCAAAAACAAAGCAGCCAAGTAGTCATGCAATCACTAAAACACTACTCATGCACTCATTCAATTTGCTAGGTGCTATGCATGTACTTAATCATTTATGCACTATCCATGCACTCTATAAATCACCTATATACTATCTATGCAATCCTGCAATCATCCAGGCACTAAAGTTGCACACATTTAATCATCCAACCACTATCTATGCATGTATTGAATTATTGAGCCATTAGTCATGCACTTAGCTAATCATTCAGCTTCTACTCATGCACTCATCCAGATAGTAGTGCTATACTCATGTACAATATCCAATTTACAATATCCAATTAAAGAAAGAAAATACACAAATCTTAAGAGGCTCACATAAAAAATGGACATTACAATTAAGAACAGAATTTAGAAAAACCTTAGAAGCTGAAAAAGGGTACTCTCTAAATCGAAATGAAACTCAAATTATCTGCAACGCTTATGCCAAGATTAACGATGCACGAGTGGTGGAAAAAGCAACATATTTGGGCATAGAAATTACCGCAAATATTGATTGCATAGTTGAAAACAATACTGAACCATTAATTATCAAAAGTAGATTAGAAATGGCGAGACTACATAATCTACACTTATCTATAATTGGGAGATGTAATTGCATCAAAATGCTGTTCTTCCCAAAATTCCTGTACCTCTTGCGGGCGATCCCGCTAGAATTTGATGGCAAGTGCCTTATAAAAAATTGAAGATTTATTTTCAAGATTTATCTGGGGTTATGCCAGACCCAGAAGAGCTTTTAAATACCTTGCGCTATCAAAAGAAAGGGGAGGGCTTGCCTTGCCAAATATTAAACTATACTATTGGGTCACTACTATATTGCATAATTTAACTCTGATTCAAGAAAAACCAAGAGTAGGTGGGAATGAGGAGATACCATCACCACTTGAGCTGATCATGGGGACAGAGGCATGGGGATGGATATGGCGACATATAAACGATAACCACTACAAGAAAGTGCGCTTTAAGACACTACAAGGCGGGTATAAGGTTATAAAATGTATGCTAAAGCTGACTGGGCTTGGTCCCTGAATTATTATACTCCACTATGTAATAATCCTATGTTGCCAGAGATTTTTAAAGGCCCTATCACAGAAAAATGGATAGAGACCGGTATGATAAAACTTGGCGATCTTTTTTCTGTAAATGGGCTGGTAACATTTGAAAACTTAAGAGAGCGATTTGGGTTGGAGAATAGAGATTTCTTTAAATTTTTACAAATCGGAGACATTTGTCGAAAAAAGTGGGAGGACCGAATGGGTTTTTTAATATCTATATCATGGATAAACTTAGAGATTTATCTATTGGTCTTCTATATAATATGTATAATTCTTTGATGGTAGACGATATGGAGGATCGAGGGACAAAATGGAAGGCAGAAATCAGTGTTTCTGAGGAACTATTCTTCCACTCAATGAATTTAGCTCAGAATATTTTAGTTCCTGCTAGGTTACAGGCGCAGTATTATAAATCATGTTTTTCTTTATATTATACCCCGAAAAAGATCGCTAAATGGGACACAGGGAAAGGAACCTCCTGCCCGCGCTGTGATTTATTTCAGGCTGACCGTAGCCATATCTTTGCTACATGTAAGGTTTTGGATAATCTAAAAAATGAAATCTCTAGATTCTATAATGCAGATTTGGGGATTGCCTGCTCCCTCTCTCCAACACTTATTGTTCTTGGGGTGAAAAAACCAAAGGTTACAGGGTTGTTATAGTTAGGAATTAGCATTTAAAAAACCTGACAAATCCACTGAAAAAACAAAAGGTTACAGGGACGTTATAGTTAGGAAATATAATTTTTTTAAACCTTAGAAATTCACTGAAAAGAAATCAAAGTACAGGTTGACTTTCAAACATGAATTATGCTGTCTTTCAAAGTATACGTTATGATGGCCTTGAGAGCATGTTATGTTGTTTTTCAAAGAATATGTTATTTTATGTTGCTTTTCAAACACATATTATGTTTAGTTAAGTCATGTTGGTTTTAAATCCTGTGACGTCATGGTGGCTTCCAAAGCATATTATGTTTATGTTATACTTCATGGTGGCTTTCAAAGCACAGGTTATTTATCTGCGTTTTCAAAACATATGTTTTGTAGGCTTTTAAAGCATGTACTACTGTATCTTCCAGTTGAGCAGCTCTTTCTGACTGACAGCCTCACCCCTCTTTCTACTATTCGGTCAAGGAACAACAAACTCTTGTGGTTTCTGATTTATTTAATAAGCATATGTGCTGGACCATAGCTGGACGCTCCTTATCCCTACTTATTCGTCTTGACCTGCAATGCCAGCCAGAGTCTTGTTTCTTCCCTTGATGCCTTCCCTTCTGGACTTCAGGGAGCAGATACTCCCCGCTCTGCCATTGACAATACATAAGCACAACAACTGCAAGCATGAGCAAGTTCCCTGCTTTTGCTGTTTGCCATTCAGAGGTCCTCTCTTCATCAGGGTGCTCCTCTTAGTTAACACCAGCCAGCCCAGCTTCCCCACGCACAAATAATTCCAGTTAAAAAGACATTTGAAGTAGCATTTACACAGTGTAATCTGGTAGGTGTCTCCTCCTGAAGGAACCAGGAAAAAAGGTCATGCTCCCACCACTGCCAGTCCCTCATGGCCCATTTAGAGAAATACCAAAAAAAATCAATTAATGGACAGAATGCTGAACAAAGTCAAAAATGCACCCAAGTACAGAGATTTTGGGCCTAGATCCAGCGTTTGTTTGCTTCCCATGCCATTTCAGTTTAAACCCAACCATATGCAAATCAGTCTTGACCCCGCACCCTATGGGAACAGTCCAGCCTGAACTGCCAGGCCAGGTCATCCCTGGACCCAAAAAAAGCATCCTGGGACCAGTTTCGGGGTATCACACCTCATCAGCCAGGCTAGCTTGACCCCAGTGGCATGCAGAGCACGGGACCCACATCTGAGCATACTCGTCCCACTTGGGGTGACAAATGCAAAAAGAACAACTGATGAACAGATTTATTTATGGCTAATCAGCTGGCCTGTAACATTCACATTCTGAAATTCTGGGGCACTCCTATAATCACAAAACACATGCACACTGCATTATCAGTGTTGTCCAGGGCCATGGAAAACAGAAGCCTCTGCTCTGCCAGATCCAACCAGGCAAAGCACAATGTGTATTGAGTCCTAAACAGTGACCCACATCTCACTAAGAAGTAAATCGAGTCAAGAGGAGTGAAGGTACTGAGAGCATTCTTTCCGATGCACTGCAGAAACTACAAGGATGAAAGTCTGACACCCTCGCCCACCGGATCATTGAATCACTTTGCAGAGAGCAGGAGGGAAAGGAATGTAAATGGTGCCCCCCCACGCCACCAGAGATATGGTCATTCGAACACAAACACACACACATTTACACAGAGGAATCTAGTAGGTATCTCCTTCTGAAGGAACCATGGAACAAGGTCATGCTGCAACCACTGTCAGTCCCACAGAGCACAGTTAGAGAAGCCAGTAGCCTTTATCTGAAAGAGAACTCCAGGGTTGCAATCCAGTAAACAGAGATGACCCTAAATGAGCTCATCATTGTTGATCTCGCTGGGATAAAATAACAAAAAAAGACAGAAACCCATAGAAACAACACAGGGCATGGTAGCCATGGTGCCTTCAACACCCTCACTCCCAAGATGCTGCTCAGAACAATATATGTACTGCGCTGTTGTGAACTGAAATGTTGCATCCATCTAACAATCTTTACATCTGAGAAGTGCCACTTCCACCATTAATGATTTGTTATCAGCAGATGCTATCCTAAATCTTGTTCTTGCATAACTTCACTACCAGTTACACCCTACTTATTTACTACTGTATTAATGGCATGTTCCGGATGCTGAGGCCTGCCACCAGCCTTCTGCATAGATTTCTCAAATCTTTTCTGTAATTTACACCACTGGGAAGAAGAGAATAGCAGTCAAGTTGAGGAACCCTGCTTAAATACACAAAAGGCTATCAGTGACCAGTTGCTACAGTCGTTTGGGAAATATCCTGAGACCTTGGAATGGGGACATTTTCGTGGAAATATTTTCATGCATGAGTCAGAGGAAGCGGCAATTGCTGAGGTGATCAAAATGAGAAAGACAGTTTTCAGAGTCAGGAGATGAAGGGGAAAGCTGTGCAAGGGCTTAAAAGGGGTACAAATAAAGACCATAAGGACCAAAGTAAGGTTCCACTGTGCCGTCTTGAAAGGCTTTGGAGGAAACATATGACCAAACATTTGAGGAAATGCATCCCAACAGGTGATTTGAAAAAGGATGGCTGCTCCAGAACCCATACAAATGCAGAAAGGTGCAACAGGAAATCTGATAGCTTGGACTGCAACGGGTCGCTGGTACGGGCGCCACACCAAGCATCAAACCTATCATCATCCAGCATAAACAGATTCTACAAAATCTGTAGAAGGCCACCTGGGTGACAGGATGACATCCGCTGCTTTGGGAGGTAGACCGAATGCAGTCAACTGCCACTGCACAATCTCCACTAACGGAAGTGTAGATTGTGCAGGCCAGGGTGCATGACCCAGCACTGCTGCTGTGACAGATGATTCTCCCAAAGAAGCAGCATGATCGGAGAACAGATGCTCATGCCCACATGTCACGTATACCACACTATTCCAGCCCAATCCAGAGCCTTAAGGATTACTTGGGCATGGTTGTTTCTGATCTGCTTCAGAACTCAGGCAGGAGAGGTGGCAATGGGTAGGCATACAGGAGTCCCGCGCTTTTGATTAGGTGGAATGTGTCTCCAAGACCTAGCCTTCTTGGGAATTACTATGTGCAAAATTGTTGACACTGCACATTTTCTACAGTGGCAAAGAAATCAAGGCAGGATTCTCCCCATTGTTAGAAGACACCTACGCCACCTATGGGTGTAGCTACCCTTTGTGATCAGCTAGGCACCGTCAGCTGAGTTTGTGTGCGCTGGTGTTTAGAGATCCCACCAGGTGGTTTACGATCAGCGAGATGCCCTGACGTTTCAGTCAGTTCCAGGGACTCCTAGTACAGAGCCCAGTACTCCACCCACCCTGCTTGCTACAATAACACATGGAGGTGGTTTTGTCAGTGAATACTTGAACCAACTTCCCCATTAATGATGACAGGAAGGCTTTGAATGCCAAGCGAATGGCCTGAAACTCCAGAAAATCAATGCAGAGGCGGATATCTGCCGGAGACCATAGTCCTCTGATCTCAACCTCTTCCAGAGGACCTCCCCAATCCAGCATTGACACATCTGTCACCACCTTCCGCTCTGGGTGGGGGAGGGAGACAGGTCTACTGCCAGTCCAATTACGGTAGAGCAGAAACCACTGCAGAACTTTTGCAGTTCCCTCTAAAACCTGGATGTAATCTGGGCCCTCTGAGACTTCAGATCCCACTGCAAAGCCTGCATTTGTCATCTGGCATGGTCGATGAACAGGATGCTGGAGGCTAGTAGGCGGAGAAGCCTCAAAGCCATCTTCACTGAGACCCAGAGCTGAGGCTGAAACTTTGGGATCGAAGCTCTGATATACAGACGGAACCTAGGACAGCTTGAGCATTTTGAGTTTGTCCTTTTGCAGGACGAAATTGAGAGAATGAAGATCTAACATAGGCCTCTGCCCTTTTTTGGCATAAATAAGTAACAAGAGTAATACCCAGCTTAGATAACCAAGGCTGAGGCCCTCTCCAGGGCTCTTTTCTCCAAAAGAGCGTGAACTTTCTGTAGCAAAGTGGACAAATGGTCATCTGAAAGTGACACTGATGTGGGTGGAAGAAGCAGTGGGATGGAAAGGAATGGCAGGGAGTTGCTCTAATGGACTATCTACAGAACCCAACCAATAATATGTTACTGTTTCCTATTCTTCGATAAAATGACTGATCCTGCTGCCCACTGGGTGTTTTGGTGCTGCAAAGGGCAAACTAAAGCAGATCAGAGGCTGCAGCCAGAGGGGCTGTGGGCTGGGAGGTTTGCTGTTCTTACAGACGCTGATATTTGCTTGCCGATTCCCCTACTCCAACCCCAAAAGGACTGGGGTGCCTGCTGTTGTGATGGTTGGCCTGGATGCTGTATGTTCGCAAAGCCAATAGCAATTGGTGCAAATAAAAATACGACATCGATCCTATTGTGTACAAACTATATTGTTTAAAAAGGTTAGATTGATGTCGGAGAGTTGCCGGCGTGGGTATGGGCATGGGCAACCAGGCATGTTCCACCCGGTTGTGCGGAACTGCCCTATAGTGCAAAGTTTCTGGGTAGGAGTCGTGGAGTGTATCGGTGAAGTGACTGGGGGCTCAATGACCGCCTCTGCAAAATGGTGTCTCCTCAACATCTGGAGTGCAACAGACCTGAACCGCATAACACAAATACGGTGGGCACTTGGACTAATGGTTGCCAAACGTAATATTGCAAGATCATGGGGGGGGGGGGGGGCACAGCAGTCGCTCCGATTAGGGGATTGAATGCGCGACATGGATTGGTGTATGTTGGCTCAGAGGGTGGTGTATGAAGGACGGGGTTACCCTAGAAAATGGACGAAAATCTGGGGGCCATGGAACATCTACAGGTGCAATATTTGTAATGATTTTGTTTCTTCTGGGCTACTGGAGCCGCAGTCAGTCCCATTTGGGCCCTTTACAAATGTCGGCTGATTTGGTGAATGGAAGGGTAGCTCTGTGGGAAATACTTGGAGGTCAGATGCTTATTCACTCTATTGAAATATCAGTGCACCAATATGCTATGTACCTGTTTTTTTACTAAACTGTCAATAAACAGAGTCTTAAATACAATTTAAAAAGGGGCTCATTTTTGAAGGGTTACTGCTTTGAGGGTGTGAAAAGCCTGAGGGAGTGTGCAGTAGCTCTATTTGTTTGAGAGCGGAGACCGTCTTCTTTCCAAAAAGGTGAGATCTGTCAAAATGCATATCCATGAATGACGCTTGGAAAACCCATGGCTCTCATCCATGTACGGTGCCAGAGGACCAGGTTGGTGCCAACCGCTCTGTCTAAACAGTCAGTCATGTCCAGGCCTGACCATATGACATGCATGGCTGCATCCTGGCCATCTTGAATGGTTTGTGCTAAGTTGCCATGGAATTCTTCAGGAACTGCTGGCAAGATCTCCGAAATCATGTCCCACAATGCATGGGAGTCTCATCCCAGCAAAAAGCTTGCCTTGACTGATTTGATGTGAGGCTATTGGAAGAAGGCATCCTCTTCCCAAATGGCGCAATTCTTTTTGACTCTCTGTCCGGAGGGAGGGGTGAGGTGGTGGTTGGAAAAGAACTGGGGTTAAACCTGTTTGTGCAGGCCATACTACACCAGGATCAGATAGGCAGTGTGACCCAGAGAGGTTCTGTGGTGACGTGCCACCTCTCTGTGCACAGGTGGATTTAGCCCAAGTGTTCATGGGAGTGTTAATTGGGGCTTCGTTGAACGGTATTAGTGTTTCAGGGGAGGTTTGTCTTTGAGGAGGTTGTTTTTTACCTCAATGGAAGGTAACTGTAAATCTAGCACTCCTCCGCCTGTCTAATGACCACGGTGAATGAGGCGGACTCTTCTGCTGAGGGGCAAGCGGGAGAACCCAACACCATGTCAGAGGAAGTGTCCGGCCCACTGGCCTCTAGTAGGTTCAGATACAAATTGCCACCATCATATTGTGGGGAAAAGTCGTCTCCACTATCACCGTCATCACCAAAAGGTTGTTGGCTCTCTTCAGAGTCTGATACAAAGAGTTGCTGGAGCACTGGGGGCCAGTTCCTGGGAAGAGGCATGATCTTATGAGAGTAGGATTGAATTGGGGCTGGGTGCGTCAGGACTGTGACAGCATTTGGCTTCGACCAAGGTAGAGATAGATTCAGTTTGAAGTAGGACGGGCATGGGGTTGACTCCGAAACCGGAGCTGAACCAGAGGCAGGTTCAAGACAGAGCATAGGGTGAACAGCCGGCTGACTGGAGGATTCTACAGATTTGTGGGGTCAGAAGGGGCAGCAAAGGAGACCAGCAGAGTGCCAAAGATGTGGAGCATGGCCTCCTTAAAAACTTAAACCTGTTGTGGCATCGCTGACGGACCTGGGAATTCAGGGTGCATTGGAATATGCTACGGAATCGACTCCTCAGTAGGGGACAGAGCACAAGACAAGGGGGGACCTTGGCATCCTCATGACTCAATTGGAAAGTGGTGAGGCTGGGACAAGGCCCACTTGGACTTCTTGTGCTTCATTTTTTATTTGGTCTTACCTGAGAGCGGGAACGAGTCCGTGTCCTCGACTCTGAGCATGAGTCGACATTACATGATTTCCTGTGGTGCCCGGCCTCGTACAGCTTGGATTCGTGGTTGCAGATCGCATGGTTGAGATTCATCAGGCACACTCCCCGCAAGACTTGAAATTGTGGATTGAACCCAAAGAAACGCCTCGTTGGGATCTGGGTACAGACATTTGTTTGCAACAGTCCCTACAAGACTTAAACCCGTAGTTTTAGGAGAAAACATATTCCCTTCGACACTGGAAATAAACTTTAAAGAGAAAAGAGCTTGTCAATTGAAAAGAAAAAGTAGGAGCTAGCTCTGGATCCACGTTAGAAGGCAAAGAAAGAAAGGAAATGTCCTCAGCACACTTGGATGGTACCTATATGTTGCTCCAGCCGTCACTTATAAAGCAGAGTAAAGTCAATGAAGAGCCGCACGGCGAGACCTACTGCAGCACAGGTTCTATGCTGAAACATCTTCCAGATGTGTTCTGGTGCCTAGGGATGTTCTAAAGGTGAGGAATCTGCGGTCAGAAGTTTCCACTAGAACTAAAAGTCACTGAAACCTACAGCACACAGCATTGAATTTGTCTAAAAAACCTCCTCAAAAGTACAATAAATCTATGCATCTTTCAGAAAAGAACAGAAGTCCCTTCTCTTCCAGACAACTTGGTCACAGATCGCCCTACCCCTGTTACTAACTCTTTCTACTAATTCCGAGACCAGTGACCAAAAGACAGGTGCTACAAAAAGCACAAACCCATCAGGCACCTTACTGTTGATATCTAACTTTACATACATTTTAGAGTCTACCTTGTCCGTGGGGGACACAAAGATACTTCCATCAATGATTTCACAGTAATTAAAACACAGAAGTATTACAATGCACCTTCAAATTATTACATTGTATTTTTAAACATCCTTCCCCCGAAACCAAAGATCTGTGCTATGCTCGTCCTGATGTGATTAAGGGCTGTGCTGCCACCTGGTGGTGATAAAGTAGAAAGCGGTCCTTTCATAGGGCTCTGAATTGAACTTGTGATGGAGGGAGGACTGTACCTGCGTCTCAGCATGCATTGAATGCCTCCGTTTGATGTTGTGTTATTTGCACGCCAATGGATCACATCTCAAAACAGGTGGATCTCTATTTGAAACCTTTGGTACAAGTCCTTCCGGCATATATACAGGGCCCTAAGGATTTTTTTAACAAACTGGTTGACATCATCTGGTCAGAGGAAGTGACACTTGTAACCTTAGATGTCTGCTCTCTAAGACAAGGGTCTTATAGCACTACAGCATTTCCTATTGTCCAGGGATGCAACACTATTAGAACACACCAACATGCTAGTGGACATGGTCGCCATTATTTTAGAGAACAGTGCATTTTAACATAATGGCCAGTGGTTTCCTCAATCCTAGAGGGTGGCAATGGGTTCAAAATGTTCTCATTTTTACCAACCTATACGTCAGCTGGTTTTAACAGTCGCACATAGGGAGCCCCTGGTGGCTTTGACATGACAGAGCATATCCTCCTGCACTGAGAAAGATTCATTGAGGAGGATATTTTAATTTGGAAAAAAGTAAGTACTTCTTTCTAGACTTTATTCAATATCTTATGTCAGCACCTTCAATATTTTATTAACTCATAATTACAATATAACAAGTATAGATTTTCTGGATGTGGAACTTAATGTGGAAGGGAGCACGATTGCATCAAAAATACATAGAAAACCCACGGCATGTAATTCTATATTACATGCAACTAGTACACATTCTATCTCGCCGATCCACTCCATTCCCTATGGGGGATAACATTTTTGACCTGGAACTGGTGAAACTAGAACAAAGGCTTTTGACGAGGATACCCAAAGGAGGTGCTACATATGGCATGACAGAGAATTATTAAGATAAAGCAGGGTGCATTACTCATGAACAGACCCAAACGTAACAATCAAGAGAAACATCTAACATTCATAACACCATATAGTTGTCATAGTGCATTTATAAATGGAATTCGATATAGACATTACCATTTACTTACTTTAGATAATACCCTTACAGCGGTCTCACCACAAAAGCCTCAAGTAACGCATAGCAGAGGCACAACCTTGCGTAGCATGCTTTGTCATAGCATGCTACAACTACAATGTCAGACAACAAATACAACACCTGCCTGGTTGACAGTACCACCACACTTGGCTTTTACAAAAGTGGATTTTGCAACATATGCCAATATGCATTAGACAAAACTACCTGTTTTCAATATAATAGTAGAAGAAAATACTATTTGAAACAATTCATAAACTGCAATACCAATTATGTTGCTTACTGTATTATCTGTCAATGTGTTCTGATATATGTGGGTAGCACCGTACGCTTCTTGAAGGATAGAATAGAATACAAGAGCCTGTTAGGGCAAGCAGAAATTGAGCTAATAACTATCCCCTTGCAACTCATTAGAACAGGAAAAATAACACTAGTGAAAATTTAAGAATTTGTTTTTACGGAGTTGTCTGCATGAAACCTCATCCTAGAGGGGTAATAGAACGACGGCCCAATGCAAACTGGGGACAGGTTCGATTAGATTGAGATCTGTGAATAAAGGCCTCAATTAGGATACATAACTACATGTATATCTAACAGACTGAAAATAATAGTACCAAAGTAAATTATAAGATAAAATATATGTGGCTGTATATTATGTATGAGCAACTTACCGTTGGCAATGTAGTTTGTTTGTATTCCATTCTTGATTATTACATACATTTAGATTAGGCTGCATTATACCGAACATGAATTGTATAGTATGTGTACGTATATTCATGTGTATAATGTGGCTAAAAATATTGCAGCATTTGATAATGGCAATATGAATATAATGTATATTGTGAGGTGTATACATGCTCGTATAAATAATTGTTAATATTCTTTTACATATGCTACTTTACTATCTGGGAACTGTGTTCTCACAAGAATCACTTGTTTCCAATTGATTTTATCTGCCTAACCATATTTCCTGGTACACCTGCGGCGACTGCCTAAACCTTACTTTTTGCCCCTGCAGGTTTTTATCTTGGGCTCTTACGTGCATGTCCATTTGTATGCTTTACATTTGGAAACAGATGCTAATTTTAAGCATGTGTTCTCGTAGCAAATCGAAGGGCCTGATTACGAGCTCGGCAGATGGGATACTCCGTCACAAACGTCACGGATATCCCGTCAACCGTATTACAAGTTCCATAGGATATAATAAAGTTTGGTGTGCTCCAGTGTCTAGAATTCTTAAAAGTAAAACAAATATTGGCAAAGGTAATAGGTCGTGCCTGAGATATCTGAGTGCCGACCTTTTGGCTTTGCCAATGCTTTCTTCCCCAGATGGCTGTCACAACCTCCACCATCCCCGGGCCATTTTAAAATAATTTTTCATAAACTAAAGGAAAAACAATTCCAAGGTGAGACCAAAGTGCTCCTTGGGCAGAACAACTGCAAATGCAAGAATAGGGAAGAAAGCTGCTTTATCAGGAGCAGGCAACGAAGAACGAAAAGAAGGCCAACAAATAGTGAAAGAGCACTGCAAGAGCATAAGAGTACACATGGAGCGCTGAAAGACTGTTCCATTTCTTTATTTTAGACAGGATGGTTGGTTGCCCACTTCTCAGTCAGAGCAGACTGCTTTCTATATATACTTTGCAATTCAAGTCTGCAATTATTATGTGATGTGTTTTTAAAGACATAAAACCGAGGGGCGTGGCCAAGATGGCGGCAAGGTAGGACGCTCTGCTCCGTCGCTCCTGCCCACCGCCGGCCTGAAAGCCACATCCACACCGAATCCATACGGTAAAGCGGAGGCTAAAGACCCGAAACCTTCGCACTGGGTGTCCCTGTGAGAGCGGAGCTGGTCTGTTCCTCTGCAAGGGCCCGGGACCAGGGGAATTGATGGTGCAGCCTGAGTAAGATGGCGGCCGCAACTTGAGGGGCCGCGGACGGCGAGCGGTGAAAGCCGACGGAGGCGAGTATTGAAGAGGCTGTCACCGGAACCTGGGTGGCGGTCGGACCCCGCCAGGCTTGAGCTGCGGTGCCCACCAGACGCTCACCAGATACTCCAGACCAAGCAGCCTAGAGCAGAACCCCTGCCCTGGGGGTCCCTGAGATGGAGGAGATGGTCAGTTCCTCGGCGAGGGCCTGGGACGGGCAGTGGAGCGGCCCGCGAGGGCTGGCGGCTGCGAGAAGCGAGGCCTGGCGCCATCAGATAATGAAGAGGCCAGAGCGGTGGCCCCCACCGGAAGCTCCAGTTCACCCTGTCTAACGTGAACACCGAGAACATCCCCCGTGAATACCTCAGTGCAGGAGGACGCCACTGTGGCCGCGGGCCTACGCTTGCCCTGAGGTGAGGAGCACATCTTTTGAGCGGCCTTGGGGGGCATGGGAGGAATCCTGAGCAGACAGGCCCCAAGAGCTACAGGCCCGGTGAAGGTGGGGGCAGATGAGGGAGAGAGACAGTGACGCTGCACACCGCGCTGGGCCTTAAACTAAGAAAGGCCCAAAAGTTGAGGACGCACAGGAAAAGAGCAGCATGAGATCCACTCCTGCAATAAACTCAGCAGACTTATCAATGAACAGCCTCCTGGAGGAGATATGCCCACATACCCCGGGGGAAGCCACAGAGCCCTCAGACCGGACGCGGTGAACGGCAGCCGTCTCCGGTAGCCACCCTTGGATCAGATGGACAGAGGGGCCCCACAGGGCGAAGTTGCCTGCGCAGCCGCGAGACAAAGCGGCTCTGAGGGGCCTCAGCGCAGCTAAAGGTTGGCAAACAACTGAGGTCTGCTGGAGAGCCTGGGGCCCGCACCAGACCTCACGAACACAGCCAACAGTAGGTCCATGTGCGGTTCTTCGTGCCCCACCAGCTGGAAAAGGGCGAGCCTGGGTCGCCCCACCCTATACTATACCCACAAGATGAAGCGGGACCCCGCCTGCGACATAGAAGCACCATCCCAGAGGGTAGGGGCAGTACCGAAACCAGGAATCAAATATCCAGTGCACAGAGGAACGCCTCATTGTACCAGAGTGAGAGATAGCTGGAGGACTGGCACACCTGTGCGGTACCAGCTGAGCACTGACGACAAACCCTAGCACACTCGGATAAACATAGCACGAGAGAGAAGAGGGGGCTCTGCAAGACGAACCTAGCAATTGAAGAGAGCATATCTCTGGAAGAGACAGCTGGCATAGACATACGGCACGGAGCCCGATCATGTCCACCAGTAGAGTGAAGAAGGACTGATCCCTCAAGGATAAGCTAACACGGCCTTCCGGCAGCGGTCTAGCAGAGGGCCCGGCGTTTGGAGAGACACCCCACACACGGACAGAAAATCCAGCGGAAGAGCCAGTGACGCGCTCATTCCTAGAGTCGCTGTTCATAACGCTCCGAAGGACCTGCAAACTGTCAAGAAGGATCTCACTCAAGAAATCAAGGAGACCAGAAGGGATGTGAACACCCTCGGGGAACGAGTTGCAGCACTGGAAGATGAAGGGGACGGCCAGGACACAGAGATGGAGACACTGCAGCAAGAAGTGCTCTGACTCCGGGACCAGCATATAGACTTGCAACCCCATCTAGAAGATCTTGAGAATCGGTCCTGAAGAAACAATGTCCGGATATGAGGAGTGGCGACAAAAGTGGAGGGAGGAGACATCTTTGGCTTTGTAAGGGACCTCTTTAATTATATACTTGGCAACCCTCCTGGTACAGAGCTCAAACTGGACAGAGCACGCAGAGTGAGCCCGCCTCGCTCTACAGAGCCCCCCCAGCGGACATTTATGCTTGCGTACATAACTATCAAATCAAACAGGAAATACTGGGCAAAGCACAAACTATGTATCCTGTCACATTCAGAGACCAAACCCCTACTTTGCCTCAGAAATAAAGAGAAACACGCCCGGTTACCACACACCTACGTGAGCAGGATATTGCATACTCTTGGGGCCACCTCTTCAGACTTATCGTCCACTGGGGTGGTAAACTCCAACAGCTGCGCTCCCTATCCGAGGTCTGTCGATTACGGAGTCTGAAACTGCCTGAGGAGCCCTGTAGTAGAGGAGCCTTGCACCGGCTAGGCGGAGCAACGGACAAGATGGCGGCGACAAGGACGCTGACGTACCCAGAGAAAACCAGGCGGAAATAGCCAAAGGCCAACAGGAAGTACTGGAGCCTATTCCTGCGGCATTGGCAAAGATGGAGGATGTATGAGCTTACCACGTGGGCAGTTGTCCCACAAAGAACCTGAAGGCGGGCGGCGGGTGGGGAGGGCGTCTGAAGATTGGCCACACTATGGACCCAAATCTCACTTCCTGGCGGCCACGAATGGCCAAAGGACTGATCTTGAACTTTTTATTAGTTATTCTGGTTTATTTTTCTATAGGGTTAGTAAGGGTTATTTTTGGAGTCCTCCATTCACCACACAATCGCACCCAGAGGCACACCATGAGGGCCCAGAGGATTATCCTGTGTAGAGGTAGAAAATAGATGGGGCAATTGGATCCAGCGATTTATTTCACAGATATACTGACTACTCAAAAGAATTCAATCTACTGATCTTAGATTTCTCACCATAAACGTGAGGGGACTCAATAACCCAATAAATCGCAAAGCGATAATATCATATCTAGAAAGCACGAAGGCATACATCTGTCTCCTCCAGGAAACCCATCTCCTAGCCAGACACTGCCACAGGCTCAAAGCCTGTGTCTTCCCCACCCAATTGTTCTCTTCATGCTCTACCAAAACCGCGGGGGTGGCTATTTCAGTGTCCATAACTTTTAGAAGGCAAAGTTGTACAAAAAAAGGCCGAAATCAAGGGGAGACTCCTTGCTTATAAATTTATGCTGGTGGGCTACGCTTTGAAAATAGGCTCGATATACACAGCGAACGAGGGACTAGAGAAATTCCTCCATGTGGCACTGTCAGAGGCAATGGCTAATGACGAACGTAAAAAATGGCATGGGGGGAATCTCAACTTGGAATTCAACAACACCCTAGATAGGTCAGCCCTACAATATGGGCAAACAAGTGCCCTGTCCGCAGAAGGCCAGACCTGGTTGAGGGAGTTAGGCCTGATAGACCTCTGGAGGGCATCCCATCCCCAAGCCAGGGAATACTCTTTTTTTTCTCATGCTCACAAAACATACGCCAGGCTAGACTATCTTCTTGGCACCAAAGACATTCATCCACTCGCAGTGGACACAGAAATTCTCATAGCAACTCTCTCCGATCACGCAGCAGTAGGGATCACGCTCTCGTTCCCACCAATGAAACGCCTCTTTAGACAGTGGGGTATGAGAGACACGCTTTTACAATGCCCTGAAGTAGTGACACATATTTAGTGAGCTATAGAGTACTATCTTTTGCACAATGACATTCCGTTGACACGCACGGCAACCCTGTGGGAGGCGCTTAAAACCGTAGTCGGAGCGAATTCTTTGCGACATCTGCTGTGGATAACGCACTCCGGAAAGAGAAAAGAGAGGGCCTCTCTCAGCAAATAAGGGAACTAGAGCTCATCCATCAGAGGACAGGACCCTCAGAATATGGCGCCAACTTTCGGCACTTCGATCACAATTAGCGGCGATTGACTTATTCCGGGCTGAGTATGCGGCCCTTCGGTTGCGTCACAACTTTTAGGTGGGGGAGACAGATGCCTCTTAGCACACAAACTACGCAAACGTCGGCAGAGGCAGGAGATTGAGGTGATACATGACCGGGAAGGAGCCCTAGTTTCAGAGGACACTGAAATAGTGAGGGCCTTTCATGATTTCTGTGCGCAGCTATACTCGGGCCAAACGCTAGACAGTGCTGAGATCAAATGATTCTTGCTAAACGCGCAACCCGTCGCCCTGACCCCGGAGCAATCCGAACACCTAGATGGAGAAATCCGTATTGAGGAGGTCATCGCGGCAATCTCCGGGTTAAAACCAGCAAAATCCCCAGGCCCAGACCACTTCAAGTCAGCCTTCTATAAAAAGTGTTGCCCAGTAGTGGCACTCCTGACTTGACTGTTTAACACATTTGCGGAGCAGGGTGCGATCCTAACCTCGATGCTAGAGGCAGAAATTATAGTCATCCCCAAGCCAGGGAAGGACAAATCATACTGTAGCTCGTTCCAACCTATCTCACTCTTGAATGTGAACCTGAAACTATTTACCGGAATACTAGCCCATAGGCTGAGCACCTACATGCCTGCCCTGGTGGACCCAGACCAGGCAGGCTTCATCCCCCAGAGACAGACAAGCGACAATACAAAACGGGTTCCCCACATTATCGAGAAAGCGTCCAGAGAATCAGGCAAGTATATGCTCTTGACCATAGGTGCCGAAAAGGCCTCCGACAGGGTGCATTGGCCTTACAGTGAGCAGGTACTGATCCACTCTGGCATGGGGTGAGGCTGAGGACCCAGATATTAAACTGTTATCCTTTTCCCACCGCAACGGTTAGAATAAACGGACATACATCTGCTCCATTACAGATAGGCAAAGGTGTCCTCTTTGGCCTCTGTTATTCACGTTACATATGGAGCCACTAGCGCAGAAAATTCAAACTCACCCACGTGTCTCCGGAGTGTCATTTGAAGGGGACAAACACACCATAAGTCTTTATGCAGACAACGTCCTGGTAATGCTTGACAACTCAGAGTCTTTCCTAGATGCTTTTCTTAAGGAATTGGACCACTTTGGCAGGGCATCGGGGTTCAAAGTAAATGTAGGGAAATCCATGGCACTCAACCTCTCCCTCCCACCTCAAACGGTGGAACGATTTCAGAACCAACACCCTATTCAGTGGTCGCACAGCACTATTCCCTACCTGGGGGTACAATCAACATCAACTACACAGGCCACTGCCCCCATCAGCTATCGTAATCTCCATAGGCAAATCCGTACTGACATCTAAAGGAGGGAAACATCATCCAATCTCGTAACTGGGCAGAGTAACTGATATTAAAATGATGGTTCTTCCTAAGATCCTATATTTATTCCAGACTCTCCCCCTGCAGCATGCTACATAAGTTGCAGACAGAGATTCTGCA
Source organism: Triturus cristatus (assembly GCF_964204655.1). Taxonomy (NCBI): domain Eukaryota; kingdom Metazoa; phylum Chordata; class Amphibia; order Caudata; family Salamandridae; genus Triturus; species Triturus cristatus. The sequence goes on along the minus strand of NC_140581.1, from coordinate 495,478,627 downwards.
GTTCATTTGACAAAGTTGTAAACCACGAATGAAAAAGGCCATTAGCTTCCTCCCACCAAACAAGGGAGGGCTGGGGATACCCAATCTCCAATTATATTATCAAGCAGCGCAAATGAGATACCTCGTACAATGGAACAGGGCCGAATCAGAGAAGCACTGGCTATTCCAGGATGGGGCAGTGGCCGGAACATCACTACTGAAGGGCCCCTTCCTCAAGAAACCACACAGGCCACGGAACTTGTATTTGTCCCCCATAAAGCAGTCAACAATGGTGACGTGATATTAGACTAACACTAGAAATAATTTGAATACCTTTCCCTCCCCCTTGACCCCACTATTTAACAACCCGGAGTTTGAGGCGAGAATGGGTACGGCCAGGTTCATGCAGTGGCATGGCTCAGAGTGCCGCACAATAGGTCATCTCTTTGATAAGAAAGGGGTACTCTCCTTCCTATGAGTTAAAGCGTACTTTGGTATTCTGGAAACAGAGAGGCTAGGATACCTACAACTCCGTCACTGGGCATTCCAGCCACAAAATAGGCTTAATGCGCAAAGATACCTTACCCAATATGAAAAATGGCTCCTATCAAAGTCCTCAGACAAGAAGATAATTTTAGAGCTATATGCCCTGCTGAAACCGCGAAATTAACACACGTACAACGCGGGACGAGTAAGATGGGAAAAGGACATAGGGAGGGCACTGAGCAACAAAGAATGGGAAGGAATATATTATAGAGCCAGACACACAGCCATTAACACAGCCCTGACAGAAATATTTACAGAGGTAGTCACCTACTGGTATTATACCCCAATGCGAATACACACGGTTAACCCCACACAGAGCGCGGAGTGTTGGCAGGGGTCAGGTAACGCTAGTGCAAGTCCTATGGGAATGCCAACTCCTACAGCATTACTGGACCCAAATACTATATGAAATTGAGGTGCACCTTGATACCCAACTACCTAGATTCCCGGCATATATACTCCTAGGAATCACAAACCCACTCACATACCCCCTGAAGTCGTGAAGAGGGCGTTTGATTGGACTGGCCCTGGGTGCAGCCATGCAGAACATACCCACTGGGGGACACCACAGATTCCCACACACACAGGCTGGCCCCAACGGTTGTGGCACATTTTGGGAAAAGAAAAGATCACACTCACGGTGTCCAGGCAGGGCTCGGCATTCCGGGAGCTGCGACAGTCCTTCCTGTCTCTGCTTGCACAAGAATTCAGAGAACTTACCTGCTCCAAATACTTACGTCTGCTGCCTCTGCCCTAGGCTTCCGCATCCCCAATCCTGGAGCAGAATTAATTTGCAGTACCACTAACACTGAATCCCAACCAATAATACATAAGTGAATGGAGGGAGGGTGGAGGGAGGGAAAAGGTGTGGGTTAGTTTACCTAGTTTACACCTGCATGTATGTTCTAGCATGAAGAGCTTTGTACACACAAAGAAAATGCAAAGTCTGCAATTGGCAATGTTTGTCTGATTTAGTAAAATTCAATAAAAAGATTTGAACTATAAAGACATAAAACCTACCTCATGGTTTCTAAGGTGACTGTTGGTGTGGTGCGGAACAGTACTGTTGATCTGGTAGCGCTTTGCCAACTATATGGCTTTGATCCTAAACTGTGCATATGAAAGTGGAGTATCTAGTGTGTGCTATCTATGATTCCGTTGGTAGGTGTGATTGGAATACTATTTGGACCATTACTGTTGGGTGAAAGTGATGGTGGATGTCCTATGAAATCCAACTATGGGGCATACTGGAGGAGTACCGTGTTGTTGTGATGAGAAGTTTCTATAATCCAATTGTAAGGTTGTGTAATATGTCTTTGGTTTGGATGATTTGTGCAGTCAAAAATAAATGAGCTACTCTACAAAACTAGAAATGCTTCATACATATATGTGATGGTAAGTGGGGCAATCTGAAGGGTGAGCAGTCTCTCCAATAGAGAAGACAGGTAGGCAAAGTAGGCCAACAAGGTGCAATTGTGAAGTCTTAGGATTACTGTTGCATGGCATTGCTTGATACAAGTTCTCACTCCCACCCGATCCACCTCTGGTCCTCGGCATTACTGGATACCCCTTATATCCTTGGCTTAAATCAGTGCCACTCAAACTGTGTCGTCCACACTGAGCAACTGGAGTCATGCTGCCCAGGATTCAAATGGCCACATGCGTGCTGCCCAGTTGTTAACACCCCATCACCAACACAGTCAATCCTGTCCTCAGGCAGACATCCCAAAATCTGTGACCATATTCCCCATGTGAGTGGCAGACTGCAGTGGGATTCAAGAACCTACACCTGGTTTTGTAGATCAACTTCAGGATTTAAGGAGCCTGCAGTCAATAAAAGCCACACCCAAGGTGTGGCAAGGGACTTCGCACTCCTCCCTCCTGATAAGAGGAAGCCTCTACTTAGGATCTGCTCTTCACCTGCGTTTCTGGTTTCCCAATCAAGATTATCTTCATGCCAGATGTAAAAAACATCGTCCCTGTTTGAGGCACTTGAAATTTCGTCTGCAACAGTCCCTCAAAGATTATTCTTGTATCCTTATAATTATTTAACCTCTCCCAGTGCTGCCTTCAGAGGCCTCAGGTTAGTTATAGCTACGGGGAGCTTGATATTACTTGTTTGGGCTCTGGGCCCCTGTACTATCCCCTGAACCAACTTAATCAAAATTGTACCATAACAACTGTTTCTTGGACGTCTGCAATGTTATATTTGGAGCTGTGGAGCATTAACAAATGCTAAAGGACAGGAGAAGAAGAACAATCTCATGACAGTTCTTTTTGCTCAAACAAGATAAAGGTATTGTGCCATTGATTAGTTGAATGTTTACCATAGTGCATCAGCAACTACAGTAAATTTTGTTTACGCGTTAATTTCCTGTAAAATGGTACAATTTATGTCAAATCCATTGTAAACGGAAAAGACTGTGTGTATTTTAAGTTGATGTAAGCACATAGAGTAACAATAGTCTTGTGTTCTGTACAGTACAAAAAAGCTGGCACTGACAAGGGACTGCATAAAATCTGAGAGGACCTCCATCCAAGTATTGTGGGACTACAAACTGATAGCAACTCTCGTGTGCCTTCTCTCATATCTCTATCTCCCTTCCACCCTCTTCGCTCTCTTTGTAGAGTGCAGTCTTGGATGCCTTAAGCCCTTTCAATGGGGAAGGAGGGTGGTGGGTTCCAAGCAACATTCAGATCTTAGTGGTGACTTGAGTCTGACACTGCATACTTACACAAATTTAAGTTAAGCAGGCAAAGCATTGTTTTTTGATTTGCACATGTTTTAGAGACAGCAGTGTATACTCTATAGTGTAGGAGAAAAGGGAGGTATACTTAGGGAACCAATGCATACAAAGCCCTGCACGACGAAGGACCAGCATACATCAACAAATGAAAGACCTTCCACCAACCAGCCAGACACCTGCGATCCGCCTCCCTTTTCCTCACAGACACCCCCCTGGATTCGCCAATCCAACAGCGTAGTAGGCTCCCTCTCTAACATGGTGATCAAAGCCTGGAACGACGATTCTCCTGCGCCTCAGGAATGCTGCATTGCTCTGGGAATTCAGAAAAGGACTCAAGACACGGTTGTTCGAAATAACAGCTCACCACGAAGCAGCTACCAACTCCAGCGCCTTGAGACCCTGACAGTGGATTGGCCGCACTTCTTAATCCTGATTTATTGATTGACTGATGCAAGACAAGCAGCACAGAACACTGCAGGCTCCACAACTATATGTGCATAGTGCCGGATGTACGAAAGCAAACAGTACAAAAACACAGTGTAAAACAAGTAGTTGAACTATGGTCTAAAGGTTAATATCAGAGTACATGGGTGCAGAAGTAGGGGGCGAGAGCAGCAGATATTTTCTATTAGAAATAGTTCATCTGGTGGAACAAGCTCAGTGGATTCAGAGGTACCTGTTTCAGTGCCCTCTGCAAATCACACAAAGCAGTTCTTCCCTGAGCACCCCACTCCCAACACATTTCACCTGTTATCCCCTATCCAGTGCAGGCAGACTGTGTCTCCTTTAAAAAAGATAATGTCTTGTCTCCCTTTCCGGCCCAGGCTGTGTAGTGTGAACGTTACAGAGCCCATCACTTCCTCCCTTTCATCTTGCTTCCCTTGCACCTTTTCGCTGCCTCTGCTTTCATTAGAAATCTGTTCTTTCGATATCCCTTTTGACGCCTGCAAAAGCATGAAAGGCGTAGCCAAACCCTACAGGAATTCTCAAGTGTGACTGTCATGTGGCACTGAGTTCTCTAGCAAGTGCAGCAAAAGATAAGCAATCTTTTCAGTGCAAGCAGAAATATACATCTACATAATGGCATTCTGTAGATCTGATCAAACATTGGAAAAAGGTGTAAAGAGCTCATGTCCAGCACTAGGTGGTCTCTAAATGATAGTTACCTTACTATCGTTACACATGTAACTATTATAAAAATCCTGCAAGAGGCACCTAAGAAAATCGAGAATGCAATTCCATATTCTCAAAATTCAGTGGAATATACAAAAAGCCCACTTCATCAGGATGATATACCAATGTTAAGCCTTATATTATACTCATTCTTATTCGAAAAGGTATGGCGCTTGATGAGTTCATCGACGGTGCCATTCTAAATCGTCACTGTATCTTCCCCAAAAGAAAATTTTGTCTTCAGTGTTATACAGATCCTCATTCCAAGCATACCTTTTTTCAAACCACCACATGAAAATATTTGTAGATGAAGGCACAAAGCGAGAACCCAAAGCAGTCCCTCTCCTTCGGTGGTACAAATGGTCTTGATAGAGAAAAATAAATTGTTTAGGAGTACAAATTTAGTCAAATCAATAAGCATCTGTATATGTTGCTAATAACTGGCTTATCTCATATACTAAAAGCTTTCTAATGCTTTGATGCCATGATCATGAGCAATAATCGTATGTAGACTCTACTCATCCATAGTAACCAGGATGTAGTGTGGATTCCATGGAATGTCATACATTGTCTGAAGTAGATCCTTTGTATCTTTATTGTACGCAGGTAAGGTACAGACAAATTTCGAAATATGTATTTTTATGTATTCCAAAACGTTTTCTGTACTTGAACCAATCCCTGAAATCATTGGACAACCAAGAGGCCCCCGCCCTACCACCCCCCACCCCCCAACCACCTTTGTGTCTCGGTGCGTACTACTGAGCAAATTAAAAAAACATACAATTTTTAAAATATATTGATGGTGATGAATACAAATATTTATGAGGTACTAACCCCAAGATTCCAATCATTTATATTTTACCAAACGTAGACACCAGAAGTCTGAACACCTACGAACTAATATGATTACGGTATTAACAAATTAATTTCCAGTCTCTCCCACACTGGAATAGGTTGGAAATTTACTACTTGCAAGAGTAAAACGATTTGAAGGGTGGGAAATAAAGGTATGCACTGCAGGTACATTTGCAATTACTCATCAGAGGTTAAATATGTTCATGTAAAAATGGAATTCACAAGTTTCTGGAGTATGGTTTCTAGGCCTACTTCCGTAAACTCTTGTGAATTTCTGAAAGTCGGAAATCTGCACCAATGCAAGAATACATACTTGCTGGTGAACGTTTGCTACTTTATCTAAGAATCAGAATCTCATTTATTTTCATGTTGCCCGCAATGGTTTTAAACTGAGTCTTCAATAATAATCTTTTTTTTTTTTATTACTGGCATGTGTCAAACAAGTTTTACTAAATGATTCCTCTGAGAAGTGGTATTCGAAATTGCTCAATAATTTAACAAATCAATTTTTCAAGTGCCATTTTTTAAATGTACATTTTATTTTGAAAGCAAACTATTACAAATGTTGTTTTCACGCTTATGCACATATTTTCATATATCCTAGGAATATTTTGATGGCAATATAAATAAAATAGATTCAAGTTGTTTAATTTCGCAAACTTGTGTATGTTTTTATACTGGAGCCCCTCTCAGTAATGCAAGCAAACTCAATGCACATCTTTAGTGTGCTCTCTCTGACAGTGAAGGCTTTACATTAATGATTCATATATAGAAGATTAAACAACTTACACATATGGATACGAGCCTTGCCTTAGTGGCAAACAATATTCTTTCACAGATCCATACTGTTGTACTATAAACTGGCAGCCAAAAAGTTTGTTTTGCCAGTGGCATAGGAAGGGGGTGCGGGACGCCCCGGATGTCTTCACTGAGGGGTGACAAATTGGCAAAAATATGTGTTTTAAACACATATTTTTGCCATTTTGTCAAGCCGGGTGTGACAAGAAATTTTCCGCACTGGGTACCCACTGACCTTGCTAGGCCACTGGTTTTGCCGGAGGTTAGAACTACTTCTTTAGTGGACAAAATAAACGTGAAAACTTGTTGTCCTTGATGTCAAGCAACATTTCCTGGAGGTCGACTGATAGGAATTCCACACCCCTAAACACCTAATGCTTGTGACTTCAAGTCACAAATAAAGCAATCCACTAGATGAGAGGAAGAAACACCTTGACAATTTAAAGTGATTTATCTGTTCCCCGAGGTTTTGAGGAGTTCATGTTGTGCCTCATAAATTAGACATTTGTTTACCTATTGTAAAACTAGGAGTGTGGATAGTGTTATTAATGGTTTTGAAATAGACATACTCCACTAAAGTGACATTTCTTGACTATTCAAGCTGCTGTGTTCGAATCCAAATCACTCTGCAATGAACATATGGAGAAATATTTGATGAATTCAACCAATGTTGGCTCCTACTTAATGAGATCTCATTTTGGGATAGTATGCTGCCTAACATCTATGAATTATTGAGAACAGGACAATTCATTTAGAGCAAGACTTTGATATTCAAGAATTTGCTTCATAATTTTTCCCAAGCTTTATAATGTTGATATCAAAGTAAGCTACAAAGTGCATCCACATACATCATCTTTGTGTTTTCAGTGCTGTAAAGATGCGTCTCCACCCACCCCGTGATTATCGTTTTTCCAGCACTTGAGTATTTGGCAAGATAATCTTCACACTATCAGTGAGGTAGTTTAGCCTCCAGCTTTTTCTATTGCTCTAAGACTAACTAAAGTAACTCAAATTCTCCTGCAAAATTCTGATCGCACTCCACTAGACAGAGCAAGAGTCATCTCAATGGCAGGAATAGAAAGGATTTCTTATACAAATGTTTCAATTTGAGAGGACCATTATGAAAGCCAGCAGTAAATTGAAAATACACAGAAACATCAGGTCCTATATGTCCTATCACAGTTAAATGACAATCTCTGGAACTGCAGTAGGTGAATAGATTGGTGGAGGCGACTGTCTCATCTCCTTAATTGACTATTGAAATTTCGGTTTGCTATGAACTGCTCTTTATACTACAACTGTGTTACTTGCTTCAGGTTGCCTCTCTATCTCATTATCACATATATGATAAAATAGGTTTAAAAAGCAATGCCCTTCCACTTGGGATATACAGCTTACACTAATTACTAATCCTTCTCAAGGCTGTCAGGTCCTTGCCGTGTATGTAATTTGTCCTCGGACTTCAGAGGAGCCAACTGTGCGGGCGTCCGTCACCCTTCTTGGCCAACCGCACCACAGCCATCTGAAACTGCAAGTGCAAAGAAGATAACTCTGTAGATCATGTAGACCCGTAGGATGATGCCTGAGAACAGTATGCAGCCAGCCTACTTGGAGTTGCCAGGTACAAGACTACGAGGGAGGCGGAAGGTTACTGGAGTGGGTGCTGAGCAGAGAGAGGGTCAAGATAGGACTACCAGGAAAAAGGGCCCCATCTTCAGAATTCAAACAAAACCTTGATGCGGGCTGTGGAGACAGAGTGGTGTTTCAATGTCCCAAGAAAGAATTTACTCATCACAGCAGAAGGAATCGTAGGTAAGAAGGAAAAACAGCAGGTGAAGGTATTCTAGTGTTTCAAGAGAAATGAGGAGCAAATAAAAGGAAGGGTGGATTTTACACTTTCCCTGGGGAGGTCTTAATCAGATGTAATCCAGAACAACCATAAGATAACCATGAGACCTAGACATCCCTCAGAAAAATCAGAACTACAACACTTATTGCCTGGAAAGGAAATTCTCCAAAATCGATACCAGGGAGGCAAAAGGTAGAATTAAAGTCTGCTGGGATTGACCATTAGAGCAAAAATTACCCTAGTCACAGGGGAAAAAAAACAAACCGGACGATCTGCTTAGCAAGACAAAAGGGACAGATGACCATCTTTCTCAATACCAGGGTGCTACCGAAGGTTGACCATCCCTTGTGTAATACAGAACCGAGTAGATTACATTTCTACATAAAGCAACAACTAATTTTATCAAGGAAGAAACTAGACCCCACCCAAAAAGGATCACATATTTCCAAATATCTTTATCATCCTCTGCCCCTCTATCAACTATCTAACATTTTTAGTACAGCAAAGCAAGCATTATCACCTACCTAAATTATGGAGATCCTTTTCTCTTTCCTCCCATCTGAGAGGATCACCATATGCAGACGACAGAAGAAATCGTTTGCCTAAAAGAACAATAAAAAGAAGTTAGTTGCAATTACTGTTTCACACGAAGCAAGCATTGACATGCAGTACTTCAAGCAATTAAAACATGAAACTAAGCTAGATATTTCTATGTCCACTAGCTTTCCAATAAGAAGCTTGGCGTCAGCTAAGTTAAGATTTTTCCCTGCTTCCAACTGGATGCCTCTCTTCCCTGTCTTTGTGTTTGGCCAGTCCAGGACCATTGAGGCATCACACTATTCTGATTGTTTATTTTTTTTTTTTCTTCTAGAGTTTTATATAGCGCAAACTAGATCCGAGACTTCGGGTAGCAGAGCACTTTACATGAGCACCAGTTTCGTTACAGAAGAACACATTAATTTTTTTGTTAGGCACGGGGAGATTAAGTGATTTGCCCAGAATCAAGGCTGTTGAGCGTTGCTGCGAAAACTTGAACCCAGTTCCCCAGCTTCGAGGTCGACCGCTCTAGCCGTAAGGCTACATCCTCTCCCCTTCCTCTGGACACTGTGCCTCTACAATACAAGAGGGTCTAGTTTATATCTGAAAAGAACACTCAGTCATCACACATTTGTTTATCTTTTATATGCCTTGTGAACAGAATGCAATCCTATTGTAACTGTTTTCCAAGCAGGAGGCTTTTTTATGTTTTTGAGAGGCCTCAAGGTGGGAGCCTGACCTTAAGATGGCCGTTCAGCACCACCGGCTCCAGCCTTTTTAATAATAGAACACAGAGCACCCACGCCCTATCAGCTCGTGGGGTCTCATTCAGTTCGAAGGGATTTTTACATTCAAGTACAAAGTGCATATTTTCCTTTTTTTAAAGTATTTCTCGTAAGTAATCTATTTGGACCTTTTTGGTTATTGTTTAATGAACATCTTGTGGTGTAACTCTAATGGGTATCACTTTAATATGGTAAACTCTTTGCTTTGATAGGTACTGTACATTCCCTCTTCTTTCTGTGTGTATGAGCAGGCCAGGTGCCGGTTTCACTTATCTTGCAGCTGTTGCCAGTGTAGAGAAGGTGTAAGCATTCACTAGGTTCCAGAACAGGTACACAGAGCCCACATGTTTCATGAAAGCCCAAGCCTTGGCATACAAAATCAGCATTTACGCCACTGAGGGAGGAGCAGACTGCTGCAAATGTAATGGAAATGGAATGCCGAAGAAGATAGGAGTTAACATACGGCGGACGTTCCTCCTAGAAAATCCCTGCATGCAATTCCCTAAGAAAGGCACGCATCACAGTTACTTGCAGCAGTGACAAAAAACCTTTGTATTGCTAGTGGTGTATAGTTCCCTCCTCGGTGACTGTATGGAGACCATACTTGCTACTCACCCCGGTGCTTCGCAGCGCCTTTTAAATCAATGAAACGTCCATCAAGTACATCACTTTGTAGATCATTCGATGTGCCTTTTATCGTCACTAAAAGGCAAGGCTTTCAATAGGATCATGCTCAGAATGTGCAATTAAAGAAAAGAGGTCTGTTTCATTTGTACCATCTAATCAAATTCATCGTATTGATGGGAAGGTTAATTGCAAAAGGATTTGTGATTTTATGTGTGTCAAAAAACATCTTTTCATGTTTTAAGACATAACAATGATTTTCTTCAGATAATATAAGGATACAAAAGTTCCTTAAAAGATACGTATGTACAATGCTAGTGAGTGGAGAATCAGCACATTTAGCAAAACACTGAACAGCATGCCTCACTTTCTACTAGTGTTTGGCTATGGGGCACATCCTTCCACTCGCTGTATGATGATCAGTGCAATGTCTTTCTGTCAGATCAGCTCAAAGCAAACCACGGTGTATGGAGAGAATACCTTTATACTGGTCTATGTATGGTGTATGCCAACAAGCAAAGGCTAACCACCTTCATTGCATACAGGTGGAAGCTGACAAGTGTGAAAATTGTTTCCATGGCATGTCACACGGTATGGTGATGGCAACTGTTCTTACAACAATAAACACAATTTTATAAACTTGAATCCACCACCAGACACTCCCTGCCTACTTATCTCACATTTGAGGTTCTCCGTCAACCCTGCTTTCTCCATTGGTCACTGTCTTTCAGCCTTTCTCCTTTTTCCCCCTTTTATGTTTTTCTCTCTCTTGCTGTGGATCAAAGTCTGTAGAGGGAAAATACGTACAGGTCCCCAGAAATCAGTGCCGTCGGGCCCCACCTGCTCAAATTATGCACGGACTGTGATTTTGCTTTGATACTGTTGCTGCTTTCATTGCACCACGATTGATTTTGGACAGAATTGTGGCGGAAGCACTCTATAAATGTAATCAAATTGTTACATTTGCAAACGTATTTACCCTTAGTAGATCAATTAAATGTATCTAATTAGAAACTGTATGCAAAACAAATTCAACAAAACAAAAATCAAGAGTGTATACAAGTACGTTATGCAAACAACACCCTGATAGATAAATTCCCAATGAATGGCATTCCATTTTTACCTTTATTTCAGAACGCTATGTATTATGATTTTACTGCATCAATTGTCTGCAGAGCAATTTGTCCCGGTCGGTGCCTCGCAACAGCGCATGAACTCTGCGTGGAGCACTTTTGCTTCCAGTGCTCTTAATGCTTGCTTATGCGCGTTCTCCCCTTTCCTGCACGGCAACAGGCCGCATAGCCCTGGGTGACGTTACCGGGCCACCACTTCTAGGCTTTGTAAGATGCTTATTATCACTTTACATTCTTTCGACCTGAGGCAACGAACCTGCAGAATTAAGCACACTCTATCCACATCAAAGTTCCTAGCTCTGTTTTTCGACTTTTCCCACCTTAATAAAGATTCTTTAATTTTGGTCTCAACACCTACATTCCAGACTCTCACTGTTCAATGTTTACCAGTGTCTGAAATTTGTTCAGTTTGAAAACAACTCGTAGCCAACAGGTCTGCTAAAAACATGAAACATTTGATCAAATTTAGTGCAAGGCAAGCAAGCATAAAGACATCAAGACAGACAAAACTACTGCATTATTCAGTAGACAAATTAACGAGTCTCTCTCTAATCTCAATACATTAGTTGTAGTAAGTGAAACCCTGCTCCTCATGTTTCTACAATAAAATTATGTGCTTTTGCAAAAAACTGTATCGATAAGAGAGGGCATGAAGGAAGTTGGAAGCCTGGGGAGAGGCTGGTAGGGGGAACAGACTGACCTGTGACAGGAGGCGAGACACGGCATGTCAAGTTCTGCAGCTCCAGTTCTCCATGCAATGTTGTGAAGCACTGCAACGCTTGAAGGCGAAAGTGAAAGCAAGTGGATTGCTGCTTTAAACAGATACACCGTGCACAGTATATATCTGTTTACTGCATGTGACCCCATGTCATAGAATCATCAGAGCTCATAACTCTTGTGATGCCAGGTCACTTGATAAAACGCTGCCTTGCCTTTCTCGCTCCCAGTTAAGTTGCCTCCTTTAGCACTCGGAGATTGACAGGTAGCCCTGGGCTGTACTGGACTGAAAACCTAAGCGCCCGGGGCTATGTTACAAAGTGACACTTGATGTGCATCATGAGAGTTAAAAGGAGGCCCTGAAGACGGCAGGCCAGGGTTGGGAGAAGGTAAGCGCTGGCTTAGCCCAGCAATGCTACCTACGGTGGCACATGCGCACAGTGAGGGTCAGAGAGTAACATACAGCCAATTCAAATTACTATTATAGTCAATACAATTGTCATTAGAAAATGTACATGTTGATCTTGCCAGGAATCTAGTTGGGCGGAATCACCACGACCAAGGAAACGAACCGCCCCTGATAAATTGTTACAATTCTAACACTATAAACTACAAACCTGACATAGTCTACATCAGCAAGATTATTACAAAACTGAAAAAAGAAAACAAAATGTATATATGCCCTCATCAGATAGGATCACTGAAGATGAAAGGAACAAGGAAGTAATGGTAGGGGCCATACTCACTAATGCAAATAACAAAGAGTCAAGGAGCACATGGGATCAAACAAAACCCATTACAGAAGCTAGACACACCTAAGGAGAAATAATCTGAAACACATTAAGATGATCAATTGAGAATAAGCAATAGCAGTGAAGAGTCAACCAAGTACATCCAGAGGGCATTTCTTTAGGCAGGGTCTTGGAACAAAGAGAACCACCCAGAGAGGACAGAGGAAGGACCCTGAGAAGCAAAACGAGAAACTCATAAGAAACATCTCTAAATATATACTAATAAACTTTAAAGAAAATGTACTTCAAAAGAGTACGTCATTTGTGACCGCAACAACCTCACCACTATATGAAGCTGAAACAGAATTCTAAAAAGTATGCCTAACTTAAAGCTTAACGATTTCACATTTGGAATATTAAACAAAAACAATTCACAGTTGAATGTTGTGTAAAGATCTCACAAAGAAGTTTCATTTTGAAACACCTAAAGCGCATTATGTATTTGAAAAACTGGAATTAACAGATTTGGAAAAGTTTGCCTAAGAGTTAAAGTACAACAGGACAACCTACTTGCAAAGTGAGCACATGCATAAAGAAATTAAGCTCAAATCAAGAAATCACAATTTGAGTGTCAGACAAGGGTGGCACTCTAGTAAACTATGAAAAAGAGCTCAGAGAGCACATACAATATGATGGAATATATAGGTAAATGATTCAGGATTTCACAATCGTAATATAAAGCTGTTCGAGAAGAAATACTCAACAAATAAGTCAAGCTCCACTGGATCTTTGGAGTATATATAGCAGAAATAAACAGTTCCCAGCACAAACACACCCAAGAATTCCAATTAGCTACTTACTTCCCAAAAATCTGCATTACCGCCTAGGCAGCACAATTATCTCAGCTAAACAGTCAATACAAAAATCATTAGAAAATTATGTAGTCTAATTACTACCCAAACTGCACAAGAGGAATCACCCCACATCAGAGACATCACACATTTTATCAATAAACAGTAGCACCCTCTTGGGTCATTAGTGCACTTATCAAGAACAATGAAGCTTTGTGGTACTTTGGATGTTACAGCACAGCGCCATTTATGAACATTCCTCACCACAGGGGTATGGAAGCAGTAGATTTTTTGTCTCCAAAACAGGCAAACCCCATGGATTAATAAAGTATTTCTACAATTGTTACATTATATGCTTTTTTCACTTATTTCAAAGCACAGGATTGGTACTATCTTCCAATCTCTGAAATCTCTATGGGCTAGTAAATTGTGCTTTGTTATGTTAACTTAGCTATGTGAAAATCTGAAGAGGTACCAATTGATCTTAGTATTCGCCAGTCCAGGCTAAGATGGCGCGTGTTTTACGAATATTAGTCCACTTTCCTTGTCTATGAGAAGTCCCATTGGCAGAGAGCGTTGGAGGACTATTTATGGGTGCGGCATTTGGCTTGCCGGGAACGATCGGTCGGACGCGGAGACGTTTTGAGCAGGCTCGGAGACTTTTTTAGGTCCCGGTGAGTTTTAGTATGTACTTCTTTTGGGCCACGCTTTTATTGATACCTCGTGGCCGTTAGGAAAATACCACCAGTTGGTTCGGTTAGAACGGACACGTGATAATTTTAAAATCTTATTACCGTCATTTACTTATGGAATACCGCTATCGCATAACTGTGTAGCCCCGTGAAGGGGGATTAATGTTTATGTAATTTTCGCACACGGACAAGCGCTTCAGGGCTGGTTAATACTAGTGCCCTTTGATAGTTTATGATAGGATATCGTGTATATGGGGTGGTAGCCGCTTCGGGCAATGAGTGAGGGTTGAACCCACCATCCTATACATATTGTATATCCTGCAGACGATTAAATAGGATTGTTGTTACATGCTGGTTTGTTTTAATTATGATTAGGATGGTCATTACTTGTTCTTTACTCTTAGAGTACTGGGGATATTGAAGGAGTGATTTTTGTAACCCACCAAGAGGCTGTCCAAGTTTATAGAAGATTTCTTGCCACAGCTCCAGAGGCGGAACATAGATGGAATTCTATTAAGGTAGTAAACCCTTCTGGATATAATAAGATGAGCTGTATAGGGACGGGTGGTAGTGAATGTTGATAATAACATATCATTACAAAAGAGCTTTTTTATTGTAAGACTTCACTAATCGTGATCGTAACAAAAGATTGAAGGCTGATGCAACTTTGTGTACAGTCTGTCCGTTTATAAGTTCAAGAAAAGAACATATTAAAGGAAACCACAAATTAAGGTACTGCCCCTCTATATGGTGGCCATATCGAGCAAAAACAAGAATTATGATTATTAGAATATACTACAATATTCGTTTTTGTTGTTACTCTCTATAGGGGGAACTCCTTTTGTTATATATCCTTTTTCACACACTGTGTGACTTGGAGGCAAAAATAACTGCAACAGAGGAAGAAATATTTCTCCTACTGGTTACTGGAATGTTTCGCAATAGGTGGGTACCTGTAGGAAATGTATGTGAATGTATGGATGAATGGTATATGAATTTAGGAATATGGTGAATGGATAGGTGTTGAATCATCAAGCATGAAACCAAAATGATAATATAAATGGATTGAATATATGGATAAAGAATTATTTTATGTTTCTTGTGTATATACATGATCATTAGCAGTGGTATGATGAAATAGTATAACAATCAATTGTATTATAGCACACGTTTTAAAATGGACCTATGTACTTGAATTTTAATTGTATATTGTATATATTATTGTTTTCAGATTTAGATTGGAAAACACTGATTCATAAACGTTAAGCTTGAAGAAGGTGGCGTATCATTTTGTACCACCGAAACGCGTCGCTATGTGTTATTCGAGCACCCAAGCATCACCTGGGGTCAATGAAAATAAGGACAATACGAGATTGGGTTGACCTCTGAATCACTTGGTTGTAAGACTTGGTGTGCCAATGAAATAATATTGGGTCTTCTGTTTCCATCGGTTATTACAGTCTGTTAGATTATGTGTTTTTAATTTAAGTGTGAGCAAAATTGAAACTTTGATGTACACTCTGGATGTGTTTTTATGAATTCATTGTACACACTTTTTGAATTTTAGATCAGAAATATCTATATATGACAATATAATAAAAATGTAATCTTTATATTATCCTTTTTTGGTTTTTTATGATTGCTGATGATTTTGTATGATGTATGTATAATAATTGTGGGTACCCGTATGCTTACAATAGGAGCCCAAAGGGATCTTGTTTGTGACAGAAAAATCTGAAGAAGAACAAATGTTGAATAATGTCATGTGGGAGAAAGGACTGAAGACATTTGTTGAGATTAATCAACAACATTTGCCATTTACCACTTTTCTGGCAGAGAACCAGAGAAGAACTAACTAAAACATCACTCTGTTGAACCTTGGACAGGAGGAAATTAAGATCATTGTTAACATTGGTGAGAAGGCTGCATTCTGCTTAGATGTAATAGTTAAAGTTAACAAAGACAACTGGAAACAACACTTAGCACAAAAGAAATGGATCAGAACAATGTGTTACATGAGAAGAGTTTCCATCTTAGGAACCTACTCAAGAACCCATGTAGTTAGAAAAAAGAAAACAAAATCCCACCCAATGGAATACCAGACAGAAAAAGAGCTTGAGACTCTGACTGAAGTTAAGGAATAAGTAAAAACTCAAAGTAGAGAAGAGTTATTAGTTACGGATGAACCAAAAAAATAAGTATGAGTAACCAAGTTATGTGAAAAAGGATAGCACTGCCACTCAGATTTTCAAAATACAGGTATTGTGTCTGAAGTATGGGAAACTTATTAAGACAATGGGAACTCAAAAACATTTTGACAGACACTCCAATGATGGGTTGTATCTGATTTCATAGAAAAAGAATTCCTTTAAATACCATTACTGAGAAACTGTTTAATGGAAATTTTCAGAATTAATGGCATTTACAATTTCATAGAAACCAATTCATACAACGTCTTTTTGATTGAAAGTGGCATTTGCTTGCTTGTCTTTTTAATGTTTAAATGCAATGGTTGCAGAACTCACTTTAAGAATGTTTTATCAGAGGTTTTTATTTCAGTGCTTTACTTCAGGGGATATTATTACAGTTTTATGTCATTTACATTGTCAAACAATAACGTCACATGCTTTTAATTTGATGATCCCTCAACACCCCTAAACACCATTGATTCCTGTCCCCCTAAAAACCCGTCACAACTGAAGTCCACTTGTCCTTGAACTCTAAAATCCCTTTCTACCCCTACCCTCCACTGAACATTGAGATGTGCAACACCTCACTACACGTAAACGCCATCCATTCCTGAACCCTAAAAACTCCATTCTACGCCTAAACCCCACCCATCCCTAATCCCTTAAAACCCCCTCACCACACGCAAACTCCAACCATCCCTGAACCTTACTCAGTGCCTTTAAACAACATCCATCCATGGCCCCAAATAACCCCCCACTACTACTAAACTCTACCGATCCCTGAACCCTAAAAATCCCTTTCTACATCTCAATTCCACCCATCCCTGAATCATTAAAAGTCTTCACCACCCTAAACTCCACCCAATACTAAACCTTAAAAACTCCTCACCACCCCATAACTCTACCCATAACTGAGCAGTAAAAACTATCACCAACCCTAAACTCAGTCCATCCATGAACCCTAAAACCTCTCAATAACTTTACACTCCACCCATCGTTAAAGTCCAAAAACACCTCACATTACTAAAATCCACTCATCTGTGAACCCTAAAAGCCCCTCACCACCCCTAAACGTCACCCAATCCGGAACCCTACATCCCCCTTTCTACGCCTTCACTCCACCTATTCCTGACCTCTAAAATCCCTCATCATTACCCATCCCTGAACCCAAAAACCTCTCGCTATTCCTAAACTCCACCCAAGTTTGATGCAATTTTGGATTTTTCCTTAAAATTAGCTTTCCTTCAAAATGCTTCCTTTAAATTTAGATTTTTTTGTACAGTTCCTTAAAACTGGCTTTCCTTAAAAATGGTATTCCATTATTTGGTTTCCTCTAATGTGGTTTCTCAGTTTTTGTCACAACGACGGCCTAGCAAAGAGAAAAACAAAACAGATGATAGTGAAAACAAGACTATGTAGTAATGACCATGGACGCTCCTCTGCTAATGCGGAGAAGCGTCCCCCCACTGCTCTGTGAGTAGATGAAAAAGGAAAAATAAAATGATACCGCATTGTTATTATCATTGTATTTTTCCGTCCTTGCTCTGCTTGTTAGGGGCGGGGCGGGGCTGGCCTATGTCAGTGGAACAGGGGGAGGTGTGGTGGCAATCTGAGTGCGCATGACTGTTTGGAAGGCCAAACAGTCATGCACACTTTGCATGTTCTCCACCCAAACTGCATTACAGCTTGGGTGGAGAACATGCCTAGGCTCCCACTCCCTCTCTGAGCGCCGAACCACGGTGCTCAGACTAATCATGACGCTGCTATCAGCAGCGTCATAATTGGCAAGGGGAGTCTGGTAGCCTGGGTGCATCCTGTTCCTGCTTCATGTCCTGGAGTCCTGGAAGTGGGCGAAGAGGACCTAGAGGCGGCGGCCCACAGGTAAGTGTTTTTCTTTTTTCTTTTCATTCCCTCCCAACGGCCCTTTGTCTCACCGCCGTGAAGTAGCAGCCGCTACTGCTAATGACTATCAAGTTGTCTTAAATAACACAATAGAAATTAACATTTCCATGTTTAAATGTTATACATTGTTCAAATGTAACCAGAGGAAACACTGTAATTCACTCTAAAACAGATAAAAATCAATCTTGGAGATTACACTGCATGCAATGCATCAAATGATATATACCTCATTTAGGGCCTGATTATGAGTTTGGCGGCGCCAAACTCCACCACCGACTGCCTGCTAGATTACAAGTTGTACAGCTAGCCCTCAGGGCTGCCTTTCAAAGGCTCATAGGAGAGCCTTAGAGAGGTAGCACCGTGGGATAGCCACAACGCATTTCAGCATGGCATGGACTTTGAAGTCCATGCCGTGATGAACAGAGGGTGAATGAAGACGGAGGGCACACCATGTCCCCCCTGCATGCATCCAAAAGGCCCTGAGGCAACAAGGGGCCCTGTAGGGCCCTCTTTACTGACTCTGTGCCACCCATTTCATGGCAATCTCACCGCCATGAAAAGGGTAGCTGACAGTCAACTTGTAAAATGCTTGGCGGTGCCACTGAGGCACCACCAAGCATATTTTCGGCCTCTGACTGCCGCACCAGCAATCGATGATCCCTGGCAGTTGCAGTGATCCTAATATGGTCTGA
This sequence comes from Triturus cristatus, assembly GCF_964204655.1. Lineage (NCBI taxonomy): Eukaryota > Metazoa > Chordata > Amphibia > Caudata > Salamandridae > Triturus > Triturus cristatus. The sequence goes on along the minus strand of NC_140581.1, from coordinate 495,459,827 downwards.
CTGCCAAAGTTGTAATATGGTGGTCGGACCACTGGTGTGGGGGTCCCCGACCACCACCCCACCTCCACTAAGAGTTTGGCGGAACTATGGAACGTCAAACTCATAATTAAGACCCAAGTGTCCATATTGTAAAGTGTATGTGGTTAAGACAACCAGGGAAATCATGACTGAAATTGGTGAAAATAAACACAACCTCAGAACAAAGAATTTGAAAATATGTTGGCAGCACATCACACTGGATTCAAATGTGAAATTAATTTAACTGAGAAAAGACACCTCATTGTGGGGGATTGAATTATTATACGTAAATGTTTCTAAATCTGAATAAGTATAAATTTATTAGAAGATGTAGGAAACCACTAAATTAAATTAATTCTGAGATGCTAAATGCCTATTTGCACTGATACAACTATTTATTTGTAGGTTTCTAAACATGTAATTCCTCCTGATTAACTGCACTGCATGAAAAGCATAGTGCATAGATCCAATAAACAATGACTAAGGTATTGAAACTTTTTCATGTGAATAAATCTTATTGAATGTAGAGGGAATAAAGTGAAAAAAGCTAGAGAACAAAAGCTATTGTTCGCATGAATGAAAATAACAGAATCCATAATCAAAGCGAAGTGTAAGAATGAGGCATGAAAACCACAGGGAATGCTTAGCAGATTCCTAGAGCTACTGACATGAATGCTGGTTTGGTGAGTGTCAGAAGATTACACCAGAAAACTAAAAAACATACCTAACAAAATTAACAAGAAGGAATATAAAATACTAAATACAACAGGAGTGCCGGCAAAGAAGTAGCCAAAAAAATAAAATACTTCACCACTTTGAATCGTATCGCTTATAGTACTGAGTAAGCATGTGAAGCAAGCAAGTCCAACACTTATTCGGTTGCTTCCCTCAGTGAATTCTGAAAACAATCTGGCCAAAATGGGCCGTTTACACTTCAGCTCTCAAAGAATTTGGCCACCCTTCATTCCATATAATCCACCAACTCATGCATCCCCTCAAACCACATCCTGCCTTTACTCCTTGCATCCTTCCTTTTCTCTTTTGATTGATCCATATATCCCGTCATCCATCTTTTCTTCCATTTACCTTTCTTCCCATCCATGTCTCGATCTTGCTTTCCATGCATTAATCTTCCTCTCATCTATCCTTCATCCATCTATCCATTCATTCATTCTTCTTTCCATCTATAACTCCATCCCTCCCATCTTCTGTTCAATGCTTTCTTATTGCATGGGTTCCTCACTCCACAGTTGTATTATGCTGTTCTCTAACAGTAGTTTTTATGAGCTTTTGTTTAGAGTCCAGTATGACAGGGGCAGTTTGTTTCCTTGGGCGTGGGCGCTCTGCCCAACCAGATTCCTGACAAAATTAACATGTACATTTTCTAATTTCTATTATATTGATTATAATAGTAATTTGAATTGGCTGTTGAACTCTCTGACCCTCGCTTGAGTGAAGGTCAGGCTGCCAGGCACTCCTCACATGGCCCTTCCAAGACATTTACACTAGTGTTCATGTGCCACAGAAGGTAGCTTTGCTGGGCTAAGCCCAGGGTTTTACCTTCTCCCAGCCTGCCGTCTTCAGGGCCTCCTGGTAACACCCCAGCATGACCCACATCAAGCGTCACTTTGTAACATAGCCCCAGGCGCTTAGGGTTTCATCCCTGTATGCCCGGGGCTACCTGTCCATCTCCAAGAGCTAAAGAAGGCAGCTTATGTGGGAGGGAGAAAGGCAGGGCAGCGTTTTACCATGTGACCTGGCATCATGAGAGGCGTGAGCTCTAATGACTCTAGGCGTGGGGTAAACGATATACACTGTGCATGGTGTTTCTGTCCACATCAGCCATCCACTTGCTTCAGTGGTCGAAGTGGGGAAAAAAAAGTAGGGGAACTGTGGACAGAGAATCAGGGGGCGGGAATAACCCGAGGATTCGATCAGTGGGCGGGGGTCAGAGGGGTGGCTAGAAATAGCAAAACATACCAATTTTTCGTATGTTTGCCATTTCACTGACCAGTTACAGCTTTTAACGTTATTTAATTCAAACATGTTTATTTGAGGTTCAATATATAAGTTGTTTACATTAAAATACATTTACAATGTGGGACGTATTTCCAATCACAGAATGTCCAATATATGCTTATAAGTGGAATCATATGCCATTTGTCTCCGAGCCATGCAGTTTCTTTTATCAGTACTTCTCCTCCCTTTTTCCAACCATTTCTGAACATAAAATGATAGTAAAAGGCAAAATTATATTTTCATTCAGGAAGTGAACAAAAAGTAGTAACCCACTGAGTTATGCACATAAAATATTGCTCTTTGATATGTATGGTACACGTTCTTTGCAGCAGGTGTATTAACCATCTGCGCTACCTTAGATGAGTCAAAACAGCCATTAGACAAAATTCCCCTCCCATCTCTCTCCAGCAGGTACATTGATCACCAGAGTTATCTTGGCACTTTTATTGTTGTTGCAAAGAGGGTTTCCTTTGGACTTATGGCTACAAGTTTCCTATGACTAGAGTTATCTACTCACAAACTCACAGAGAGAATCACATCGGTCATTCAGGTTATTCACACTTCATTTGTACCATCTATGCAATGAGAGTAGAAAGTTAAACCCAAAACTACAAAAACGTGCAACTTGATTTAAAATAGCAAGTTGTCAATTTATTCATTACCATGTAGATAAAAAGATTTTGGATATACAATTGAGAAAGAATTTTTTTAAAAACAATTTAAAATCAACAGTCTATTACACACAACCTTAAAATTTCAAACTATATACGGAGAGTACACATGAGAGAAGACACCAAATGTTGTCATAACACACAAGTCCGTGAAAAAAACAATGAACACCAACTAGAACCCGATACTACAATTGATTCATAATCTGTGGTTCCAGCAAGTACACGGATTGTGTCAAAAAGCGTCAACGCGTTTCGATGGAAAGGGAATTATAGCACCATCTATATCAAAAGAATTTTGTGACTCTCTTGATTCGTAATGTTTGACCCAACAATCAATTATTATTTTTTTTTTAAAACACCTTCGTGACATTGTTGTTTTGTACTCTATTCCTTTGGCGTTAAAAGGTCCCTCTCATTTCCCTCAACTTTTATTGTTGCCCGAAACCAGCTGAATATATTTCCAACTATATACGGAGAGTACACATGAGAGAAGACACCAAATGTTGCCATAACACACACGTCCGTGAAAAAAACAATGAACACCAACTAGAACCAGATACTACAATTGATTCATAATCTGTGGTTCCAGCAAGTACACGGATTGTGTCAAAAAGCGTCAACGCGTTTCGATGGAAAGGGAATTATAGCACCATCTATATCAAAAGAATTTTGTGACTCTCTTGATTCGTAATGTTTGACCCAACAATCAATTTTTTTTTTTTTTTTAAAACACCTTCGTGACATTGTTGTTTTGTACTCTATTCCTTTGGCGTTAAAAGGTCCCTCTCATTTCCCTCAACTTTTATTGTTGCCCGAAACCAGCTGAATATAAAAAGAACTTTGCAGTGTTTTTAAAACTCCTACACAGCTACAAAACCTGCCCCCACAAACTAAACCGGCCCCTCACCCTTTCAGTCGCCGTGGGAAACGCCCGATGCCTTTTTCAATGCAATACTGCAGATATGTATGCTTATTTGATATAAACGACATGGATCACTCTTAGTGTAAGACACGGATTCTTCCTGAATATCCTTTGAATTGGGTTCCTGATTGAATACACATGAGCAGTTTGGTACACAAAAGAAGGCCTCTGGGTAGACCTCTGAGGTAAGCACATTAATGTTATTCCTAAGGACCCTCACACAGGACCACTTACCTTTTTGACCCCCCTGTACAATTCCTGCCTGTGCTTTACTATGCATAATCTTTAACATAAACTTTCTAACAAGCAATATAATAATGTTTTTTGACTTCTAGACAATTTTGTAAACATTTTTGTGCCATGCCGTACAGAACTGAAGTAAAGGCAGAATGCAATTATCTGTTCTGCAGTCCTGTCACTTTGAGTTGAAGAGAAGCTGTATTGTGCAGAGAAGGGTTTGGGTCCAGGCCGGGGTAACTCCCAGCCGAACCCTTGCTGAGGCAGAGGTTTCAGTGTTGTGCCAGAGGCTAAGCTCTCCTCTCCCTGGTTCAGAGACACGCTTGCCATAAGTGGATTGGAAGCTGCATGACACAGCCGGTGCTTTGTCAAGGCAGAGGATCACCCAGCTCTCCATGTGTCTAGCCTCTTCAAAGCCTTCCTACTAGTCCCAGATTTGGCTGCACTGTCTAATCCCATGTCTTTTGTGTTATTCACCTTGTTTCCAGTTTGGGATGCACAGGTACCGCGTTCATTGTAGTCAGTTTGTTAAAATAAACTAGTTTGCGTGTCCTGCACCACAGCATCCTCTACACCGAGGATTTTACACTCCTTGTTCTGAAATCCACTGCTAATCAAGGGCCAATATTGCATTGTCAACAATTTGCTCTGCTCTGTTGTCACTCGGCTGAGACGACACCGGGAGGTAGCTTCGCTTTCAATCCTGCCGCAAGTTGCACACACGGCGATATATTTACTATTGAGGGCCTTACAGAGGATTTGTAACTAGCGCCCCGTTCTGGGAGAAGCAACTGAGGACCTGATCGGAATGTTGATCGGTCCCGGTTTCCCTACCTCTGCTGTTCAGCGTTCTCTTTGAAGAACCAGCTCCTGAGGCAGATCTAGATGCAAGCACCTACAACTTTTTTACTCTCGGAGAGGAACACTCCCTCAAGGTCCTTCTGATGGCGAGGTGACTGTCATGCCACACTCAAAGGGATTTCCATTCTCCTTCACATTTACTAAGCCACCTTCCCGTTTTTAGAGATGCCCTGACAAGACGCCCCACTCTCACTCCATCCAGGCTTGGAGGAGTTTGTTTCCTTACGACTTGGCTGTCTAAAACCCCCACCCCCTTTTTGTCCTGAAGAAGACTCACCGTGATGTCCCCATGAAATAGACAAATTCGGTTGAAACGTCGACGTGCGGTCTCTCATGTCCGATAACAGTGTATCCATAAATAATTGAATGCTCAGGTTACCACTGTATTTGTTCACTTGGACAGAGATCTAGATTTACTAGCCATCAATTTGTGTTATCCATGTATTAGTGTTTTAATTTCTTGTTTCCATTGTCTCACCATATTCACTCCATGTCACAACAGTCACTATTCAACCACTTTTTTTCTTGTATTGTATGACAGCCCACTCTTTATGAATATGATCTGACATATATATATATATATATATATATATATATATATATATATATATATATATATATATATATATATATGTATGATCTAGCTCGTTATGTGATCAAGACGGAGGGGTAACAGTCGAAACACGTAATGCTGGGCACTTGCCTCTGTATTAGGATTCGAAGCCATTTTAAATAAAGCACCTTTCATTTACAACGCACGCTGTGGTCCGTACCTGCTGTTCGCCGGATCGTCGGTGCTACAGGATTGTGTTTTATATATATATAATTACTACAAATTGGTGTAGTGTGTTTGTTTTAAAAAATTCATGTTTTTTGCTGAATGACTATACTATGATTGCTTGTCTAAAGTAATTGCTACCCAACGGAACTATACTGTAAACTATATCTGCTCTGTTGTGTCACCAGTTAATTCACAGTTGTCTTGTGTTCGAACACCCTCTTGTGCACAGCACTCTGAGACCTGCTTGTGCAGAGTTTGCATTTTATAAAACAATACATTGATCTTTGGCGTGGCCGGGCACGGCATCGAGGCGTTCAAGAGCCATCGTATGCACTAGCTCATAGAAGTACAAGTCATCTGCTGGCCGCTTCAGAGTACTGCAAGGGGATAGGAGAGGGCTGTATGGAGTTGGTCGTGGGAATGAGCTTTATGGCTGACAACGCCACTTCGAAGCACTGATGGAGAGGAGGAGAATTAAGTGTAGGTATGCGAGAGAGAGAACATAAGCGAAGAGGGGTGACGGGGAAGCAGAAGAGAACACTGCTTCTATGCGTGCCACTCTTCACTATTCAGGGCTCCATTCACACATAGAAAGGACTCTTAATTTAGACTTTGAAGGCATCCAGGCCGCTGAGAATTGAGTGGGTAACAGAGGATGGAGGAGGGGGTCAATAGAATGGGCAAGATTGTTCCTTTCGGGGGTGGGTCTCAATGGACCCCCTCAGCGTCCTTAGCCATGAGTGGCTCTAAAAATGTAGTTAGTATTAGGCAGGTGGCTTCATCTCTTGTCTGCCTTCCTCACATCCCATCCTATAATTGTCCATATGTTAAGGGTAATAACCAGTTTCATGTTGAGTTTCAACCCACGCTTCTAAGCATTGTAAATAATATATGTTAGTGTTACCCTGTGGAATGATATTTAATTTACCACCCTCTGAAGGATCGAGGTCTCGGTTAGCCATTCTGTGATTCCGACTAATAGCTCGCAGATCTCAGCGGTGAGTATTTAACTCATGGAACCACCCTGCTGAATATCCGCACCTGCAACCACCAGCTCAAATTAAGTACTGGTTGCAGGCTTCATCATGAACTGAGCAGGGACAACGCAGTCACTTTACTGGCTGTCTTGAGCGCAGAGGCTCAGGTGCAAAACACTATGGACCAGACCTCGTGATCTGCACAAGTGACATGTAGTTTTGCAGGGATTCTGGGAAGTTTTGTACCAATATTTGGACCCTCCGACTGGTAGAAAAATAAAATGTTATGTTTAGCTGATTTATTTGTGCAAATTTGGATTTGTAACTGATCGTCAGTTCAACCATCACTGTAAAATGTTGTCAAAACCTGTACACAATTGTCCAGCAGGTTAATTACACATGTTTTGGCACTTGACCTGGCTCTCAATAAAGCTCCACCCCTGTCCCCCTCTCTACCTAAGTAAATGCGCTCTTCCGTATCTGTGCAACCCTTGTGGTAGTGTGTGCCACGCATGGCTTCCACCTTGTAACAAACACAACGCGCACTGAAATAGCCAGCATGCACTATAGTCAGTATTTCTAAGGTGCCAACATACCTCTGTGAATTAATACTCATCATTGAAGTCTCATGTGTATTGATCACGCTGGCAAAACCAATTAATCCTTTCCAGGTCAGTTAATTTGAGTATCGCTAGATTGGATACATAATGCTTACAAACGGCAGAAGTGGTATAAAGCGCTTTGCAACTAATACTGACATGTACACGAGTCAAGTTGAACTGATGTTGCAATTTACCAACGAACCACAGGCTGGTGCTGCAATGCTCGCTTTGCAATAGCACAGCTCACGTGCTTGGAAACTGATTCTTTTTCATATTTACATTATTTTGTCAGCCCATGTCTGTCTGAACTCTACCTTGCTTCAAAGTGAATGAGGCTGCTACTGAGGGGCAACTCCAGAAGTAGCCATAATCAACATATTTCAGTGTCCTACAAGACTGAAGCTGGGGAACCAGGTTCGGGTCTGACAGGATGCTCAAGCATCCTATGATGCTGGGCAAATCACTTAGTCTTCCCCCTGCCTAAAAAAGCAATTATTTGCAATGCAATAGGCCTCACAATACTGAAAGTTTGAGCTTTTGGCGCTGCATTATTATTTGCAACGCCAATAGGTCAAACTTTCAGTAATGCGAGACCTATTGCATTGTAAATGCTTGTTTTATAAGACCACATTCCTGAACACAGACAAAGCAGTGGTACACATTTAAAAAAATAACATAAGAAAAACAGCTGACAAGACATTCGACATTTTCCAGTTATTGTAAAAAAATGCACCTTTCCTAACTTACATGAGGAGTTCAGAGGCAGTCCAGGCTCCTCTTGCAGGCCTCAATGCAGACAAAAGAGCAGAGATGTAAAGGAGGGGCAGGGGACCTCTGGGCAGGCACGCAGAACAATATCCAGGAGAGGCTGGTGGGGCTGGGTCAGCTGTGGGTACAGTGGAGGGCCTCTTCTACAGCAGCCGCCGTCCTCCTATTTTCTAGTTCTAGCTGGGTGGTGAGCAGATTTACAGCAAGCCAGCAATTCCAAACTGAAGCCCTTTTCTTCTTTTCCAGGTGGCATCATCAGCCCGAAAATTAAGGGCAGAGGAGGTCATGGGAGGGGGAGGGGGGGACACCAAATCATTTCGAGGTGACCATTGTATTGGTCACAGTGGGGGCAGGCAGACAGCGTCCTCACTGAATGAGGTGTGAATCACGGCAGCAGCAGGGCCATCAGAGGAAGCCCTTTTGCGCTATCCTAAGACTGATGGCCCTTTCAGTGTTGCTTTGCAGGCCCCTAGATACAGAGGGGAAGGGGGAGGAGGTCGTGGGCACCGCAGAGGCTTCCTCGATGTGCACAACACAGGCTTAAAGATAAAGTTGTAATTTTTAAGTAGGACTATTCCTGCCGTCCTGGGACGCTTTCTTAAAACAAAGAAGTAGTGGAACGGACTGAAATAATTTTTAGGTTGAGCCTAGAACAGGGCATGCGCTGCTTGCTCGACTTTAGTAAGGGGCTTTTCAAAGTGCTACCCGCCGGCCACCAGCTTGCGGTTACGTGCACAAGCACGCGCGCCTCGCTCCGCCTCTCCAATCATTGCTGCGCGTGCAGCCCTCGCGTGTGTGTTCTCTTCTGTATGCATTCCCCAATTCCTCGGGAATTCTTCCTTGTTAATTATCTTTCTCGTGACCTCTCCTTGTCTCAGTTGCTCTTTCTTGTGTGACTTCTCTTTTTCGAAGTTTTTTTATTCCTCGCGCCATTTCTCTTTTTCAGACAATCTCTGTTGTGACACATGTTTTTGTTCTTTTTTCCACATTGTTCAGGAATTCGTGGGTTCTCCCAGGGACATCTTAAGGATTTTGGGGGCCCTGGGCCAAACATATTTTAGGGGCCCCTGTTCAGAACAGCTTTGAATTTATGGTACAATTTCTCCTCATAAATGCTCTCCTCGTCCAAGTCACTGACAATGCACAGGCACACTCCTCCAAATTCTAAATGTTTTATTAATGTAATATTCAAGGATAGTGAGGCGTGTTTTCAATATTGTAACAAAACAGTAGTTCACTAATAGTACTGCAATTAACCGTAAACACAACATTTCTTGGCAAAATGTCTGTAATAGACTCACACATCACCCACATCAAAAATTGATTAAAGGAAAACGGCATTTAAAACAATCTGTTTAAGTGTTATTCAAGGACATCAGGGCTTGACTCTGCAGAATAGAGCTGGCTCTATCAAGAGGCCCCCTGAAAGGCTGGGGGCCCTGGGCCAGAGCCCACTTTGCCCATGCCTTAAAACGTCTCTGGGTTCTCCCTCTCTGTCTCGTGCCCTCACTCCTCGTGCCGTGCACACTCTCCTCCGTGACTCTCAGTGACAGTTGTTTCTTGCGCTTATTTTCAGCTCAGTGACTTGGGCGAGATCTTGATGTCTCTCTATCGCCATCCGGTGCCGCAGCTGAACAGTGCAGTCAGCCTGGAGTTTGTAAGTACAGCAGATCTGTCCCTCGCTGTGGGTATATATATATAAAATATATATTTAAATAGCGTGACATCGCCAGAGAGACCACTGGTGGTGATGTGTTCTGCTTTTCCGAACCTTGTACCGATATCTCAGTGTCTGTACAGTGCCACCTAGCGGTCTCTAGTGCATTCCTCAGCTTTGTTGGTATCAATCCATAGGTGGGCATCTGTAAGCCACCGCCAATGGGGCTGTTGCACAGTGTGTCCTGTTAATGCTGCCATTTCTACGTATATGTAGGTATCTTTCTAATGCCCCGAGCCTGCAACCAGCAGACAGACAGCTTTGCAAGGCCGGTAGAAGGGCGCATGCAGGGGTGGTAGAAAGTGGGATTTAAGAGAAACGCCAATCCTCAAATGCATGGAGTGGCTCCGGGAGTTCCCTATTCACCCACCTGTCAGCTTCAGAGGCCGGTGGGGCTGGAATCGGCTCAATTACACCTCAGACAGCAGCGTGAGTGATTGTTTTTAGTGCGAAGTGTGGCGTTCTGCTGAGCTGTGGTGAAAAGCTTAACAAGTGTGGCGTCATGTACAAACCGCACCACAACAATTTAAGCAGAGTTATAATCAGGGCCACTGGAATTATGCGGCAGGAGAGGGATTCATTATGCTGACTAAATTACGAGGCAAGAAAAGGCAAATTATGCAGCGGAATTCGGCTCATTTTGTGAGAGGATTACTTCATAATTTTTTATTTTTTACCATTGTAAGCACTGTTTTAGCAAAGTTTTCAGCTTATTAGTACCACTTTCAAATTCAAATAGAAAAATAAGTTCTGAAAAGTAACCAGTGAACCTTAGTTCAGGACCTTTCACTGCGCGACAAATGTCGTTCATTTTTACTAACTTTTCATCCATTTGAGCTAGAAACTATTTTATTTGGTTAAAATCTGCAAATTATGCGGATATGAGGATTATGTGACAAATGCAGCAGATCCATAGCTAGGCGAAAAATGCAGCATAATTCCAGTGGCTCTCTTCATAATCAAGCTCGTTTTGGGGTCGGAGAGCTGCAGACAAAGCTATGGCCCAGCTTGTGACGTTACAGTCCTGCCTGATCCCCTGATCACACAGCACACTGCAGTGACATCACAAGCCCCACCAACTGACCGCACATCATTGTATTATGACATCACAGATCCTACCTACTAACAGCACACTGCAGTGACATCACATGCCCCACCTACTGACACCTCTTGGCGTTTTTATCACAAGCTCCATTCTCTGACAACTCTTCACACTGTACTGTCATCTCACATCAAACATTGTAAAACAGCCCTTGGTTCATAGAGCATTTTATGCAAAGGCTTCGATATATTCTTTGTTTTTGGATAAGATGGGGCAAAAGCAACGGAAACTCCCCCTTCAGAGGACATGTTCAGCTAGGGTAGCAGTAGTGAAGGTTTCTTCATCTCAGGTCACATACAAATCAGGCAGCAGCAAAGCAAGCTTTGCTCTCTTACAGTAGCAAAGCAAGCTTCACTTTCTCACGAGTGAAGGCTACTAATAAACAAGCATTAGCATAGCCAATAGGTCTCGCTTTTGGGACCTTATAAGTGTTTAGCCATGCAACAGTTGATGTTGTTGCACCAAGGATATTGTGCTGCATATCTAAATACGTATAAGGTCCCAAAAGCAAGACCTATTGGCTATGCCAATGCTTGTTAAAAGTAGGGGCACGCCGGGCCCTTCCGATCCCGCCCACTTCTACCACTGACTTGCTTTCACTTTCGCCTTCAAGGGTTGCAGTGCTTCACAGCATTGCAATGGAGAACTGGAGCTGCAGAACTTGACATGCCGTGTCTCCCCCCCCTGTCACCGGTCAGTCTGTTCACCTACCGACTTCTCCCCAGGCCTCCAACTTCCTTCATGCCCTCTCTTATTGAACATCCAGGTGAGATGACGACGAGTAGGTTCTAAGACGAGCCCACGTCTGTTTCAGGTACACCCGCACAAGTGGTCGGGTCGTCTTCCCTCATCTCTGAGGCTCTTCATTCTACCCCAAGGAGGAAGAATACCATAACAAGAACCTTAAATAAAAGGACCCTAGCACTCAGAAAGGGTTTTCTCCTTCCGTGACTGCTCACAAGCGGTCATATCATTCCGGTCCTGAAGAAGTGTCGCTTTACCTCTGAGCACTTGACACGAAACATGTTGACCTGACTTAATTCACAAATGGCTATCTGAATACCTTTAATTATCACACGTAGCCTCACAGTTTTTAATTAAGTCCCTTCCTTGAGCATTTAATAAAGTGAACCAACAAGGATAGGGGCCTTTTTAACAATCACAATCTACACCTCTAGCAAACAATGTTTCTCTTATAGCCCCACACACCTCATTCACCAAACGGCGTTCCCAGATCAAAAGATCTCCGATAAAGATGCCACCAGGCCCGTCGGACATTGCAGCGCCGGTCCGACGAGGAGCGCCCAATGATGAAGCATGACACCCTAACAGGTGTGTGAGGGCATTACGATCTGGAATTGCAGATCCCCCCCCAGATACCATCCCTAATAGCGTAGTTAGTCATTGGAACTCTCTACTTAGGCCCATAGAGAGGAACTGTTTTCCCCTTTTGATATTTATATACTCTCTTATTGATGGTCAGTTTTTTCAAGAGCACTTCATTTTATTGTAGAAACATGAGGAGCGTGTTTTCCCTTAGAACAACGAATGAATTCAGAATAGAGAGAGATTCATTAATTTGTTTACTGAATAATGCAGTCGTTTTGTCTGTTTCGGCGCCTTTATGCTCGTTTGCCTTGCACTAAATTTGATCAAACGTTTCATGTTTTTAGCAGACTTGTAGGCAACGAGTTGTCATTAAACTGAAAAAATTTCAGACACTGGTAAACACTGAACAGTGAGAGTCTGAAATGTAGGTGTTGAGACAAAAATGAAAGAATCTTTATTAAGGTGGGAAAAGTCGAAAAACAGAGCTAGGAACTTTGATGTGGACAGTGTGCCTAATTCTGCAGGTTCGTTGCCTTGCTGAATAAGAAACTTTGAACTGTTATCTTATTACCTTCTGAAACTGTAGCCAGAAGGTCCCTGAAGGAGTGGTCTGAATTAGTGCTATATACATTGTGTAAGATATTTCTCTGACCGACCACACCGTAAAAAAAATTCTTATGTCAAAAACCGGGTTTCACAGATGTGGAGAGAGTGTGCCTAATAAGGTCCTTCAATGGCCCTATGTGAAAAGCAATTCAAAGCAATATTTGAAACAGGCTCCTATGTGGTCCTGCATTCTTTCCAAGCACAGAAAGATTTCATAAGAACGAATGTAAAAGCCCCTAAGGTAATCCATGTGAACGATGCAGTCACTGCTTCCATTACACATATTTTTCTTCATCTTGCATTCACTGAGAGAATGTGCTTTTTCTGTATGTTATTTCTGTAGTGTTTTCCATGCAACCTATGCCGGAGTCACTTTAAGCTGCCTGGGTGATAGTGTAAGTGAATGAATGAGTGAATGTGTGTGAGATTCAGGACACCTGGTGAAAAATGTTGGCTACGGCACACTGGCAACAATTTCTTGCATGGGGGGCAGCCATTTTGGGGCGTAGGGGTTGTGGATTGACGGTCAACCTTGACAAAATTCTACACTTGGCATACTAGTGGTACTATATAAGATGTGGGTCACTGATGACATTTAGATGCAATCATTGGCAAATTTCTGGCCTGCCATGTTTTTAAGTAATTATTTACATAAACTGATACATAGGAGGGTGTTGCATGACAAAATGTTGACACTTGCAGCCCCCGGAACCCCTCTAGAAGAATTTGGCCTAGGCCACTCCAATTCAGTGCAAATATTACGGCCCACTAGTTTCAAAGATCACCAGCCGCCATTGCAGTACGATTAAAGTCAAGGGAACAATAAACAAGTAGTTCAAGGTTTTATGCAACAAACCTCCCTGTGGCACCCACCCTGCTTAAATTGATTAAGTGGGAGGGGTCCCTGATGACTCGGAGTGATGGGTGGAGCGGTGACTAAGGAAGAGAATGTCTGGTGGCACCAGAAATCAATGTAGCTCATTTTGATGAGGTTCCTCCCTGCCTTGTGTTGGAAAACCCGGGTGGATAGCAATTCACTGTACAAACTGTATAATACAATCATTGATAGATATATTTATTGAGGGATGTTAGTCTGCAAAATTAACTGGGATGCATGTGGCTTATATTCTGATCCAATCTGCCAGGGGAACGAAAAAACCACACACACACACACACACACACACACCTACCTCCCCCAATCTGTGCTTACATAAACATTTCAATTCGAAATGCTGCAAATAAGAATATTTTCCATACACACAGAACCAGGCCCGGTTCTAGAGGGTGGGCCGGGTGGGCCAGGCCCACCCAAACATGAGCCTTGGCCCTCGTGGTGAATCTGCCACCGATGTACAATACAACAACAATAAAATGTTCAGATAACTGGTGCAGTACTCTATGGGGGAGATTCTCCATTCTTACTGTGGCCGCACGCACACTGATGAAAGGCGGCTCTTATTCTTAGAGCCCAGGCGCGCTCTTGTGCGCTTATGGTTGTACTAACGAAAAGGAAAAGCCACATATCTGACTGCTATCGTATTGACTCGTGTTTTGATGCTTTTCATTCCGTACTTTCTCTCTCTCTGACACCTCTTTGTGTGCCTGTGGGCCCGAGGTACAGCGTCACGAGCTACTCTCTCTCTCTCTCTCTCTCTCACACAGACATGCGAGTCGTTATTGCCCTACGGTGACGTACTTGACTTGTTTGCCAAATAAACGCATCCGTTTTTGCACCGCTAACAGAGGGTCCCTGCTCCAGGTCCAGGGTGCAGATTCTTTGGGGCAGTTCTCAGATGTTTTTTTTCTTCAAAAAATGTATTATTATGGGTTCTGGAGAACTTCTGCGTACCGGTTTTCCCTGCTAAGGCAATGTGCATGACAATGAACAGGGGGGACATTTCAATTATTTCAGTGTGAAGGCACTCCTGGAATGTTGCCCTAGACTGGGTTCATTTTCAATTACATATAGAGGGTGCAATCACGTTTTAACAATTATGATTTAATTTTTTTTCTTTTCTTCAGACTGTAATGTAATACAAACTGTGTTTAAATATGTAAGCTATTTTGGAAAGCCAACATTCCCTAACTTGCAGCCCTCTCTCTCTCTCTCACACACACACACACCTATATATACACACACACAAAAATCTTAGTCACACGTACGGAATCTTCTTTACACACTCATATATAAAACGTCTCTTTTTCTTACCTACCACATACACTTTACTCTACACACCCTCTGTCGAACGGAAACACACCGCGCTGGCTTGCTTTAATTTACACGCTCTCACACACAAGCGTACACTTTCGCACTCTCCCATAGTTATTCTATTTCTCTCGCTTAGACGCACACTCATTCTCACTTTACACCCCCTCTCTAACAAGCGCATACAATGTTCACTGTCTTTCAACTTAACAATCTCCTACTCTTTTACACACACAAAAACACCACGCATAAACTCACCCACGTGATCACGTGTAGTCTTATCCTGCAAATTGTTTTGTATGCAGTTGCAGAATTTCATTTCAATCCTCGGCAAGTTTCTCTGCACATTAGTTTTGAAGCCTTTTTTTTTTTTTAATTAGCGTGGAATTTGTCCCACACATCAGTGCATGTAAAAATGTACAGAAATGACAAAATCAGTGGTCGAAGTGGGGGAAAAAAACGTAGGGGAACTGTGGGCGGAGAATCAGAGGGCAGGAATAACCCAAGGATTTGATCAGTGGGCGGAGCCGGAGGTGTGGCCAGAATGCGCAAACATCCCAATTTTTAGTATTTGTTTGGCATTTCACTGCCCAGTTGAAACAACCAATGGATACACATGATTATTTAAGGTTATAATGAGTTATTGACATTAAAACACATTCACAAAGTGGGATACGCTTCTAATCACAGAATGTCCCAAATACGAGAAAATGTGTAAGCACAAGTTATTTGTCGCGGAGCCATGGAGTTTGTCATCAGCACTTCTCCCTTTTTCCACAACAGCAGTTCAAATATTAATGGCAAAATATCCTAGTTTGCAAATGTTTTCTATATAATTATGGCTCTGCCATATTTGCCTCATAATGCAAGATCTGCTTCATGATCTGACCATTTAAACTAATAAATTGTTTATTGCTCAAACGTATCAAAAGTTAATAAAAAATTTGACTTGTTTTGCTGCGGAGTGGATGGCTTATTGCAAAGGTTGACTGATCACCTTTCTCACTGTTGCATTTGTATGTTACACTGGTACTAATAAGGCAAAATATTTCCAGAGACTGTTAGCATGTGTACACATGCCAAAATAATAAAATATCAGAAAATATACTGCATTACTCTGCAGCTTTTTTTTAATGCATAATTTAGTCAACACTGCGGCATAATGTTGTCCTCCTTTGCTTGTTGCATAATTAATTGCAGTGGTCCCACAGCAAGCAGCACATGTTAAAAGTGCTTGTGAACGAAGCAGAGAGACTGAGAAGTTTGCGAA